>NC_134543.1:113281036-113897599 GCF_050624435.1 Tenrec ecaudatus | reverse complement strand
GTCACTACCAGCTCATGGAAGGTTTGTGACACCCACCTATCACTGCTTCTGATAACAGCTTCCACCTATTGGATCAGGTACTTCCATGCATGATCCTCTTAACAAACGGGCATGACGAGAAAAAAAAAATCTACGAAAAGGCCACCGAACTTAGTGTGCGTGTGTTGAAATTGTGGTTCTGCACAGCGCTGACTGAGATGTAATGTGAGCCCACCCGCTTTTGTGAGGCATTTAAGTCTGCACTGGATACGTGATGGCATTAGGGCAAGCAACAGTCCCCTTAACCCCAATCCCACACTAATAGAAGGCATCCCTTGGTGGCTAAGTTTAACTGATTTTCAAATGTCTTTTGTGATGGTGCTGGGTAAACCACAATGTCCAAGAACCAGCAGGGCTTGTTAGCAAACATCTTCATCGGTCAACAAAACTAAACTCATGGCCATTGAGTGGCTTCTATAACAACCCTATAGAACAGAATAGAACTGCCCCTAGGAGTTCCCACACTGTCATCTGGACAGAAGCAGATTACCACATCTTTCTCATGGAGCTGCTGGTGGGCTGGAACTGCTGACCTTTAAATTAGCAGCTGAGTTCTTAATCACTGCACTACCCAGGATCCTTATTCACTACTGAAAGCACACCTCGATTTTAACTCTAAATCTTTGTTCAAAAGACTTCATCTGTATTTCGGTTTCCTAATTTATAGCGGAAAAGAATGGCTTTCCAGACTCAAGTCTCAAAACTCAGACTCCAGTTTCAGACTCAAGTTCATAACACACCTAAAAGTTATCCAGTAACGAACCGGAGTCAGTTGTAATCTTTATGAAAGTTAAAGATTCAATTCTTCATTGAGACTAGCCACATTTCAAGTGTTCAATAGCCACCTGTGATGAGAGACAACACACGGGCCAGAGCAGTCCTGGAAGGCCCCAAAGAAACCCCCTGCCATCCAGTGGATTCCAATTCATATCACCCGTAGGGTTTCCAAGACAGTACATCTTTATGTGAGCTACAGCTTCATCTTTTTTCCCGAGGAATGACTGGTGAGTTTGAACGACCAATCTTGTGGTTAGCAGCCTAGCATCTAACCCATAGCACCACCAGAGGTCCTTAATGAAGGCCTTTGGGCCTTCAGCAATCAACAGAGTCTTTGTGGCCAGGCCGGAGCTTCTCCAAAGAGAGCAACCAAAGGAATTTGAAGTTCTAATTATTCTCTGCCCATACGAAGATAAAATGAATACATCCACTCATCCCTCTGCACCCACTCCTCACGTATTGACATAGTTAGGTTCCAGAGGCCAGGTTGTTATGTGACAATGGAGGATAATCATTCTAGATCACAAAATGGAGGGTATTTACATTGGAATGTAACTGCCAAACCACTGAGAGTCACGGACCAGCCAAATGGACAAATAACATTAACCATCACAACCAGCCTTACTCTTGACTCAAAACTCAGTGTTCGTTACTGACACGTATGTCATTCATATACAAAATAGTGGGATAGATACATATATTTTCTTGTTACTGTAATGTGAAATATTGGGTAACGAGATAGTTGATCAGTGGGAAATAGGTGTATATGGCTTTAAAATCATTAGATATATGTGTTAGTGTGGGTTGACTAGAGAAACAAATTCATAGATGCTCATGTGTAGAAGAGAGCTTTTTATATCAAAAGTAATTGTAACAGCCCAGCCCAATCCAGATCAAGGCCATAAGTCCGATATTAGCCCATATGTCCGATACCAGTCTATAAATTCCACTTCAGACCCACGCAACACATGCAATGGAAGATCACAGGCAAGTGGGTGGAAAGACTTGTGGATCGGTGGCGGTGGAAGCTTCTCGGCACTGGCCTAGGTCTCCGTATGGCTCCTTCGGCTTCAGGGCTCTGGTTTCATCAGCGTAGCTCCATATGTCATTACATGACATGTGTCATGTCAGCAGGAAGACAAAGCCTCCGTAGTGCCTCCAAACGAGGTCAGCAGGCTATGGCCTGATGCACAGACTAAACTCCACCCCTTTACCCTTAATAGTCTCAAGTTGACACCAGATTATGTCACTACCACAATAGACTGCACATTCAGAGAAGAGAGTGTTGTATATGAGTGTGGGTTTCAGTGTGGTGGGATAAGGCTGTTTGGGTCCTGAATGTTTTGATAGGATTTGGGCAAGTCCAGTGGCAGGATGGAGCAGGGTTTAAGTGGAAAGTCAAACTAACAGGATCAGTGCTGGGTGTTGGTTAAGAACTTCCTGTGCCAGTCATACATCCCTGGGTGTGATTCCTGGCTCTGCCACTTCCTAATTGCTTGACCATGGGCAGGTTATTTGACTCTTCCCATTTCTTCAGCTACAAAAACAGGGATAATGACTCTTTAATAGTGCTGTTGGGAGGATTAAATGGGCTTACCTATAAAGCACTCATAATAGTATCTGCCACCAAAGATCGCAAGAAATATTAGCTGTTGTTACTCACTGAATGTGGCCTTTAGCTATTTGGAGTTTAACCTAAGAATAAGCAACAGAGTTGTTCTTTTCAGAACTTGTATCTCAAAGCATTGAGCCTAAATTTATGCAAATCAGCTTATATACAAAATATGCAAACTTCTCTCAGTGTTTCTGAATTGTAGATTTCCCCAATTGAAAAAAAATCAAAACAAAAAGCCTGCTACGTGACGTGATACCAGGGGAAGCAGGGGAGAGGCCATTTAGAAAGTAGGCTCTTTGCACTTGTTAACTGAGCCCTAGGAAAGCTAGTCCCATCTCTGAGCCTCACTTTCCTATTCTGTAAGATCACATCAGTATTAAGAGCATCCAACCAAGTATATCACATACATGAAATATCAACACACTTAAAGCAACAAGAAAATAACCCATTGTCATCTAGTTGATTCTGATTCATAGTGATCAGTGGTTCTCAACCTTCCTAGTGCCGCGACCCTTTCATACAGTTCCTCTTGTTGTGGTGACGCCCAGCCATAACATTATTTTTGTTGCTACTTCATAACAGTAATTATGCTACTGTTATAAATCAGGTAACCCCTGTGAAAGGGTCATTTGACACCCTCCCCTCCCAAAGGGGGTCATGACCCACAGGTTGAGAATCGCTGATAGTGACCCCATAGGACAGGGTGTAACTGCCCAAGGGTTTCCAAGCTTGTAAATCTTTATGGAAGCAGGCTGACACACCTTTCTCTGGAGAAGCAGCTGGTGGGTTTGAGCCACTGACCTTTTGGTTAGCTGTCAACACTTTCACCACCGCACCACCTAACGTCACAAGTACAACAGTGACCATTCATTTCTGGAAAGACCTTCCATCCCTGCGGCTCAGAGGCCTCCAACAGTTCAGCCAGCCCTCAAATGAGACGTTTCTGTGGCTTGAAGTCAAGAGACCTTTGTCTTCCATAGTGTAGTCATTGGGAAGACAGGAAATGCGAAGAGGTATTTTCCACTTCCTTACTGCCTGTGGTTAAAAGGGGTAGAAGTACCAGATACACAGAGGACAAAGGAACCGATTGCTTTCAGGGCAGGTCAGGGCTGTTTGCACGACTCAATCCTTTAATAGTGACTCCATGGTCCTTCTTCCATAGAAAAGAAAAGAACTCTAGTAAATGAGTGAACAATCAGAAATTATTTAGATCAGTGGTTCTCAACCTGTGGGTCACGACCCCTTGGGGAGGGGAGTGGGTCGAACAACTTTCACAGGGTCGCCCGATTCATAGCAGTAGCAAAACGACAGTGATGAAATAGCAACGAAAATAATGTTACGGTTGGGGGGGGTGCGGTGTCACCACAACATGAGGAACTGCATGAAAGGATTGTGGCACAAGGAAGGTTGAGAACCACTGAATTAGATAGCTAGCTTGCATCCATCTTGTCTCAACAAGAACTCCAAGTGAATAGCTTGAAATATTTTATTGTGCATGTACATATGTATATCCTATTAGATTTAGCTATATGTAACCAATTATCATTTTCATTTCACTAGCATTTATTTCATAGTACTTTATGATATAAAACAGACATACCAATCTCCATATATAAATGAATGCATTTCTTATTTTTTTAGTATTAACCTTTAAAACATTTAACCTTAAAAAATTATTTTGTCGGGGGGTCTCTTAGAGCTTATCATTCCGTACGTCAGTTGTATCAAGCATATTTGTGCATATGTTGTCCCCATCTTTTTCTAAACATTTACTTTCTATTTGAGCCCTTGCTACCATCTCCTCCTTTTCTCTACCCACCCCACCCGACCCTTGTGACTCCTTAATAAATTATAAATTATTATTGTTTTCATATCTTACACTCACCTCTGTCTCCCTTCACCCACGTTTCTGTTGTTCATCCCCCTGCGGGGGGGAGATTATGTATCGATCATTGATATCAGTTCCCCCGTCCTCCCCCAACCCCACCTTTTCCCTACCCTTCTGGTATCGTTACTCTTATTTCTGTTCCTTAGGGGTTTATCTGACCTGAATTCCGTGTGTTGTGAGCTCTTACTTATCTGAATCGGTGTACATGCTCCGGTCTAGCTAGAACTGAAAGGCAGGACTGAGGTAATGATAGTTGGTGTGTGTGTGTGTGTGTGTGTGTGTGTGTGTGTGTGTGTGTGAAGAAACCTCAAGGAACCAGAGGAATATTGTGTTTCATCAGTGCCATACTATGCCCTAGTTGACTTATCCCTTCCTTGTGACCCTCATTTTAAACTTTTAAAAATTGTACTTGGTTGAAAGCTTACGGAGCAAATTAATTTCCAATAATTTATGCAAATTTTGTTTTGTGGTATTCATTGCAATCCCCTCTGTGTAACAACATTCCCCACTTCCTCTCTGGGCTCCCCATTTCCATTTATCCTAAGTTTTGTCTTTTGGAAAATGCTACTCTTGTGTCTCCTGTAGCTGAAGGTTCTGCGGAGAACTTGCCTCATAAGGGTTACTGTTCACTTTATAGGGCTATCTATTACTTGGCTGAAAGGTGATAGGGGAGGGTGGGGAGTGGGGTTCAACTTCAGGTATGAAGAGTGACTGAGGGCCATAGTCTCAGGGCTGCCACCTGAGACATTAGACTAGTTAATCTAGTCTTAAGATTTAGAATGGCTCGAGAGCCACGTGTGGCTCTTCCGATACATACGTGTGTCTCTGAAGTGAAATGGGAAAAAAATTTTAAAGGATATTATTCAGATAGTGGTGATTTCGTTTGTTTGTAAACATGTATTCATGGCTGTCGAATAATTTTTAAATTGTTGTGAGAAACGGGATTGGCTCTTCCTTCGCAAAAGTTTGCCAACTCCTGATTTAGAATTTTTGTTCAACAGTTTCCTCCCATTCTACCAGGTCTTCTGGTCATCCTGATCAAAGCAGGTGGTAGTAGGGCACCATCTAGTTCCTCTCGTAAAGTATTTCAAGTGGTCTCTTCACAACCACGCACTCATGAGCATGCGTTAGCAGAGGATCATGAAGTCTTTCTTTTGTGATACTTGAGTCATATTTCTTCATATGTGCCAACGATTTACTTTAAATTTTCCAGAATTAAAGCTGTGTGTGTTTGGGGGTAACAGTTTAGAGCCTAGAATTTTGAGAAAACTTAAAATGAAGAAATCATTGCAATCTCTATTGTTAGAGCTCATACTATTCTAATGTGAACATGCCAGATATAGACTAAACATATATCCTTCATATACGAAGGTTTTGTCACTCACTAGTTTCCCAACTCTCTTCCTTTACCGTACTGGGAAAAAAATGCCAGTCACTAATAAGGGACACCCGTGGGAAAGTGTCTGAGGGGCTTTAAAGAGTTTGTGGTAAATCCCCTTATGTCTTAATGCCATTTCAACACAGTTTTGGTAGCCCTTCATACAAGACAAGTGTATCATCAATAGAAAGGTTGTCATTTATTGAGCTTCTAACTCTGTGCCAGGTCGTGTGCTGGATGCAGACGCACTTACTGCTATCAAGTTGATGCTCACTCTTAGGACCCTCTAGGACAGGGGAGAACTGCCCCTGTGACTATAACACACTATAACTATTTTTTTTCTAGATCATTTTATTAGGGACTCTTACAACTCTTGTTACAATCCATACATTATTTGTATCCAACATTTTCTTTTTTTTTTTTTATAGAAGAGAGAGGTTTATAAAAAGGGTAACTGCACATTAAGAAAACATCCCAGCCCAGTCAAGTCCAAGGTCATAAGCCCGATATTAGCCCATAAGTCCAATACCAATCTACAAAGTCCTCTTCAGACTCACGAAACCATGCAGTGATGCCAAATGCAGGACGGTCACAAGCCAGTGGGTAGAGAGTCTTTGGGTCCCGTGGCTTTGTAAGCATCTCAGCGCTGGCAGGGATCTCTCTGTGGCTTCTCTGGCTTCAGAGGTCTGGTTGCGTCCATGTGGCTTGTCCGGCTCAGGGGACTAAGGCAGTTCCATGTGTCTTGTCAGCTGCAATGTCTCCCAGGGAAGTCGTATCCAACATTTTCGTACATATATTGCCACCATTCTTTTCTAAACATTTACTTTCCATGGAGTCCTTGGGGTCAGCTCTTTTTCCCCTCCGCTCCCCCCCCCCCTCCTCCTGCCCTCATGGCCCCTTGATAGATTATAGATTGTTATTTTCACATCTCACACTGACTGCTGTCTCCCTTCCCCTCTGCTTTCTATTGTTCTTCCCCTTGGATGGGGGGTGTGGTTGTGTGCCATACATTGTGATTGGTGCTCCCCTCCTTCTCCCCCTCCCCTTTGGTATCTCTATTCCCATTCCTATTCCTGGGTTCCATGTGTCGGGAGTTTTATCTCTTGCTTACACCTATGTACATGCTCCCGCCTATTCCAGAGTGGGAAGTGGCTCTGGGGTCATGATAGTGGGGGTGAGGAGGCCTCAAGGGATCAGAGGTATATTGCATGATCCATCAGGCTCGATTGCACCCTGATTGACTCATCCCCTCTGGGGGGGAACATTGCACTGTCCACAAATGGGCTTTGGCAAGGTCTCCACGCCCCCTCATTCTCACCAGCGCATTTTTGTTAGTTTATTTGTTGTTTGTTGTGAATCTTCTGATGCCTGTTGCCCAGTCCAGATGACACCTCATGATTGCACCCACTGGTGTGCTTCTTCCATGTGAGCTTGTTGCTTCGCTGTCGCTTCACTGGTGACTTGTTTAACTTCAAGCCTTTAAGACCTCAGACGCTATATCTTTTACTAGCCGGGCACCATCCTCTGTCTTCACCACATCTGCTTCTACACCCATTTTGTCTTCAGTGATCCTGTGTGGGAGGCGGGGGGGGGAGGCATGAGCATCACAAAATGAAAATTTGTTAGAACACAGTGTTCTTTCATTGAGGGAGAGTATGAACTGAGGCCCAAGGTCCATCTGCAGCCTTATAAATATATGCACATAAGCCAATACCTCTATTTTTATGGATTAACGTATTTACGTAAGTACACGCCTCTGTTAATATCCCTATCTATACTCTTGCTTCCTAGAGCTTGCCTCTGTTTCCTTTTGCCTCCTCCTGCCCCTCCATCACTTTCTCCCTTCTTCCACTTAGTACTTCCACTTAGCTGGAGTGGTGTTGCTCTAATACTCACAGGATCGCTACACCCTCCTAGATAGATGTTGGTTTCTATTATCTAGTTGTTTCTCTGTCCGTGGCACTGCCCACTCACCATGGCACTGCCCACTCACCACACCATTTCCCTGCCTCCTTCTTCCTCCTAGACCAGGGATTCTCAATCTGTGGGTCTCGACCCCACTGGGGGTCAAATGACCCTTTCACAGGGGTTGCCTAAGACCATTGGAAAACACAAATATTTCAATATAGAATGACATATTGTTTTGTGATTCATCACTATGCTTTAATTATGTTCAATTTGTAACAAGGACAATACATCCTACATATCAGATATTTACATTACGATTCATAACAGTAACAAAATTACAGTTATGAAGTAGCAGCAAAATAATTTTATGGTTGGGGGTCACCACAACATGAGGAACTGTATTAAAGGGTCGCAGTATCAGGAAGGTTGAGAACCATTTCCCGAGACCCTCCGGGGCCATTGACCTTGTTGCTTTCTCCCTGAGCTTTCTGAACAATAAGAAAACATAAGGTTGATAAAAACGAAAGGAGAGAGAGAGAGAGAAATCCCTATATAGATCCAGGTCTGTTTGCTGGCTGCCACGAGTCCCTCCCCCCAGGTCCTGGGGGAGATCCTGGCTGCCCTTTCTAGCCTGAAGTCCATTCTTGGGGCTCCTCGGGGGCTCTGTGGATCTGCTTTATTCCAATTGCTGATCTGTTGTGCTCCATTCCTGTTTGTCCTGCGGGGGATTCAGTCCACACTGTCACCCCGCCTTGTGTCCCCATTATTGTTCCCTGTCACCGTACGCTCCAGTTGGGGGACATGTCTTGAGTTGTTGGCAGTCCTCTCTGTGCCTTAGCAGCTCCGTGCTGGGACATCATCCTCCGGGCTTGGTGTGCCGATAGGGGGTCTAGGCCGACTGCCCCTTTCTCTTTTTCCTTCTTGCTTTGCTTTCCTGTGGGCATGGCAAGTCGGTTCCTGTCCCCCGCCTGAATGTCTGGTGTCTGTGGCACACAATTCCAGGCGTGGATCAGACTGGCTCTGGTAGGGGCCTGCCTTGTGGTCCAGTTTTTCATGCAATCCCAGACTGTAACTCTTGATAGGAATAGAAAACCTCAACTTTTTCCCATGGTGTGGCTGCCGGTTTCCAACCGCTGACCTTGAAGTTAACAGCCCAATGTGTAACCACTGTGCCACCAGGGCTCCTTGATGTCCACCCTAGTCTTGTAGAATCATCTATATAAGGACGCTAACGTAGGATGGATGCTAGAGATACAAATGGAAGAGGCACCAGGCCCCCTGCTCATTCTGGTATCTCCAACTGGACCCATAATTTTGCCAACTGTAACAATCCTTGCATTAAGTGAGCAAACCAATGATCAAGAATAAATCAATTATCACGACCCTCATAAAATTGAGTTATTTTTATACACTACCCGTTTCAATAAAACCCCCAAAGGATCACCTCCTTGCTACAGATGAGTGGGAACACCGAGCATCTGTCTGGGAACACCGCGCAGCGCAAAGTGAAGAGCAAACTGGATTTCCTCCCTCCCCCCTCCTCATCCCTCACCAGGGAAAACTAGGAGGTATTTGCTCAGCTTGTGAGCCAGGCGTTTGAAGAAACTTAGAGGGAGTTGCCATTTTAGGTCCTTGTTTCCAACCATTGGTGCCCTGGCTCAATACAATTATAGGATTGCTTTAGAATTATCAGGAAAAGAGATCACTTGGTCAGACTCCAACTGCCTGGTTTATATAGGTGAAACTGAAGTGGTGGGATGTGACTTGGCCAACCCCAGGCAACAGTGGTAGTCAGGACTGCAAGTTGCGTGAGAGTACCAACCGTGTCTCTTTGACGATCTCTATCTCCTTGGTGACCAGGAGAGGCCTAGGAGATAGTAAGTAAGCAGCAAAGTGTGTTGAATGAATAAAAGGATCATTTGAATAGTGAATGAATCAGAGCTACACCACTTTTGAAATGTGCTTCCAGTTGCCATACGTAAACTTCAAAGAGATTTTGAAAAGATTTTTCAAGTTGGTCTAACAAATATTCCGATATTGTCACTATCCATCTACTATGTAAACAGTAGGGGTTGTTTTAATTTAAGAAAATCCTTAACATTAGTAACTATATAGTAGGCCTCTTGCACATTAGGCAAAGAAGAATTGCTGAATCATAGATCTTGCTGCCTGTTCATCCCAGTAAGCCTTCTACAATAGCTGTTATCCGGGCCCAGCTGTTGTGCTAAATTTAGGATTTTGGATTATCTGTAACTGTTCTGTCTCCCATTGCTAGGGTGAATTGAGAAGGGATTGAAGAACCACCTAAAACTTCCCCAGTTACACAACGTAGTATTCAGTAATATCCAAGTACGATCCACTGGAGGCTTACTAGTTAGAATCATTATAAAGCTTAAGGAACTGTTGCCATTTGTCAGAAGCTTCATGTCACCGCCACGAGGCCCGCACCAAATCCATTGCCAGTGGGTTGCTTCCAACTTAAATTGACCCCCTAGGATCAGAATAGAGCTGCTCCCTAGAGTTTCTATGGTAAATCTTGGGGAG
Source organism: Tenrec ecaudatus (assembly GCF_050624435.1). Taxonomy (NCBI): domain Eukaryota; kingdom Metazoa; phylum Chordata; class Mammalia; order Afrosoricida; family Tenrecidae; genus Tenrec; species Tenrec ecaudatus. Next base: position 113,887,450 of record NC_134543.1, on the reverse strand, counting down.
CACGAAATGCTACCCTCTTGACATTTTCTGGTCTTTTCTGATTAGATACCATCATAGATTTGTAGTAAATAATTGCAGCTGTGCGTGCAATTTTACTATAATATTCAAGTATCTAGGAAACAGTACTATTTATTTCTTACAATAGTAGGCTTGTGTTCATGCTAGCTCTGAGGAGTCCTGGCAGCCTGTGGATAGCTAATGGACAGGTTAGCTGCTGGAATCTTATCAACTGCTCCAAGACAAAGATGTGGCAGTGAGCTTCCTAAAGATTTATATATCACCTTGGGAGCCCTCTGAGGCAGTTCTACCCTGTCCTGCAGGGTCCCGGTTACTTGTACTCAGTCCACCACGACGGGGTTGGAACTTGCCCAAGCCTGATTTTTGGTGGCATGGCTTCCAGTATCACAGCAATGTACTAGTTCCAAGTTAAGACTTTTTGATCTATTTTCGTATTTTTTTCTGTTGTGATTCTTGTATGCAAAGTATTTCTAAAAAAATACCTTTTAATGAAACCAAAGACCACGGATTTCATTATTTTTGTGCTACTTCTTGGTTTCTGGGTGGCTCACAACCTCACCAAAACTTCTCTGTAAATGGAGGCGTTAATAGCCTCAGCCCTTTTTAGGATGCGTTTTTTGTTTTGTTTTAAACTGAGCCGATCGTGTCATCTGTTTGTGTTTAAGGGATGACACAACACGAAGTGTCATCGTGTCACATTGTTACAGCACAACAACAAAATTACAGCTCCTTAACAATAACACGGTGTCAAAAGTGCCCTCCTGGCATGAGTCAGTGTTTTAGAAGCCATAAAAGTTATTTTTAAACCCAGTGAGTGCGTGCCTCGGAAGAGCTTCCGAATCCTCAAAATCACGAATTTGGGAAAATAGAGGGCGTAGGGTGCCGCCTGTTTGTTTTTTAAAAAACTCTTCATTCTCTGACCCACAAGGTTGCTCACCCCTCCTGAGCTGGTTCCAACCTGCACTGCAATCCACACGGGGCCAGTCCTGAACTCTGCGCCAGCATCCCGTGCAGAGGAGGAGGAGGAGGAGACTATAATTATCTTCCAGGTCTGGGGCAGGCCCTTGGGTGGCATCGCCTCAGTTGCCCCGTGCTCTCACGGCGCAGCTCCGATTGCTGGTCCCAGACCAGCGCCCGGGGCTAGCACCCCTGCGACGCTGCGCGCCCCGCCGGGCTCGCCGGCTGCTCCGGGGCGCCCTCGCCGGCCACCTGCACGGACACCGGGGCCCCCAAGGCTAGCACCCGGTGGGGGCGGGGGTGGGGGGCGCGTGCGGCGACGTTGCCATAACAACTGGGTCCCAGGCCGCCGCGGCCGCCGGGGAGGAAGTGACGAGCGGTGGGTTGGCTGTTGTTGGGCCACGTGACCCGGGCAGTGTTTTGACAGGGCGAACCGCGGAGAAAGAAGTGGGCGAGCCAGGGGGGCACCGGGAGCCGGGGCGCCCGGTCTAGAGGCAGCCGGGCGCGCAGCTGGCACGGGCCCGGCCCGGGGGCCGCGGGGATCGGGGAGGGGCGCGTCGGGCCGGCCGGGGAGCTGAGCGCAGGGGGTGCAGCCCGGCAGCGGGGGGGTGGATGGCCGCAGGGGCGCCGGGGCGCCGCGTCGCGCTTGCAGTCGCGGGCGCCCCGATCCACGAAGGCGGCCCGCGGGGGGCCGCTGCTCGCCGCTCTCGCCGGCCCTGCGCCCCACCCCGGCTCCCCGGCTCGGAGGCGGCCGTGTGATGTGAGCCGCCGGGCCCGCGGCCCAGAGCAGTGCCCGGAGCGGGGGGCGCGAGGCCCCGAGCGCAGCAAGTTGGGCAGCCGCGCGTCCAGCCCGCCCGGGAGCGCCATGGAAACCACTCTCCCGAGCGCCCGGCGGCCGGCGCTGCGCTCGCTGCAGCGGAGCTGAAGGAGACCCGGGGCCGCGGCGGGACGGACGGGGCTCGCACCCAGCGCGGGGGGGGCCGGCGCCCCGCTGGACACCCCTTCCTCGGGCCCAGGCCGGGCCGCGGAGAGCGAGGGTTGGTAGGGGGCGCCCCGGAACAGCCGGGGAGAGTTCGTTTGGAGCTGGGGGAGGGGAGTTGGGGGGGCGGACTCGCGTTTCCCTCGGAGCCTGTAGTTGAACTTGACCGCGGCGGCCGCAGGAGGGCCGAGCCCGGGGGCGGTCACGCAGGTGAGGCCCGGGAGGCGCTGGAGGCTGGATGCTGGGTTCTCCGGAAGAGTCTCGTGCGTCCGGCCGCTAAGTCCAAGATTTCTTTCGATATCAGACCTGGCAGACGCGCCCCTGTTCCCAGCGGGGCTTTGGGGGGGGGGGGGTTGGGTTTGGTTGTTTTTTGTTTGTTTTTACTACGGGGTTAGTTGGCGACTGCGTGAGTGCGCGCGCGCGCGCGCGCCCGCTGGCCTCCTGGTCTGTACCTCCAGGTTATAAATAGATGGTGCTTTGGGTTCCGAGACGCCGTGTCAAAGAAGGACACCTTGGCCCGGAGCGCCCGGGGGCGGGGAGCGGGGTGCCGGGACCAGCCGAGCAAAGGGGGAGGCGGTGCCCGCAGAGTTTTGCCTTTTCAGACCTGCCCATCGCGCTGTCACCACGGGCCGGTGCCAGGAAGAGGCCTAACAGTTGGTGGTTGTGTTGCAGGGTTCGTGTGTCGGCGCAGGACCCGATTAATTGTGTTCTGATCTCTCTCTAGCGTTTTGGAAACAAAGAAGCCGCGGAGTCGGCGGCGAGCCGGTTGAGCGAGCCCCACGCGCGCGTGTGTTTCAAAGCACGCTGGGGAGAAATTGGATGTGACCATGAAGCCAGACCGAGGTAAATTAGTTAAAGTAGGGTTTGGGTAGTTATGGGGCTTTCTGTTTTTTTTGGTGGTTCTTTTCTTTCCTGCTTCCTGTGCCTAATTTTAGAAGCATTCGCCAAATTCTGAGGCAGGACAAAGTACTTGGGTATCTGAGGCGATCCTGTTTTGTTATAGATTGCAGTTGGTGAGGTAGCCAAGGACGCTTATAAGAGAGAGTTGGGATCTAAATGAGAGACTCCAAAGTCCTAGTAATGTCGTCGTTTTTCAAGAAATGTTAGCTGTGAGTGAAAGGGGAAGGCTTCTATCTCTGGTCACAATCCTTGAAACAATTTTAGACCTTCGTTTTTTAGGTAAGCTATATCTCACTTGCAACTTTAAAGAGGCTTCCAAGCAAGCCTTTTAAACTCGATGATTTGAACTTGATCAATTGAACAAAAACAGCTTTATTATTACTGTTCTCGTTAGCTTCTTTTGCCCTTAAAGCAAACTCTGAACATTTTACATTCTTCAGTATATCAATATACGGGCAGTTGGGGTTATGCCATTCCTAGAAACAGGTAAAGGTGTTACTTTTCTGAACCTGTATTGCATATGTTGTGCTTTTGAAGAGCTTTAAAGGAATTAAAAATTGTCTTGTCAATCACTTAATAGAAAAGGCCAATCTTAGAAATTTTTCAGCATGGTAGTGCTTAGGAGAGGCCTTGTCATCGTGCATTCGGTAGATAGACTGGATTAGATTACATAGAGTTTCTTCCAAATCTAGGTTCTGATTGGAAATGTTCATACATCTGGCTATGAGTTAGATGCTCCACTTTATAAAGATCTATATTATACTGGATCTTTTTTTCCAAGATATATTCTCAAGTAGCTTTGTTAAGATAACTTTTCTAGTTCACATGTCTCTGTAGTTTAATGCACTAGAAATGGAGAAAGCTGCTCTTTTGAGTTTTTGTTATTTAAAATTGGGCAACTGCTGTGCAGGGATAAAGTATCAGTGACTCTGGAAAAATGTCACCAAGGTCAGTAATTGCATGTCAGGGTGAACAAGCAAGTAAAAGCAGTCACTTTTAAAAAGTGGCTGTTAAAACTTGCTTTATGGTTAAGTAGTTTGAAATACAATATTTAGGCTCATCTCTCTGTTCGCCAAAATGAGTGTTTAACACACAGTAACATGCTTAGGGATTTTGTTCTAACATAGATTACTAGGGAAAATAAAGATATATGCGTCAAGATTCCCAAAGAAGTGACTTTCTTAAGCAGTTTGCGGTCAAGCCATGGGCTATAGATTTAGTATTGGAATGTTCATTATATGCGTTTTCAGACCCATTGCTTTCTTTTGAGTGAGACCCAGAGTGCCTGATATCTCTTACTTTGAAAACTAGCATATAAACACGGAAAAATATCTTTGACAAAATGTACTCACATTTGCTGTTACTTTGTCCTATATTTCCTGTTGCATTTTAAAATTAAATACTTTTATTGGGGGTGCTTACCTCTCTTATTACAATCCATACATTCATCCATTGTGTCAAGCACATTTGTATATATGTTGCCATCATCCTTTTTAAAGCATTTTTTTTCTACTTGAGCCTTTGGCAGCATAAGCTCCTCATTTCCTTCCCTCCCTCCCTCCCTTATAAGTTATAGATTATTATTTTCATATCTTACATCATCCTCCTTTTTCTGTTGCACTTTAAAAAATTACTGTTATAACCGATTGAATTGGTTTCTTGACCAATTAAAAGGTCACTATGCCCCATTTAGTTTGGAAGTCACTGTAGTTTGGGCAAAACTCAATTAGAAGATATTTCACTGCTTTCTACTGTTTGCCCCGGGAACTCTCTTATTTGAATGGAACTTTTCTAGAGAATTAAAATTTCCCTCCCAAGCTTCATGCCCCCAATATTTTCAGCTGTAATCAGGATATATGCAGAGATTTGAAAAACATGGATACTTCTCTGCCCTTAAAAATCAACCAACCGCCCCCCATAATAAAAACCAAACAAACAACCCAAAGAGGCAGTCAATGTCCTTTAACTTTTACTGAACAGTAAAGAGCCACTGTTGTATGTTTCTGTGTATTCTGCTGTAACGGAAACCTCTGTAAAAGATCATTCAATTGATAGGGTATTTCGTTTCCTCTGTAGTCTTGACTGCTAGATTCCCAGGCTGTCAGTAGTCTTTGCAGCTGATAAGCCTTTTCTTGCCTTGCTCTAGTTTGACTGCTCTTAGTCTGTGGTCTGGAAAACGAGCTACTCCCGCCTAACTTGAGTTTTCTATCGAAAGGGTAAATAGGAGAGCATGTGTGGAGATGCAGAGCTGTTTGCTTTCGTGGGAGACAGCTGTGCTCGAGCGCCCAGGTGTTTCTAAATGAGCACAGTAGGCGCCTCTTAAGTTCCATGATGGGGAGTGTGGTTGGAAGGAGTGAACCGTACGAATTATTATGGACTTAATTAGTTCACCTATCACTGATGCAGCACCAAGGGCTCTTTTTTGGGTCTAGACCCAGGTTCCCTGTTTTCAGAGTTGCCCAGGATCTTTCTGGTATAAAAACAAAACCGTGGCGGCCACTGTTTTGAGTCAACTTGAACTCACTGTGACCACATAGACATATTAACCAACCCTAGCATGTACAGCGAAGATTTCTAGTGTTGATTTCTCTAACGGGTAACAAGACTGTGCAGAGAAATCTTTTGTGTATTAAAATTGGTCATACTTTGTATGGACACATAGTTCAGTAGACTTTTTTTTGGTGGTGTCGAGAAGGAGGAACAGTGATGTGATGGGGGAGGAAAAAGTGAAATTCCTCACTATAGATTAGTAAATAAGCCCACGCGAATCCAGTTCTGGTTTATACGATACTTAAGTAGAATTTGCATAAACCAGTTTGGGAACAAACACCAGATTCTTGTTACGCATGCAACTCTCTTAAAGTGGAATTGTGTAGATCATTTAGAAAGTAGCTTAGCAGCCAGCAGTGCTCAGCATCCCCGGGGCCTGCCAGGTGCAGGAAGAGCCTGGGTGAACCGGGGTAGTTGGTTTGAGTGGAGGTCAATCAGAAAGGATGCTACCGTACCTTCGTCTGGTTGACCAGCCCACAGAGACCGGGCAGCTTCAAATTGCGAACCTTCTCTTTAGTAGCCAGGTGTGTTAACCCCTGAGCCACAGGGCCTCTTACCTCCAAATCGTAAGGCGTTAAATCTTATAGCATGTTAGACACACTCCAAATCTGCACAGGACTCTACCTTTTTAAAAAATTTTTGTTTTTATGCATTTCCCTAACATTACTTAGGTAACGCTGTCAAAAATAAGTCTTGACACGTTTTCATTCGCCTAGGCCAGTGGTTCTCAACCTTCCTAATGCAGTTTAGTACAGTTCCTCATGTTATGGTGAGCCCCCCGAACCATAAAATTATTTTTGCTGCTACTTCCTAACTATAATTTTGCTACTGTCATAAATTGGGAGACCCCTGAGACAAAAGGTCATTCGTCCCCCAAAGGGGTTGCGACCCACAGGTTGAGAACCCCTGTCATAGGCTTTTGAATCCTACTTGCATTTGCATGTACTGTGCACTTGCTCTTTACTTGCAAACGGTGTAATCTTCACCAGGTTACATAATCAAGTCCCTTATATACAAATGAAGGACAATACAGGCTTCACCGTTGTTAGAATTAAATATGACAACTGGTTGGAGCATCCACCAAACCCAACCCACTGCCACTCCGACCCTGTGCAGGGTTTCTAAACAAGTAACTTCATCTTTCTCACACGGAGTGGCTGGTGGTTTTGAACAGCTAACTTTGTGGCTAGCAGCCCCAAACGTATTCCATAGCACTACCCTTGTGCCTTGGTTGGAGCGTCCCTGCTATCGAGTTGATGCCGACTCGTAGCAACCTTACAGGACAAAGGTGGAACTGCCCTGTGGGCTTCTGAGACTGTCACTCTGTATGGGAGTCGAGAGCCCCATCTTCCGAGGAGTGCCTGGTCATTTCGAACTGCAGACTTTTGGGATCACAGCCCAACTCGTAACCACTGTGTCACCAGGACTTCTTGTTTGGAGCACAATAAATGATAGCTTTTAGCGTATTAACCAAGTTATTACAGATGTAATTACCTAATACGGTTTTCTTTTGTATTCATGCTATTCAACCTGCAAAGACTCAAGCATATTTAATAAGCTTTTCATATGAGGGGGACTTCAAAAAGTTCTTTGAAAAGGATAATTAAAAGATAAATGAATGCCCCTTCATATAATTGTATGGGGACATTTATTAAAAAAAAACACAAAAGGATGCTTGACATTTATGGGGAATTCATTCCTTTATGTTGTCACTTGTGATTGCAGTTAGTTGCATTTCTACATACAGGGTGGTGACATGAGTGAACTGAATTTTCTGGGAATAATTAGCTTAAAAACAGTGTTGTAACCGTTGATGGTAGAGCTGGGCAGCTGGCGAGGCCAAGCACCCTTACATTGGACTTAAGGCCTGGTTATACGGGTGTCTCTCCTGGCGGTATAGATATTGCACGTTGTTGAGCTGTGGACCACAGAACCAGCAGTTGGAGTTCACCAACTGCTCCAGGGGAGAAAGTTGAGACTGTCTATTCACTTAAAGTGACAGCCCCTGACAGCCACAGGGGCCATGTCACCCTGTCCGATACGGTCACTGTGAGTCAGGATCAACTCAGTGGCAGTGAATATCTCCAATACCTAGTGTTTTGAGCGGAATCTAAAGTGCGGTTTGGGTGTAGAAGTAATGGGGGCCAATACAGACTTCTCACAGTTGTTAGAATGAAATATAACAAATGGTCTGAGCATCACGTATAGAAGTAATGAATATCTTTTACAGTTGATGTGTGTATAGTATTTTCTTTTTTTTAACTAATAAATCTTTTTATTGGGGCTCATACAACTCTTATCACAATCCATACACACATCAATTGAGCAAAGCACCCTTATACATTCGTTGCACTCGTCATTCTCAAAATTCACCTTCCACTTGGGTTCCTGGAATCAGCTCCGTTTCCCTTTTTCCCCCTCCCCCCCGCTACCCCCTTCCCCCTGGTCCCTTGATAGTTTATAAGTAATTAAGTTTATAAGTAATTATTATATCTTATCTTACACTCCCGGCGTCTCCCCTTACCCACCTCCCCATTGCCCATCTCCCAGAGAGGAGGTTACACATAGATCTCCAAGATCGGTTCTCCCTTTCTACACCCCCTTCCCTCCTGGTGTCGCCACTCCCACCGCTGGTGTTGAGGGGTTCGTCCATCCTAGATTAGTATTTTCTAGATAGGTTTATTTTTGAATCAGTGATAAGGGCTGTCTACAAGAACATTTAAAACTAACTAATAGGCTAAAAGGTCATGCTTTGATTTGGAAAGTTCCAAGAGTTTTTCAAAAACCCTCCGTTTGTAGTATTGTACAACAACTCAAGTAGAATAAAAACCTTAATTTTAAAGATACATATCAGTTTACTGTGCTTTGGTTGGAAGTAATTTTTTTTTCACCAGACATTTCTAAGGATGTTATGTGAGCTTATCAATTGTTATGAAACATGAAGGCCTATCAAGTTTAATGCATCTTCAATAAATAAGTGTTGTGTTTCCATTCACACAAAGTATATACTGCGTGTTCGTTATGATCCTCCAACCATTAGGGGAAAACCTGCTCCATAGGCAAAACACCAAACCATCTGATATTTTTGAAGTTAGAGCTGGGAGCATTGCTCTCATAGTCCCCCCGCCTCCTGATAGACAGTAACAATTAATATTGCAACCCTAGGATGGCAGTGGCTAAAGAATTTATCAATAGTATAATGCAGTCCTGTTAACCTCGAACAGGTCTTTGGTGGTCAGTTGAAACAGAAGGGGAAAATGTCAAGGACTAGGTAAACATTGCATACCTTGCCAGAAATGAATGGTTCCCTGTTCTAACCCACCCCCCGCCATCTAGTTAGTCGTTTGCAGCTCACAGTGGTCTTGTAGGGTAGAGCAGGGGTCGCACACTTTTGAGACAGAAGAGCCAATCCTGTCCCTCACAACAACGTAAAAATTATTCGAGAGCTATAATTATATATTTGTTACAAACCAATGGAATCGCCATAATCCGAATAACATTCTTTAAAATTTTTTCAATTTTACTGCAGAGCCACGAGGGGCAGCACTGCTCATTAGAGCCTCCAAGCTCTGCCCTTTCACAGGAACGGACACTCTGCTTGCTCCTGGCAGCTGAGGGCCTCAACCGCCAACCCCGCATTTCAGTGTCCAGTGCTTAACCACTGCGCCACCAGGGTGCCTTGATTATTCTTGGTCTCTGTAAAGTCAGACAACAAGTCACAGATGTTGGAGGAAAGGAGACTAAATGATAATTAAATAAAACAGCCTTTTGCCCAATTCCCAGGCGGCAGTGGCGTAGTGGAGAAGAGCTAACACCATGTGAACTTTATGCTGGGCACCGTTCCAAGTAGTTTACATACAAAGGGCTTTCAAAAAGTTTGTGGGGAAATACCATAACTTCTTCGTTCCATTTTTCCATCCACGTCTTGAAGCCCCCTCATAAAGTAGCACACTGAATTCTCCCAGTTGCTCTGGGGAGTATAAATACTTCTTGTCATTTTACAGAGAAGTGAAATCCACCCAAGGCCTCACCTAATAAGAGGGCAAGTCTGTATCTGACGTGAGTCCACGCACATTAACCACAGTCTGGTTGAAGTAAGGTATATTAATATTTCTAAAATATTGGGACCAGCTTCGTCTAAAAGAAGACCTGTGAAGTGAAGCCCATTCAGATCGCAACACAAATTATTTAGTAAAATTTATGACCTTTGTAATACTCTTCTGGCCCCCTGGTTCCTCATCGTGGCAGAGTTGACGTAGATGGATGTTACGGGGTTAGATCAACAGCTGGCACACATCATGCATTCAAATGTGAGTTGGTTTTGTTGACGCTGGGGCGTCTTTGCAATCCAGAAGCAGCCAATCACTCAGGGAAAGCTAGAGTGGGGAAAAGAAAGGGTAATTTGTCGCACTTTTTTTCTTATTCTCATTTTGATCTCAAGTCAAAAAACATGCCGCGGTGGGGCTATTGGGCATTTACATGGATAGATCCTGACACATCAGTAGTTGTCCACTAATTGCTGGCTTGGTACAACTTTTGCATCTCAGCTACTGAAGGGATCGACACAGGCTTCCTTGTCTGTGTTTTTGCCTGTCACCCAGTGAGAAGGAAATGATGCAGTGGACTGAACACTGTCATTCCTTTGAAGATGAGGAAAAAAGATAATTGGAAGGTAGAACTGAGAGGTTAATGTGTAGGAGGAAGAGCACCTTAAACATGAATTTCTTCCAAAACTGAAACACACGAGACTGGAGAATTATAAAGTAAGGATAGAAAAATGTTTAGTTGCTCAACAATGGCCCTTTATATTTATTTATTCTGCCCTTCTCAGCGTTGTATCTGATTGTGGTAATGGATTTTTCTGCCTTTGGAACTGACAGTTTTAATTGAGAATATTACATTTAAGATAATATGGTAATTTCCAAATTTTTTCTGGTAATAAAAAAGTAAAATCTAACTTCGCACCTGGAAATAATACTGATCCTCAATACTGATCCTCAAGGTCAACGTGATAATAACCTGTCTCCATTTCAAATGGGTGTAAAATAAGGATAGTGGTTAGGATTACCTGAGTTTACACGTTCTGTTATTAAAACTCAAAATAGAATATAAAAAGGCCAGTAACTAGTCAGAATACCAGGCTGTGAGCCCACAGGTCGTATCAAAAATGCTCAGTAGTAATTTGAGCCTTCTCATATTTGCCTTTCCGTGTAAAAGATGCTCGTCCAATAAGCTCTTTTACATCTCTCCCAATTCTTCCCCTGAATCACCATGGTAAAGCGCAGGGCTGCCTTTATTGATGCTCTGTTCCCTCTGCCTAAAAGGCTTGTCTCCTTAGTCTATACAGGGCACACTTCGTCATCCTTTCAATCTAAGCTTAAATGTCATTTCCCAGATAGACTTTCTCTGACTGCCTCTTCTAACGCACTTAATAGTTGTGCTGTTGTTATTAAGTATCTTTTGTTATTCTCTGTCTCCTTCCTAGCATTTCCCGAGTTCCGTGATTCCTTTCCATGAGGATAGAAACCTGGTCTCTTGTGTACCAAGCAGGCAACCTTGTACATTGGAGGTGCATCCTATGTACTTAGAAAGCGCTCACTAGAGAATTGTGGAATGAATGACAGGCAGGTGCTCAGTGTTTGTGGCATAAATACAAGGAGGTGATTGTCTGACTCATTTTTATAGAATCTGCACATCTTCCAATCTAGGGTTTTATTGAAATGAATGACTGTCAGACCAGCACATTTTCCACACTGAAAGCTCCCGGATAAATATGTGTACAGCCTTCATAGGGAAGTAACACGTGAGGTGAAGGGACTGAATGGCTTGCAAAATATCCCGGAACAACCAAAACGTAGAACCTATATCATGTGCACGTTATTTTTGTGGGGGTGCGAGGAGGGACAGGGATGGTTTAGCCGCAAGTTTTGCCCCATTTCTTTGATATATATAACTTACCTCTAATACACTTAAAGGAAACTAGGTAATCATTTATAATTTACTAATATTGATCACATTTTATTTAACTGAAACAAAACATGGCAAGATAACTAAGGTGCAGGCAAAGGCTCTTTGTTCCAGGAAGTCTGTAATTTATAAGCCTCTGGTTAGCAAATGATCCACTTGCAAACATTGGCCAAAAGCTCGCTGCCTGCACCCACCTTGCAGCATTTGTTCCTATTGTCATTGTGTGTGTGTGTGGTTGTGTTAGAAACAGGAGCCTTGCTGGTGTAGTGGGTTACATACTGGGCTGCAAACCGCAAGATCAGCAGTTCAAGACCACTAGCTGCCTCGTAGGAGATGAGGCTTTTTACACCTGTAAAGAGGTACAGCCTCAGAAACGCACAGGCTCAGCTCTACCCTGTATCCTGATAGGTACTGACAGATCTATGGCAGTGAGTTTGGTGTTTGGGTTTGGTGGGTTTCAGTTGACCGGAGAACCTGAGCTTCACAAGTTGAAGGAAATAGAATATGATGATTTTTAAAAGGTTCTCAAAGCCGGGCAGGTTTATGTGTGTAGAGGAACAAAGGTCCAGGCATTCCCCAAGCACAACCAGCCGCAGCTTAGTCTGGGTTGCAGTGCACATGCATACAGTTCCGTCTTGTTATTTTGACTGAAATGATACCAACTGGAGTGACTCACTTAGATTAATAACTGTAGATTCAATTATACATTTTTTAGGGGACACTTGAACTAATGACCCTACTTTAATACAATCTTCGTTCAGACCATTTTATAGCAACAAACTACAATGCAGGCAGCTTTGAGGTCAAATCTCGATTCAAATTTGAATTCCAGCCTTTAGCAGCTAAACAACAAATTTCATTAGCCCAAGAACATCAGCCTTGCAGACGTGTGAAAGGTGAGAACATGAGGGCCACCCTATAGCACAGGTAAGTCAATTGTTTGCCTCACTCTTCAGGACCTACAGCGTGCACCAGCTGCACAGGGACAAGGAGGTTCTCTGGTCCTAGCAGTGGCCATAAGACAAAATACAGACCGACCCTGAATTATGGCATGCTAAACCTTGTCTGCTGCAGGACACAGCTGCTGTGGCCTCGTGCCATTGAGCTGATTTTGACTCATAGTGACCCCATGGGTTATGGAGAAGACTTGCTTCATAAAAGTCTCTAAGGACTTTTTAGCAGAATGCATCTGTAGGCTTATGTCTTCCGCATTACCAGTACATGAGTTCACCAGCCAAGTGCGAACCATCTCCACCACACAGAAGGACTCAAATCTCAGTATTTCAGAGGCTGTCAGGGTGGATTCAGTGTCTGTAGCTTGTCCCCGGGCTTCTTTGACCCAGAAAGTAGACTCTCTGTGATACTATAAGTATTAGGCATTATTTATTTCAAGACCAATCATTTTTAGGACTTAAAGAAAAAAACCTATTGAAATTTGAGGACACAACCAATCTATAATTGAGGTTTAAGATTTTAAATTTTAAGTCATATGAAGTTTCTGTATTTGTAGTTCCCCACTTAGCAAACTCATATTTTCTTGAATAGAAACAAAGTGAGGTGTATGCATTTCTGAACTCAGGGCATTCATAAAACTGCGTTGTGACAGCTAGTGGAAGATCCCTTCACTTTGTTGTTCCGCTTGGCACTTTCTCTTATGAAGAGAGAATCATGGCATCTCACATCTAGTGGGCAATTTCCATTCAAAGATTCTAGAAGTAAAAGCTTGTGTGCCTTGAACACAAGCTTTTATTGTGATCTTAAAAATAGGTTAAAGGTTTATGTCATATTTGCTATCCATTTCCAGAAGATAACTGATACATGAAGAAAAGTCCCAATGAATCATTATACCAACCAGTGCTTGCTGCGGAGCTGCTTCTACTTACATGACTTCCTCCCAGGTCCTCCTTTCTGAAGACTGCACACTCTCAGAAAAGTCCCAATGAATCATTACACCAACCAGTGCTTGCTGCGGAGCTGCTTCTACTTACATGACTTCCTCCCAGGTCCTCCTTTCTGAAGACTGCACACTCTCAGAAAAGTCACAGTAGTATAATGTACAGACACTGTTTCTTGGATCGGTTGTCATCAGTTAGCCCCCTGCTTCCTCCCTGTAGGTCGGGAGAACACGAAAGAAAGATGCACACGTAGCTTTGATTTTTGTTTTCATCGTTTGGGAGTTAGTTTCAGAGATCACGATACTTCAGCCCTGAACCCATCATCACGTGCCCAGTGATGATTCCATGTATTTCTTCTCAATTGCACCAGGCTGGTTGTTTGTCAGCATTTACACCAGGGTTTTCCAAATATTGCCCCCTGGAGGGAGCTCTGGATTATCCATGGGGACAGCAGACACCTACGTCTTATATGTTGGGCATGTTATCAGGAGAGACCAGTCCCTGGAGCAGGACATCATGCTTCATAAAGAAGTAGGCAGTGAAAAAGAAGCAGGAGTCCAACAAGATGGATTATCGCAGTGGCTACAGTGGGCTCAAGAATAGGATCAGCTGTGAGGATGGCAGAGGACCAGGCAGTGTTTGATTCTGTTGCACACAGTGTCGCTGTGAGTCAACCAAGTAGAAGATGGCTAACAGTGACGACGACATACTGTATGCTGGAGTACAGGATCCTGTACAGAAATGTGTAACTCTCTCAGGAGCCACTGAGTAATATTTTTCCTGAATAGCGGGTGGTAGGCCAAATAAGTTTGGGAACCATGATCAACACCAGGTGTCCTCGAACTATGGACATTTATCTAGCCCGCTGGGTGTTTTTGCCCCGTTTGTTTTTTACTTCAAAATAAGACATGTGCAATGTGCATAGGAATTTGTTCAGAGTTTGTTTTTTTTAAAACTCTAGTCCGGACCTCCAACAGGTCTGAGGGACTGTGAACTGGCCCCCTGTTTAAAAAGTTTGAGGACCCCTGATCTATACCATCAAACTGGCCCTGCTACAAATCAGGGCCTCGCTCTGGAGAGGCATTTGCCAAACATAAGCATGCCACGATCTGCCTCCCCTAAATATAAAAATACTCTCTTGAGTGCTTGCAATACGATCACATGCAAGAACCCTAACATCGACACAAGCCTCAGATACAACATCCAGTTCTCAGTCACATTTCCCAATAGCCCCAATAATGTCTTTGTGTTGCCTCTATAAAAGTAAATGGCTTCCTGTCCCAGAAAGGGAATAATAGTTGGACCCGAATGTTAACCACTTAGAAAGTAATCCAGGTAGAAGCAAGTTAAAGGTATTAGCTACTGGGGGGAAATGAGATATATATATATATGTATATATATATAATTTATACACACATATGTCTATGTATAGGTCATGTAAATAGGGCAGAATTGTATTTTAATCCCAAGCCTCAGGCTACTCCTGTGATCTCATTTTTGAATACTCTTCCAAGGCCCCACACGTAGCCACAGTGTTCTTGGCTGCTCTTCACAGCTGTGGCGAGCACATCGACACCACAGGGCTTTGAATTTCCTGTCCACGACTGGAATACAAGGCTCGTGGCTCTAGCCTTCACTCTATTCACCTTTCTGCTCACTGGTCACTTTCTTAAATCAAATAAATCAAAGCCTGCCCGCCGACCCGCTTATTATGAAAATGCACAGCCACCTTCATGCCTTCTTTGCGCTACATCTCTTTTTTTTCACAGCCCTGATCAATAAATAGCCCCTTAGCCGGTATTAGGGACTTATCTGGATGTTTTTGATTTCTTAATAGCCGTGTGTCATGAAGGCAGGAGCTTGGTGGCATTTGTTCACCACTGAATTTCTTACGGGTAAGCTGCTGCCTGGCACTCAGCGGCTAGATGAGATTTTCTACTGCTAAGAGTCAGTCTCGGAAACCCACAGGCAGTCCTGCCCGGTCCGACAGGATCTCTCTCCGCGAACCAGAATTGGCGCGATGGCAGAGTTTCAATAAGTACTTGTTTTTCATGGGTGCTCTGGCATGCATGTATGTTAGGGTGTCTGTGGTGAATGAAATCAAGTAGGACTGGAAAACCGCATTTGTTCTCTTTCTGTAATCTGTTGATTAAGCTGCCTGAAGAATTAACTCTCAAAAAAATTAACTCTCTAGTATCAGGTTTTCTTTTTCTAAATGGGCATTGCTTTGCCCATCTCACAATAGCATTGGAGGCTCACATAAAAGATGTACGTAAATTCCCTGAATGAAAGACGGAATGCTACAGCTATGTCAGTGGCTCGGCTGTTCTTTCAGGTTTTTATACATATCAACTATTGTGCTAGACTCTAGGAGGAAACAGATGAGTACATCACGGTCTTGTGAGTCCATGGAAATTTCTGGACGTCTCTTTTATATGGATGGGGCAGTTACAGTCTGTCTCGGATGTACCTGGCCCTTCTACCAACCGGATTCCCTGCTGTTGAGTCCATTCTGACTCAGAGAGAGCCTGTAGAACAGGGTAGAGCTGCTCTGGAGGGCTTTCGAGACTCATCCTCAACAGCAACAAACAGCCTCATTCTCTTCCCTGTGAATGTCTAGTGGGTTTGAACTTCGGCTCCTCGTATTAATACCCCCAAATTCACCTGAAATAGTAGGGGATTTTTATCTTATCCTTTAAAAAGAAATCACACCATTTATATGAGTTTGTCAAAACGGTACAAAATTCAGACAAACCAAAGAAAACAAAACCCACTAGTAATTCTAAAATCCTGCAAAAGCACAGTTTACATTTCGGTGTGTACTTCCTTCTGATCTATATGTGAGGGGCTTCAAAAAATTATTCATATTCCATCTTTTAATTCTATTTTCCAACAAACCTTTTGAAGCCCCCTCCGATATGTAGGTATTTATGTACATTATATTTTAAAATACTTAAGTTGGACATGTTAACAAAATTTGTTGAATGTTTTTGTGTTGTGAATTTTCTTTTATATTTTGTATGTGTATGAGCCAATCTTTTAAGATTTTAGCTTTGGGCAATTATGAAAAGTGCAGTAATGAACATTTCTATAGCGTCATCTTGTTACATCTTCTTATTTAAATTTTTAAAGATAAATTTTGAAAAGTGAAATGAATTTTATCAGAATAGTTTTTGAAATGGAACTGTCCCCCCATGGAGGGGCCACAGGGAAGGGATGAGTCAACCAAGGTGCAGTATAGCATTGAGGAAAAGCAAAATTTTGCCTTGGGTCCTGGAGGCCTCCCCACCTTCATGACCCCAGCCCTGCTTCTCAATTCAGACTGGACCGGAGCATGTACACAGGTATAGAAACGAGATGAGACTCAGGACACCCAGAATCCAGGAGCAGGAGTGGAAATAGCGATACTAGAAGGGTAGAGAGAAGGTGGGAAGAGGAAAGGAGAAAGGGGGAACCAATTGCAATGATCCACACTTAACCATACACCCCTCTCCAGGAGGAAGAGCAACAGAAAACACGGGGGGAGGGAGACAGCGGAAGGTGTAAGATATAAAAATAATAGTAATGTGTAATCAAGGGGGTATGAGTGTGGGGGGGGGGAAGAAAAATGAGCTGATATCAAGGGCTCAATGGAAAGCAAATGTCTACAATGAAAGTAACATGTACAAACATGCCTGCTGCAATCAGTGTGTGGATTGTAACGAGTAAGTCCCTAATAAAATGATCTTTTAATAAAAAAAAATAGTGCATGAATAACTAGTGCTTGGGATTTTTGTAATATAACTTCTTAGAAGCTTTTGCCAACATAAGGAACTAACAACGGAATATGAAAAGAGGAACTTATTATCCTGACTTTCCCACCAATTAGAGGAAACCTCATAGTCCAATGGTTAAATCATTTGGTCATGAACCAAAAGATTGGTGGTTCAAAGCCAACAGCCCCCTCTTGAGGGAGAAAAGGTGAGGCAATTTGCTTCCGTAATGATTTACAACCTGGCAACTCTAGGAGGTGGTTCTACGCTGCCCTGCAGGGTTGCTATGAGTCAGAATGGGCTCAACAGCGGTGCGGCTCCCAAATTGAATTTATACGTTTCTATTTCCTGAGTTGACTCCTAGGCATGGCTATTGTGACCATCCGTACAGTGAAAATACAGCATGGGCCTTGGGCATTCTTTAAATATAACACCATCAGTTACTTTCTCCCTTGCTCTTCCCACCTTCTCTCTCCCCTTCTAGCGAAGCCCTGTGACTCGTAGTGTTTGTCTCTTCTCAATTTAAGCTGTCGTTTGTTAATATTTGGCAGCATACCAGTAAGTACAACTGTGATTCAGGATAGAAAAAGAAACTCCCAAGAACAGGTAGAATTCAAATTTACTGTGAAGCGAAATTGTATTTTTGTAACACTGCTTTTGCAAATAATATATCTGCTCCGACTGTAACAATGAATAGACAGCTTAAAAATATTTTGACAAATCACTAAGAAAAGTTACGATTTAAGTTAAATTTATAATAATACTTTCTGTCCTTTTTAATAATTGATACATCCAACTATATTTAATTTTCCTGGCAACCAACACAACCTGAGAAAATATAGGTGGCTTTGGAAGTTTAGGTGGCTTTGTGAGCATGATCATTGTGCTAAATCCCCTTATTTTCATTCATCATACTTACTGGTGAGTTAAGTTGTGTAAGGCCTGATGAGGTACACGTGATTTTCCCTGCCCTCCTGAACTTATATACCAAGAAAAGAGATCGGTATAGAGACAAGGGGAGCGCTAGACATTTGACAGGCTCATGATTGGTAAAGGTCATGAATACTGTCAGGGTGCAGAGTGATTCATTTCAAAGGGGCTCATTAATTACAGGACAAGGACCGTCTTTGGGCTGAGATTGCAGCTCTTCTTTTGAGCCTTTCATGATAGGGATGATGATTTGGATAGGTGGAACTTTACAGAGATTGAGAGGGCAGAGGAAAATAAATGCCCGTGTGTGTGTGTGTGTGTGTGTGTGTGTGTGTGTGTGAGAGAGAGAGAGAGAGAGAGAGAAGAGAGAGGAGACATTCTGAGGATATGGTGAGTGGAGGTGTGGGGGTAGAATGCAGATATTCAAGGACTACTAATGTTATTCAAAGGAGTTATTTAGGGATAAAGGGAGATTAGGAATTTGAATGTCAAGCTAGGCAGTTTGAGCCTTATTTATTTGGTAGTGGGACATTGTTTTGGCTTGATTAAATTTTTTTTTTCAAAGGAAAAATCTTGCAGTTTTTTCCCATTATGGGATTTTATTTTATTATAAAGAGACATTGAATATTTGACAATCTGGGTATCTGATTACACACTGGCCTGGTGCTGTGAAAATGATCTAAACTCTGCCTCTGGTTAAATCCTTGTCTCTTCCCCATGTTCCTTTTGGTATCATTCTTTATTTGTAATGCACGGGAGGCTAATGTTGCCTTTGGTGAAAGTTCTTGGGATTATTAAGAACTAGTAACATATCACTATTGTTTGAGCAAGTAGTATAGTACATGGCTCTTCTCTCCCCACCCCGCCCAGTATGTGTGTGTTGGTTTTTATTGCTGATATTTCCCCCCTTCCTAATAGTAGGGGTTTGTTCATTGTTCTATTGATAGGAAGCACACTCAAGAAGGACCTCAGATTCTTTTTTTAATATTTGTTTGTTTGCTTGTTTTTATTTGTTTAAAATATATCTTACTGTGTTTTGGTGAGAGCTTACATAGCAAATTAGGATCCCACGAAACAATTGCTATACATATTGTTCAATGACATTGGCAACATTTTTCACAGTATGTCATCCTTTTTAAAAGAGGTTTTCTTGATACAACATTAAAATATCATATACCTCCATGGTTAAGTGTATTTTAAAATGGGTTGTATATACATAATCACAATCATTTCTAGTGTCTGCTCCCCCCTTCCCGGATTCCTTGTTTGCTCCCAAATCCACTCAGCCTCGCTATCTCCCACTCCCACCCCCACATCATCAATAGACCGTTTCATCAGTTATTATCTATATGCACCTACGTTTGTGCTCCACAAACTGGGAGAGGCAGCATTAACAATACAAAACCAAACCAAGATAAAACAGCAAGAACAAAATAATAATATAAAAATGCAAATAAAGGGTGAGAAAGAGAAGACCAGCTTCAATATTTAAAAAGCCAGAGGAGAAATTTTTGTCGTGGAACAAGCAAGAAATACTTGCACCCAGATCAAATTTTGGTTGGGTCAAGGTGACAGCTGACCCAGGGTCAAATTATGCCATGTTTGAATCACCATAATCAACTCTACAATCATCTCTGTCTATAGGAAAGCTGTTTGAGTCCTTCACCTGTGGCTACAGGGGAGCTGCCAGAGGCTTAATCTAATCACTTGCAGATTTTTAATCTTAGTTGTGCCACTCTTGGTGTGAATAATCCCCCACCTCTTTAGCCATCAACCACCTCAGTTGTGATGAGATTCAATTAGGTGATTTCAGAAGTCCTTATAGATTTATAGCCACTTTTATCCTTGTATCTCTGGGCAAGTATACACTATTTCAAATGTACCTATGCCTTTGAGGAACTGTGTTCAAATCCTAGTAATTACCATGTTGGCTGATTGCGGCTTGTGCAGGCACACATGCTTCTGTAGTCCAGCCACTAACAACCCTGGCCTGTGCTTTACTGACAGCCAAGTTCACGTATCTACCCAGAGACTGAATGGCTAACAAGGAAGAAAACCCTCAGATCACATCAATACAAGTACAGATTAAAATCCATCAGGGTGTGGACATGCTGTTCTTGGTCTGAAATTGCTCTCAAAATTACTCCGTTGCTAGACATCAGAGCTGGAAAAATACAAAAAGAATGCACTGTATTTTACAGTTGCAAAAGAAACAGCAGGCCCAGAAAAAGGAAGTAACTTGGTCAGCTCTAAAAATGAAACTCCAGTTTCCTGCTAGCCAATGGGTTGCTTTCTGTACTGCATCGTTTCCAGCCAGAGCATCACTGCCTCTAGGAGCCAGCACCAGAAGTGAAATAACACCACCCAGCTTTCCACGGGGAGTTGGAAAGACAAAAGCAAAGGCTGGGCAATTATATTTTAACATGTTGCCAAAGGGATGCAAGGTAGTTTTAGTTAGAAGCCCAATGGTAATAAATAGACTCATGAAGTAAAATAAAACACAGCTTCTCCTCAGATAAATCATTCTCTGTTTCATCCAGGACAGTAGGCAGCTAAGAAAGAGAAAAATAAGAAATTAGAGCCTCACTGGCTCTGTCTGTTAAGTGATGGACTGCTAACCACAAGGTCAGTGGTCAGTGGAGAAAGATGAAGCTGCCTGCTGCCAGCCTTGGAAAATATACATTGGGTCGCTATGAGTCAGAAAGGACTTAATGGCAGTGGGTGGGTCTGAAATTTAAGAAACAAGAAATGTCTGTGTGTGCATATTATTTTAGAATTTACACACCATCTTCCTCAAAACAAAACAGTAGTTAACATCAAGTTGAATCTGGTTGATTCCAATTTCTGTGCACCTGGATATGTCTGCGCAGGCCCGTGCTTCACAGGGCCTTTCAAAGCTGTGCCTTTGTTGGAAATTGACAACCTGGTCTTTCTTCTGATGGGCCTGTCGATAAGTTTGATTCACCAACTGTTTGGTTAGTAGTTGAGGACAAACCATGCCACTCAAGGAATAGCTTCCTGAAGGATTTGCATAGTGATTACATGTAGTCATCCATGTACTATGCTCAGCGTTCATATTTAATTATAAACGAATCGTCAATAAATGTTACTGTTATTGTTAATACAGTAACGTTTTGTCAACAGTGTGGAAGTAATACATTTTGAGTGCTCTGAAGGAATTGTACAAAGGGCTATGAGGGCAGGTCGAAGCCCACTTTGTTTAGGACAGTTGGTTAGGTAAGGCCTCTGAGGAAGTAAGCCTAGGTAGGAGGAAGAAGATCCCAGGTGAGCTAGGCACGAGGGGAGTGCAGAGGTTCTGAATTTAGACAGATCGTGGCATACTCTGGGAGCTGAAAGACCAGGATACACACCACAGCCTGCTTCCTTTGATAATTCCTTTACTAGACTATTTGATCTCCAGGGCCAGGCACTCTGCCTGGTTTCTGTGTCCGCTGCATCTCTCTCACACACTTGTCATAGTGCTTGGCACAGAGTTGTCACTTATTAGACATTTGTTCAGAAAACACAAGTGTTCATTGCTTTCTTAATCCTTGCCCTCCCCCTTCCCCCCGTGTCCTCAGGTGAGCACTTGATCTTTCTTGCCCTTCCTGTCAGACCAAAGTAAGCTGAGATGAGCAGTAATTAGCATATTGTAACTTGAAACAAAAACAACGACCAAAAGCCCCACAGAGATATAAAGGATCTCACACTGTATGGACGTTTTAAAATGACAAATTTTGTACTTTACCTCGTGAGTGAGCTTCAGGACTAAAAATTCATATTTAAATAATTAGAAGGTATTTTAATTAACCATTCTACATCTGGGTAACTATAGCATTAGGTTCAAGTTTTGGGGGCGGATGGGTTAAATGCTACCTTGCCCAGTGTGGTTTATGCCAGTTGTCCCAGTGTCATCTCATAATCATCCCATCACTGTTTAAACACTGACTTTAATGGTCACCCTAATGATAAGCCATTTTGCTGCCCCCTGAGTACATTCTTATCTTCCATTAAGTAGCATTTAATTCTGCTTAAGTATAGATTGAGAGAGATAATTTATTTCAGCTATGATAATTTATTTCATATTCTATATGATACTACATTTGATATTTTATACCTTATATAGATACTTGCAGTAAATCGAGAGATGGGCAACATAGAGTCCTTGCTATGATCTATTACAAACCACATGGACTTGTGTCAGAATGTTGCATTCCTAAATATTTTCTTCTCCAAAAGTAGCACACACACATATATATTTTTAAGAAGGATAGAAGTCTGTTATTTGTTTGCTTAATTATGGAGAGTTAATACAGAGAACATATCATTCCATAATTCAGTCCCATCAAGCAGTATTGTACAATTGGAACCACAACCAGTTTCCAAACATTCTGTTCCTTCCTGGACTCTTGGACATCACCTCCCTTCTACTCCCCGCCCCCCCGCCCCACCACTACCTGCCCTGTACACCCTCCCGACCACCCTGGTCCCCCAAGCCCCTTTTCTACTTACTGTTCCTATAGGCTCATCAATTCTGGGTTTGATACACCAAAAAACAGATAAATGTAACCCAAATTCAAGAGGGCAACCCCCCAATGACGCAACACTTCTGAGATAACCCTAATACGAGCAACAAAAAAAAAAAGAAAGAAGGAAAATGTTGAAGACCAGATCAAGTCCAGAGTGCATGGGGGGTGGGGGGATCAACTGACAAGATTTTAGCTGTTTAAATCAGGTTTATTCCTTGATCTTCTATCCGCGTCTCTCCAGTGTGCTGTTTGGTAACCCTTTCCTCCCATTCCTCTGTGGATAGAAGATCACCAGAGGCTTATTTCCTTTGTAGGTCCCACAAATGTGCCTGGGGCTCCCCCTGTCAGTCATAGCCTTCTGCCGAGCAGATTCTTCTGAAGAGTCACAGACTTGGAAACCCACTGGCGCAGTTCTCTCCTGAATAGCACATATGTTTGACAAATTCTTTTTTATGCAAAAAGTGGTGGTTTGAATTCTTTTGTATTTGTATTTCACGAATGGTTACAATGTTTTCTTGCTTGATCCATGGCCATCAAGTTTCAACCAATGGATAACAGCCCCACAGGAGGGAACACAGTCACCTCACAGCCTTTACTGGGCTGTAAAGCTTTGTGGAAACAGATCGTCACAGCTCTCTTGTTGGGTCTGTTGCTGCTCAGTTGCTTTAGCCACTGCGCCACCACCAAACCCACCGTCAACAATCCGCTTCCCACCCATGGCAACTCTGCATAGAGCTTCTGAGGCTTTAAAGTCTCTACAGCAGCAGACAGCCTCATCTTCCTCAGCAGAGCAGCTGGTGGATTTGAACCACCACTGCGTAGAGTGCAGCACCCTCATCACAAACTACCACCCTGGCTCTGTGCTGCTCTGCTTGGGAGGCCTTCCTGAGGATGCACCCCAAACCTTCCTGCTTGTGAAAGATTGGAGACCATTGGAAGGATTGATATAAGAAGTACTTTTCCATTGGCTTTCTGGGCAAAATAGTTATATAAACCGAAATTACATTGATCAATGGAGAGCGCCGGCAGCAAGGTTAAATAAAGCATGCACATAAAGAGAAAAAAAAAGTGTGTCTGTTTGCACAGAACTGTTGATTCAGAAGTGTCAAAGCTTGAACACTCTGCATCCTTGGTGGGGCATGCAGCACCGGTGTCGCTAATAATTTAGACTTCCTGTTGTAGTGCTGAGCTGCGGCCACCTGGGAGCGATATGTGACTTGGGGGCTGTAGGTCTCTAGCAGCAACTCACTTTCTTCTTGCTATTGGGTAAAGGAAGACCCCAAATCGACCTTTGATGTGTTCTTCCAAGCGTGATACGTGCTGAACGTGATATGAGTGGAAGCCAGTTGCTATTTGGATGCGCGCTGGGACTGAGAGATGGAAACGGTGATCGATGAGAGAGAGTCTCACCTGGTGTAGTGCTTTAACTTCTTTGACAGCAGTCTGTAGTCACTTGCTGCTGCTTTCAGGTTAAGGGTGGATCGCTAACAACAAGGCTGTCGGGTCAAACCCACCGGTCACTCCCTGAGGATAAGATGAGGCTGTCTCCTCCTGTAACCTTGGAAACCATGTATAAGGTTACTGTAAATTGGCATCTACTTGATGGCAATGGGCTTGGGGGGTGGGCCCTGTGTTATTCCGGGGTTTTTTGTTGGCGAGTGAAACAAATCCAGAGACAGTAATATGTGTGGAAGACAGAGCTTTATATCAGAGAGTAATTGTATATTAAGAAAATATCCCAGCCCTATCCAGATCACGTTTATAAAGCCAATTAGCCAATATGTCCAATACTAGTCTACATTCCTCTTCAGACTCACGCAACGCGTGCAGTGATACCGAACGCAGGGAGATCACAGGCCAGTAGGTGGAAAGTCTTCTGGGCCCAGTGGTGGTAGAAGCAGCTCCAGAGCTCTGGCTGCCATTAGCGTGACTCCATGTGGTTTGTCAATAGGAAGGTGAAACAGAAAGCGTGTCCCCAGGGAGATGAAGTTCCCAGAATCCTCATGTAGGCCGTGCCCACAAGGAGACATTTTCAGGCTGTGACTTGACTGACAGGTCCTACTCCACTCCTTCATTCTATTTATCAGGTTGACATGAAATTATGTAACTGCCACGGGCCCCGTAACAGCAGATGAAGAGGGAAGCGTTATTTTATCTTGATACATGCAATCGTGACATATCTCTTCTTTATAGTTTTTTAAAGGAAAAAAAATACTGCCAGCCTTTTAAATTAATTTCCAAGAACATTAATCCTACAGATTGAAGACACTGATGTTTTTTTTTAATTAATCATTTGGGAGCTTTTACAGCTATCATAACATTCCATAGTTCTGTCACATCAAGAAGCAATGTACGATTGCTACTAGTCAGTTTCAAGCCATTTTCTTCTTGAATTCCTTGATAACAGCTCCCCTCACTCACCCCACCTCCAGGAACCCTTATTATTTTTTTTTGGCCATATCTTACACAATCCAGTGTATCCATTTGCATACAACTCTGTTTGATCCCGTCCAGTAGGGTTATACAATCATCAATGCTATCTGCTCCCTATTCCCCCCTCTGCCCACCTCTCTTCCTGCACCGTCAGGGAACCATTACTCTTGTTACTGTTTCTGAAGGGTCATCTACATTGGCTTTGATTTACTGTATGATCTTACATATTCAAATGTACATATGCAAATCTAGCATGATCAACGAGGGAAAATGGAACCAAAACATTATGTAAGGGAAGGAAATTGTGAAGAACTAGTGGATAGTTGCCAGTAGGTGCTTCATCAGTGCCACACCACACTCTGGCTTTGTCGTCCTTTCCATGCGGCCCTTTTGAGAGGGACTCTCCAGTTACCTTACAGCTGGGTTTTGCGTCTCCACTGCAGAGGATCAATGATTGATACAGAGATTGAAGTCATATAGATTTTAGGACTACAAAAACTTGAGTTCACGTTCTGGTTCTGTCACCCGCTCTGTATAAGATTGATCAAGTTACCTAATTTTTTTGACCTTCAGCCTCCTCATTTGTTAGTAATGAGCTAACAATACTATCTCTTTCAAAGGTTTATTGTGAATATCAAGTGACCCAAGAATAAAATAGTTGTGCCAAGCACCTAGTCAGCACATAATAAATGGCCGGTTTGATTGCTATCTCCAAAGTTTGTTACTTTAAGGAATTGGTAGGATGCCATTGATACCAATGGAAACTCTTACTCAAAGGAAAAATCAATTGTTTTCGGCATGGTAGAGTTTGACTTGGGATAAGTAGCCAGAAGGTTTAGTCATTTGTAAACAGGCCTCTGTGAGATAGTCTGAAATTAGCCAGAATTTTTAAATGTAAATATTTAATGGTTGAGCGACCCTGATGGCGTAGTGGGTTACAAGTTGCCTGCAAACCGCAAGGTTGGCAGTCTGAAACCAGCAACCCCTCCTCAGGAGAAAAATGAGATTTTCTACTCCTAAAACATTTGCCATCTAGGAAACCCACAGGGACGTTTCTAGTCTGTCCTATGGGTTTCGATGAGTCAGTAAATTGGGGTTGTTTTTTTGTTTGTTTGTTTGTTTTATTAATGGTTGGGGGACTTGATGATTGAGCTACAGTGTGTAGTTGACTCAGTTTTACATAACCTTTTCACTCTAGAATAACACAAGCTGAAGAACCTACCATTTCTATACCTCCTGCCATAATTAGCAGAAGTATTGATATCTGCCAGTGATAGGTTGTGTGTGTGTGTGTGTGTGTGTGTGTGTGTGTGTGTAACGGGAGGGACACAAGACATGGAATCAAACCTGGCTTAGGTTCTTCCAACTTTATCACCCCCTAGTTCCCTGTGTCTCTGTGTTCAGTTTTTATTTTTAATCTAAGATATTCTTGTTTTACAAAGTTATGGTGGTCAAAGAGAAATAAAAATGCAGGGTACATGATATCCCTGTAAGTACTTTTTATGGAGACTACACAGTATAGAGTATTTAAAATGAATTCCTATAGCTGATGCTGACATTTTTTTAGATCTGTCCAGCATGTGTATAACTTACTAAGGTGACGTGTTTGTCTGGTAGCTTAGATGATAAATAACTTCTGTTCTAGCTCATTGTAAACAATTTGGTATGAATGATGCCAGAAATCAGGCTACAACAAGAACATTCTCTTCTCTCCAAGGTCTTGGACTTATAAACAAAGCTCTGCTCCTGAAAGGAATTGGGGTCATCAGAACCCACAATCTTTGAAAGATGAGAATCCTAACTGAGTATTTCTGGGCACTTTGAATGTCTCAATGTTAACATGCCGTTTTATCCTCCAAAAATCAATCCTCCAAATGTTTTCCATTGCAGTTTGGCTACTTGGCTTATTTGTACGATGTCATAATGATTACAGATCATGGAGTAATCGTTTGAGCAGTAGAGATGCCTAGGAATCTCCATGGGAATAGAAACTAATGGAACTTCTTAGGACTATTTATCCCAGAACGGAAAATTTATATATAAATTGGGGGCTCTTCAAGCTCTTATAACATTCCATACATCAATTCTATCAAGCATATTTGTACATATGTTGCCATCATTTTCTAAATATTTACTTTTTTAAAAAGTATTTACTTTATGTTTGGGTCCTTGGTATCAGCTTCTCTTTTTTTTCCTCCCCACCCCCACCCCCACCCCACCCTTATGACTCCTTGACAGATTATAAATTATTGTTTTCATATGTACTTATCGACCACTGTATCCCTTCACCATGTTCTGTTGTTCATCCCCCTGGGGGAGGTGAATACCCCGGGATCGCTGTAAGGGGAATCATTCATCAATTGTTGCAATCGGTTCCCCCTTCCTTCCCTTCTCCTCCCCTCCTAACCCCCAACCTTCCTGGTATCGCTACTCCCATTTCTGATCCTGAGGGGTTTATATGACCTGGATTCCATGTGTTTTGAGCTCTTATCTGCGCCAGTGTGCATGCTCCAGTCTAGCCACAACTGAATGGCAGGACTGGGTCCATGATAGTGGGGGTGAGGAAGTCTCCAAGAAGCCGAGGAATATTGTGTTTTATTGGTGCTATACTGCACCCTGGTTGACTCAGCACTTCCTTGTGACCCTTCTGTGAGGGATGTCCTGTTGTCTACAGATGACTTTTGGGTTTCTGTTCTGACCCGCTTCATTCTCAACAATATGCTTTTTTGTTTGTTTGGGGTCTTCTGGTGCCGGTTACCAGATTCTGTTGACACCTCATGATTGCACAGGCTGGTGTGCTTCTTCCATGTGGGTTTGTATTGTTTCTCTGCTAGATGGCCGCTTGTTTAACTTCAAGCCTTTAAGACCCTCAGCTTTCTTTACCACAGTTGCTTATGCACACATTCTGTCTTCAGAGACCATGCATGGGGGGTGAGTGAGCATCACAGAATGTCAGAGTGTTCTTGCGCTGAGGGAGGGCTTGATAAGAGCCCAAAGTCCAACCACTTCCTCAATGTATCGCCATATAAATATATGTACATAGGCTAGTGCCTCTATCTTTATGAACTAACATATTTACGTAAGAGCACACCTATGTTTATACCTCTATCCATAGCTTTGCTTCCTAGATCTTTCCTCGGTTTCCTTTTACCTTCCTCCTGCCCCAACATCATGCTCGCCCTTCTTCTGCCTCTTAGTAATTCCTCTCAGCTAGATTACTGTTGCTCCAACACCACTGGAATTTCTACGTTGTCCTTCTTGTTGAGTTTAAAAAAGATCTAAATGTCTGTTTCCCCTAACTGTTGTTGGTGGTGCTGTTTGGTGCTCTCAAATTGGTTCTCATCTAGAGCAACTCGGTGTCTGGTTCTGCGCCATCCTCCCAATTGTTGTCCCATTGTTGACTGTGTGGAGTCTTAGCGGTTTAGATTTTCCTTGAGAACTAGTTAATAAATCACATTGAACTGTTGAATACTTTGGTACAGGTGGCATTGTTGAAGAAAAATTTCCAAAAAGCAGTCTCATAAAAGCAATCAAGATTTCATTTCCTTTGGTAATCTAGATTTCAACTTCATCCTCGTTCCTACGAACATAGATACGACTCCTGTACTGTGCTTACCGTGTTTGGATGGGGACGTGTGCTTTGATCCGTTCACCTTTAATTAACGTTCTTTAGAATTGATGTCTGCAAAGGGAAAAAGAAAAGTTTGAGAACCAAGTGCTGGGCTATGTAGTTTTTAGCCCTGAGAGAATTTACGCTCCCATTTTACAGATGAAGAACTTGGCTCAGCTAGGTGAAATAATTCTATAAGTAAAATGTAAGTGGAAAAAACTTGGACCCTTCTGCTACTTGGCTCTACTCTTATTTTAATGTCTTCCTGCTTTGAGGGAGCCTTGCACTTGTGAAAACATGTCCATAGTACTATATCTGTACTGGGGCCCAGAAAACCAACACCCAGACCAAATGAACTACCATTGGATTGATGCTGACTCGTAGTAACCCTGCAGGATGGGGCAGAACTGCTCCTGCTGCTTTCCAAGGCTCTGACTTTTTACAGAAGGCAGCCTCATGTTTCTCCTGCACAGCAGCTGTTGGTTTTGAACTGCTGACCTTGCAGTTAGCAGCCTGTGAGTAACCCACTACGTGACCAGGGCTCCTCATACCATCCAGTGGATTCTAATATGTAACAACTCTATAGGGTGTCGAACTGCCCTTGGGGGTTTCCAAGGGGCATAACCACTACACCACCAGAAGACCGCCCGACAACCAAACCCAAAACCGACTGCCGTCAAGTCAGTTCTGACGCATAGCAGCCCTATATAGGCTTTAAATCTTTATGGGCTCAGACAACCCTCTTCTTTCTCTCGAGGAGCGCTGGGGGATTTGAACTGCTGACCTTGCTGTTGGCAGCATGGTGCCTCACACAGTGCATCACCAGGGATGATGATGTCCTCTTTGCACAGCATGTTACTCTTTTCAAAAAAATATTTCATCCTACGCTATTTTACCTTCCTAACAGACCAAAATGCAGGCAAAAAGAATGACTCCAGATTTAGAAATGGATTTTTAAAATTGCGTATTAATCATTTTATTGGGGGACTCCTACAAATCGTATGACAGTCCATCATTCAGTTGTATTAAGCCCACTTGTACATGTGTTGCCATCAACATTTCCAAAACATTTTCTTTCTACTTGAGACTTTGCTGTCAGCTACTCTTTTGTCCCCTCCCTATCCTCCTACCCTCATGAATCCTTTTATCAATTATATATTTGTTATTTCATGTCTTACATTGTCCATTGTCTCCCTTCACTCACATTTCTGTCATTCATCCCCCTGGGGGGGTAGGTTATATATCCAACCTTGTGATGGGTTCTCCCCCTTTTCCCCATTTCCCCCTGCCCCCATCATCCCTCTACCCTCATGATATTGCTGCTCCCACTACTGTTCCTGGGAGTTTTATCTATCCTGAATAGCGTGTGTAGAGAGCTCTTATCTATACTAATATGTGTACTCCTGTCTCACGGGGTTTGTAAGGTAGAACTGGGTCATGGTGGTGGGGGGCGGTGTTGGTGGGGAGCATTCAGGAGCTAGAGGAATGATGTATGTTTCCTCGGTGCGATACTGCATCCTGGTTAAATTGTCCTTTCCTTGTAACTCTTCTGTAGGGAGATGTCCAGTTGTCTACAAATGGTCTTTGGGTCTCCACTCCAACCCCCCTCTTTCACATTAATATAATTGTTTTGGATCTTTTGGTACCTGATCCCTTTGACACCTCATGATCGTACAGGCTGGTGTGCTTCTTCCATGTGGGCTTTGTTTCTTCTGAGCTAGATGGCTGCTTGTTTACCTTCAAGCCTTTAAGACCCCAGTCGCTATATCTTTTGACAGCCGGTCACCATCCACTGTCTTCACCACATTTGCTTATGCACCTGCTTTGTCTTCAGTGATTATGTCAGGAAGATGCGGATCAGCTAGTGCCAGGCTACTAGAACAAAGTGTTCTTGTGTTTAGGGAGGCCTTGAGTAGAGGCCCAAAGTCCATCTGCTATGTTAACATTTAACATATGTACATTGGCTTCTATCCCTTCCATTATAAATTAATATATTTACAGATATACATGCCTATACCTATACCTGTATGAATAGCTTTTGCCTCCTAGTTCTTTCCTCTATTTCCTTTCAGCTTCCTCTTGTCTCACTATCATGCCCACCCTGCATTCGGCTCTCAGTAATTCCTCTTGGATACATTGCCCTTGATCCAACCCCACCAGGCCTCCTCACCGTCATTTTGAGATCTCTTGTTATTCTCTCATCCCTGAGTTTGTTGGCTCCCTGCTTCCCCTCCCTGCCCTGTCCTCTCTCATGGCCCCCTGGGACCACCAGCCCCATTGTTTTCTCCTCAGGAGTGTTTGTTCTGTCTCTTATATAGATAGTCATAGGGCAGAAGCAAACAAAAGAATGACAGATAGTTCCAGGTCTGTCTGCTGACCCTGATGAGTGTTTTCCAATTGGGTCTGATGAGGTGCCAAGCCCTGTCCCCTGAGTCAGAAGTCTATTTTCAGGATTCTTCGGGGACTTGATTACTTTGCTTCCCTTGCTGCCCTGTTGCACGCCCTTCGCGTTTCACCCCGCTGTGCGTGGGGCAGACCAGGCACACTTGCCGCAGTGTCTCCAGTGCTGCCCTCCATACCACTGTGGGTCAGCAAGGGAATGTCGAGTGCCACGGTGGGAGAAAAGAGGGTTTTTCAGATAAGAGATCAAGGTCACAAAATTGGTGTGACACTGATACCATAACAGAGCCCTGTCGTTTCTGGTGGAGGGTCCTTTTCTGTTGTCTTTCACTTTCGCTGCAAAAGGAAGAAGTGGTCTGTGAGAATGAAGTCGTGCAGTTTTAGAGAGGGAACCTTTGTTGCTTTCCTCATGATCATGCATCTGTAGCATGGCTTCCTGCTTCACGATCAAGGCCAGTTTTCCCGTGTTACAAGTAGTACAGTAACTTCAGTGCTGAGTTGTAATGGAGCTGCAGTGTTGGTTATTGAATGGATTGTGAATGGGAAATGTTAGCGTGGGATTCTTGCATGCAACTTCATGGTTGGGTCACGCCCTACTTGCCTTATGGAAATCATGTACGAAAGGAACGGTTGTGGGGAGGGTCATACCCGTTTGGATCACCCATTATCAATTTAAGAAGGCCTGAAATTGAATCCTGACTCATGGGTGGGATCAGGGTAATTGAGGACTGGAGGAAATGGAGATGTGAAGAGCTTTGTAGCATGGCTGGCCCGTGGGCCCATGTAGTACGTAGGAAGTGAAAAAGCATTGCTGTTAGGGTCCTAGTTCACCGGCGCACGAGTTGATACCGCACAATGTGTCTGAACGAGGTTTTCTGGGACGCGTGGGTTGATTGCTGACAAGTTCTAGTAATGCACTTGGGCTTCGCCTTGTGTGGGTCCTTCAATAAAAGGAAGGATGACCATCAAACAGTGCATTGAACGTAGAGGTGTCCACTCTACAGGTTATGAGGGCTTTTTTTTTTTTAGTCTAAAAGGGAGACATTGATAGATTTTCCTGAAGGAAACAGGATGATTATAGGGGGGGTTATTACAAAAAAAGGAAAAGCGCTTTGGTCAGAAAGGAGATAGGTTTTGAAACGCAGTAAGTTTTTGAAGTAGGTGACTTGAAGAAAGACCAAAAGCTGCCCAAGGAACGTCTTTCCATCACGACAATGCACGGGTTTATCCTGTGAGGGTGGGAAGGGCTAAGAATTTGCGTGGGAAACCATACTCCATCCAGCCTACAGTTCTGCTCTTACCTCTTCAGACTGCTTGTGTTTCCAAGTCTCCAAGAGCACGTCCAGTGAAAAAGGAACCCAATCTGAGTCTTTGAGGACACCCAAAGCGCTGCTTTGACGCAATATAAAACGAAGCATGCAGAATCACTTGGGAAGAAGAAAGGGTTCACTCAGTGCCATAGAGCAGTCGCTTCTCAATTCGGACTCACCGTGACCCTATAGCGTCGAGTAGGTCTGTGCCTTTGGGTTTCCCAGGCTGTAAATCAATCCTTACACAAGCAGAGAAACTCATCTTTCTCCTGTGGAGTGACTGGTGGCCTCAAACCACTGTCCTTGTTAACACTCCAAGTCATAATCCACTGTGCCCCTTCCTGTGGGACAAGGGGAGGGGGGAGAGAAAGGTGAGAGACGGAATCGCTGCCGTCAGAAGTGTAAAGACAGTCGCTTCACATTTTAATTTTGTGTGAATGCAGGTATCTATGATTTTGTAGAAAGACTTTAATTTCACTTCCTTTGAAGGAGTTATTTAATCATTCATCATGTCAAAGATAGAATGATTTTCTATAAACTGCTACTATCAGTAGATAAAATCTTAATTACTATTGCCAATTTTAAAATTTGGTATATAGTTTTAGAAAAAATGCTTAAAGAAGATTATGCTTTCCAATTCATTTTCTCCCTTTACCATGAAATAAATTTTTATTAATGGGGAGAAAGGGGCTTGTCATGGTTGTGGATGAGCGTTGGGAACTTGTAGAATTCATGCTTTCAGATTCTTGGGTTGTATCGCTTCTCAGCCTTTTGGCTAAGATCAAGTGTAGATTCTTGGGTTGTAGACCTGTGAGGTTTACAAGGGAGATCCTTGTGTTAGACTGGATAGAAACAAATCCACAGAAACTCATATGTATATAAGAGAGCTTTATATAAAGGGTAAGCGTACATTAAGAAAGCATTCCAACTCAGTGTTGTCCAAGCCCTAAGTCCAACGTTAGCCCACATGTCCGACACTGTCTACAAAGTCCTCCTCAGTCTCAAACAAAACACACACAATGACGCCAACTGCAGGAGGAAAGCCGAATCAGTGAATGTGTAAGCATCTCAGCGCTGGCAGGGGTCTCCACACAGCTGCCTCAGCACCCTCTACATTCTCAAAAGATTTGCTTTCTACTTGAGCTCTTGGTATCTGTTCCTCAATTTTTACCCCCCCTCCCCTCTCCCCCACCCCTTCATGAAACCTTGATAATTTATATAATTTAAAAGTTTTAAGGATTATAACTGGAAGGAAATATTTCAGAAAACAATTTAAAGAGTATGCATTAGTCTTTTTTGAAAGGCCTAGGAAAAGATTAATTTTGAATTATACGTTTAGTCATCAGAAAACTTGATTTCCTCTTCTAGTTGAGTAAATACACTTGGACACTAATTCATGTATTTGAACAATGACGATAATGATGCTTTGTTCTTCTCGCTTCATGGGGTTGTGAAATCAAATAGTAATATGGGATATGAATAAGGCATGATTTTAGGGACCTTTAATCCACTGATACGTTTTTCAATACATTTTTAATAGACCTAGAATGCTGCAGTTATAGGAAAGGTGGATGTTTGGAAGCTACCAGCTGCTCTGTAGGATGAATGATTTGGCAGCAGGGCTGGTTGGGATGGAGGAAAGCATTTAACTCACAGAACTGGTACCTCCCTTTAAAGCATTTACAATGTGGTAGTGGAGACTGTCCTTCAACCCAGCCATTTTTGCAAACAACTGTTTAAGATTTTATTGGTTAATCATGTGAAAAAAAAAAAAAAAGTACAGGAGGCCCTGAGACTAATCTCAGGGATTGGGGTCAGGGAAAATTGCCCCAGGGGGAAAAAAAAGATAAAGCTAAGCTGAGATTGATTTATCAAGCAGATGAATTGCATTCGCAAAGACTATATGTTTGAAGAAGCTTGTAAGTTTTAGTTAACTGGGTTTTACAGAGGAGAAATCTGAGCCCAGAATTGCTAAGGAATTTTTACACCTGGCCATTATCAGTTGGTAGGTTCTTGTTTTTAACTTAGGTTCCCAGAGTCCCCTTACCTCATAAACTTACTGTGTCTCAAAACCCTTCTCCCTTCTGGCCATTTCCCAGAGACCTTAGGTGTTTCCCTTCTGGCTGGTTGTCGAGCCAACAATCAACATCTTGCACTAAGGTAAATAATAAGATTTAACTCTTAAACATTGCACTTAATTTAAACATGATAGATGTGAGCCCACACTCATTCCTAACTGCCTAATGGAGTAGGAATCTTGTGGATACTGGGGTGAATGTTGAAACGGCCCCTTGGTGTTCATTTGCTCTCTGACAAATACACGTTATGAAGAGGAACTTAAATCCTAGTGATGATGTTGAAGTGTCGGTATCCGATTTGTACACTGTGGTGGCAGCACCAGTAAGTGGATGGTAGCGGGTGCCTTACGGCACTGCCGACATTTCCACCTCTCCCCCGGCCTAGAAAGACAAGCACCGGTCCCAGCAATATCATCATATTTCTGCCTCTGTAGCCTCCTCCTCCCACAATCCTTGTGGTAGCACTAGGATTTCTCTACAAGAGAATATAGAAAAACAAACGAGGTTAAGAAGGCAGCGCCCCCAATAATGATAATATAAATTATCAGAAGAGGGGAAATAAATAGGGTTCTATTGCCTTCAAAGTTTGAAATCTTGCTCTACTTCATTTGATATTCAGGAGAAATATTTCTGAAACACCGCATTGTTTTCCCCTTCCTTTACAACCTTCATGGACACCCCCCCCCCCCCCCGACAACTCTAAAGTCAGGGAAGGATTTTGTGGGTTTTGTTGTTATTGTCAGAGCTTGTGGAAATAAAGGGGATTCGTACACCAAAACCTAGTCCTTGGCATCTGGAAAATTCTCGTTGGCCTTTATGCCTGAACAAGAAAGAAAGTCCATGAATTTGGGTGAAGATGTGATTCTGGTTTTATGCAAAAGAGACATTTCAGTGTTTAACCTTTTATTGTTGCCGGAAGTTACTGAGTAAATTATTATTTCCCCCCTTTAACATCTTTCATCAACCCTTCAAAAGCAGTTTTCCTTACCCTGTTAACCGGAACTGTAAATGTGTTGAGGGGTGCTATTTCTGATCCTCTTAAAACCAAAACCGAACTCAAGCCATCAAGCCCTGGCGACCCTACAGGATGGGGCACACCTGCCCTGGGGGGTTTTGCATACCTGTAACTCTTTAGGGGAAGTAGATCCCATCCCACTTTCAATAGCTAGGCATTTGCGAAGCTGATTGTAAAGTAACTTCTATTTCCTAGGTAAATGGATGGGACCTGATGGTCTATTCTGACTGCTGGAAGAATCTCCTGCTTCTCTATTTTACTTGAAAGGTGAAATAAAATAAATAGACTTCCCTCCCCCAGCCGTCTTTGTCTGTGGTTCTCTGTGGAGGGCTAAAGAAAAGTAAACGCCGGCTTTCCGATGTCTCCCTTTTCCAAAGCAAGGAAAGACAGATTTCAGAGCCCCCCCTCCTCCTTCTCACCCCCCACACCCCCAGCCGACGACTTTGGCATTATCTCTGCACTGTTCGCTGGAGTTGCCTAAAAGAAAACAAGCCGGTGCTGCCAAGTACACAGGAAGCAGGAGTGGACCTAGGGAGGGGAGGCTGAGCACACCCTCCTCCAATCAGCTGTGAGCACTGTTGCTATGTGTGCAGGGCTCTGCTGCCTTTGTGAAGAACCGTGCCGAGGGAAGCCCAATAAGCATTTGTTGTAACCACTGCAGACATCTGGATCTCTCGGTTCCCAGCCGTCTGGCCACTGACAGCCAGAAGGCCACTTCTTTTATGCCAGCATTCCAGTATGGTTTTCAGTGGAAACAAGGGGCTTCGCAGAGAAGGTGTGTAACGAAGTGTTTTTGTTTTGTTTTTTTTAAACCGCTTTCTCTTAACGCTTACAGCTCGCTGTGGCTGTTGACCCGTCGTTGTGGTGTTTGGTTTCACATGGATTTTTTTTTTTTCATAAATAGGCCGCGGGAATGGATTGCACTTTGAAAGACATTGAACTTAGGGAGTCTTCTTCAGCTTCACACAGCCTGCTTTCTCTGCACAGCACTGCTGAAAAGATAATTACATCGCAGATCCGAACAATGAGTCGGGAGAAAAGAAACCAAAATACAGTGTGCCCATTTTGATTGGGGTGGGGGAGAGGAGTGTGATAGAAATGAGAATACTGGGGAAGAAAGGGGGGGTTAACGATTTGAGAGTGGGTTTATTTATTTTTAAATAACAGCTCTTAAGGAGAATGCTCTTTAAATAAGTTACATGGATTTAGTCCTGAACTTTCATTGTTTCTGGATTTTTTTTTGTGCTGCTTTTTGAGAATTTAGCTTGTTGAGATTTTAGGTATATATATATATTTTTAGGTATATTTTTAAGGAATTGACGAGACTTCCTTTTGAGGAAGCATTTCTGAAGATGCTGCCTCACATTGTACACTCTCAATGATCTGATCCATTGGCTAGCTCTGTGCAGTCCAGATAAACAGTCATATAATCTTATAGAAAATTCAATATAATATGCTATTAAATGTCCACATAGAAAATTGAAGACTATGGGATTTTGAGGATAACGTTCTTCCGTTGGTAAAGATAGTATTTGAAAATTAAACTAGACTTCCCAGATGTAATAATAATCTGACTTCAAAAATAGTAAAAGACTTAACAATTTTAAATCTCACCATGTCAGTGTCTGTAGCATATACCTTACAGTTTATTCTCACGGGGTCTGGAGGAACCAGTTTGTCCAACAAATTGCAGCAAAGTTTTAAAACTATTTTAGACAAACACCTATTTTTTAAAACATCTTAAAAGATTTTAATTATGGAGTTTACATCCTTTATTGAGCTCATTATTCTTTTAAATTAATCAAAGCAGGCGCAAGACTTGTTAGCATATGGCCCATTGTATAAACAACCCACTTGGAGCTGATCATTTACTTGTACTTATTCAGTTTCACATGCTTGTCTAAGCGGCTCCTTTATATTTCTCTCAGTGATTGATGTCTGAGGAATAAAGCGAGTATCATATAAACTCCAAGCTAATATGTGAGCGTTGTTATCGCTAGCATATTTTGCAACAGGATTGGTTTTGTTCTTATTTTTAAGAAGCTTCTGACCTTAGCAAGGCTTAGCAGTCACTGTTAGCATTCTTTGACAAGTGAGGGAAGCTAATCTGAGAAGGCTTCAAAAAGTTTATGGGGGAAAAAAAATCCCATTTAAATTCTATTTTTCCACAAACGTTTGGAAGCCCCATCATACTTTTCCTGGAAAAGAAATGGAACTGTGTCACAATTTGTGTACCATTTACTGATCATTTTTAGTGGTAACATATATAAAATTGTATTGAATTACGAAGATATCAAATAGTAGGTGCAAATTTATAAAATGTCCTTAAACATGAACAAAAATATTTGAGGTGGGCCTACACGTTTAAAAAACCAGCATCCTTTATTCTTGTCAGTTTCCTAGATGGAGCCCAAAACTTGAACTTGGTAGAAATTATGAAAATTATAGCAATGTAAAGTCATTACATTATTTAGCTTGATTATGTATTATATTGGCCTCCACAATATGAAGCATTGATTTGAAGGAGAGAGAGAGAGAGAGAGAGAGAGAGAGAGAGAGAGAGAGAGAGAGAGAGTGAGTGTGTGTGTGTGTGTGTGTGTGTGTGTGTCAAGTTGGATAGAGGTGGAGGCATGCAGAAAGGACAGGGTCCAAGTTCATTGCATGTGATTCTAACTGTGCACCGCCTGTCTTAATTATTTTCAGTTTTCAAACTAACACTCACAATTACCAATTTGATTTTCTCGTTATGGAAGTATTGAAACCAACATTTGCTTCAATTGGTTTGCTACTCTTCCGCCCTTTGTTTATTTCTTAAGAATTCGACCCCTAGCAACCCTATGAGAGACAGGTAAGAACTGCCCCATTTCCAACACTAGCTTTATGAGAGTAGAAAGCCTGCCTTGTCTTAAGCATGAGTAGGATTAGAAGAGCGGATTGGTTTCATTCATCTGCTGCAATAGATGGAGGGACATGAAATTGGCACCTACACGCTTGGCCATTGTGTCACAGACTCTTAGGGCTTTTCCTGGATTCAGGACCTAAAGATGCTTTGTATGTAAATTACTGGACAATTCCTTTTCGTTATCAGAATGTCACAGTGCTGATGCTTATATTTTTAATTTTGTCAGATATAGGAACATTGCCACCATATTTCAACTCTTTGAATTTATTTCTGCAACAGAATTCTTATCAAAAACAACAAAATCCGGGTCGGGGGGGCGGGAAGGACTTTAAATCCGTTGCTGTTGATACAATTCCATCTGCCCCCCTGAGGTCCTAGGGCTGTTCATGTTGATGGAAGCAGACCCCCTCATCTTTGTCCAGCACTGGCTTCCTGTGACTTGGACATTGTGCATCGTCCTCAATGCCCATTCTGCTCTTGCATGGAAGGCTGAGAGAGGAGGGGAGGGGAGGAAGGGAGCCGAGTGCTCCAGCCCCACCTCCTGTTCTGCCTGCCTGAGCAGCAAGAGCAGCCTGGGCCTCAAAGCTCGCCTGCCCATCACACAAAGCTGAGACCCCACAGCTGGAGCATATCCTCGGCCTCCCCTTCCGAGAGCCCACCCGTGGGCCACTGCCGCAGCAGTCTGGGTTTGAGGCCTCCGAGACCATTAGGGGTAAATGATGGACCGAAGATGAGTTCCTTTCCCCTGTGCGGCCATGGGTGTACATGTATGTGGTTGGAAGGGCATGCACATGCCAGTCGTTGCTCGATACATGTGATACAAGCCTGTAATCATACCAATTGTGAGTGAAAAATAGCACCAGTTACCAGAAACTAAGAATTGTTTTCCCCTTTGGTCTTAAGTCACTTGATCAAGAAGAATCAACAAATGAGTTAATATTTGTCAGGTGGAACAACTGCTATAACGGATTTTATTTCATACTTACAGGTCGGTGATTAAATTTGTTTACATTCAAAAATAAAATTTCTGTAACTTAAAATCTCATCTTGGGAGAGGGAACAATGTTTTTCTTTAGGTCATCAGCAGTTTGCAACCTGTGGGTCGTGACCCCTTTGGAGGTCGAACAACCCTTTGACAGAGGCCACCTGATTCATAACAGTAGCAAAATGACAGTGATGAAGTAGCAACGAAAATAATGCTATGGTTGGGGGGGTCACCACACATGAGGAACTGTAGGAAAGGGTCGCGGCCTTAGGAAGGTTGAGAACCACTGTACTAGGTTTTGTGTTAAATCTAATTCCTTCCTCAGGTATGATCACACATGTTTGCGGGTTACATGTGCAGCTTAAGTTCTTTGGTTTTTGCAGAAATCTAACTACTTGTTCATACTCAGAATCTCAAAAGGATTTATTGTCATCAGCTGCAGAGAGATGTTTGATCTTGCCAACTTTATTTTTTTGAGTTGGACATTTTAAACTCTCCCCGCTTTCCCCCCGGGCTTCCTTTTCTTTTTTAAAATAATTTTATCGGGGGCTCGTACAATTCTTATCACAATCCATACATCCATTGTGTCAAGCACATTGGTACATATGTTCTCATCATCATTCTCAAAACATTTGCTTTCTACATGAGCCCTTGGTATCAGCTCCTCATATTTTTCCCCTCTCTCCCCGCCCCCTCCCTCATGAACCCTTGGAAATTTATATATTATTATTTTGTCATGTCTTATACTGTCTGACATCACCCTTCACCCACTTTTCTGTTGTCCATCCCCCAGGGAGGAGGTTATATGTAAATCCTTGTAATCGGTTCCCCTTTTCTACCCCACTTTCCCTCCACCCTCCTGGTATCACCGCTCTCACCACTGGTCCTGAGGGGATCATCTGTACTGGGTTCCCTGTGCTTCCGGTTCCTATCTGTACCAGTGTACATCCTGATTTAGCTGGATTTGTAAGGTAGAATCGGGATCATGAGAGGTGGGGTGGTGGGGTGGGAAGGAAGCATTTAGGAACTAGAGGAAAGTTGTACGTTTCATCATTGCTACACCACACCCTGACTGGCTCGTCTTCTCGCCGCGACCTTTCTGTAAGGGGATGTCCAGTGGCCTACAGATGGGCTTTGGGTCCCCACTCTGAACCCCCGTCATTCACAGTGATCTTGACAACTTTTTGTCGGGTGTTTTCACATATTAAATTGTGCAGCTGTATAAACTATTGACTTCTTAAAATTTTTCAGACGTCACTATTTGAAATCAAAGGCCTTGAATTTTAGAAATCTTAATGTTCAGAGTGTTACTTGATTTTGCCTTATGTAATCCTTTGTGATGAATCAGAGTTACAGAAGTGGCAACATGAGAACTACTGGGGAACTGGAAATATTTTTCTCTTTACTTTTACTTCTCTTCAGCACTAGTCCTTAAAAGATTTCTGAATGATCAAGGGTTCATGAGGGGGGGGGGGGCGGGGGAAAAAATCAGGAGCTGACACCAAGGGCTCAAGTAGAAAGCAAATGTTTTGAGAATGATGATGGCAACAAATGTACAAATGTGCTTGATACAATGGATGGATGGATGGATAGATTTCTGAATGTTCAAGGATTCGAATGAGATGGTATGATAAGCACAAGAACAGTAAAATTATAAATTACAGGAAATAAGATTATGACGGGAAAAATTCCAGTTCCTAAGGCTCATCCGTATTGAGGGTCTGAATTTGCTCTAAGCTTTCCTGTCACCCAGAATATGAGACGGAAACTCTGCCAGTTATGTGTGTCCTTGCTGTTTAAGATTGTGCAGGATTCCCATAAATCCTTTCGTAAACCAAAGTGGAGTAAAGGAAAGAAACAATTACCATTCATTTATACAGGAAGAAATATTGAGTGTTTCCAGACCCCCAAAATGACCTAACAAAGCATACTAAATATTAACACATAAAACCTAACATATCACTAACATGTGGTAAAATCAGGAATGAGGTAAATGTACAGACTGTGTAGCTTAAAACCCGATTCTGACCCATAGCTATCCTATATGCGATTTCTAAGACTACAAAATGTTAAAGGATCTGAGAGCCTCTAGTGGGCTTGAACCAGTGACCTTGAGATTAGCAGCCCAAAGCTTATCCCAGAACACCACAGGACTCCTTGCATGAACAGTGTAGTTCCTGGGGTAGGGGCTTGGTGGCGCCACTAGCTGCTCAGTAAGCACTTAATCTCTTAAGCATTCATTGCAAAAGAAATGTCAATCCCTGTTTTGACCTCTCACCTTTTTGAATCCTCTTAAGATTCCATTCTGTTCCAGTAATGGTGCAGCAGGTCTTTTGTAAAAGCGAAGTGGTGTAAAGTGAACTTTCGAAAAGTGAGAGAACCTGTATTAATACATTTAACATAGTAAATTTCACTTGCAATGAAAGTATAAATTGCCCTTGTCCACATTAAGTATTGCTTACCTATGTGATAATTGGGCGTGTTATTTTAACTTTTAAGGCCTGTGTGTCAAGAAACCCAGGTGGTGTAGTGAGCAGCTAACTACAAGGTGAGCAGTTCTAAACACCAGTCCTCCACAGGAGCAAGATGAGGCTCTCTACTCTTGTGAAGTGTTAGTATTGGGAACCCCCACGGGGTAGTTCTATCTATTCTACAGGGTCACTATGAGTCAGCATTGACGAGATGGCAGTGAGTTTAGTTTTTGATAGGCCTTAGCTTCCCAATTAATATGATGAAATTATGTGGTAGGTCTAAATGAAATAGTATATAAAAACTGCCTGGATTGGTGGCACAGATTCAAACTCAAGAAAACAAGACCCTTTGGGTAATAAGCTACCATATTCTTTAAAGTTATTTTACATAAAAAATTGTGTACTTCCTCAGTTTTCTCAGTATTTTGGGAATTAAAAAAATCATTTTATTGGGACCTTGTTCAACTCATCACAAACTACTTCCTGGAACTGCAGTTTTACAGATCAGAGGTTCCTGGTATTTCAAGGGTCCTCAGGAATTGGAAAGCCATGGAAATAGGGCGGAGCCGGTGGAGAATTCCCTGACTAGATCTGTAAGGAAATAAGATAGTAAAGGGGATGAGTAAGGCTGGGGGGTGGGGGAGAAGGGAAAGAGAAGAGAAAAAATGGACAGAAAGAGAGAGCACTTATTGTGTTTGGTGTGTGTGTGTGTGTGTGTGTGTGTGTGTGTGTGTGTGTGTGTGTGATGTTGCATTGATTAACAACAGGTGTGAAATGCTCTAGAGATTTGTTTACAGGAAAGTCAATTATCTCAGAATTTTCTTTTGAAGTACTTGGCCAAGGTTGAACCAGAAGGGGCCTTGTATTTATCGCCGTATTACAGACAGCGCCTGGTTGCATGCAATGTGTCAGATGGGTGCTCGACAAAGGCGGGCCCT
The DNA here is from genome assembly GCF_050624435.1 of Tenrec ecaudatus. Lineage (NCBI taxonomy): Eukaryota > Metazoa > Chordata > Mammalia > Afrosoricida > Tenrecidae > Tenrec > Tenrec ecaudatus. The sequence continues at coordinate 113,844,831 of NC_134543.1, read as the reverse complement.
CCAACCATGGACTTGTGACAGCAGGGGGTCTGGGCTCTACTGTACTCCATTGCCCAGCTCTGCCTTACCACGCCCCCCTCCCCAGGTCCCTCCAGTGCGCTGCTGCCTGAGGCCATCACAGTGCCTTTGGGAGCTTCGGTGTCTCTTCCCTTAGACATGGGCATTTTACTGCTGTGGTGGTGATTGCCTTTCAGTGGCTGGATCCGGGGACTGGGAGAAGTCTTGGATTGCTGATCGCTGTATGTCCGTTCAGTTTCCCAGGGCCCAGGAGCACCTTCACCTCCACAAGCATGCTGGTGGCGTAGTGGATTACACATTGAACTGTTAGCTACAAGCTCGGTGGTTCTCAACCACCCCAATGGGGGAGAAAAAGGTGCAGCTGTCCATTCCTGTGAAGAATTCCATATGGGAAACCCACAGGGGCGTCACCGTGACGCCGTGGCAGGGAGTTTGGTTTGGAAGCATGCACACCTTTGCCCTTGGGCTCCCGGCTCGCTCATAGCATATCCTGAGTAGTGCTTTATCCTTTGTACCTCAAGTCTGAGACTTCATAGTTGGTGTGGGGGTGACAGGTCTGGTAAGGAGATCGTGGAAGAATGGTCCTTCTGGTCCCAGCTCCAGTCGACCCCGACCCCAACCCCAAACTATCTTTGCCTCTGTTGAGCGGGGGGGGGGGGGGCTCAAAACCCAGCAGAAACAGACCTTGCTGTACAATGTAGACACTTGCGTTCAGAGCCTGCAATAGTTTTGTTGTTTTTGGTTTTTTTTTTTTTTGTCTCAGCGAGGTATGCTATAGATCATACACCAAACCCACTTGGCTCACCAATGTAACTGTTTCAACTTATGTCCAAATTTCATTATCCAGTTCATATCCCAGAAACAGCCTGTAATAACAAGGGGACAAGACAGATAGCTGGCCAGAGCCAGAAATTAAATACCGTCACAGATGGGACCACTCACTGTCACCAGACTGAAACATCAGCACCTCCAGAATAAAGAATTTGGTGGCAGTAGGCTGAATTTTAAAAGCTCTGACCCCCAAGTCACAATCTTATTTTGATTGGTTATTTTCATAAACACAAAAACTCTCAGCTTCTTTTTCTATTTACATCAGTATGCTTATTACTTTGAGATCTTGTGTTATTTTGGTAGGAGAGATTTAACCCGTTTTATCCCAATTTTTCACCTTTTCAAGAAGACCATTTTGGGGATACTTACATAAACGTACTAGGCGAGCCCCCCAAGTAGCTGAAGACACAGCTTAGTTTATGGGGAGTTCGAGAGCAAACACACACACACACACACACACACACACACACCACAGAAAAGACAATAGACAATGTGCCCCTACTCCCAGTAAACTCGCATGTTCTCACTGCTGGTACGTTCAGTAGCACTACCCAAGTGGCTTTTTTGGGTCTGGTGACTTAATTTGCAACTTAGAATCCTTTTAGAAATAAATGTGCTGATTTAACATTCATACCTCTTTTCGCTAACCACAATATACTTGAAGACGGTTTTTGCTTTTCCAGCAGAAAAGGGTGAAAAGCATAACTAGTGTCCAGTGTCCTTAGGCAGTGCACCCCCCAACAGTGAGGTGGCAGTGCCGTCAGGCCCTGCCCTCCCTGAGAACAAGCCCTGCCCTCCCTGAGAACAAGCCCCGCCCTCCCTGGGAACAAGCCCCGCCCTCCCTGGGAACAAGCCCCGCCCTCCCTGGGAACAAGCCCCGCCCTCCCTGGGAACAAGCCCCGCCCTCCCTGGGAACAAGCCCCGCCCTCTCTGGGAACAAGCCCCGCCCTCTCTAGGAACAAGCCCCGCCCTCCCTGGGAATGGAGTTCAGTGCCTCAGCATCAGGCCGCCACGGTTTTGAGCTGTGTTTATGAACACCGTATGTTAGTGTCATATTAGGCTTGATGTGTTATTTGGACTGGTTTGAGGGTCTAATAACACTCAAAAAATGTCCCCATGTAAGTTTTAGTAACTCATTAACATTATGCCATTTCAGCTTACCGTGCTGGCTACATGGGAACACACTGCTTTCCGGAAGTAGGAGAAACCTGTATTTGCTTTCGACTGATGCATAGTTAGCTTGCCTCGTACCTCTCAGAAATATGCACAGAAAAGACCAGGTAGCAGGATCTCATTCGGTTGTGGTACTGATTGTTAGGTTGGAGGTGGGGGCAGGGGCAGGCATCTTTGTATAGATACACACTGTTGTGAAAAAGATATCCAGAGGGCCATACATTCTCTTTGGTTAAGAAAGTCTTCTCAAGCATAATTTCATTTTAGTCCATTGTAAAATCATTCATCATAAACACATTGGAGGCTCAAAACGGACTGACAAGGAATTCAGAATATATAAGCAGATCATGGGTACCCTGGTGGAATAGTAGGCTCCCAGTTGGGTTGCTAACCACAAGACGAGCAGTTTGAAACCACACCAGGTAGGTGCTCAAGACTTGCAACTCCTATAAAGATTTACAGTCTTGGAAACCCACAGGGGGCAGTTCGACCCTGGCCTGTGGGGTGGTGATGAGTCTGAATCGACTTGATGGCAGTGAGATTTGGAGATGCAATTTGTTAACTAGTGAGCACGGGGTTTTCTGTGTGACTTCTCAGGAAAGTAAAATGTACTGTTCATTGGGTAGGTTTGCTCTGGGCTCCCCCAGTATTCCTGGGTGGGCTTCTGTGTTCTAGATAGGTTTGGGCCGAGAACTGAGTGTAAAAAAGTAGTCTGGAATGGACTGCCTAAGTACCCCCCACCTCCTGGTCCTTGCTGAGTTGCAGATGGGGGTTAGTTGAGTAGAGCTGAAAGATAACTGCCTCTGGTGTAAAACTGACACATGGGATCTTTTGCAGAAAAAAACTGCATTAGAAGTGACAGGTCCACTGTGATGGTGGACGCCACCCCGTACCATCTTTGTTCAGGAGACCAGTGCACACCTGCTCGCTGCGGGCATTCAAGGTTCTCAAATCCCAATTTAAAACAAAAACAACTCTGGCTTCCATGGACATTTTATTTCTCTGGGAGTTTTAGGTTCCACAAACACACCCACCCACACACAAACACACACACACACACACAGTGGAAAGTATGAGTGTCGAGAGGACTTGGAAGTGTAGGGGTCATGCCTTTGTTAGAGGGAAGGAGGCTGGAGAGGACACAGTGTATTTTTGTATTTTTTTGGATCAGCCCATGTTGTAACTGTATTCCCATGAGTTAAAAATGTAAGACTAAATTAGGTTAACTTGATGGATAATTTTGGAAAGTTTCCTGCCAGTTATCTGGGTTTCGGCAAGCTAGAAGAAAACAAACAGGTCTAGAATAGTGGAGCGCCTTCCCTTTTTAGCACAGGGTATTCTGAGTGTCTAGCTAAATCGAGAGCTTGTGGTTTGGGGAGAGTGGACTTTGTTCCGTCCTGTGACAATGTTGTCTCAGTTCTGTGGCCCGTGGTTCCCTTCAAAGCCCAGTGAGGAGGATGATATTTTCTACTTTGGATTTTCAGCCCTGAGAAAGGCAGGGACGTTCGTTTAATATGGAAGGAAATGGATAAAATCTGTGTGGCTTAATGTTGGTGCCTGGGCATCTGTGACATGTGCCTGAAGCACAGTTCTGGTAGCCTGGATCTAAGTAAGAAAAACAGCCATCAAAGTTCCCCTCAGTAGCCCTGGCTGCAAAACGTGAAGGTCCCCCCATTCCCCGTCGCACATTGTCAATACTTTTCCTGCGGTTCAAGATTGGGTTCCCTCCACAGCCCCTTAATCTGTCCTGCTGTTTCACCATATTTTGTGTTTATCTGAGACTTATCCATGAGCCTGCCCAGCACTGGGACACAGAACAGTAGCCTCTTCTTGTTCTCCCGGTGCCTCCTGGAGAAAGCAGAATTTCATTAACACATAGGTATCACATCCTTCACTCTTTCCTTTGAGCCAGTCAGTTTTCTTTTTAAGATTGAGTTTATCCCCCAGCTCCTCAAATAAGGATTCACTTGTGCCTTAAAAGATGTTGAGACCCCAAAAAAAAAAAATGTTGAGACCTAGAATTTCCGAGAATTCGTAAGGAAATTGGGCCACAGAAAGTTCTCTCTCCCTTTAAAAAAGAAAAAAAATAATTGTTTTTTGCTGGGGGGATTACTTTACGATTTTGCCCTTGGGCCACAGTACTTGGTGAGTGATTATTTTGAAGACAGTTGTTTCTTTGCTCCACTTGAAATGGGGGCATTAGAGATCTCCGTGTGAAAGAGGACAGGCGCTGGACCCCTAGACCAACCTGAACCCGGTGTAAGGAGGCCAAGGGGAAAAGAACAAGAGATTCTGGTTTGATGAAGAGTGTGATGTGCTCAGGTGTGGAAGTTGTAGAATTGGATGCCCAACTTTTGACTTTTCAACTTTAAAAGATGGAGAAGTTGGCATTACTAAAATATCAACGTCTAGAGCAGCAGCAGCAGCAGCACCTGGAAAGGGAGATCTAGTTCTTGCCCATAAGCTCTTCGCAAGACACTCATATATTGGAACATTGACGATTCCGTAGTTCAACAAGTGCTTGAGTGCCCGGAGGAACGCTGGTGGCACGCTGGTTAAGCACTCTGCCGGCTGCTCATTGTAAGGTTGGTGGCTTGAAGACCCCAGTCCCAACGTAGGATAAAGTTGTGGCTCTTGAAAGGATTCACAGCGTTGGAAATCCTTTGGGGGCATCCCTGCCCTGTCCTCTAGAGCCAGGGTTGACTTCTACAGCCACGGCTGGACTAGGTAGCGTGTCTGATGCCCAGCACTTTGCTTGTTCATTTTCTTAGTGGGTTAGAGAAGACGGAGATATAAATAATAACCTTAACTATACTTGTTTAAAAAAGAAAAGCATATGGTGCAATGATTCCTTAAGAATGGTACAATAACCGTGGAAGAGTAACAGGATCAACTAGGGTCAGATGAGACTGAATGGAGGCCCAAGAACGGTGTCATTGTGTTACACGTAGGACCACCATGGAGGGTGTGTAGCAATGGAAACATGCACACACGTGCTGAAATAGACTTGATTGTTTCACACACTGTACAAGTGTGCTGCTGCGGGAGTAAGGTTGGGCTTCCTACTCCCATAAAGAGTTACGGTCTCCGAGATTCAGGGACAGTTTGGCTCTGTCCTGTAGTCTCTGAGTCAGCATCGACTTTCACGGCAGATTTTGTGTTTGTTTGTTTGTTTGTTTGTTTGTTTTAATGTCGGTAGAACTTTGAACGCCTGGTTTTTTGTTTTTTTTTTTGCTTCCTAAGAGTGGAGTCTGTGTGCTGTCAACAGTGTGCCTGACTGCTGACCAAAAAGTTTGAGGTTAGAGTCTGTCTACCCAGAGAGGCCTTGAAAATCAGGCCTGCCTGATGGTACATTTCTGGGAAATCCTCCTGTGAATCCTTACAGAACACAGTTCTGTTCTGACACACACAGGCTTCTGTTTTTGTTTTTTCATCATAATGCAACCAATATGTTTGACAGAAAATATACTGGGGAAAAAATCTCACTCATAAAAGCAACAGACATCGCTTAAAAGCAACAAACAAGCAAAAAAAACATAAAAGAAATGTTCAGTAGTGATGTTTTAAAACCAAAGAATCGTTTTAAAGACATTAAAGCTTAAAAACGTCATTTTAAATCAATCAAATTATGCACTCGTTATGGCTACCCACCTCCAGAATTTCCCATCACTGATGAGAAGCTGGGGGCTCCCCAAGCCATGGCTCTGCCTTTGCTCGCCCCACCCCGACCTTTGACGACTGCTAATAGACATTTGGTCTCTATCAAATTTGCCTTTTCCAGATATTTCACATACTACGAAGTGCATTTCCAAATCACCAGAATGACCGTTAAACTTCGGGGAAGTCTATGGAAATGGGAAAATCCCTCGGAGCGCTCCCCTGATGCAGTGTGAACCAAAGCACTGAATCACCTCCCAAGCCACACAGTTTTTCCATGGGGTGGTTTTAAGGATCTGTGCATAGTTGGAGCCACGGATTAAAACAACTAAGGCGGGGCTCTGAGGCCTTCCACAAGGGAAATGCTGGGAACTGGAAGAAGCCTGTGATGCAGGGGGAGGGGTGCAGGGGGGAGGGAGGAGCACCAGGAGGGAATGAGTACATCCCTTTGGCGGGAACTTTGCTGGATGCAGTTGGCTACATGGGGAGCGATGACTGACGAGGTGGAAGAATGTCTCTTCCCAGGGATTGGATACACGAGGTTGTATACATAGACGCACTGGGATTTCACCACGGGTGCCTTGCTGGAGACAAGAGAAAGGGAGAAGACGGAGATGATTCTAAGGTTTCAAGTCTCAAAAAGCAAAAACAGCTGTGGTTGGGAGAAGTTTGATATGCTCCCCAACACCCCTGTCCTTATTTTTAGTTTGTGGTAGGCTAAAATGTAGGAGGGTCGATCTGTCCTTGTAGCCAAAGGAACGAACACTGCGTGAGGTAGTGAGGTTTCATAATTCCCAAACCTGGCTCAAGTGAATCAGGATAATATTTAAATTGGAAGGGGCCATCTGATTTCATACACCTTCTATGTGGGTCTCAGATTTTAAACGACCTTTCTCGGGATCTGGGGCTAGTTGGTTAGAAAGCTTCAGTTAGAACCGGAACCATGTTTTTCATTCCAAGCCTTATTTTTCATTCGAATAGGATTTTTCATTGCTAAAAAGCATTTGAAATTATTTATTTTATTGAGAGGTTTAGGGACTTCAACATCTATTACGAGCATAAATGTTGTTTGGAATCAATTATTTAGCCACCAGAATTTAGGGGGAAAGCTAGGTTAAGTATGGAATTTAACCAGACTGGCAGTTTATTTTCTAACCAGATCATTTTAGAGTAATACAACAATAAATAACTATTATTTATTGTTCGTAAATCTATGCTCAATGGAATATAATTCTTAAGTGTGGGTGAATTGGCTGAACTAAAACCAGTTCATTCTGGTTCTAGGAAATATTCTGTTCTTGGCTGCCTAAGGTTAATGATAATGACCAGAGTCATCCAATAACACATTAATTAAAAGCATTACATTAGCATTAAAATCCCTCAGCTTCATCATCATCTTTCTGAACGATACTGCCTTTGGCAGAGTCTCCGTTTTAAAGGGCGAAATACAACGATATGAAACTGACTTTAAGGGGAGAAAAAATTAGATTAAAAGTATTATTTCCGTTCTTGCCAACTTTATATCGCAAGGTGATACCTTTTACAGTGGCATCGCAATTAAACTAATTTTCCATCATAAATAATTTATTTCGCTTTTGTACGGAGGTTAGTGAACAAATCCATTTGAACAAACAAATGGCTATAAGGGAGACAATTGCTTCAACTGGTTAAATCATTGAAGGAACTGGTGGATCTTCTTTCTTGATGCTGTTCCATCATCTCACTTTCTTTTTGGGATACGATCATTCTCATAGACTCTGGTTCGTTGCCCCCCTTTTTGGAATTGGCAGTGTTCCACTTTTGTAGAACAGACCCACCCTCTCCAAGATGGCTCCTTCGGTGGGAGAGAAGCTTCTTTGACGGACCTGGGCCAGCTCGGTGCAGGGAGGAAGGGAAGGGCCCTATCTTATGCCGTTTGAGTTTTGGGTTACTAGTCAGACAGAGGCTGGCATCCAACAGCATTTGACTCAGTGCCTGCTCTTTGTTGGCGTTTCCCCAAGGCTGGTCACCAGACTCATGGGCATCAGACTCGTGCTAGTCTGTGCACTTGCTCCTAACAAAGCGGCAGTTCTTCCCAAGAAAGTTCGTCAACTTTCTGTTATTAATGCTGTTACTTTTATGAAATGCTGGTGACAGATTGTAAGTGCTGGTTTAAAAAGTAGAACATGGTTCCCCCAGAAGCACAGAAGCAGCTGCCACACTTTCTCCCATGAAGTGGCTGGTGGGTTTGAACGTCCACCCTTTTGACTATCAGCAGAGCACCCGACCACTTAGAAACCAGGCCTTTTTCTTTCTCCAACTAGGTCCCCTACTCTTTTTATCTTAGCCCCTTTGTTTTATCAGCATGAAACTGCCAATGAGCACTTTGATTTTCAGTCCTGGTTTCAAATGTGAGAATTTCCTGGCAAGCTTTACTCAGTTTTTCATTTGTTTTTTAAAAATACTTTATTTATGTATTCTGATATTTATTTATTGTGTTTTCATGGAAAATTAGGTTCTTACTTGACAGTTTTTAAAAAATCATTTTATTGGGGGCTTGTATAACTCTTAATACAATCCATCCATCCATTGTGTCAAGCACTTTTGTACATTTGTTGCCATCATCATTCACAAAACATTTGCTTTCTGCTTGAGCCCTTGGTATCAGCTCCTCATTTTTCCCCTCCCTCTCCACTCCTCCCTCCCTCATGAACTCTTGATAATTTATAAATTACTATTATTTTGTCATATCTTACACTGTCCATTGTCTCCCTTCACCCACTTTTCTGTTTTCTGTCCCCCAGGAAGGAGGTTATATGTAGATCCTTGTAATCGGTTTCCCCTTTCTCCCCCACCTTCCCTCTACCCTCCCGGTATCACCACTCTCACCACTGGTCCTGAAGGGATCATCCGCCCTGGATTCCCTGTGTTTCCAGTTCCCATCTATACTAGTGTACATCCTCTGGTCTAGCCAGATTTGTAAGGTAGAATGGGGAATCATGATAGTGGTGGGGAGGAAGCATTTAGGAACTAGAGGAAAGTTGTATGTTTCATCGTTGCTACCCTGCACCCTGACTGGCTCATCTCTTCCGAAGAGCCTTCTGTAAGTGGATGTCCAGTTGCCTACAGATGGGTCTTGGCTTTCCAATCTGCACTCCCCCTCATTCGCAATGATTAATCAACCATTCTTTCAACTTGTCCACAGATAGGTCATTTTGATACACAGCGCAATGCCTTTAATTTGTTCCAGACTGTTAGTGAAAGCTGCCATTACATACCTACTGCACTGCTCACTTGACACTCTTATTCTTGCATAGTTCCAAACTACAGAAATTTAATAGAGATATCCCCTACTCTAGACCAGGAAAATTCTGTCCAAGAATCTTGGCATCAGGAATTATATGAGGAACAAGGTTATTCTCAAGACTTTGAGAATTCCAGCTATTGTAAGAGCCATGCCTCCCTCAGATAATTAATGTTTTATTTATAATGCAAGTCACATAGCAAGTAATATCATGGAATCAGCGTTGTTCCCCTTTTCCCACATCCTGGGTAAGTAGGTTAAAAATACCACCAGCGGATACAATTTATAGGACTTAACAGTCCAGTTTTGTGTATGGACAATTGAGCATATATAAAGTTAGGCCATATGTTTTATTCTGTAGTACACGGGTCACTACGAGTTGGAACCGACTTGGTGGCGCCTAACACACCGACCATCAACAGTGTTATATATTCACGGAGGAAACTCAAGAGGAGGCAATGTCTTCCCTAGGAATCCGGAGTGAAGTACCTTCCATGAGATTCTGGAAGGGACATGGAAATGTGAAACCAATTCTTGGCTTTGGGGGCAAGCAATGACTATTCCGACCACACAAATAATTAACATCCAATTTTTAAAATTCTAGATAGCTTTCTTCATGACTTAACTCTATTTAGTCGAAGAGCACACTTTACCCGAATTAAGTCCTTTTAAGTTTACCGAGACTTGCTATATGGCTCAGAAGAGGAGCTATCTTGGCATGTACGGCATTTTGTGTGCATTGGAATCTTCTATAAATAATAAACGTATTGTGTGATTTAAGCCTATATATTTACTGACTTTGTTACTGATTCTCTTGATTATTAAGAAAAAAAGGGCGTGTTAAAAATTTCAAATGTAATTGCAGATACACCCATTTCTCCCTGCAGTTCTATCGGTTTGGGTTTTGTATTTGAAGCTACGCTGTTTGGTACATAAATGTTGGGAGCTCTTGTTTCTATTGGTGGATTAGCGTCCTTATCATTATGAAATAGCCCTTTACCGACAGCATTATCATTTGCTCTGAAATCTGTTTCATCTGATAGTAGCATAGTCATGTCAGCTTTCATGGCACATATATTTCTGTATCTTTATGTTCTAAGTGGTTTCCTATAGGCAGCCTATGAAGGGCTTTCAAAAAGTTGGATCTTGTTGGGTTTTTAAAAATCATATCTTATCACTGATATTTAATTGAAACTGCTTGCATTTAAAGATGATTTTTGATAAATACTACCATCAAGGGGATGCCCCCTTATAGCGACCCCCCTCCTGGTGGGTTTCTGAGACTGTAACTGTTTACTGGAGTAGAAAGCCCTGTTTTTTCCTCCTGGAGCTTAGCTGGTAGATTCAAACTGCCCACCTTGCAGATAAATTGCAGCCCAGTGGGTAACCACTACACCACCCGGCTCCTCTGATTATTGATCATGGATAGTCTTAATGGTTCAGTCTTAACTGTTTGCTTTCTATTTGTCCTATCAATCTCTATTTTCTTTTCTGCCTTCTTTGGATTGAGTGATTTAATTTTTTTTTCATTTTATCACCTTTTTTTGTTTTATTAATACACCTCTTAGCCTCTCTCCCTCTCCCCTCCAAACCTAACTTTTAACTACTCACCGTGTTCTTTCAAGCAATAATTATAACATTTTGTGTATAGTATATTTTTAAAAGTCCTTTGACATTTTACCCATTCCTAGCCTCTGGGCCTCATGCATTTTATTGTTATAAATCCAACAGTGCATTATTCCTTTTCCTTTATCCATTCAATTATATTTTAATGTGAAAAATTAAGATACCTACCTATTTACCATTTCCAGTATAGCGTTTATATAGATCCAGCTTCTCCATGAAATGTAATATTTTAAATGTATTATTATTTGGCCAAGGAGCTCCCTTTACTAATGTTTAGGATTTCAGGTCTGGTAAAGAATTCCTTGGTTTCCATATGTCTGAGAGAAGCATTCTGCCCTAGTGTTTAAGAGAATCCCAGGTTGATAGGTCTTGTTGATGTTGGTGTGTTGTTGCTGCTTCTGCTGTCCCCCAGAGGTCTGTCTCCGTGGCCTCCAGTGCTCTGCCTGTGACTCTGCCAGCCTGGCTTTCCTCCTCCTGGTTCTTTTTGCTTTTCCTTGGGGAAAACTGTGGGCACTGTCTGGCTTCTCCTTCTCTGTGTCTCAGCCTGGAAACTTGCTCCAGGCTGTACGTGAGGGTAGCCGTGGAGCTCACCTGTTGATTTCTCTCCCCCAGAATTACTGTCTTGTGCTGGCTGCTTCAAGTCAGATGTCTGAAAGCCATTGTTCTGTATATTTAGTGTGGTTCTCTGTGAGAGGGTAGATCGGGGCACTGTTATTTCACATTGGCCATTCACAGTGACTGTCAGCATCAAACCAGTCAGATTAGCCACCCCTCCTGCCTGATAGAAGTCAGAGGTTTCCTCTCCAACACATGCTTTGGTGGAAGAAAGGGCTTGCTGTACATTCCTACTCCCTCCCAAACAATTAAGGGACAGTGTTCCTTTTTGCTCCAACTCCTAATCAGCCCATTTTACAAAGGAGGAAATTAAGAAATATGCTTGAACTTTCCCAGTGAACTTCAGTTCTCCAGTGAAGGTTTTACTTATTGCATTTAGGAATTCTTTAGCAATTTTTATCAATTACTGAAGGTCAATTTTGTTTTCAAACCTCTGCATGGATTTTTCATTTCTTTGACCTTCAGTTAATATAGTATATAACCTAATATCATTTTTAAGATAATTTTATTGGGGCTCATACAACTCTTATCACAATCCATACATATGTCAGTTGTGTAAAGCATTCTTATACATTCATTTCCCTGATCATTCTCAAAACATTTGCTCTCTGCTTCAGCTCTTGGAACCTAATATCATTTTTTAAGGTGAGAAGATTTTAGGCTCTATGGCTTTCATTGAATCAAATATGAATGAAATACAGCATGAAATCAGTAATGTTTCTATTGGTACTCCAATCCTTTGAATAAAGATTTACTAAAAATGCCTCTGGACTGTATTGTGAAAGCTCAGATCATTAATAAACCAAGCCATTGAGTTGATTCCAATGAATAGTGACCAAATGGAGGCATCTTCGCTCTTGAACACGATCATGAACCAAAAATCAGATTATTAATGTCTGCTTTATGAAGAGCTGTGTAAATGACACCTTAGATACATTGGACATGTTGTTAGGAGAGGCCAGTCCCTGGAGAAGGACATCATGCTTAGTAAAGTAGAGGGACAGCGAAAGAGAGGAAAGCCCTCTCTGATTGACCCAGTGGCTCCAACAATGGGTTCAGGTATCAGAACACTTGTGAGGATGGCACAGGATTGGGCAGGGTTCATCCTGTTGTGCACAGGGTCACTACAGGCCAGAACCGACTTGATGCCACCTAACAGCTGCAGCAGTTTCCTATCATGAAGGGGAATATTTAGGAAATACTGGATGGCATGTGGTATTGAGTTGTATTCCCTTCTTTACAATACAGAATCAAATAATTATTTTCCCAACTATTTTTGAGGGCCTGTTATATTCCAGACACAGTGTCTGGGTGTTGACACCATATCAGCCAACAGATCAGACAGAATCACCGCCCCTCTTATGGACCTTGCGTTGGGCAGAAGAGTCGTAATCATATGAAATGTGAATCATGGAGTTTGTAAGAACAGTTGAGTTCCTGATGCAATTGGTTTTAATTCTGTCATAAGCAGAAAAGAGTCTATTACTTTTTAAGGGACTATATCTCAAATGGAAAAATACACCCCAGGGAAGCAAGGGATACGTATACACCTTTGGACTGTTGTCTAAGGTGGTTCTCATGAAGCCCTCTAGGTAATACTGCTTTACCAATAATTACATCTGAACAAAAGTGAACTTCAGCTGTGTCGCCAGATGTTCAGTCTGTGTGCTGAGCCAAACATCAGAGAAACTGGATTATATGAAGAACGCATCAGGATGGAAAGGGGGCTTATTAACAGTGTGCAATATGCAGATGACTCAACCTTGCTTGTTGACAGGAAGGGGAAATTGAAGACTTGCTGATGAGGGTAAAGTACTGCAGCCCTCCGTGTCGAATAAACTCAATGGAAAGAAGACCAAAATCCTCAGACTAATAGCTAACGTGATAAATGGAGAAATGATTAAAGTTGTCAAGGATTTTTCCTTGCTTGGATCCACAATCAATACTCCTGGAAATACTCAAGAAATCACTAACAGTCCATTGTATTAGGTAACTCTGCTGCACAAGACCTCTTGGAGAGCAAGGATGTGGAGTAAGGTGCGCTTGGTCCAAACCATTGTCTTCTTCCTGACCTCAAAGACATGTGTGACATTTGCGCATTGAATAAGGACGACCAGAGAAGAGTTGGTGTATTTGTGGTGCGGGAGAAGAATATTGAAAGGACCGTGGATTGCTAAAAAGACATATTATCTGTGTAAGGAGTAAGGCCAGAGTGATCCTTAGAGGCAAGGATGTCTGACTTGCCACAATAGCAAGCAGCGGAACGGACTGACTCAATGACTGCCCTCGTCAGTAGATGGGGCTGCTCACTGAACGGTGGGCATTTAGAACCTCCCCAGTGGATCGGTGGGTGGGACGGGAAGGGTTGGGGAAACAACCTCACCTCCTGGTCACCTTCCAGAAAACCCCAGAGCAGCAGTTCTCAACCTGTGGGCCTCGGCCCCTTTGGGAACTGAACGAGCCTCTCACAGGGGTCACCCGATGCATAGCAGTAGCAAAATGACAGTGATGCAGTCGCAACGAAAATAATTTTATGCTTGGGGGGGGGGTCCCCACCACATGAGGAGCTGTATTAGGAAGGATGAGAACCACTGCCCCAGAGGGTCGTGTACACTGTTATATGGGGGTCTTATGCGTTGAAAACTCTCCTGACGGCATCTGAAAAATCAGAGCAACTTGAGAAGTAAAACGAGGACACTTGATGAAATGCTTAACAACTCAAGCTGATAGCAACCAGCTTGGTTAATTGAAGGTTTGCGGGAGGGAACAATGAAAAATTATAACCAATCCTTCGAGAGCTAGAGTATATTCAAATCAAGCATAACTTGATTTTTCAAGTTAGGGTTTTACAGCGCTTCGGTCATAGTTTCCAACTTTGGTCATCGTTGTATAATGCAGTTTACAGCGGAGAGAGGTGGTGGAGTTTAAACAAAACATGCCAATCGAGCCAGCTGCTTTCGAACATTTATGATAAATTTCTTTACAGATTGTTTATCTTCTACATAATGGAGTGCTGAGAATTTTTTGTCATTTCAGTTTATTTTTCCCCCCAATTTGGTTAGCAACACAAATAAAAATATTCATCTGCTTGAAGATACTGTTTTTTACACGCGAGCCTGTAAGGAATACTCGTCCCTGGTGGCAGCAGCTCAGTGGTAGAATTCTTGCTTTCCGGGCTGGAGACCCGGGTTTGATTGCTGGCCTGCGCACTTCCTTCACCCAGGCATCAGCGAACTTTGTGTGGCTGCCATGCTGAATGGGTTTCCCCAGTTTCCAGCCTGAGACGGACGAGAAAGAAAGGCCTGGCAAACAATACCCTCAAACCAGCCAGTGCACACCTGAGGGATGACAGTAGTGTGGTCTGCCCCCATTCTGGGGGATGGCGCAGGACCAAGCAGCGCTTCATTCTGTTGTGTGTGGGGCCAGCTCGATAGCAGCCAGTGACAACAGCAGTAATAAAATAATAGTGCACATAAAAATTTAAAAATTGCTCTTATGTAATGGTCACAGTGAGTATATTTAGCACTTGCCATTAAGTCATCTCTGCTTCGTCACTCAAAGAGTGCTTGAAGACTGCATTGTAGAGAGACCACTGGGAATCAAGAAACCTTTTCTAGTGAGTAATGCAAACTGGAGCGAGAAAGTTCATGTCTTTGTACTTTGGTTTCGTTTTTTCATCTGGAATTGATGATTTCTAAGAGCCTGTATGATTCTCACTTAGACACATACACACAAAACACACACATCTCTGGTATTGGAGCGCTACATGCATGAGAAACCAAAAAAATACTTCATTTTATGTGGAATGAACCAATTAGAAGATGTAATCCTATGAAATATTAAATAATATTATCATGTAATATTGACTAGGAGAGTTAACTATAAACCCAAAGTGATGGTTTGTTTGCCTTTATCTACAATCCCCTTTTGTCCATGGTCACTGTTGCTTGTGAGATGATTGACTGCAGTTAGCTGTACACTTTGTCCGTGGAGCAAGGTGAAGCTTAGATATGCAGACATGAAATTCATGACCTCAGCACTGTGCACCAGCATCCCGAGGTAAACCAGTCATAGACGAGGTGGTTTACATAATAAATTTTGGGGAGGGTTGCAAAGTAAATGAAAGACACCGTGGAAAGGAGTTAGGAAAAAGTCCCTTTGTGGAAAAGATGCGTCAGGAATGCGCTTGCCAAAAAGCTTTGGATTGGTGGACAGAGCGGAGGAAAGCTTGTTTGATGGGCGAGAAAGAATGAGCAGTGGCTCAAGGTAGGAAAAAAGCAGAGCATTGTCCAGAGATCGGTTTGCATGAAAGCTATTGACCCTGTAGGAAGCAGTGAATCAAGAAAAGGGGAAAATGCTTGTACCCTTTGCCCTCAGTGAGTTTCAGCTCACTGCAGCCCTTATGGCACACAGTTGAATGGCCCCACCGAGTTGCCAAGGCTGTAATTTTTATGGAAGCAGTCTGATACCATAGGGTCCTAACAGTGGGGCTCTACCCCGAATCACCTGAGTGTATAACTCCCACAGCAAATGTCACTGAGGTCTGACCGGTGCCTCTTACCACATTGTACAGTCCCCAGCCTGGACAAGCAACTCTGCAGTATCTCTCTTCCTAATGTCAGGCTTAAGAGTTTACACTGGACCCCCTAGGCAGTTGGGGAACCAGTACCGACAAACAAAAATCTTTCGACTGACAATAATGAAATGAAATGGCTTTCCAGGAAGATTAGTCTGCATACGACACAAGAAGAATAAGGGAAACCCCCAGGATGCTGTAGTAATCCAGAGCTTGTCTTAGCAATTCAGCTGAAAAGCATTAAAGGTACCACTAAGTCACTGTGGTGGGAATTAAGAGGAGTTGAAATTTAACAAATTTCAAAGAACACTAGAAAAAAATTTTTTAAATCATTTTATTGGGGGCTCTTACAAGTCTTACAACAATCCATGCGTCCATTGTGTCGAGCACATTTGTACTTATGTTGCCACCATCCTTTTCAAAACATTAGTAGAACTTTTTAATGACTGGATTTCAAGATCATGAAGAGGTAGGATGTTCCTGAAACCACCCCCACCTTTACGTACTGAGCTGGGGAAGCAATTTGATCTTTCATTCTTGTGTTGGGATTTGAAGAGACTTCTGCAGTGAGTAGTAATAATAGCATATAACTCATACATTCCCTACATTTCTTTTTTTTTTTTCTCTTTTCTTCTTTTACATTTTATTAGGGACTCCAACAACTCTTACCACAATCCATACATATACGTACATCAATTGTATAAAGCACATCCATACATTCCCTGCCCCAATCATTCTCAAGGCATTTGCTCTCCACTTAAGCCCCTTGCATCAGGTCCTCTTTTCCCCCCCGCCCCTCCCTCCCCTTTCCCCCCTCCCTCATATGCCCTTGGTAATTCATACCTCGTTATTTTGTCATATATTGCCCTATTCGGGGTCTCCCTTCCCCCCTTCTCTGCTGTCCCTCTCCCAGGGAAGAGGTCACATGTGTCCCTACATTTCTATAAAGGACGGTTGTAAGACATGAATGGGCATTGTTTGAAGGGAGGACTAGGAAAATAGACTTTTTTACTCATCTGTGGCCTTCAGAATAATTGACAGTGTATATGTCACATCTGGTAAACCGTCCACCACCACCACCATCGTCACCTACTGAGACCACTATTGTTCGGGTCCCCAGTGACGTCCTCATGGTCAAATCGGACGGTCGCTTCCTTTGTTCATGCGCCATTAAGCCTTCCCAGTGTGTGTGCCATCGACAGGCCCCCCTCCTTGAAACTCTTGCTTTGCATCACATCCCACGTGAACGTTTTCCTCGTACATCACCAACACGTTTCTTTTACTGACTAGTCCTCCGTCAGAGAGTGAATACCCCAGGTCTCTGCCCGAAGGTCCCACAATCACCAGTGTAACCTTTCACTTTAAATCCCGTCCACATGCCAGCGAGTCACAAAAAATGGACTGCACCCACCCTACCAAATTGCTTCTCTTCCCCTTTTCTATCGGAGTATCCAGAGTGATTATTTTAGCATGTAAATCGGACCATGTTGTTCCTCTAGTTAAATTGTCGAATGGATTCCCAGTGCATTTAGGATAAACTCTGAACTCCTTGCCCTAGCTTGCCAGTCCTGCACACACAGTCTACTCTCTGGCCGTTATTCCTAACCCCCTTCTTCCTCTCCCATTCATGCCAGCCTCGCTCACCGCCTTGTTTTTTCCTTAATGTTCCTGGATGTGACCAACTCACTTCCTCCCGAGACCGTCTGTTGGGAATGCTGTTCCCCTTACTCTGAATACTTCTTATTCTGCGCATCTTCAATGTTGCCTGCTGAGAAAAACCTCCGATCACCGCCTGGGAATCATCCATGCGCTCACTCCTTGTGCTGCCTCTACTGCATCTTACTTACCGCTCGTAGCTGTGGGTTATCTTTCCATGTTGAAGTTGCTTTTTACTCCTAATTTATTTATAGTAAACGAGTGCTGGGTTTTGCCAGATGCTTTCTCTGCATCCGTTGAGACGATCCTGTGGGAGCCCCCACCCCCCGCTTTATTCTGTTAATGTATAATATATTATTTTCCTGGCTGGACCACCCTTGCCTTACCTGCGATAAATCCCACTTGATCAGGGTGTTTAATACTTTGATATGCTGCTGACTTGGTTTTCCCATTTGACTCGGTGCTTGTTGCAGATCCTTGCATATAACCAGGCTCTTGGTTTTTGCGTATTTTTATGGATTTATTACCTGGTGTTCCCTCTGGTTACCATGGAGTGTCACATCTCTCTGGTTCGTCTTTACCTCCACTCTCACATGCCTCCGCTCCACTTCACGGTTAACGCTCCACCACGCCTAACGAAACAGAAGCACGTTTTTACTGGGATGAAATCGATTTTAAGAAAACATTTGCCCTATCAGCCATTTACAGTGATGTAGACTACATTCCCCGAGCTGGGCAGCCGCCCCCTCCGTCTGTGTCCTTGATTCTCATCCTCCTTCAAGAAACCCCGAGCCCCTGAAGCAGCAGCTCTCCGCCTCTCAATGCTCGGCAGCCAACCAGTCAACCTTTGTTTCTCTTTTTTAAAAAAATCATTTTATTGGGGGCTCATACAACTCTTTTCATCATCCATCCATCCATTGTATCAAGCACATTTGTACATTTGTTACCATCATCCTCAAAACATTTTCTTTCTACTTGAGCCCTTAGTATCAGCTCCTCATTTCCCCTCCCTCCCCGCCCCCCCCAAAACCCTTGATAATTTATAAATTATTATTTTGTCAGTCTTACACTGGCGTCTCCCTACACCCACGTTTCCGTTGTCCCAGGGAGGGGTTATATGTAGATCCTTGTGATCGGTTCCTCCTTTCTCTTCCACCTTCCCCTTCCCCTCCTGGTATCACTACTCTCATTATTGGTCCTGAGGGGTTTATCTGTCCTGGATGCCCTGTGTTTCTAGTACCAATCTATACCAGTGTACATCCTCTGGTCTAGCCAGATTTGTAAGGTAGAATGGGGATCATGATAGTTGGATGGGGACAGCATTAAAGAACTAGAGGAAAGTTGTATGTTTCATTGTTGCTACACTGCACCCTGACTGACTCGCCTCCTCCCCACCAACCCTTCTGTGAAGGGATGTCCACTTGCCTACAGATGGGTTTTGGGTCCCTCATTTACAACAATATGATTTTTTATTCTTTGATGCCTGATACCTGAATCTTTCAACACCTCGTGATCACACAGGTTGGTGTGCTTCTTTCATGTGGGCTTTGTTGCTTCTCAGCCTGATGGCCGCTGGTTCATTTTCAAGACCCCAGACACTATATGTTTTGATAGCCAGGTAACATCAGCTTTCTTCACTATATTTGCTTATGCACCTGCTCTGTTGTCAGTGATTGTGTCCGCAACATGAGCATCATGGGATGCCAGTTTAATAGAACAAAGTGTTCTTGCATTGAAGGAGTACTTGAGGAGAGGCCCAATGTCCATCTGCTGCCTTAATACTAAACCTATAAATATATGCACATAGATCTATTTTCCAATCATCATATATAAATATATTTACATATGTACATGCCTGTATTTAGACTTCTGTAAACGCCCTTTGCCTCCTAGTTCTTTCCTCTTGTCCCCCTATCATGCTCAGCCTTCATTTGGGTTTCAGTAATTCCTCTCGGTTACATTGCCCTTGATCAAGCCTCAACTTTTGTCTTTATGCATTTGCCTATTTTGGTTATTTCAAATACATAAGTGGGTTTGTACGATATTTATGTTTTTGTGTCTCATTTATTTCACTCAAGGCTCATTCCTATGCTGTAGCAGTATCAAGGCTCATCTATGCTGTAGCAGTATCAGATCTTCATTCCTTTTTATAGCATTGCATCTCATGCATTTGTCTACCCATCATCTATTGATGGATACTAGGATGGTTTTTAACTTTGGACTATTGTGAATCACATTTCAGTGAGCCTTAGTGCATCCGCAAACATGCTTTCAGGCCTTGGTTTATACCCAGGAGCGGAAGAGCTGGGTTACAAGCTTAATTTTTAACTTTATGAGAAACCACCAATCGGTTTTCCAGAGCAGCCGAGCCAGTTCATGTGCCCACTAGCAAAGGTTGAGGGTTCCATTCTCCTCACATCCCCTGATTTGTGTTCTTAATTTGCAATGACCTCTATTCTTAAAGGGGTGTGTGAAGATTAAATAGTAATTTATTTAAATTTAATATAGGAGTGTTTGCTATAGTACTAATAATATTTTGTGGTTAACTCGGAAAATGTTCTAATTAAGAGACCCACGAACAACTTTTCCTGACAAAATCACTAACTGTAAGCTGGCACCTATATTATATGCACTGTGTATTGTTTCTTGATATTCCTTGTAATACTCAGAAATGAAAAGGCATTACCAGCATCGCTAATTTTTTCTAATATTTTATTTAAATATTTTATATTGTGGTTTAATTCCATAACTCATCTAAGTCATTGCATTTATAGTTTATTCCCAGAATCTAGTTATGGTTTTAAAGTTGATTTAGCTGACAATCAGAAGAGACCATGATTAAAACAACGAAATTCGAGTCAAAATCTAATATTCCTCAAAAATACTTTTTCACAACAATTTGGGTTTTTTAAATGATCACTTTAAGTATTGTGATTCTCTTAGACTGTACTAAAGGTGATTCTCTTAGACTGTACTTAGCTTGTAGCGCCAAACAATGGAAAGCAAGTTCTATTTTAGTGAGTTTCTTTGGTAGTGATTTATGTTCTATGCTGTGATTTAAAGGATTGTGTTCCAGTCTTGTGCTTTTGGGGAAGAAATGATGGTGTCCAGGTACATGGGTGAATGATGTTGTGGTCCCTGTGGGTGCCCAGCATCCATAACCAGCTTGATAGATAGTCCTTTTCAGCAGTTGTCCCCGAACTTCTCATGAGAGCCCCCACTTGCAGTAAAGGTTTTACAAGGTCCCCTTCCCCCCCCCACTCCAACAACAGTACTTGTGCTCTTGGTATTTGTGATTAAGAACACAGAAGTGATATGAAGTTACAATTATTTCAGTGGCCCTTTATGTATATACGTATTTTAGCAATCCCAATGAATATCTATAGATTTTCTTTCGCTTAGTAGTCGCACATCTTGATATGAGACATGACTGTGAGACCTCACCTTGGCTGCAAACAGTCCCCAATCCTCACGAGGGGTGGCTGCCTCCTCACTGCCTTCCACAGAGTAGAAGACACCCCTTGGCTACAGTTAATTCTTGCTGCCGCCACCACCCCACCACCCAGTTATCCTAGGTGCCCCCTGACGGAGGGAACCGGAGGAACCCAGAAAATCCAGTGGGAGCTGAAATCATACCATCCAACAAGGCCTCCCCTCCTGTTGGATAATTAGAAAATGCTTACCCTCTAAACGTACTACTACTGTATTACCTCAGCAGAGGGGCCCCTGGCTGCGAGCATTTACTCAGAGTCAGGGCTGCGAGAGCAAGGAGCTATGGGAGGGAGGAGCCGCATGGTGCTGCACCAGCATCTCCAGTACCCAGCAAGTGAGCTAAACACCTGGGACATCTTAAAGCACTTTATCATTTGGGTCACTGGGTGCTAAAGCGAATATGTGTGTGTGTGTGTGTGTGTGTGTGATTTTGTTTTTTAAACTTTTGTATTTGACAACGAAGATATACCCATGAGACTGGAAGTCTATTTCTAAATCTCAGATGGCATCTTCAGCGAAGCTTCACCCCGTTTTGCCAGCATCTCCACCAGCTTGTCAGGCTCGGGGCGATCTTTCATCTCTGCAAACAAGAGTTGGAGGGTCTCGACTCTCCTCTTTGCGCTCACCTGCCCTCCATGAACATAAAACTTGCACAGAGACTGTGTTGTTAGCTGGTTTTGGTGTGAAAGATGAATTCTCATGAAGAGTACACGAAAAGTAAACATTCCCTCTCTCTCTCCCACCCCCAATACCAGATAATCTAGATGAATATTTTGAATACGACGCAGAGGAGTTCTTGGTCTCTTTGGCCTTGCTGATCACAGAAGGACGCACCCCGGAGCGCTCTGTGAAAGGCCGTGTGGAAAGCCTGCATTGCCCTCCAGCCCAGTCCTGTTCCCCGGGAACAACCAAGCATGAATGTACTGACAAGCTGGCCCAGGTGAGCGCCGGGGGTGGCATGCTTTTTATGACCTGTCTGTATAGCCTAACTTCACTTCTGCTGTCTTCTTCATCATCACCTAATTGCCTACATCATAAGCATCACAATGATAACTTTGACAGGGTTTGTTTAGTTTTTTTTAAAATCGTTTTATTGGGGGCTCGTACAACTCTCAAAACCATCCATCCATCCATCCATGGTGTCAAGCACATTTGTACATGTGTTGCCATCATCATTCTCAAAACATTTGCTCTCTGCTTGAGCCCTTGGTATCAGCGCTTTCCCCCCCTCCTTCATGAACCCTTGATCATTTATATATTATTATTATTTTGTCATTTCTTCCACGGTCCGACGTCTCCCTTCACCCACTTTTCTGTTGTCCATCTCCCAGGGAGGAGGGAATATGTAGATCCTTGTAATTGGTTCCCCCTTTCTATCCCACCTTCCCTCCACCCTTCAGGTACTGAATTTTGAAACTTAACCATAACACTGGTCATCTCCATAAAGGAGAGGGAGGGGAAGCGGGAGGTTGGGTGGGGTACAAAGAAGCCCTGAACCCTAGCCAGTAACCTTGGCTCTTAGACAAGGCTCTTAAGGCACAGTAGGTAGCTTTGCTGATCAACAGGCATGTGGGCTGCCAATTACATACTTGACTTGTCCCCACACTCTAGATTTCAAACGGCCATTGGTGGTGTGAGTAGCTTTCTTAATATTTAAAGTCTCTGACTTTGCTACTTGGTGTTCTTTTTTACATCCTGCCACCAGAAAGCCTTTCCAGCAGTTACTTGCCCTCAGAAAAAGCTGAATCTCACTTGTAAGCAATCTTCAGGATCCAAGTTCAAAGCGATTGTGTGTTTAGGAAGTTAGGACATTGGTATACTTAATTTCCTCTTGTATTCCTGTTTTTTAATTTGTTTTGTTATGTTTTAATAAGGGGGTTCTTCTTGTCCTCTGATTAATATTTTTTTGTGTCATACTGTTAGAAAACCAATTTTGGGTAAGTAATGTATAATTCCCTTAAAAGAGTTTCTTCAGTTGCCAATTTTCCCAACTGTAATACTTCAAAATATATATAATTCTATTTTGTTGATGATAAGAATATATACAGCAAAACATACTAATTCACATTTCTATGTGTACCCAGTCAGTGGATCTGATTAAACATAGCTGCCCTCATACTTTCACGAATTATTCCTCTCCCATTGAAATAAATACACTGCCTCCTAAGCTTCCTACATATTTCTAGTTGCTATTGTCATTTTGATCCTACAAAGACGGTTCTTCAAAAGGCACAATGCTCAAGGCAGACCCTTTTTTATCAGTTGAGAAGACTTGGGGAGATAATTTTTGGTTGAAGGTTTAAAGATTTTTCTCTGGAAAATAGTTTCAGGGTTTCATCCACACTTCAGGACGCCGGGGGCTCCATGAAAATCTCAAACTCTTCTGCGTTCCTCCCTTCAGTGAGAATTCATCATGGAATCCCTGGTCAGTGTTCATTAGCAGTAGCGAGACACCATCCCCTTCTCTTGTTCTCATGGCAAAGAAGGCCGTGGTTCACGGGGACAATGAGCCAGGCTTTCCAAATCGCCCCCTCTTCTGGACACCCCTTTCCCCTCTGGCTCCAGGCCAATAGAGACCAATTACTGTGCCCGAGTGAACTGTTGCTAACTTTCAGACGCCAGGTCCTACACATGACTCTAGGCACTAAACATGTTCATAAGGCAAGTAACTGATGTAACCGTGACCCCCAAACTCCAAGCCAAGAAATCCCATGGGGGTGCGGAGGGGCGAGTGGGGGCGGCGGACGGAGAAATCTCATGAGGTGTTTTGTTTCATATAATCAGCCTCAGCGGCGACTCTTTTACTATTGTTTTAAATACCTCTATCCCAGCGTGGCTGATTCTCCTTTTTACAGTTGTGTAACTTAACTGACAATTGCCGTGAATGGCAGCATCTCCCTACCCTTAACCAAGTTGCTGCTAAATGCAGTCTTCTTTTTCTCTAATGTAAACTTTTAAAAATCTTGTGTAGGTTGAGTGTTTGGATTAGTGAATAACAAGCAAGGCAAGACTGAGCCCCTCAGAGGCCTGTCAGGCAGGTATTGTGCAGAAGGCTTTCACAAGACAGAGCAAAGATGTCTTCCTGAAGAAAATGTGCATCTTAATTGTTGGTTGCTATTCTCTGCCCTCTAGAGCTCTCCAGTGTTAATCCAAGTGAGGGAACATATTATTAATTAGGCAGACCTGAGCCAAGGTCATTGCTCATACAGCTGCCTGCTTTACAATTAGACTTGCTAACAGAAAGGTCAACTGCAATGGGTGATTGTGACCTCTTGCTTATATTCCTTGCCCCTTCAGTGTCGCCAAGCCAGGCGAACCAGGTCTGAGGTCACGTTGTTGTGGAAGAGCAACCTTCCCATCATGGTGGAGGTGATGCTCCTGCCAGACTGCTGTTACAGTGATGATGGGCCCAGCACCGAAGGGATTGATTTGAATGACCCCGTGATTAAGCAAGATGCATTGCTCCTGGAGAGATGGAGCCTGGAGCCCGTTCCTCGACAGTAAGTTATAGACGTTCATTCGAGGTGGATCTTGGTCAGTCCGGTTTTCCGGCATATGCTATGCATTACCCTTGTACATGTCTTGTAGTCAAACCCGCGCTCATGTGACGGCAAGCGACACTGCTTCGTGTATTCTTATGGTCTGGAATTCATAGGTGATAGGTTTACTTCAGCTTCCACATCTCCAAAATCCAGTCCTTTGACGTGTATTTTTCTGTTCCTTCCCTTAGGAACGGTGAACGGTTTGTTGAAGAGAAGACTCTTCTGTTGGCGGTCCGCTCCTTTGTGTTTTTCTCTCAGTTAAGTGCTTGGCTGAGTGTTTCTCACGGTGCTGTTCCACGGAATATTCTTTACCGGTGGGTCTTGTGCAAACACAATGCAATGTCTAGTCAGCCACGTTGGCTAACTGCTGAATGTTATTTTATCTTCTTGGTGGTAATTTCTTTCATCCCTAAGTATAAACAGATAAAATTTCATTATATATATTTTTTCAAAACAAGTTCAAGAAATTTATATTTCTTTTTTCACAAGACGATTGCATTTTGCTTATTAAATGAAATTAGCATCAGAGAGTTTTCCGAAAAAGTTAAGTTTTAGAGAATGATGTCGAAGTACCATTAGAGTGGGGAGACACTTCTGGACTACTGAATTTCTACAATGACAGATTAGGTTTCTTTGAATCTTGAAAAGTAGGAGTGTATAGGTTGCCGGACAAATGTCTAATGGTCTCCTTCGGCAGGTGACCCAGAAGAGATGGTGAGCATCTTGTAGTCTTGTTGCACAATAGAATTAGCCAAATCTGTTTAAGAGAAAAATGGAAAGTCTTATCTCCCACCCACCCCCATATTTTGAAAAACAATTTTAAGCTATTTCATTCATGCACTTTAACGCTTTAAACAATTTAACGTTCTTTAAAAGATCCATTTATTTTATTCCACCCATGATCCATTAATATCACTTATAATTATGAGTTTATTGGAAAGACATGTATGATAACAGTTGACTTAGTAAAGCCTCACTGATAACGCACGCAAACCATCAAATGTAAGTAAGTATATATGCCTGCTCCAACTTTATGGTAGTGTACATTCATGAGGATATAACTTTATAGCCCCTTGATTCAGTGTTTTTGTCTGATTGCAGAATCAGTGCTGCTGACGTAGATCTACAGTGGAGTTTTTCGCAGACACCGATTGAACATGTGTTTCCTGTTCCCAATGTTTCTCACAACGTGGCCTTGAAAGTCAGTGTCCAGTCGTTGCCCAGACAATCTAATTACCCAGTCTTGACCTGTAGTATTCACACTAACATTGGCCTTTATGAGAAAAGAATTCAAGAACATGCACTTCAAACCCACCTGCACCGCAGTTCTAACGGAGCAGAGTGTACAGCCAATCCACAGCGTCTGTGTAGCAAACAAACTTGGACCATGGCACCCGAAAGCGTGTTGCATGCCAAAAACAGCACAACTCTGGAATACCCTACAGGTGTCAAAAGTGTCAAACTGTGTCCTGGCACGGGCAATCGATCTGACTATGGGGCATCTCCAGCCACCCTGCTGGGCTTCAGTGGTACAGAAGATGCGAAGTCACGGGAAACACCGGGCAGAACTCTGAAATCGTTTTCCCTGATTGATCCCAGTGTCTCCGGCCTCCAGACTTCCTGGCCGGCTATGGGTGAGACTAATCCCTTGATAGGCTCGTTAATCCAGGAGCGACAAGATGTTATTGCAAGAATTGCCCAGCATTTGATCCATTGCGATCCAAGCGCTTCTCATGCGCCTGGCCAGCCATTCAGCACACAAGAATCCACTTCACGGAACTCAAGACTCTTCCGGGCAACCGAGGAAAATGAGAATGTGAGGAAATGTAAGGAGACGTACTCCATGTCTCTGGGCAGTCCGGAATCTCCCTCCCCACAGGACAGCAGCGAGGGGAAAATCCGAGGCAAGCCCGAGACCCCTGGCAGCGACACGTGCGCGTCGTCGGATGGTGTCCATTCTCGGCAGCCCGGTGGCGAGACGAGTCCTCTGATAGGCTCCTTGCTCCAGGAGCGGCAGGAGGTGATTGCGAGGATCGCCCAGCACTTGGAGCACATTGATCCCACGGCGCCGCACATCCCCCGGAAGCCCTTCGGGATGCCAGGCTCCCGATTGCTTCCTTCTAAACTGTTTCGGAGTTCCTACGAAGACAACCATTTGCTGAAGAAAACCAAGAGCAGTGCCTCCGTTTCCAGTTCCGAGAAAAACACATCCCTGCTAGGCAACGGCAGTGAGGGCAAAAACCCAAGACCAGACACATCTTTGAGTTCTCTTCCATGCAATAGCAAAGTGAGGGCTGTCTCTCCGGGACCCCCAGTAAGAAATCGGCACCAAGAAAGACCTGGGGAAGCCCCTCTGTGGACACAGGACAAAGCTGCTAATTTACCGACTTCCTCAAACAGGCCTCCCTGCAAAGAGATCCATGTAGACTTGACAAGCAGATTGGAAAATACTGTTCTTGGATACCAATTTAAGGAGCAAGACCTTACCAATGGAATTGATAAGCAGTATTCCAATTGTCACGGTATCGACAAATCATTTTGCACCAATAAATATGCGGACAAAAGGATAAAAAATGAAACTTGCAGCCCAGAATCTCCTAAAACTCATCCATTAGACTCTAAAATAAAGCTTGCGATGCTGGAAACGGCTGCATATCTGCACAAACACGAAAACACGTGCTCAGATAAAGACTCAAGCAGGCCTAAGACGCGTGAGGAGAATGCTCAGCTTTACCGTATAGAAGGTTATTGCATTAAAGACGATGAGGACCTCGGATGCAAAAAGCCCGACCAACTGAAAAAGGAACAGGCTCAGAATGAAGGGTCAATTTATGAACACTCGCCAAGCAGTTCTGAGAGAAAGGGTGTCAAAGACTGTTTGTCCACGTGTGAGAGACTGAAAAACACAGAGGCACTGGTAGGTAACAGTACTTCAAAGTTTAATTCCTAATCGCTGGGCTTGAATTGGTGTGCATTTTTGTTCACGAGAGATCTGGTCATGGAATTCACTCAAGATGTGTTATATGAATAGAAAGTGCAGTTCTATGTATAATCTGATATATTCTATCGTCTGATACCATCTACAGAACCAGTGTCAACATCCTTATAAATAACCCATTTACTTCAGCGGGGTCAGGGCAAGCCTGCCTCTTTAAAATCAGCTCAGGAGCCCTGGTAGTGCAGTGGGTTAAACGTGAGGCTGCTTAACTGGAAGGTCCACAGTTCAAACCCATCAGCCTCTCAGGAGAAAGAAGACCGTATGCTCCGCTCTCCTAAGGATTTACCTCACCTTCTCTGTAATCCTAAGGAGTTCT
This sequence comes from Tenrec ecaudatus, assembly GCF_050624435.1. Lineage (NCBI taxonomy): Eukaryota > Metazoa > Chordata > Mammalia > Afrosoricida > Tenrecidae > Tenrec > Tenrec ecaudatus. Next base: position 113,817,048 of record NC_134543.1, on the reverse strand, counting down.
ACTCTCTCCCATAGGATCCCTGTGAGTCAGAATTCACACCAGTCTTGTAAGGAAATTAGCTGTGATTTTATTTTCAATTCTTGAAAACTATTTTTATTATTATCTTTTGGGTCCGCTCCCCCTGCCCCCCCCAATCTTTTGTTTAAATAGCACCCAGGCTTGGGGTTTAAATATAAAACACTATTGTGAATTAGCTGAAGCAGCAGATCATCAGTGTTTTTATATTCAACTGTTCATACACATTTTGATTCAGCCCATCGACTACAGTCGCCACAATGTACCATCAGTTTTGCCTCTTCCGCCCTGTATTTCATTTCCATTTCTCCTCCTTTTCCCACCTTTCTGAACTTTGTCTTTGGGTCCAGGCTGCCTTTTCTGTCTCAACTTGTTCATTATGCCAAGGTGTGCACACTTTGCTAGTGCTGTTGTTCCCCTAATAGATAGGCTATTTTGGGGCAGGAACTTGAGTCACGGGAGTGAATTATTTTCCTGATCTGAGAGGTGACCAGGGACAATGGTCCTGGGGGGATCCATCAGTTTGTATCAGATCAGTAAGCTTGGTCTCTTGTGATTGAGTTTTGTTGCCCGGTTTCCCCCCACTGTCTCCAGGACCTTCTAATGTGATTGCTTTCACAGCAGTTGGTAGTGGGGCACCATCTAGTTCTTCTGGTCCCCATGTGATGGAGACTGATTTTTGTGTGGACCACTCTCCCATTGGACTAATTGTTTCCATATAGCTTCAGTTTCTCCCACTCTTCTTTCCTCCACACAGGGTGGGGGTGGGGGGCAACAGTTGCATCTTGGATGGCAACTCACAGACTTTTAAGACCCCAATCCCTGCTCACCAAAGTCGGGTGTAAAACATTGTCCGTGTGAACTGTGTTAGGCCGATGAGCCTTGGTATACCCCTGAGACTGTTGTCCTGGTCCCCTGACCCCTCAATCAGTTCATGTCCTCAAGGTGTGTGGTTATTTCTAAAACAGCCCGTAGCTACGCTCTCTGTATGCCCTACCCCACTGTGCTCTTGGAGAAATCCGCAGCAAAGGTAACTTTGTACCCATATAGGCTCTGTGAAGCCAATAGATCCTTGCATGTCTGTCCATGCAGGAGCACACCAGTATCGCAGGCGTATCTGGATGACATTATGTACCTTTGTTAACAACCGTTAGCTCTTCCCCTGCACCCATCATTTTAACCAACTCCCCAGTACTGTTTTCCCCTTCGCCCAAATGAACTTGCACCTAAGTTTTTAACGTCTGGTCTGTGGATTCAGGAGAATAAAGGTTATATTTGTTGTTAGTTGTCATCCAGCCTGTTCCAACTCAAAACAGCTGCATGTTAGATATAGTATAGAAAATAAAATCTATTAAAAATTACATGTGCTTAGGCTGTTAGTCTCGGTTACATCACCTTATGGAGCATTTGGTTCTTTTTTATACTTTCCCATGAGGTACTTGTCATGAGGAAGGGGGGACTCAAAGAGATTTACTGATGTACCAATAGCTGCACAAATCCTTAGCGACTCAACTTCCCCCCCACACACCCGGATATCTCTGAACTCCTAACTCAAGGTTCTTTCTACTACTCTATCGTTACCTAGGGCAATTTTGTGGCTTGTCACACTCCTTGGTTGGTTTACATTGTTCTTCTTTTTTTTAAAATCATATTTCTTTCTCTTTTTTTACATTTTTATCGTCGCCCATTCCGCTTACCTGTTTACCTTCTTCATGTTGCTCCTGTTGGTGTACTGTCATGTTGATGAACATTTGCGGGAGAGTGAGGCAGAATCAGACATGGCACTGCCATTTGCTTGCTGTCCTGCTTTTTCGCAGCGCTTGGCTAGTTCAAGCCGCATGCCATCTGCATGAGGCCATTGATCAACTCATGATGTTAGCGCTAGTGGTAGGGAAGTCAGTAGACTCCGTGTTCGGTCCCCGTCTTCGTTCCATGGTTTAGTCCTTGAGTGACATTAAATAAGTCATTTAACTTCGAGTAACCTCAACCTCCTCAGTTTTAAAATAAGAACAACAAGGCTCTTTTGCCTCTCTCACAGAATTGTGAGGATCAAATACTTTGGAAACTTGATATATATACAAAACACACCGAATAATTAAGTTATTTTTATTTTAGTTGACTTCCCATCAAACTACTGTTTTACTTCCAAAAATGATTTATTAGGCTCAGATTTCCTTTATCTCCCCAAGTAATATCCCAAATTTGTATCTTAATTGTGTGGTAAGCTAGTCACTTCTTACCTACCTTGATCCCATCTGAATGAACCTGTTTTATCTGCTTTTTCCTATAGATTAGTTTTGTGGTACATTCGGATTTTAAATTGTGCCTTGTTTCCAATTTCTATTTTTTAGTGATAATTTACAGTTTCCTAAAGTTACAATTGCCAGGAAGCATTACTTTGGCCTTAAGAATATTCACGATCTGTTCTAGAATTTAATGACTCATGGCCATTAGGTCAGTTTTAAATAAGTGGCTTTATTTAGGGTTTTTGAAGCTATAAATCTTCACAAAATCAGATAGCGTACTAGATGCTAGATTCTAAATATTTATAAATACTCTAAATATTTATGTGTGGATAAAGCAGTTCTACTTTAGACATACTTTGCTTAGAACATTTTAGCTTATTCAGCATGTTCCCAAAAAAACTCCTTAGACAGTATTTTCTGATCTGAATCCCAATTTGTCTATCTCCATCATCAGCTTCACCAACTGAAGAGAATGAGTATAAAATCTCTAAGAATGAGTATAAAATCCATTTAATGTATTTATACATTAAATGAAAACCTAATTCTTTTCTTAGCAGACTACTGCACCACTGAAACCTTCAAATGTGTGGCGGAAACATAATTTTCATTCGTTGGATGGAACCTCAACCAGGGCCTTCCATCCTCAAACTGGATTGCCTCTTCTTTCAAGTCCTGTAAGTGCTTTATCATTTTTTGTTTGGCTGTATAATGTTTTCTTATGTTGAGAACTTGAGGAAGCTTATATGCAATGTTTGCCAATAAGCACATTTCACATTATAGACTTTTAAAAAATCTTAAAATGTCCTAAAAAACACATTTCTTGTTGGAAAAAGATTTTATTTTTGAGACCCCATTCTCATATAATTGATAAAATGGAAAAGGGGCTAAAAAATTAAAGAATGGGAAAATAAAGTTTATTGTTTCAGGTTATGTAATTTCTCCAAACATCTTTCTTTGGCATAACCTATTACATGCTAGTTGTAAAAAGAATGACAGTGGGGTGAGGTCTGACTTCTAATCTCACCAGGGGCAAGAAGAATCTAGCATCAGCATCACCCAAGACCTGCTTCACATGCCTCTCACCCTTGTTACGAATTCTGACACTGACTGCTCACCCCCACCGACACCTCCCACACACACACTCACTGCACACTTTGCTTCTGGCCTGGGTTTTAGAGTTCATGACAATGGCCACAAAACTCACCGCTCTTATTCACGCTGATGGGATTTATTAAAGTAACAGGTTACAAATGCTCAGGACACCACCAATCTAACTGGGCAGCCTCTTCTCAGCCCTGTCCTACAGGCAGGCCATACTCTGGTCTTTGGTTGCTCCGTCCCTCAGCTCCTTAGCCTCTGCCCAGTTTGAGCAGTGTTAGGAAGCACCTGCAGGGCAGCCCATAAATGTCCAAAGGTCATGTCCTCCACCTTCAAGTTTCAGCCTAAAGGTACTCAGTTTTAGCTCTGGGGCAGCAAACCTGCACCCACCCACCCCTTCCCAATGAAGTGCCTAGAGCAGCCTACTGGCCAAACCCCGTGCTCCCTGCGGCCCACTGCTCTCTCTGCCACAGACTGCAGCTCCTGGTTTTGTTGTTGCCCCTCCTCTTGACACTGTAGTGTCACCGCTGCGTCCTGGGTCAAGGAGGTGTTCAGTGCACAGGGGTTTTGAGGTCCAAAAGTTCTACTTCACTCCTCCTGACTCTCTTATTAGTCGTGAGGCGTTCCTTCCCTCTGAGGTGGTTCATTTATACCCAGCAGGATGACAATCTCAATTCATATGCTGAACAGAATTCCACAATCCTATCAGTATCCCGCCTTCTCTCCCCCAGACCCATAGAAAAGGAGTCTGAAGGGTGTTAACAAAGACTATGGATAGAAGAGCCATAATAAATACTTCCCTTAATTGCACTGTTGGATGAAAAGAAAATACTTGGTGTCAACCCCCACCCCTGCCATTCATTAGTTCATTCTGACCCAGAGCAACGCCCTGAGGCAGCAGAGCTGCTCCTTAGGGTTTCCAAGGAATTCCTGTCTTTCCCCCTCAGAGCAGCTGGTGGGTTTGAACTGCCAACCTTGCAATTAGAAGGCCAAGACTTAATGCGCTGTGCCTTGGTGGCAAGTAGATTTTATATAAATTCATTTGTATCTAAGGACTGGAGCCAGTGAACACCTTGAGCTGAGGCATCTGGGAGTCAGATCCGTGGCTCTCTGACATGGAACCCATCCACTTGGTCATCTTACTCAAGGGCTCCCCCCCAAGCAGATCTGAGTGTGTTGGTTAAGGACTTTGGGATCACACTGGCTCCATTTCAGCTGTGTAGCATTAGATAAAGACACAGCCTCTCTAAGGTGGTTTTCTCCTCTATAAAATGGGGGCGGTAATGCATACTTGGGTGATACAAGCTTTCTAACGTTCATGTTATAAGTGATTTTCACCTCTAATTTTCATGTGGGTCTTTCGATGGATGGCTAGTTGGAATTGAATGGTGGTGTGTTTTCTTTAATGGAATGAGCTGTCCGAGTTGAGAGTTCTGAATAGTAATTTTCTAACCATTTTCCATGACTCCTCGGGGCTCGGGGTTCGCTCCAGTAGGGATGCGGGTGAATGTCTTTCATCTCTGATTTTGTCACAAAAATACAACCGGAGCCTATAAAGTAAAAAATCTTACCTGTGTTAAGAATTGGGACTCCATTCAAGATTCCGTTTGGGAAAAAATACTGATGCATCTTAGAAAAATCAAACCCTAGTAAAAGTGCTTTCATGAATCATAACTTTTGACATCGGTTGATGGAATTAGAGTGTAAGAACAATATGTCGGAAAGAGCATGGTGTTGAGTAAATCCATGTGATGAGAGAAACTTGGTTATATTTAAGATAGACCTTTCATTTGCAAAGTATTTTACCAGTTCAAAGTATTTACAGTCTTTTCATTTCTCACATGATGATTTTGCTTTAGGTTCCTCAAAGAAAAACTCAGTCGGGTTGCTTTGATCTGGATTCTTCTTTACTGCATCTGAAAAGCTTAACATCTAGAAGGTATTTATCTTAAACTTCCTCTGTGCGTCTGACTGAGAACGACACAAAATCTGGTCTTTCACAATAAGCAGTAGTGACCCCAAGGGTCAAAATTACAACAGGAATCTTATTTTCCAGTTGATTATCATCTTTAGTATAATGTCATGTGCACATGTACGCAATTATTAGGAACCATGGGGAAGAAATTAGCATGGTGAGTTGCTGTTTTGTATTAGTCATCATAACAAATCATAATTATTTACATTGGTTTTAGGATCTGGAGGATTGTGTATTTCTGGTCATTCATTTTTACCTTATACCCCTTGCAAAAAGACCTTGGCAATTATTTCATGCTGGAAAATAATACTCCATGTATTTTTTATCATCCCCAAACGTACAGAAATTTATCTCTTCTTGGGAAAATATAACATTATAAAATCTAACCATGGATTTTATGTGTGTTTTTTAACTACTGTAAGTAAAATAAGTTGGATTCTCCTAATTTAGTTTTGTTCCAAAATAGATGGTTTGTGGCTAATCCGTTTGAGTAATATGTCCTTTTCCTAATTTGTTTTTCAATAGTCCACAACAGTGTTTACACATTGAGGATGATCCAGATATTCACGAAAAACCGTTTCTGAGTTCTAGTGCTCCACCTATCACAAGTCTTAGTCTACTAGGAAATTTTGAGGTAATGTGCTTGATTTGTTTTACTAATTTTTTAATAAATTCTTTTATTGGGGGCTCTTATGTCTCATCACAATTCATACATCTTCCAATGTGTCAAGCACATTTGCCATCATCATTTTCAAAGCATTCTCTTCCCACTTGAACCCCTGATATCAGCTCCCCATTTCTTCCTCCTCCCTCCCCCGCCCGCCCTCCCCCACGAATCTTTGATAAGTTATAGATTTTTTTTTCCATATCTTACATCATCCTTCATTACCTCTCACTCACTTTTCCATTATTTTGTCCCCCTGGGAGGGGGTCTAGGTTGATTCTTGTAATCGATTCCCCCTTTCTCCCCCGACCCACTTCTAATCCTCCTGGTATCTCTGCTCTTCTTGTTGGCCCTGAGGGGTTTATCTGTCCTGGATTTCCCTATGTTTCAGTCTCTGTGAGGGGATGTCCAATTGTCTATAGATGGGCATTAGGTATGGTTTTATTCTGGGTATTAGATGTCTGATACCTGATCCCCACTGACAGTTCATGATCACATAGGCTGGTGTGCTTCTTCCATGTGGGTTTTGTTGCTTGTCAGCCAGATGGCCTCTTGTTTATCTTCAAGCTCTTAAGACTCCAGACACTGTATCTTTTGATAGCTGGGCACCATCAGCTTTCTTCACTACATTTGCTTATGCAAGACCCATTTTGTCTTCAGCAATCATGTTGGGAAGGTGAGCATCGCAGAATGCTGGATTGTTAGAGCAAAGTGTTCTCGTGTTACGGGAGTACTTGAGTTGAGGTCCAATGTCCATCTGCAACTTTAACTCATAACATATAGATATGAGTACATAGTTCTATTCCCCTCTCAGTATATATATATATTTACATGTGTACATGCCTGTATTTAGGCCTCTACGAATGTCCTTTGTGTTTTACTAATTTTTATTGTGACTCGGGTGAAGGTTTACAGAGCAGATCATTAATTTTGGATTCATCAATTTATAAACATTTTGTTTCATCCTTGCAATCCCCACAATGTAACATTACTTCTTCCCTGTGTTTCCTGTTTCCATTTCTCTTCCTTTCCATGAAAACTTTGCCCTTTGGACCTCAAAGAGTTGGCTATTTAAAGGTCTGCATATCCCACTTGTGTTTCTTATAGAGGCCTGTTGGTTGTTTGGCTGAATGGTGGTGATTTCAGCCCCAGACCTGAAGGATGGCCAAATGCTGTAGTCCCTAGGACTCTACCTGTCTTTATCTGACCGACAGCTGGTCATTTTTATGATTTTGAGTTTTCCATAACATTTTTCTCCCGCTCTCTCCAGAGGAGTTAGTTGACAGTGGTAGCCCGAAATCATCTTAGTTGTGGTCTCAGGATCATGGACACTGATGCTCACATGGTCCTTCATCTATTTCTTAACCTGTGTGAAGGTCTCATTCAGGTCTGCAATGTTGTATGTAAATGGATATAAATAAGTGGACTATATAATCATCGTGATGAATATTATTTTCATGAAAAGGAAAGTTGAATGGGATTACGAACAGTATCATCTTAGTACTGAGTAAGAAAGGCCATAAGGGGATTTTGGTGAAATTGGAGCAAGTAAACTTTTGACCCCCCACCCCTTCCTATCTGGTGAAACTGCCTGAAGGATTCAGGAAAGGTGATGATGATAGACTGATAACAGCCCCTTAATGCCGGTGCTGTTGGGCCAGGGTTGGATTGCTAAGCACCACGTCTGAGGTTCAAACCCACCAATTACTCTGAGGGCTATATGCTCCCTTAAAGCCTGGGAAACCGTACTAGGTTCACTGTGACTCGGTGGCGATGGTCTTGGTTTGTAATGATCAAGTAAGCTGACCTTCAAAATAAAATGGTTCCCTGTCCTCTCTTTGCAGCTTTTTATAAATCTAAATGGGTTCTGTAAATGGCTTTTTAAGAGTAAATAATAAGTGCTAATAATAAAATATTTTTTGGAAAATAATTTAAAATTCGTATTTTTTATTCCAAAAACTTTATATGATGGTTTAATAATAGTTTTGTGTATTACTTATAGCAATATTTTGATGTTGAGGGAAACTTTCATAGTTTTAGTAGAAATAAAAGGAAAAGCTATTTAGCGCCAAGTTGACCTGTTTTCCATGTCACTTCCAAAGTATCTGTTCATATATTTTGAACTCTGTTCCTGCTCTTCATGGATTTCAAATGGCAGAGGCCTAGATAAATAAAAAGGCAAATTTGCAGCATAATAGAAATTATAAGGAAAAGCAAACAATGCAATAAACGAGAACCTTAACAAGAAGAAAATTATTAAGAGATTAATATAGTACTTTTCAGAGAACTCGGTATGTATAACATTTTCAAGTCGCTTACGGAAAGTTCTGGCACAAACACCGACGGTTCTGGCACAGTCCCACCCCAGGCCCCCTGTCGTTTACGAGGGATCTGCTGCTGCCTTTAGGAAACCGGGGGAACTCCCCCAGCTCTGTGTCAGACACGGTCCTGCTGCTTTCATAAGGTTGTCAGTGCCCGACCCCTCCGAAGTGGACCCTGATTCCCGTTGTGGCAGAGCATATTTTTTTAATTTACCGAGATGAAAATTCCATGAAACGATGAAGTCCAATAAATGGTGAATTTCCAGGAGAGCTTCTCAGGAGTTTGAAGGGGGAGACTTTGTCAGTGGGTAGATTTGAAAGCCTTTTACTTTGTCTTCCAGGAGTCTGTCTTGAACTACCGCTTGGACCCTCTCGGCGTTGTTGATGGGTTTACTGCCGAGGTGGGGGCCAGCGGGGTTTTCTGCCCTACACATTTGACTCTTCCAGTCGAAGCTTCATTCTACAGTGTTTCGGACGATAACGCTCCCTCTCCTTACATGGCAAGTATCTTTCGAATGCTCTTTCTCCCGCCCAAGCCAAATCAGCTTATGAAAACCTGTCTCTGCGTTTAAAGAAGCGGTTGGAGTATGGCCTCGGCGCAGTGCTTAAACATAAAAGGCATTTCCTAATAGAGAATTGAAGGTTAAATAGAAACTTCTGAGCTAGCTTTAAGAACAGCTACTTTTTTTTTTTTAATTTTCCATTTGAGGACAGTGCCGACAGTATACTTCTATATAAAAATAAAGTTGCTTAAACTAATATTCTATATCTCACAGTTCTTCCATGTTCTCAATGGCTTACTGTGCACTCCAGGCCTATGAAAGTTGTCTTCCCATATGATCCTCCTCTTAGTAGGAGTTTTTAAGGTTCTGTGAGCCCCCACCGCCCTGCTCCTGTTGAGTTTGTCCTTGGGTTACTGTGGTGTAGCCCTAAGGCGCTTCACAATGCCCGATAGAAGTGGTCCCCAACTACTTCAGATGACTCCATCCTGTCAGTCTGATGTAAGTCAAGAACCTCGATTCTGTTTTGTTTTGCTTTTCTGTATTGCCTTTTCTTATCAATATCTTTGAAAATATGGTCTACATTTTATTTTTAATAGATTGTGGATAAAGTAAGCCATGCACTGCAAAATTGAGAGACTCCTCGTGTATGATTAGAATCATACCTTTTTCCAAAAAGACCAACGGTCAGACATGGCAACTACTGCCTCTCCTAAAGCTTCTCGGGTCCTTGGAAACATATGTAAAACTGTCTTTTGTTGTTAGTAAGAGCTCTGAAAAGGGACATTGGTGTACCTGAGAAGCAAAACAGAGCCAGCAAAGTTATGGTATGCCTTTTAGGGAACCTAAATATGGCCTATTCCTTAATAAGGTAATTTAAGCTCAAAGAAGGTGAGTAAAATTTATGGTGCGACTTTTAGTCAGGCACCCATTCAATATTTGACCCCTTGATTAAAACATAATTTTAAAACACCATATAGTATTGTGTATTCATTTATTCAAAGACTTTTTCCACCCCAGGGTTTTGGGTTCTTTTGGTTTTTTGCTGGAGGTCACAATCATGAAGCTGTACAATACTTGTTATCAAAGTTAGAGACACCTCCCTCCAGAGACCTGACTAGTTAGCACTTACACAGCCTGCTACTCATTTACCACAGAAAAATATCGTGGTGACACCCCCCACCCCCCCGGAATCCTTTTGGTGGGGGAGGGAAGGCCTTTGATTTTGATCATTAGAAAATTGGGAAATACTGTTGAGACACACTAAGTCTCAGAAGAAATGTGCATCATACCGGGATGCTCACAACATTAGAATAAATAAGATAAAGAATGACCCTTTGTGTTTTACCCTGACAGCCTGGCATCTCATCCGTTTCACAGATTTTACCGGCACCTAGTTATGAAGAGTAGAGACAGAGTTGCTAAATACACCACCGTGTGCCGGAATTGAGTAGAGTCCCTGTTGCCCGTTCGAATGGCTTAGAAACAAGATAGAATGTAGAACTGGCTTCAAATGAGCTCCCCTATTCTGCCTGTCTCGCAGGAGGTGAGGTAGTTTGAGCCTTTAAGAAGCAGAGCAACATTAACTAACCCCCCCAGATCATCACTGGCATGTCAAGTAGGTTGAGACAAGATTTTGTCACGGTCTCCAAAACCTACTGGGAACCATACACAATGAGTTTCCATTGACAATGGGAAGGGTTTTGTTAAGTTACTGCCTTGGTGTTAATCTGTCCTGTAAGAATTTTGAAGGCAGGTCTAAAGCCAGGTGTGCCAGTAGCATGATCATGTATGATTTCCTGACATCGATATTTAAGTAGCTAGATTAGATACAGCACTCCTTCCGGTTTCCTACTTGCGGTTTGCACATTCTCCTATTTCATAATAAATTGAGGGGTTTTTTTTGATCATTTTTTTATCCTATTTGGATTCTTCACCTTATTATTTCTTAAAATATCAGAAGAAAGCCTATATTTACATTGCTTAGAAATTGTTATGAACTCTTGCATTAAACAAAGTGTTTCTAAATCTGTTTTTTTCCCCTCTTAAATTGGCTTGGTTACTATTATGGTTTTATAACTATTAACATTGTATACATTCAATGAAACACAAGTGTAGGTTGAGTGGTAATTTTTTCTTTACAGGTCTTTGTACGTGTGGGAGATTATTTTGTTGTTGTTGTTTTATATGTGTGAGTATTCTCTCGTTGGAAACTAGGGTGGCAAGGACTAAAATTAGACTGTGTCCTGTCTACAATAATGTGATTAAATGATCGTGTGAGAAATCAGATTTCTCCAGGACTTTGACTGTCTCTCCAAAGCCCGTTCTCGTGAACACTTTGCAGTATTTATGTGCTCACTCAACAGTCTGGTGTCAGTACTGTTACCTTGGGCTTAAAGGGTTCAGGGTTTCCTAGTGGCACGGTGGGTTATGTGTTGGCTGCTACCCACAAGGTCGGCAGTTTAAAATCACCAGCCACGCTGAGATTTCTTTACACCTGTACAAAGTTAACAGTCTCAGAAGCCCACAGGGGCATTTCGACTCCAAGGGTCCCTAGGAATAGAAATGGGCTCCATGGCAGTTAGTGCTTGACCATTGTCTACGCCTTTTTACTTTCAAACCCAACAAAGATGATGCCCGGTGGGACAGCCTGTTTCATATTTTCACAGGGCTGGCACATTTTGGCATATAAAATGTGAAATGGTGAAACGCAGAGTATGCAGTTGATCTGTTCTACCTTAGCCATTGGAAAGAGAACTATTAGCCCAGTCCAAACAAACGATTCCTTCATTTCTTAAAACTAAGAATTAAGTACCACAATGACCGCCTGTGGTTATTTGTCCATTCTGGTTATTGAAAAGCCAGTGCACACTATTTGAATTTCCTTTATTTTAATCTATACCCACTTCCCATTATTTGGACTAATTGGTAAACAATTCTCAGAACAAGTACATCGTATACTATAGCTGGGATTCTAACGTGCACCTGATATCCTCTGGAGCATCTTGTTAAAATAACTTTAATGTGGGTAACTTTGAATAGAGACCAGGAAATCTACATTTCTAACAAGTTCACAGTGATGTGATGATGCTGGTCTGAGGAAGACTCCAGAAGACTCCAGTTACCATCTCTCAGACTTCCCTAAGCCAGACATTGTAATTTAGCTTTAACTTTGATTCAGACCTTAGTTCTCAGACCTTTAATTTATTTTGTTCCGGTCTAGAATCAATTTTGATTCTTAGATTACAAGTACATGATTTCCCTCCTCCCAAAAAGCGATACCCTAATTAAACCTTGCTGAGATATAGCATGAATATAGATTATTTCTAGAGATGCTTAATTCTAGAGAACCAATTATAACTTAGAATAAATAAATATCTTGAATGTTGTTGCCTGACCCTCAATTTTTTTTCTTTTTGCCTTGAATGTCTCTTCTGTAACGTAGTGCCCGGGGACCCCCAACTTTCCCCCCCTATATCTTGCCAGAGATCCAGATACGCAATTCAAGAGAAATGAAGAGTTGACTTCGTTTTATGAAATCGGGGGTGCGTTGGGGGAGGGAGAAGGCATGTTTTACTTGGTCCTTCCACATGTGACGTTTTACAACTTTACAAAACAATAAAAGATGGTTTGCTTTTCTGTTGCCCCCTCCCCCTCTAACCTCCCTTTCTTTCATTTTTGGTGAAAGAACTTTTGGCTTTTGTTTCTTCAATGTAGAAATTTCAGAGTGTGACCACTGATGTTATATATTAATTCACTGCAACATCTCCAAAAAGAACAAAGATAATGTTCTTCATAACGTAGCCCTCACTCAATGAAAATCCCTCTATTGGTACAATTTAGATATTGGGCTTTTTTCCCCATACAAATAAAGAGTGTTGCAACCCTAATAGTTGCATGATTTAATATTCTAAATATTTTACGTGCATTTGTATCGATGTGTACTCAATTTGTTTTCTTTCATTTCAAGGGTGTGATTACTCTAGAGTCCCTTGGTAAAAGGGGTTATCGAGTACCTCCTTCAGGAACAATACAAGTGGTATGTGTTTTCTAGCCTACAATTGCAATAATCATTCTCTCACATACATGTAGAACTTAGCCCTTACTCCTGCTGCTGCTGCTGCGACAACTTTGGTAAGTAACCGGGGGCTGCAGCTTTGCTTGGAGTTTCCCCGCTCTGCCTCAGACATGACCGTTTGGGGACTTCATAAAAGGAAACCATTACTAAGCTATACTCAAGGCGAACGCTTTAGAAAGACAGTCTATTGACAGTTTACTTAGTCTAATAGAGCTGTTTTCGATATAATTAGAGCCTGACATTACCATTCTATGGAATATAATAAGCCAGATTGAGATTGATCTATTTAAAAGGAGACCCCAGATATTAGTACTGCTTTGGCTGGAGAATTTGGGAAACAGTACGATAGAGCCCTAGTGGGATGTTGTCTAAAGCCGATCCCAATGCTAGGACTGCACAAAGAAGGGAGATGTATAATCTGACGTTTCGGGGTCTGAGCGACGATCTAGTTTGCAGTTAACCTGTAAATTGGGCGCAGGAAATTCTGCCAGCCGTCCAGCCTGTCGCAGACTGAACGGAGTCTCCCTGGGGCTGGGCCCTCACACGAAGTGTCTGAGCTCATCCAGTGAGATTGACATGCTCTGCGGCCTCAGTGTTCCGTGCCTGGTCAGAGCACGCGTACATCCCTTTGGTTGCCGCACCAGGGCGGAGCTGCACTGCGCAGTGCGTGTATGTATTGCAGCAACGCGGGCGCCCTTTGCTGAGGAGGAATCACTGCATAGCAAACTACGACTTTTATTTTAGATGGGATGAGTGTTTTGAACAGTAACTGTGACCACACTCTATTCCTAAGTTCCCAAACTGACTTCGGCTACCTCCCCTTTTCAGGGGGGAAAATAATTCACACCTCTCCAGCAATTAAAATATTTCGTACTATAGCCCATAATCGTGGCTAAGTGTTGCCTCTGCTTTTGCAGACCTCTGGTTTGCTCCAGGGGCCAGCGTCGCCTACTTTGGGAAACACTGTTCGATTCTCTTGGCCTGACTGTGTAGCTCACGATAAAGTGTGAGCCACTGGAATTTGTCAGTTGTCATTAAAGAATGAGGCATAAACCCAGAGCAGCATGTGTACCTCTGTGGTACTGAAATTTGGGCGTGTCTTTCATTCCTTGTATGGTTCAGTTATATGTAAATGCTGTGTTAACACCTAGTTTGCTAGTTGTGGTTGTTGATGTTTGTAAGACTCACTAGCCTTCAAAAATTGGATCATAATATTGATATATTTCTCATTTTGATTCAGTGAGTGATGTCCAGTGCCACGGATGAGCTTCTGAAAGCATGGGCACCAAGTTACCTATTGATGTGTTGGTAATTTGGTTAAAGTCAGACTAGCAGTGTGGGGTTTTGTTTAGAAACGAGTACTTGTAATAGTGCTTTGATTATCCATGTCCAAGTACCAATTGAATCCAATTCAGCCCTCGCTAAGGAGAAAATGTTTCTTCATTGCGATGAAGATGGTGCTTTTTAAAGGCCTAGTGTCACGTTTTGAAACGAACCCAAATGTGAGACTACGAAGTGGCATCTAGCCACTTGGATCCACTAATGATGAATTTCATTTTCAAAATTTGGAAACGTGTTCAAATGGGTGCTCCACAAGATAGCTGTGTTTTTAATTTTTAAAAAAATTATAATTACCATCTGTACCCGAACACTAGTTTTAGTGATCTTTTACTTAAAAAAAAATAACATTCTGTAATCTTTTACTTTTAAAAAAATAAAATTCTCACCATTGAATTGTGAGAAAAAAATTTAAATTCTATTTTGAGATCTTTGTAGTTGACTCTCTTGAAGGGGCAAATGGCCGTAATAATTAAAGTGGAGTGTTTTAACTCATTCGGCATTGAGACTTGCTTAAATTAATGGAACTATTTCTTAATAGCTTCACTGCTATCTGAAGAAGCAAAATATTATCTACTATTAACATGGAATTTGTGGCTTAAGATTTTGATTTGTTAACGGATTTTATAATATTGTGGAAGAAATAATTACTTTGATTTGTGTGTTTGTAACTTTTGGGTGTATATCGGTAGAAACTTCTGAAACTTTATTAAGTGAAGTGCCTGATCCTGATACGTGACCCCCTGAGGGTCATCTTTTTATTTTAAAAGCTTGTTTGATTATTGCCAAGATCATTTTGAGCCATCTCAACAAGTCATGGTTTTGAAGTAATAATTGTTAATATTGTTTCTTCAGACCTTATTTAATCCCAATAAGACTGTGGTGAAGATGTTTGTTGTGATATATGACTTGCGAAATATGCCAGCCAATCATCAGACATTCCTACGGCAAAGGACCTTTTCTGTACCTGTTAAGCCAGAGATGAAGAGAAATGCTAATAATAAAGAGAGCGTCCGACATGCAGAACGGTTACTACGCTACCTCATACACCTGAGGTAACCCTCCTGCTGTTATGGCAGAACAAGACCAGTTTCTTTGGTTTCTTACGTCGAACTGTACTCTAGCGAGGCCAGTAGCCATGGAACTTAGCTTAGGAGTTCTGGGTGAGCCATGATGCAGGGAGTACAAAGCTCCTGTACTTAACGACTTCCTGCAGGCCTTATGGCGTGAGGAGCCGCTTCACATTTTCCTTTCAGCTGTGAAATGTTAAAAATATAAATTTCTGTATCAGAACCCGTGCTTATATGCATGTGGCTGATATCTGGGGCCCTGTGAAACACCTAAACCATCGCTGTCCAAGGGAAATGTAATGGCGTTCCCTATACAGTCCTGCATTTCTTAATGCTGTTATGTATTGCATACCACGTCAGGTTCCTTTTCAGCTCTCAGTAACCCGGTGTTGCTAAGGGTAGAACTATCCGACAGAGCTTTCTGCAAAATGACCTTCATAGGAGGTGACTGCCAGGTCTTTTCTCCCATGAACAAACCCCTGAGTGGGTTCAAAATGCCAGTCTTTTAGGATAGCAGAGGAAGGCTTAACCATTGTGCCACCAGGGCTCCGAGCTATGGTTTGTGGAAGGAAGGAAGGAAGGAAGGAAGGAAGATGCTCTTAATTCAGCATTTATTTAACTCCGTTTATCCAAATAGTTCGACATACGATCAGAGCTTAAATCTGTCACCTTCTCTGTTTATACTAATTCCTCCAAATCAAGTATGTCTTTTGTACCTGAAGCCTAGTTCACTCCGAATTAGCTACATTTCAAGTGTTGGAGCGTCACGTGTGGCCAGTGGCTCTGGTATCTTAACCTTGGTCAACAATTGCTTAGGTGCCAGGCATGTTTCTAGGCACTCGGGAGACAGCAGTGACGACATCTCTGTTCGCGTAGAGCTTTTGTTCGAATGCTTCTCTCAGCTGCGTCTTTAACTCATCCACTGGCCCCCGTATAGACAAGCTCTAGGTTGTGAGAAGCCATCTGCTTGCCCTTGAGGGACCCTAATATTGCTCCTAGGACTACTGAGTAAGGAGGCCAGTTCATCTGAAGGTAAACTTTTCATCTGGGGTCCAGGCAGAGAGGAACCAGTCCATCAGTTACTGGTGGAGACAGCAGCTGTTTTGTAATAGATCTGGCTCATAGTGGTGGGCCGAGATGAATAAGCAGCTGTATACTCAAGTTCCCTGATTCAGAAGTCTGATAAGTGACTTGATTTGCCCCAAAGCACGCTTACTTTGTGCTTTTCTCTTGTGGGGGTGGGTCTTCTATCTGGTGGGCTTCATCTGAAGGATGCGATGAACCTGCACGATGGATTTAAATCCACCCTAACACTACCTGACAGGGGTTTCCCCGCCAATGTTACACCAATTGTAGGCACCAAAACAGACCGGGAGGAATACATTTATAAGAGTTGCATTGTTGTTGAGGTTATAAACAGCAGAATGTACAGCATTTCAACAAGTTTCACACGTGTTGCACTGATCAAGTTCTTTGAATTGTGAATCCGTTCACAAGCTGTCCCTGCCCCGCAGAGTTTCACATCTAAACTTTGAAGTTGTCAGTTGGGTCCCATAGATAAAGATCTCTAAAAGGCACAGTGCTCCAGCCAGGTATCGAGGGAAGCTAAATTATTGTTTGGCTCTGGCCTCCATAGCTCTAGAAAAATCTGAATTCCCTGGGAATTTGAAATTCTGCTCTGTGATTCACTCTTTGGATGACGATTGATTTATTCCAGGCAAACTTGGATCAAGAGATGCAGCAGGTGGTCGCTGGGCCTGGGGGACTTTTGAAAAAACAATGTCCCTGGCTGAGTGCTAGTGAGTCAATCCCGACTCAGCAATTCTATCTGACAGATGAGAACCGTCCCATAAGGCTTCCCAGCTTCTCACCTTTATGGAAGCAGGTCTTTTCTACCACTGAGCTGCAGGTGGATTTGAACTGCCACCTTAGCCATTGTGCCAGGTAGTGTGGAATGGAAGAAGCCTATGCGAATGCCTCTTAGTTGAATGCAGGGAAAGCTTGAACTCCCATTTGATACCAAATGAAACTTCTGATATCATTTGAAACGTAACCTTAAAACCAAACATCGAGCCCATCGCCACCTAGCCGATTCTGAATCTTAGTTAGGCTATAAAACAGAAGAAATGCTCCCATAGGGAGCCAGACTGTCACATCTTTCTCTGTGGAGCAGCTTGGTGAGCTCAGCCAAGTACTAACCTGTCGGTTAGTAGCCAAGCAGGTGAACAAGCGAAGGTTAACTCCATTAGCTTTTATAATCCCCCCACAGATAAGCTTCCACCTGCCCACCGTTGTGCCAGCTCCGACACGGGCCATCTTTCTCCTCGCACCCAGTGCTGTCCTTAGGGGCTCGGTAGTGCCCTGGAACAGTCACCAAAGGGCGCAGACCATACTGCCAGTTCAGTGGTCAGTTCAGGATGAGAAGCAGGACGCACGGAGACAAAGTCGCTCTTCATCCAGGACAGCTCTCTCAACTCCTTTTGACCTTGCAGGGCTCCTCCTTGCCCCCCACAGGGCCTCTTCTGGGCCTGCCGCTGTCTCCTGTGTTACAGCCCTGGACCAGGCTCCTACCTCTGTTAGGTGGTTTCTTGGCGCCTCTCTCTCCTGCTTCATGCCTTCCTGCATCTGTCTGCCTCATCCTGCATCCTTCTGGCTTTCCCTGCCGTATGTGTCTCTACGTTTTTCTGTCTGGAATCCTCTAGGGGTTGGTTGCATGTATACCCACTGCCTCTTCCATTTGAAGACATGGCCCTTTCAGTAGGGAGAAGGGGGCACCTACTGACTAATCCCTCTCAATAGGCCATAGACACTTTGTTTTCAGACGAGGCTGTAGTCACCTCGTTTGCATATTGTGTCGATCAAATCCCCGCAAGGCGCCTACCCGTCAACAGAGCAGGGGGCAGCAAACCACAAGTTGTTGAGAGTTTACCCAGGAGATGTCACTCCGCCTGGACAAAAGTAGCAAATTGTCTGGAATAGAAAAATAGGGCAAAGGCAGACACCTCATGGTTTTAGTGGAAGCTGCCTCAACCAAGGCAGGTGGAATTATAACCCAAACCCTCATTGGCCCCAAGCAAATTTGATACATAGTGATGTTATGAGGACCGAATGGAACTGCCCCCCCATGGGCGTTCCAAGGCTCTAAACATTTATGGAAGCAGATTGCCCCCCATGCAGCAGCTAGTGGCCAAACCACCAATTTTTTGGTTATCTGCTGATTGCTTAACCACAATGCCACCAGTCACCTTTAAGGCCCCATACAGGAACTCATTTCACCACCGAGAGTATTTCTACTGTGCCAAGGGACAGAGAAAGGGATTACGGACGGCTTATGCTAAGAAGCGGTACCCCCAAAAGACTGGGAAAAAGCTCCACTGGGCAGAGCTTTCGTAGTATGCATTTTCCCCACCAGGTGAGCATCCAGCAACTCACTCTGAGTCAGTGCACCCCCAGTAGCATCGCCTGGGAGGGCGCTCTCTGGTCACAGTGCATTTTTTGTAAAAGCAGTTTTGCTCACACCTCATTTTGCGCGATTTGAGAGAACAGCATGTGACTGTGAAATTTTGTTTCCTGCTCCGGAACAATGCCGCAGAAACCATTGTAATGTTGAACACGGCTTACAAGGAGAGCGCTACGGAAAAATCTAAAGTGTACCAGTGGTTTTCTCCTTTCAGCAAAAGGTGAAATGTTGACTGATGACAAACCTCGTTCTGGTTGTCCGTCAAGTTCCCTAATGGAAGAAAATGTCAACAAAATGTGTGCACCTGTGCTCAAAGACGCACGACAGACCACTGAAGAGATGGGGAGGTTATCTGGACTATTTTGGAGATCAGTTCAGCGAATTTTAACAGAGGATGTGGGAGTGAGAAGGGTCGCTGGGAAATTTGTGCTTCGGTTTCTGACTGACCAGATTAAAGAGCATGGAGTGGAAACATGCCGTGCTTTGAAAGAACAGCTCCGAAGTGACCCGGACTTTTTTCCCCCAAGGTCATTACTGGTGATGAGACATGGTGCTATTCTTACAACCTCCAAAGCAAACATCACTCAAGTCAGTGGGAGACACTCTGTCACCTCACCCAAAAAAAGCTCATCAAGTGAAATCAAAGATAAAGACGCTGCTTGTTTGTTTTTTTGATGTGAGGGGGAGAGCACATTTAGAGTTCCTTCCACCAGGTCAGACTGTGAATCAAGCTTTCTATTTAGAGGTTCTGAGAAGATAGCCTAACAGTGTGTGACAAAAAGGCCTGCTGTGTGGAGACAGGGGGCTGGTTTTGCCACCACGACAATGCACCTGCTCACACAGCCAATGCAGTGTGTCAGTTTCTGGCAAAAACCAGCATGTCTCTCTGGCCCCAAGCACCTGACTCACCTGGCCTTGTTCTGTGCGACTTCTTTTTGTTTCCACAAATGAAGAGGGGTATCAAAGTAGCAATTTGATGATCTGTCCAAAGTTGGTGAGACAAAGTCTAGCCATCCTTGCCTGTAAGGAGCTCTCTGTCCATACTTCCTCCAAGCCAGATCTGTCTGTTCTTTTGGCAAGCTATGGTAGTGTCAATATTCTTTGCCAGCACTGTAGTTCAGATGCATTGGCTTTTCTTTGGTCTTCCTTATTTAGCGTCTAACTTTGACATAGGTATGAGGTGTTTGACTCAGGTCAGGCACACCTTAGTCTTCGCTTTTCAACTGGGTAGTTTGACCTAGTGCAATGCAGTGTGTCGTTTGATCTCTTGCCCGCTGCTTTCATGAGCATTGATTGTGGGTCCAAGCAAGGTGAAATCTTCGACTTCAATCTTTTCTCCAATAAGTAACATTAAGATAATCATAGAGGTAAATTGCCAAGGATTTCATCTTGCTTGGATCCAAGATCTGCCAATATAGGACCTTAAATATAATACGAGGAGTTAATGTTTAGTCTAATACTGTAGCAAGACTAATTTTTCTTGCTTTCAAGATTGGTCAAATTTTTGTTTGTTTCAAATACTCACGCTCCTAAAATGATGAATCTTTTCCTTTTTTTAAAATTTTTTTTTAGGTTCCAGAGTTCTAAATCTGGAAAGATCTACCTCCACAGAGATGTCCGGCTCCTGTTCTCTCGAAAGTCCATGGAAGTTGATAGCGGTGCTGCATATGAACTCAAATCCTATACCGAATCGCCAACAAACCCTCAATTCTCACCAAGATGTTAATAAGGAAAGACAATTTAAAGTATTTGTCAGTACCCGAGTTTGGAAGTACAGAATTAGCATAGAACGGAGTGTACCAAATTAACATCCAGGAGAGTGAGACCTCTCCTGTCGTCCTGGACCAGTTTTTCTTGAAGGATTTCTGGACTGAGATCCAATATATTCCAAGCGGATTGGAAACACTTATGTCCTAATCCCTTTTGTACTGTTGAAACCACTTCATTGGACATGTTGCAATAGCAAACCCCTCAGTTAGATTAGTGTTTACACATTTTATTTCCCAGTTATTTAATATTTAATGTTTCCCTTAATACTCAAGTGATGTTTGTCTCTAGCGTTCTTATGTAGCACAAATCCTATGTAAAATCATACTATGTATTTTTGACTTTAATGTTGAAATCTGAAATATATGCACAAGTCTTTAATTTTGTGTGATGTGTTTTAAGTGCTTTAAGTTATTGACAGTGAGAATGAGATATTGAGCTTCTTTAAGATTCACGCACTATGCAAGCATGTATACCTGCGTTTTTATGAAGTTCGGTTTTTCCCAAGACCCCATGCAGGTGGCTGCCTCACGTGGTCGGCCTTTAACACGCTGTACTGGCAGTGCAATGCAGACTAGGCTGTTTCACATCGTCCCGCAAATTCTGACCACCGTGCCCACTCATGTTCCTTCTCGGACCTCTGAACCCCAAAGCAGTTCTATTTTTCCTTAATCACCACTATAGAGACTTTACATTGACATGCTGCCCATGTTAGATAACTTTCTCCAATTGTTAAAAGAATATGTACTTTGGAAACAAATTAGTATTTATATTGTAAATATATACCAAAAAACGAAGAATTGTGTATTTGGCTTTTATTTTTAGATGAGACACGTGAGTGATTGGGTGACTCTCTGGTAGCATCGGGCAGTTTCCATTTGATCTCCGCAGCTCCAACGGAGAGTGGGGAAGATGTCTTGAGCCTTGTCCCAAGGCGTCACTTCCTTGTGGAAAGTATCAGGCAGCTGGGACTGTCACCACACTCGACTCAATACATCAAAAACCTCCCCTTCAGCCCCCCCACCCCAGAAATAACAGAGAGGGGTTTCTCGATGTTCATGCAGGGCAGCTGCAGAGTAGATGACAACCTGATGAAACGATAGTGGGGACATTGGCACAAAGCTAAAAGTGCAGGCAAGAAAAGCTGTATCACTCACTCAGGTTGGGCCCAGAAGAGCTGGGAGCCTAGGACCAGCGATGCAGGCTGGGAGTGGGAAGGTCTTTATTTTGAGACCCAGCAAATGGTCACACTATTTGAGAGAATCTGGCTGCAACAAGAGTATGTGGGGGTTGCAGGCCGTCTGTAAGGTTTCAGTGGTATCAATTTATAAAAATGTATTCTAAACTTTCAGGTTATAGGGGAAAGAGCCTAGGATTGGGGTCTATACAGGTTACATTACAGTCTTAATTCTATTGATATCTCATGAAACTGACTCCCAGGATCCCCTAACCTTTCTGAGTCTATGACAAATGGGTGGTAAGAAAATATCATTAATATGCCTTCAAAAATGCTGTCATCTAGTTCTTGAAATAAGAAAGTACATAGAAGGTTAAGTCAAAAAGTATTACTATAAAATAATAGCAACTTTCAGTAATGCAAAAATATTACTAAGAAGCTATTGATTCTTTTTTTTTCATCATTTTATTGGGGGCTCATACAACTCTTTTTTTCTTACATTTTATTAGGGACTCATAAAACTCATCACAATCCATACATATACATATATCAATTGTATAAAGCACATCCATACATTCCCTGCCCCAATCATTCTCAAAGCATTCGCTCTCCACTTAAGCCCTTTGCATCAGGTCCTCTTTTTTTTTCCCCTCCCTCCCCACTCCCCCCAAGAAGCTATTGATTCTTAACATAGCCATCTAGGTCGGCATACTTTTGAAGGCAGTGTTGCACCTGTACACCATCCCCCCAAATTTCTGCACTCTTTGATTATACCGCATCTGAAGGCATCCTCCAGAGGGACTCAAATTGCATTCCTTTTTTTTATCCTTTTAACCTTTTTATTGTGAATTTGGTAAAGGTTTACAGAACATAGAGCTTTACTACACGCAGCATTTCATATGTCTTATAATTCAACTCATACTTGTAATTCTCCTCTATTGTATCCCCCCTGGGTACCATCCCAAATCCCACTTCTTCCCTTTGTCTCCTGTTTTCACTCCTTTCCCAACTCTCTAGACGTTGTCCCTAGGTAAATCCTGCTCTTTTGATCTAAAATTGGCTGATAACACAGAAGTGACTTCCATTCCAGCCCTGAAGGGCAAGGGCCATAGTCTTGAAGGGCCCCTGTGGTCTCTATCTGACCCGTGAGCCTGGGCTCTTTTATGATACTGTTCTCCCACTCTATCCAGAACCTTCTCCTGTGAACTCTTTCAGAGCAGTTGTAAGTCACACCATCTAGGATGTGTAGAGCATTGTCTTTGTGGACTATGTTGTGACACTTGACTTTGGTGTCCTTCAAGACCATTCCCCAGGCCCAGCAACTCATTCTCTCAAGGTGTTTGGTTATGCCTAACACGTTTTCACACGTTACTGTACTAGTAACTTCTTTTTCCTTTCCCTCCCTGCCTCCAACCTTCAAAGAAGGTTCTAGTGTGAAAACCTTTATACTTTTTGCGATTGAATAATTGCCCTCTGTTTTAATGAGCCATTTTGGAGATTCACCAGTATTGGAGTGTATTCCCTTTACTAGCTCTCATTCCCAGAGGACTAGAGAAGAGGATCGTTTTGGCCAAAAAAAAAATCTCCTTTTTGGGGTTGCTAGTCTACCCTAATTAGTTTTCTGATTGATAATGGGATGGCCCACTGGAACTAGGAACACAGAATTACCGTAGGTAAAACCCTGTAACTATCTGTACAACATCGGAAGCAGCCACTTTGATCCCATCCTAATGTACTATGGATTATCTGTGAGAAATCTTCCTGAAGTTTAACCCCGGTGGTGTAGGGAAAGGACATAGGAATGTTGGCTATGTGTCAGACACTGTTGGTCGTGAAGATGTTATTTAGTACTTCAAACACCACTTGAGAGAGGGTATGGAGACAGCCTGCAGTTAAACGTGGAAAGTTTAGAGAACTGCCCAACATCATGCCAAGAAGGGAAAGAGCCAGATTCAAGTCTAGGTCAAAGCCAATGTCATTTTCTGTTAGACTAACCAGCCTCTACCAATTGTGGGGGTCTGCAGGCACAACTGTACTGTTACAATACATAAAGACTATGGTAAAGTCAGAGAGAATGAGAGAGGTACTACTATTTTTATTCCTACTTAATTGCCCAACCAGATCCTCACTTCACATAATTTCCCAGATTCACTCTACCATCCAGTGGGGCTGTACCATTGTTACATGTGGTACAACTCAAAAGAATTCTTTTCCTACAGCCCCACGTTGGGCGCCATTTGTCAGAGTAACCAGCTTCTGACAGTATCAGGGTCTGCAGGCACAATTGTACGGCGATAATATATAAAGATCATAGTAAAGTCATAGAAGCTAGAGATAGAAGAGAAGGTAAAATAAAGGAGTCAGACATTTTATGGTAGCATGCGCACCTCCAGGACGGCCATGAACTCAGCAACGAAGTCCACACAGAGAGGAGGAGAGAGCCTGTATTTCTGACCAAGGCCTATATATACGTAGAGGCTTGCAAGCCCCCCTGATTACAGGTAACCACATGTGTAACAGGAAAGGGCTGTACCATGGGCATTTGCACGGCAGGAAGGGGATAAGCTAGGGGGGTGTACATGCAAGGAAGGGGTGGCACTAAAGGTACACGTGACGAGGGCGGATCCTAGATTCAAGATGGCAGCCTAACTTTGGTCATCTTTGAGTGGGCTTGGCCTTGTCTCTGGGCTTTCCTTCAGGGAGGCAATGCACTATCCATATTAGAAGGGAGTGGCCCTACCTAGGGTGGGACAGACTATAGTCTGATTGCTCTAAATGGCTGATAACCCTCAGGAAGAATAACCTCTAAGCAGCTTGGGTGGACCTCCAAGTGTACAGTCATTTACCATGTGTAGCAAGCAGCATCTTAGGTTTGGCATATGTTTGGGGGAGACAACCTGGGGAAAAACCCTTTTGCATCCCACAATTTTTTCTTACTGCACTAACTGTGCTGTTCTTTTTTTATTATTAGAAATTGTGACCCGGGATTAAAACATTCCTCATTTATATTCTTGGAGATAATTATTATAATTTCCTGTATGACAGGAAGGCAAACCCTATTTGATCTTCTCAAAACTCACTGTGACCAAATCGATGTGGGTTCATAGTGAGCCTATATATGGGACAGGGTAGAATTGCCCCTGTAATCCCTACATCAATTGTAACATATTTGTACATATGTTACTATCATTTTCTAAACATTTGCTTTCTATTTGAGCCCTTGGCATCAGCTCCTCTTCCTACCCCCCATCCTCGTGACCTCTTGATAAATTATTATAAATTATTACTGTTTTCATATCTTACTACAACAACCACTGTCTCTTTTCATCCATGTTTCTGTTTGTCCCCCTGAGGTGGGGGAGGGGGAGGTCTTAAAAGTTTTACAGTCTCTGTCAGACACCACACACACAAATGCGCACACACTCCATTGTTCACTATTCTTCTCAGGTCATTTGATTCCTGTTAGATCTCTCTGGAGCTAGATCTATACCTCGGTCCTTGGCTCCACGCCTGAAAGAATTCGCGCCGAAGCCTGGTTTGTGATCCAAGTGAGTTTTATGAGAGTTAGAAGTTTCAGGTTTACACGGCACCCATAGGACTCCTCCCGAACATGCAGCCTGGTGGGAGCTTCTCAGCGTCACACAAAAAAAGTAGTGTCGCTTGACTCTGGGCTCCTGTCTTTTCAAGGATTCCACAGGGAGGCATGGTAGACGAACCCTGTTTGACCCCATTGGCTGAATTGAATTCACCTGGCCTAGGTGAGCCAATCCAGGTGGTCTAGGTGGGACAATCCAGATGGACTAGGTGAGCCAATCCAGGTTCAGCGCCCACCCATGCCTACCTGCGGGAAACCTGAACCTCTGAGCACGTGCAGTGCGCCGCTCCTTTGTTTCCGTATAGCTTGGCCCTCTGGGCATGTATCCCCCAGCCCTATGCTAGCCTACCTAACATTCCCACCCCCTTCTGGTTTCCAGCTTTTCTAGGTCTTGTAAAGGCCTCTCATTTAGTCCCCAGAGAAATGGCATCTTTCTGGGTTCTACTTTGAAACACTCAAGTTGTTGAATTGCTCTCTTTACTGTCATTACTCCGTAATGATCGTTGAGCTTTGGTCATAGAAGTCACCATTATCACCAAACATTTGGCACTTTATGTCATGGGAGCCCTGGTGGTGGTGTGGTTATGAGTTGGGCTCCCATCCACGTGTTTGGCAGTTTGAAACCACCAGCAGCTCTGTGAAAGACTGGACTTTCTATATCTGTAAATAATTATAGTCTTGGAAACTATGAGTCAGCATTGACCTGACAGCAGTGCTTTTGGATGTGGTTTTATCTTACTAACTGCCCTGGGTTGATCTTCTAATCTCTGATTCACCAATGGTTGTTCCATGACATTGGCTGCAGTCCCCTGTGGGATCAAGCCTCACATCTGGATGCGTCTAAGGGACGGTTGTGTAACTGAGGGATAAATTAAAGAGATATGGGACAAAGCATGTAAGGGCTCACCTCTTCCTTGGTGACCAGGATGAGGCATTGATGTATTCGCTCACAAGCTTATATAATTTGGGGCATGCAAGCCATGGTAAGCATCTCTGTAAAAGGAAGGGGCTGAATTAGAGGGGTGCACAGAAAATGAGGGGACGAGCTTGGGGTATAGGCAATAGGAAGGGGCGGTACTAGAGGCATACACGTTACGGGAAGGTACATACACAAGATGGGCGGACTCCAGAGTTGAGATGGCAGCCTACGGCCTCAGTGTGACACAGGATGTCTCCTACCTAGACAACAGAGCCATAGAGGGCAGACCTACAGATAAAGTTCAGGGAGAGTGGCTGGTCTGACCTACCCACAAGCACAACAGACCAGCATCGGGAGCAATGCCACGAGGTCCCTGAGAAATCCCGATTATAGACTTGTGCGTCAGGGAGCAGTGCTTGGCACCTCATTTGAACTGGGTGGGGGTTACGAGGGGGCCACAGTGAAAGTCTAAAGTTGTAAGTGGGGTGGAGGCGGCACGGGGCCATTCCATCCCTGACTAAAAGGATCTATGTGCTGTTAGGTTAAGTGGGTCCAGGATATGGAGAGGTTTGGGCTGATGGATTATAATAGACCCTGCTTGATATTCAACAGAGAGATACCCATCTACTCTGAGTCAGGAAGTTAGACTCCGTCCTATCTGTATAGTCTCTCTCTCTCTCTCTCTCTCTCTCTCTCTCTCTCTCTCTCTCTCTCTCTCTCTCTCTCTCTCTCTCTCTCTGTCCTATCTGTATAGTCTCTCTCTCTCTCTCTCTCTCTCTCTCTCTCTCTCTCTCTCTCTCTCTCTCTCTCTCTCCTCTCTCTCTCTCCCTCTCCCCCCTTTCTCTTTTTCTCGCTTTGGTGTCTCTCTATACAAGATAGGAAGGATAAGCAATCCCAAGGGGAAAGTGACAGGATTGATGGTTGTGAGTGGACCCTCAGGACTGTATTCTGTGGACAGTGGTCATTGACTTCCATCATGAAATACAAACCAGCTACACAATGTTACACGTTGGGAACGACATACAGAGAGTCCCACCTTATGGCTTATTCAAGTTACAATGAGCTGCACTTTTCTTGTTAGTACAATTTATCACTAGTAGGATGTACTGTACACAATGCTGCACTGGGTGATTTGTTGATATTATTGGCAACCCCTAAACAAATTAAAATCAGATTTAAAAAGACATTGATGATTAAAGGCAATAATATCTTTTAAAAAAAGAAAGTAAAATGATTAATTTTTAAAAGGCAATAATAATGAAAATTTAACTTTAAAAAAAGTATTCAGCTAAAGTAAGGGACAGGGTTGTAACAGAGAGTCACCTTAAGGTAGGGGATAATCTTAATAATGGACACATCAGAAGTCCCTACCCTGATGTCCAGGAGCCCTTGCCCTAACTTGGATTGAATGTAGAGCTGCCAATCAAAAGGTCTGTGGTTCAAACACACCAGCTTCTCTGAGGGAGAAAAATTGGACTGGCTGCTCTGGTAAACATTACGAAACCCTAAAGAATGATACCTCAGTTTTGAAGCCCGAAAATGGTGAGAACTGAACATATTTTTCCCAACAAGGGAACAACAAGTGATCCAAATCATGGTGAGGAGGGTGTGGGAGGCCTGGTAGGGCATGATCAGAGGTAATGTAACCAAGAGGAATTGCTGAAACCCTGGTGGTGATTGAGCATAATAGTGGGACGGGAGGAAAGTCACAGGAAACAGAGGAAAGAGCTGGGAGGCAAAGGGCATTTATAGAGGCCTAGATAAAGACATGTACATATGTAAATATATTTATATACTAGGATGGGGAAATAGATCTGTGTGCATCTATTTATAGGTTTAGTATTAAGGTAGCAGAAGGACATTGGGCCTCCACTCAAGTACTCCCTCAATGCAAGAACACTTTCTTTTATTAAATTGCCATTCTATGATGCTCACCTTCCCGACACAACCGCTGAAGACAAAATGGGTATATAAGCAAATGTGGTGAAGAAAGCTGATGGTGCCCGGCTATGAAAAGCTATAGCGTCTGGGGTCTTAAAGGCTTGAAGGTAACCAAGCGGCCATCTAGCTCAGAAGCAACAAAGCCCACATGGAAGAAGCACACCAGCCTGTGTGATCGGGAGGTGTCGAAAGGATCAGGTATCAGGCATCATCAGAACAAAAAATCATATAGTGAATGAGGGGGTGAGTGCAGAGTGAAGACCCAAAGCCCAGTTGTAGGCCACTGGACACCCCCTTATAGAAGGGCCTCGGGGAGGAGATGAGCCAGTCAGGGTGCACTGTAGCACCAATAAAAAATACAACTTTCCTCTAGTTCCTAAATGCTTCCCCTGCCCCCCACCCCCCGCCCCCCAACTAGCATGATCCCAATTCTCCCTTGCAAATCTGGCTAGACCAGAGGGTGTGCACTGGTACACAGGGAATCCAGGGCAGATGATCCCTTCAGGACCAGTGGAGAGAGTGGCGATACTGGGAGGGTAGTGGGAGGGCCGGTTTGAAAGGGGGAACCGATTGCAAAGATCTGCATGTGACTTCCTCCCTGGGGGATGGACAACAGAAAAGTGGGTGAAGGGACACATTGGACAGGGCAAGATATGACAAAATAGTAATTTATAAATCATCAAGGGTTCGTGAGGGTGGGGGAGCAGGGAGAGGGGGCGGAAATGAGGGCCTGATGCCAGAAGCTTAAGTGGAGAGCAAATGTTTTGAGGATGATGAGGGCAATGAATGTACAAATGTGCTTTACACAATTGATGTATGTATGGATTGTGATAGCAGTTGTATGAGCCCCTAATTAAAAATAAATAAATAAATAAATATAAAAGAAATCCTGGAAATGCAAACGATTGGTTCTGAGGCCCCAAAAGCACACTTATGAATTCATTTTTTCCAGGACTTCAACACAAAGTTAACAGTTCGAGGTTGTGGAAAGACCCCTAAAACATCTCAACACAAGCAATACAGTACATTGACAACAGAAATTCTTTAAAAATGCCATACACCAGTGTTTTAACACACTAACACCAGCACTATATGCTCTCTGAGCAAGAGAGACACTTAGACTGAAGCGTCTGCCCTTTGGCTCCGTCCAGAACAGGCAACCCCACGTGACTCACCCTCCGCTTGGACAGGTTTTTCAAGTCAGATTTTCTAACGGACTGCAGCAAAGCTATGAAAATGGAGATTTTTTTCAACTTTTGCTGTTCCAGTGACAGAACGTTCGAGCTTGGCAACAGTCGACAACAAAGATCTCTGTATATTCGAGTCACTCTGAGTTGGGACTCTAATGGACAGCAGTGAGTTTGGGGTTGAGTCAAATGGATTATGGCAGCGAGTTTGGGTGACACAAGGAGCCCTGGTGGTGCAGTTGTTAAGCGATCAGCTGCTAATCAAAAGGTCAGTGACACATCCAAGCAGTCACTCCACAGAAGAAAAAATGTTGACTGTAAATATTTTGGTTTGTTTGTTTTTCTGTCTGTAAATATTTTAACCTTGAAAACTCCATAGGGCAGTTCTACTCCGTCCTATAGAGCCGCTGAGTGTGAATGAACCCCACAGGCACTGGGGATCTTAAGCAGGAATGTAATGATATGTAAAAGATGAAAAAAAAAATTTTGCCATCTGTGATGCATGGTACTGTATTCTGGTTTAATGTTTATTCAAAAACGAAATTTTTCTTTCTATATTCATGGAAAATTTTTTTTCCTGGATTAGGAGATTTCATCTTAAGTAACTTCCCCCCCAACAATAGTCCTCAAGCCTGCAGTGGAAATCGCAAAGGTCCTGTAACTGAGGGTGCAGAATAGACAGGAAAGGGCGCGGAGAGAGGCGGGCCCACACACGAACTACAACTCCCAGGAGGCACCGCGCAGCCACAGACGGATGTGACGTAAGGCGCGAGCCGCGACCTTTGAAGGGAAAAAGGAAGTGCTCGGGAGCCGCAGAGCCGGAGCGGCGGAGTGAAGTAGGTAGGGGTGCGCTGCGGAAGGGGCGCCCGGGCGACGGCGGCGGCGGGCTAGGTGTCCCGCCTGCGGCCACCGTGGGAGGCCGCATCGTCATAAAGCGGCCGCCATATTCGCGGGCGTGGGCAGCGGTGGGGAGCGGGGCGGGAGGTCCGGGGCGGCGGCGGCGGCCTGATGGCCTCGGCCTGGGCCACCTGGTAATAGCATCTTTTCCCGGCGTCTTGTCTGCAGAGGGAGCGCCATGTCCGCGGAAATGCCTGAGGCGGCCTCGGCGGAGGAGCAGAAGGTGAGTGTGTGCGCGGAGTGGGCCGGGGGCAGCCCGGAAGGCCCAGGGGCCGCGCTGCCCGGCCGGGGCCCGGAGCGGGCCCGGTGCTGACGGCGGCCTGCGCCGCCGCGTGGGACGGAGCGCGCCCAGAATCCGGGCCGGGGGCGCCGGGTGTCCGGCTCGGGAAGCCCGGTCGTTGCAGAACTGGCCGCCCGCACCCTCCTGGGAAGGAGCCCGCCAACGTGCTGGGACGTGGAGCGTCCTTCCGGCGACCCAGCAACTGGCCTTTCGAAGCCTTAACGCTGAAGTAGGCACCGGAGCCAGAACCCAGCCCTTAACGATGGGTTTTTTTTTTAGTTTGTGTGATCACTTTCCCTAAAGTTGTTTCGTTTTTCTCTTGGACTCTCCGGATTTCTTTGTATGCCTGCTAGCTTCTTCAATGGCGGCACCGCTAGGTCCGGCCTGGAGCTGGACCTGGATTGGCATTTCAGTTCGTTGCAATTCCGTGATCGTCGTTACCAAACTCTTGAGGATTCAGTTTCTCTCATCTGTAAAGTGGGAATTGTGGGGAGTGGCTTCTTTCGTGCCAAAGATTGGATTGGACTATTTTTGCTAAATTGATCAGATAGATTAACTAGTAATATATAGTATCTTTCGGAGGTAGGGAAAGAGGACAGAAATCTGTAAATTAGGAATATAACTCACTACCATCAAGTCCACCCAGACTCATAGTGACCCAATAGGACATAATAGAACTGACACTGCGTTTCTGAGGCAGACAATCTCATCTTTCTCTTGTGGAGCAGTTAGCTAGTTGACTGGAATTGCTGACTTTGAAGCAGCCCAACCTAGAACCACTACACCATTAGAGCTCCTTCATTTATGGATATACTGTATTTTTTTTCATTGTTTTATTAGGGGCTCATACAACTCTTAGCACAATCCATACATCAATTGTGTAAAGCACATTTGTACATTCATTGCCCTCGTCATTCTCAAAACACTTGCTCTCCACCCAAGCCCCTGGCATCAGCTTCTCATTTTTTCCCCTCCCTCATGAAACCCTTGATAATTTAGAAATTATTATTTTGTCATATCTTGCCCTGTCCGATGTCTCCTTTCACCCACTTTTCTGTTGTCCGTCCCCCAGGGAGGTGGTCACGTGTGGATCCTTGTAATCGGTTCCCCCTTTCCAACCCACTCTCCCTCTACCCTCCCAGGTCCTGAAGGGATCATCCACCCTGGATTCCCTGTGTTTCCAGTTCTAGACTGTATGTTTTATCCAGGCCAGCCCTTGTCCTTTTCCACCATAATTATCTACCCAGATCATGTGGATTGGCTTTTGAGAATACCCACGTACCTTGTTGATGAAGAGTTGATCAGTTTCTTAAAAAAGAAAAACCAGACATCATTAGCATAAGTAGTTCATAGTCTGTTCCTTGAACTTTGTAAGCATTTCTGCCTAATGTACCCATGCACCTAATCTGGCGTTTGAAACTCAACTATATAAGGGCCCTATGAGTTGGAATCCAGTTGGTGGTAACGGGTTTGGACCTTTTACATATTTTTTTAAATCATTTTATTGGGGGCTTGTACAACCTTTAGCACAATCCATACATACATCCGCTGTGTCTAGCACATTTGTACATTTGTTGCCATCATCATTCTCAAAACATTTGCTTTCTGTTTGTGCACTTGGTATCAGGCTTCTCATTTTTCCCTTCCCTCCTTGCTCCTTTTACATATTCTAAACCGTGAGACTCTTCTTTAGTTGGAAGAGTCTGTTTAAAATATTATGAAGTAACAGGGGAGAAAAGCCCAAGAAAACGGCAATAGCATCATGGCAAAGTCACCACATGGTTGGGGGAGTATTTTGCTGGGAAATGCTGGATACTTTTTAACATTAGCAATAAAAAAAGTCTTTGAGAGCAAAAAAAGTATTGTTACAGTATATATTTTAGCAGTGATATTAGCAGTCCCATAGTTGTGATGTTGATTACTCCTTAGCATTAGGAACCCAGAAAAATATGTCCACTGTGTCTTGACGAAACTGAAGTCAACCTGCAAGTTGACTTGTGTACAATAGTGGGCTATTTAATTGACTTATGAGGTTTATTAATGTGTTGTCAAAGTGTTACGTAATAGAGTGAAATGATTTTACTTGAACAGCTAATGTTAGGCCTTTAAATAATAATATGGATACCTTCAGTGTTATTTTTCCTAATGAGTTTTTACATTAAAATTTGATGTGAGAGCCATTTATAGCAACTGCTGTTGATACCACAGTGTTAAGAATGCATAATGTCCCTTCTTCAATTGAGAATTGGCTCCCGATTGTAAGTGTTACGAGCATGATTACCGCCTAAGCATAAGGGACATGTTCAGTGTCACTTCTTGATCCTCTGAGCCAGTGTCACCTGTTCTATTTGGGAGACCGGTTAGGTGACCTGAAACCGTGTTTGACCTCTCATTTAACGTATTTGGCCAAAATATTTGTAGACTTTTGTGTTAGTTTACCCTATTGGCTTTGAAAAGATAGACATGAGCCCTGCACAGGGTAAAACCTAAGTTATTCCTTTTTGTGCTTGGAGCCATGTGTGCATCCTTGTTAGAGAAGGTGGCCCCTGACCCTTCACTTGTTAATGGGCTGTTAATTAAATATGGACAGACCTGAGCAAATAGATGATCGATCTCATGGCTTTTATACTACTTTAAAACTAAAGCAAATGAAATACAAACAAAACCAGTAAACTCCTAAATGGATGTGACATGTACTTTGCTGGAAAGAAATCTCCAATGTGTTGAGAATCTGGCCGCAGGGAGCTTTGAGGTAAAGCAAGTGAACATAGTCTCCTAGACCGTGTGACTATCGTACTACTTTTCTCTTAAAAATCCTCACACGTGGTCATTTAACTCTTTAGTGCCACCGGTGTTATTTGTAACTTAAAGTCAGTTCTGTTCGTATTACCCTGGACAGTTGAAGTAGGACTGCAGAGTGGCACTAGTAACAGCACTAAGTTATCACCGAAGTGGAAGCATTGGAACATTTTCGCAGAGACATGGTGGTTGTGTCATTCATCCATCCCACTCTGAATAGCACTTGAGCTCAGACAATATGGTGGGCCTGAGGGTAGAAGAAGGAAGCACTGGAAACTTAAAACAAATCATTCTGTTTTCGTTGTGAGATCAAAGATCCTGCTTTTTCCCCTTTCTTTCTCAGTTAGTGCCTTGGTATTATAAAAGAAATACTAGTTGAAATGAGCTGAGTCCAGGAACCCAAGCGGAAGGCAAACTTAGAGAATGATGAGGGCAACGAATGTATAAGGGTGCTTTACTCAATTGATGTATGTATGGATTGTGATAAGAGTTGTATGAGCCACCAATAAAATGATTAAATAAATACTAGTTGAATGAATTTTCTTTAGAACTCCTGTGTTGGAACCATTGCCAAAGGAATATTATAATGTGGCAGTGCAAATACTACAATTAAAAGAGCGGGCTAGACTGTTCATACAGAAATCTTTGCTTCGATCCCTGTGTTAGAGCTCTCTAGAGAAACTGAACCAGTGAGTGAGTAGATCAGAGGGGCTTCTGAATGTGTTAGGGAAAATCCCATCATCAATTCATTTTAGTTTTCCATGAACTTCTTCAACACCTCTCCCCCATAGCTGAATGAATGCATGTATACAGACAACAAAACCTTTTTTCATCCAGTTGGTTCTGGCTCCTAGTGACCCAAAGGAGAGCTGCCCCAGAGTTTCCCAGGCTGTGAATCTTTCCAGAAGCAGACTGCCTCATCTGTCTCCTGACTTGCCTATTCACAGCTGAGTGCTTTAGCTACTGCACCACCAAGGCCATGTGTGTATGCATATATTTATATATGTACTTTTCATTCTGCGGGGCAGTGGTGACCCTGTGTGTAGAGTAGAACCCAATATGGTTTTGCTGGGACCAACAACTATTTAGCTAGTTAGTCATTGAGTGCTTGTATCATCCCGGGACTCTGTGTGTTTTAAGAGAAAAAGAAGCTGATTTATTTTAAGAAATTGGCTCATGTAATTATAGAGAGGACTGGCAAGTCCAGAATCTATAGATGAGGTAATAGGGTAGAGATTATGCAGTCGTCTGTCTTCAAATCCACAGTAGTTGTACACAATTGAAGGTTTCAGATAGAATGGGAAAGAAATGTAGAACAAAACTCAAATTCCTAAAACAGACCAGACTTCCTAGATGAGTAGGGACTGAAAAACTCCTGGGGCTTCTGTCGTAAGAAACCAGAGACCATGGTGACTGCTCCCAGAGGTTACCTGCAGTCAAGCAATAGTTGTCTCGTGAAGCAAGTCCTGTGCTGCGTTCCCTTAACAGACGGGCTGTGTGAGGGCCACCCTGAAGCAAATGGGAGAACTGGAAAGCTAGACTCAGACGGCTGGCACAGTGTGGAACATGTAACTAATTTGGAGGAATAATTGGTATAAAAATTGTGAAATGGAAACTTTCATTGGCTGCAAAACTTTCACATGAAATAAAACATTTTCTTAAAAAATCTATAGGTTTGGTGATGTGAAGAGTAGAGGAATTTTGTCAAGAGTACACTGCCAGGACAGCTCCTTTTCGCTTGTAAGGCACATAAGGGAAATCATCTTTATGGGCAACTGACTTAGTCATTTGTAGCTACAGGCATGCCCTGTAAGCCTGTGTGAGTGTAACTGTTGGCTGTAGCTCATGTGTTTGTATACAGAGCAGTTGGGCTGCCAGGTATATTACGATACTCACTGTCACTGCCATCGGGTCAAGATACAATACTTAATCCATAATACTTTGATCTTCGTAGTCATA
Source organism: Tenrec ecaudatus (assembly GCF_050624435.1). Lineage (NCBI taxonomy): Eukaryota > Metazoa > Chordata > Mammalia > Afrosoricida > Tenrecidae > Tenrec > Tenrec ecaudatus. The sequence goes on along the minus strand of NC_134543.1, from coordinate 113,781,762 downwards.
TTAAGTGCCTGTTACTGGTTTACGTATGTACTGTACTACTTGGTTAAGCGCTAGACTCCTAACTGCATGCTCAGCCGTTTAGATCCTCCAGCTGCTCTAGGGAAAAGTTGAGGCTGTTGACTCTTGTAAAGGTTTACAGCCTCGACGACCTAATAGGGGATTGCTCGAAGTCGGAATTGGCTGCACTTCACTGTCCAAGAAGTTTCCCATGCGATGGCGCATGCTTTGACCGGCGGGAGCAGCAGTTACTCGCAGGCTGCACACCATGCGTCTTTTGAAGATTGTAGCGTTCTATTTTTCAATTGGTTTACTCCCGTGAACGTGCATCATGACTCCAAACCGTGCTAGTGATAAGTCAGAGGCAAAAGAGAAGTAATGATTGGAAATGAAACCAAAAAAAGTCGTTAAATAACAGCAAGGTGGAAAATTGGGTGCCTGCCATTGCTCATGGTTGAGGCATCTTGATCGACAGTCATCAAAAACAGAAAATACTCTCTACATCAGTGGTCCTCACACTTTTTAAAAAGCTATAAGCAAATTCCTATGCACACCGCACATATCTTATTTTGAAGTAAAAAAACAAAATGGGGCAAAAACACTGCACTGTTAAAGGAGCAGTTAACAAGCGAGGAGCATGGAGAAATTCTCATGACATGGATTGAGGGTCAAACATAAAGGCAAATCCCTCTGGATGAGCTGGTGGTGATTATGGTAAGGAGTGGTGACAGTCACTACTAAGGCAAAAAGCTGTTTTGAGATGCTTGACGATCTGGACCAAATCCCATATGCTGCCCTTCACAGAGCAGGACGCAGTGCATGACTTGGTAGCACCTAGACAGACTAGTGTCTGGCCAAATAGTCGGACACGATGGCTTAGCCACATTGATTCATACAGTTAACCGTCACAGCCACTGACGAAATCTGAACGAAACCAGAAGGATGTATGTATATAGTAACAACAAACCCATTGCCATTGGGTTGATTCCAACTCTTAGTGGCCCTATATAGGGTTTCTAAGACTAAATCTTCCAACCAGACAGCCTCATCTTCTGTGTAGCACCTTAGCACCTGGTAGTTTTGAACTACCAACCCAACAGGTAGCACCCCAATGCCTTGCCCATAGCGTCACTAAGCAACCCCCTCTTAATAAGATTCATCAGATTAAATTAGTAAAACATCTTGGAAAAGTTGCATTTTTGGAATTAGAAAAAGAGAAACACTGTTGAAAATATTTCCTGTAAACAATGGCTATGCTGTCTTAATTCTGTGTTTGATAATGCAAGTTTGCCAGCTTTGTCTGTGCTATTATGTGAGATTCCTAATACTTACCAAAGCCTGTGTGTGAGCCTTAAGGGCCTATGGTATAACATGAAATGTTTTTGAAGATAAGGTGATGATGTAATCGTCAAGGGTTAGGAAGTAGCTTAGCTTTGTTTAAGCAATTGGAGCATAGTGTATTTGTTAATTCAGGAGACGTCTGTGGAACACTCATTACATGGCAGGCCTGGCAAACAGCAAGGATTTAATGGGACAGCGGTGATTTTCCATAGAGGTTGATGCAGTATTAGTGCCTTCCTGGCAATTTCACAAAGAACTTGTTGGCTTCCATTTATCCTTTCTACTTATTCATCAGTCACTGCGTCAGCGAGCATATTGCTGAGCAAGGAGAGGAGAAATTGCTTAGTCTGGTCAGATTTTTATTACAGTTGCTGCTGTGTAATTCTGTGCTGAAGGCTAAATAGTGGTAACCGTCACTCCGCCAAATTTTCAGTCCATAATTAACTACAAATAGTTGATTAGTTGAATGTTTTCTTTATACATACAAGGGGTGCCCAAACAAAACTGGAAACCCCCCCCACACACAAAAGCTATGTATTTAAATAAATAAAAGTACTACTCTCCATTAACATAATACATTTGTCAAATCGGCAGTTCCATTCTTGGAAACATTTTTCAAACTCATCTTGTTGGATGACTGACAGAACCTCACTCTTTTTATTTTTTTCCACCTCTTCTACGTAGTCAAATTGCTGTCCTTTCATGTCCCTCTTCATTCACAGAAATAAAAAGTCATGCAGAGCGAGGTCACGTGCGTGAGGCAAGAGAAGAGAGGCATGTTCCTTTCCCCAAACTGGTGCACCGAGGCTGAGTGAGCAGGTGCATTGTCGTGGTGGCAAAACCCCCGTCTGCCACAAATCAGGCTTTTTTTGTCACACACTGTTATGCAATCTTTTCAGAACCTCTAAAGAGAAAGCTTGATCAACAGTCTGACTTGGTGGAATGAACTCCCAATACACTGTCCTTATACTACATCCCGGTTTGGGGGTGGGTGTAAGTGTACTTAAAGGGCCCTGGTGATGTAGTGAGTTATGTGTTGAGCTAATTGGAAGGTGAGCAGTTACAAACCACCACCAGCTCTGCAAGAAAGTGGTTTTCTACTTTCAGAAAGACTTACCATATATACTCGAGTATAAGCTTACCCGAATATCAGCCGAGGCACCTAATTTTACCACAAAAACTGCATAAAAATGTGTGCTGACAAGGGAGGGAAAAATGAGCTGATAGCAAGGGCTCAAGTAGAAAGCAAATGTTTTGAGGATGATGGCAACAAATGTACCAGTGTGCTTGACAGAATGGATATATGTATTGATTCTGGTAAGAGTTGTACAAGCCTCCAATAAAAATTTTTTTAGCCTCCCTGGCGGTCTAATTATGTCAGTAATTTTGTACCCAAAGCGGCACATTGTTTAGCATAAAATTTGTTTTATATTGTAGGTCTGTAATTCTTAAGAAATTACTCATTTTAATCTCTAGTAGACAATCCAGGTATGATAAATTTTAATACACAGTTAACATTTACCCTGAGCCACACTCAGGATTACTGCCAGGGAGGTTAATGTGCTAAAAAACTCAGCTTATACATAAGTATATACAATAAGTATATACTGTATATGCATGAGTATATGCAGTAAGTCTTAAAATCTACAGGGCAGCTCTGCTCTGTCCTATAGGATCACTGTAAGTCAGTACTGGCTCTTTGTCAGTGACTTGAGTTCATTAGCAGAAAGGATTTCTAATTTATTTCAATAGTATATACTACATCAATGTGTTCTTAACATTGATTAATGTGTTGGACCCTGCCCTAGTATGGGGTATAATGAGATTATTTTGATGTATATGTATTTGCCAACTACTCCTTTACATAAATATTTTTCTTTAATTCCATCAGGAAACTGTATCTCTGGTGTAATAACTGGGTTTCTGCTTTCCCCGTTTATAAACTGAAATCAGATTTCAGAATTCACTACTTTCCCCCACCCCCTCCAAGTGTTAGTTTAAGTAAATGAAGTGACTAGCATTTCCAGCATCTACAGGGGCACTTCAAAAAGTGTGAGGTAATTCTATTTTTTTTGAAGTCTACTTGTATGTCTAAAATCCAGTCGAATTACTTTCTAACCATAAAAACTTTTTTAAGGATAAAAATTTAAAACCAGATTTGTGTGTCATTCACCTTTTGTTGATACTATACATCCCTTCAAGAGGCCTGGTGCACAGTGCTTCCATGGGGGGCTGATCACCATAAAGTTAGCTGTTCGAAACTACCAGCCACTCCTGTGGGAGAGAGATGAGTTAGACTCTCAATCCCAAAGGGGCAGTGCCACCTGCCCTATTGGCTCAAGGGCAGTTTTTTATTGTATCGTAGTTTTTCTGTTTCGTTAGCATCTGCTTATTGTTTTCCCCTATTCCTTTTGGGGTTCTTTCGTTGTCTAGCTTCTTAAGTTGAGTGTGTGAGCTTAACTCTTTAATCATCATTCCTTAGCGACACTCGTAGTATCCACATTTGAGATGTGTGTTTTCAATTTGTCATCAGTGTATTCTAAGACTTTTAATTCTCATGGTTTTCTTTCCCCCTTTTTGGCCTATAAAAACACACTTATTGACTCCGTTTTGGAGGCTAGGGAAGGGTGCTTCTTTGCACTCCCAGTTTCTGATAGTCGACATTTCTTGGCTGGTTAGGTACATCCTTACATAACAGTCCTTCCTCTGTTTTGCGATTTTCTTTTTTAACGATGAGTAACCTAGTAATCGTTTTAATTGCCAAGGCCCCCGGCGGTGCTGTCAGAGGACGTGCAGGGCTGCTGGTAGGTTGAAGCCCACAGCCGCTTTGAGCAGAAAGAAAGGAAACTGCCCCTGTAAAGAAGTAGACAGTTGGAAGTCCTGTGTAAACTCTTTATGAGTCAGAGCTGATTTGATGGTAATGGGGGGGGTGGGGATTTTGGTGTCGGATTTATAAGAAATTTTATTTTTAGATTGTTAATGTTGATTGTTACTTCACATGAATTGTTATAGATGGTTATGGTAATCTGGGTGAACATGACCAAATGAAGACTTTGTGGAAACTGTGGAAACCACATCAGACTTCCTGGGGGGGGGGGGTACTCAAGGGAGGAGAATCCATCACATAAACCCAAGACCAATTGCCGTAAGGCAGAAGTCAGGCATGCCTCCATCCTTTTTGGCCCCTGTTCTAATAATTTGTTCCTCCCACAAAGTATACTTTCTAGTGGTTTGATGCATTGCAGCGGTCTCCCCGAGCTCAGACAGTATTTACAGTTATAGAGGTTTAATCAGGACGTTCATAGGCTACCACAGCCGGGATCAGAAAAGATGAAGGAATCCGTGTCCATAGCAGTGCCAGCTCTCAGCATCTCAGCTGGGCCCTTGACCTCTGTGGCCCTGGAAGTGAGCTGCCGCTCTGCCGTACAATTCCAGTGTCTGTGCTGCTCCCCTGCACTGTTTGCATGATTACCTTGCCCTGCCTCTCCTCGTCTCTGATGCCTCTACCACTTCAGACAGAAATTTCCATCGTGCTCCACTGGTGATTTACTCACATGTCATGGAATCTTGCCACTTCCGAGATGGCTCATCTTCAGCTAGGGGAGTAGCAACTAAAACTGACCAGTCCCCTGTCTTAGTGTTAACACATAGTTATTGGGAGTCAGAGATGGGGGAAGAGGAGCCAGATTAAGACGTTTCACTCTACCACATACTTGGTTTATGGCCTAGTATTTAGTGAGTTTGTCCATTGTGCTTAAGAATATATATTCCCTAGTTGTTTGGTGCATGATTCAAATCAAATTTGTTAATGATGGCCAGAAATATAAATTCACACTAAATTCTGTTTCTCTGGGTTTTTTTTAATATGAATATAGCAGAACATTGCTAATTTACTGATTTGATCGGTTAATGTCCTGTAACTAGGGGTTCAGTGACCAACCTTTAGAAGGGGTGGCTGAGAAAAAGGAGGGAAGGTGGTATTTCTAGAGATTGCAGTAAAAGTGCCCCTGCAGGAGCCACCCTGTTCTGAGCCTCAGTCTCCTGCTCCCGATGCCTTATAGCTGAACTACAGAGAACTGATGAGCTAAAGAAGTGGAGAGTTCTCAATTCAAGGAAGCGGAATTGTCTTAGCAGAAGTGCAGGGCGCCATTAAAACTTACTGCCATCAACTTTGTTCTTCTGACTCAGAGCAGTCCCGTGTGTGCCAGAGCAAACTGCTCCAGCAGGTTTTCGATGGCTGTAATCCTAGGAAAGTCCATTGCCACGCTGCTCTTTGCTGGTGCTGCTGGGTGGGTTCAGACTGCCATCCTTGCAGCTAGTAACCAAAGACAAAAGCCATTATGCCACCCAGGGATGAAGGATTCCATTCTGTTGTTAGGTGTCTTAATGTTGATTCTAACTTCTACCATCTCCATAGACCAGAGTGGGAGCGTGATAGTGGTATAGTGGGTTATGCTGCGATGCTAATCACAAGGTTAGCAGTCCAAAACCACCAGCCACTCCTGGGGATAAAGACGAGGCTTTTATAAGACAGTAGAACTGCCTCACAGGGTATACTTAACACCCACAGCGACTATAATCCAGTCTGTTCTGTAGGGAGTCGTGGGCTTCAACTGTCAACATTTTGGTACGCAATAGAGCACTTGAGCACCGTGCCACCAGCGCTTCTTAACACGCCTCCCTGCACTGGACGGTGCTGGACCTGAGGTTGCAGCGATCGCGGAGCTCTTTTCAGCCAGTGTACTTTCAAAACAACTGTACAGGGAAGCCTAAGGGAAGCTCCCGCCTCTCAAGTCCACTGTTGCAGCAGTAGGAACACCTTTGTGCGCTCACAGTCGATGTCTGCAGTGACAGTCGAGCCACAGAGAGGAAGGATGCTGTATAGTGACCCAGCCCATCTTCCAATCTAACTGATCGCCTTAAACTTAGAGGGTTTCTCCAGCGTCTGTAATGAATTCACCATCGTCCTGTCTTACATGAGGGCTCGCCGCTATAAACTTACTAGGCACAAATCAGATAGAACTTAAATCACTCTTGGAAAAACCTCCCAAAGAGACATTAATTACATAGACGATATGTAATTAATGTTCTATGTATACCAAATATTCATTATTTTGTTCAAGGTTAAACCACCTTTTTTTTTCTGTTTTTTTTTTTTTTTACTTCCAATAGTAGCAAATGAAACACAGAAACTTTATTATAAACAAAGTAACAGGTAAAAGTCCAACAGGCATTTTACTTAGACTCAGAAAGACTGATTAAAGGAAAATTATGTCTTACATACCATATAGTAATTTATTTACAGTTATTTAAGCTTTGTTGCTGTGAAGAATACAGCTCATGAACAGGTGGAGATGAATGATTTGTGCATTTTTTTCAAGTATTCACTAAATATTACACCATATGTACACATAAACATTAAAGCTTGAAAAAGATTTCATTGGAAATCCCTATGTAGTCTTCATTTTTCTGACTCATGAGTCACGAAAGGTACCCAGCCTAGATGCCGAGAGAACACCAGTCTCCTTCACTTTCCTTTGGACATTAAATGGGGTTCGGGTGCTTGTTTGCAAAGTTCTCTGGGTAACATGATGTGCTGGTCTTCATAATGTTCACTGAAGTATTTGTCCAAATAATATATTTGCTTATGAGCCATCTTGCTGCCAGCACAGTGGGACAGCAGGTAGGTAAGGAAGGCACAGAGCGGGACCAGCAGCACATATGTCCCTGCCAGGGCGCAGCAGCCACACCACTACAGCGGAAGTGTGGTAGTCTTGTGTTGTACATAAACATGTTCATTTTTATATTATGAAATATACCTATAGCTTGAGGCCATTGTGCACTGGCCGATTTGCATCATGCACTTTGCAGTTGAGAGCTGTTGTTGGAACATGCCCTTCTTGAATGGAATGAGCAGCAGCATCACCTCAGTTTAATTTCTATCCAGCAGACCACACCATTTTAATATTGTGTCTACCAAGTGATTGAATGATATGACCACTCTAAAGAGTGAAAATCAGCATAGATGTATGAAATGAAACATTGCAGCCTAACAGACGAGATAGGAGAACGCTCAGCAGAAGGGGGAAATGCATAGAGTAGCCCCGTCATAGTCAAGCATGTTTGATAACAACCACTTTCTTTAAAATTTTCCCAAGTCTAAGAATGAGATGTAAACACACAAGAAAGTTGCTCAAGGTGAAGGAAATGTTAACAATACATAAAGCAAATAAGATTGTTAAACGTGCATGACTAATTTTAAGGAAAATGTATGCAAAAATTGTGAGGTGATTTCTTTAATAATTACTAGATGGATAGATCTAATTGATATGTATAAAACAGTAGAGATGCGTAATGAATGGACTCAACATTTCTGCTTTTGTACTAATCATAAATAACCTGGAAGGTTTGATAAGTAATTTTGTCTGTTTATTTGCTGTCCAAAATGGTTCACTAGCTAGAAAGTGGGCCCCGCTTCCCACCTCAGGGCAGCTTTGTTTCTCCTGGTTCCTTCTTCTGCAGTGCTAACCTGAAAGTGACACTGTTTCTTGGTAAAATACAGCTCTTGGAAAGAAGGTAGACCTTATCAAGATTGGTATTAAAAAGGACTGGAAATAAAATATTGACATTGCTTGGTCAGGAAATAGGTTTTGTATATATTAAAGGATGAGATCTTTGATCTAAACATTAATTAGACAGTATATAGGAGGAGGGCTTTTAAAAGTTCACGGGGATTGACATGGTTTCTTAATGTGGTTTCTCGGCCCAAGTCTCTCACCAAATGACTAAGTGGAGCTATGCAAATAGGGTTCGTGTAACACTAATTAGCAGGGGTTGGTCAAATTTCATGATCCATCCATCCCCTGGCAGCGAAGATAACCCGTTCTTGCAGCAGCAGCAGAGCGTGAGCCGGGTGTATGGACCTGTCTGAAGTGGCAGTGCCTGAGACCAGAGGCGTCAGAGAGTGTGGCCTGGAGACTGATCCAACCCAGCTTAGAAGTAGAGTGCAGTTGGCATCAGAGTAAAGGAGAATGGAGGGTCAAGGCCTACCCTTTGGAAATAAGGAAGCTTGAGGAGATGAGATATGATCCCCCCCATCTTGTTTACTGAACATGTCTATATTACTGTATATATTCGTGTATAAGCTCAAGTTTTTCCAGCACATGTTTTGGTGCAGTTTTTGTGGTAAAATTAGGTGCCTCAGCTGATATTTGGGTCGGCTTACACTCAAGTATATACGGTTATTATTCTGTATTTATTCAGTATTCTGCATTTTTAATACGACTGTAGGTATATAAATTGGTTGTTTTATCTATTTGATCAATTAGATGTTAACTTCAAGTAAGAAATCTTAGCATGTCACATAACTTGGGTAAAACAAGAGACAAAGAACTCTTTGTTTTTAAAAGTATGAGGATTCTGTGTAGATAAAGATCTGACGAGTTCCCTACAAGGTGACTGACTATAAATGTGTTCTACATGACTGGAAAGTAATGACAAGTGAGACTGCAGAGCTGAGCTGTCTTGATATTTTTACCCCGTGTGTGGGGTGTTGCACACGCATCAGAGCTATAATAGAGCATCACATGGATAATTTGAAAAACAAGTAGAGATGTTTTAAAAAGGTTCTGTGCTTGATTTCTTAGTCAGATGCTTTGTTACTTGGATTGGAAAACAACTCAGAGTCCGTATATTAAGAGGTGAATTATTTTACATTGTACTTGTCGCAGAGAACGATAAACTTGTTTAAAATCATTTCAGGAAATGGAAGATAAAGTGACTAGTCCGGAGAAAGCTGAAGAAGCGAAATTAAAAGCAAGGTATCCTCATCTGGGACAAAAGCCTGGAGGGTCAGATTTTTTAAGGAAACGATTGCAGAAAGGGGTAAGTTCTCATGTGCGATAGTCAAATGCCTAAGCCCTGAGTACAAAGTACTGGTAGATTGATGTATATCAATACCTTACCAGTCACAGAATTGAGGGAGCTTCGGAAAGTATATGGGCAAATGGAGTTAAAAGATAATGGAATTTTCAAAAATGTTTCAAAGCCCCTTATGTGTATGTGTGTGCATAGCATTTTATATGTATCTGCAACTCTTTAATATTTTAATAATGATTGATTTCAATTATGTAGAAAGTTGTAGATTATAACAGAACCCGTCTTTATAGAGATGATAAGCAAGCTAGCCCAGGCATGTCTAAAATCTACTCTTTATTCTCTTCAAAAGCAGCCATTTATAGCCATGCTGCCCCTATTTTAAAATTTCTAACTGATTAATTAAAAGGTGATTTCCACATAACACTTATTAAGTGCTTAATTTTCACTAGGATGAGATTACCATACAGTGAAGTGGACAAAATTGTATTTACCAAAGAGAATCAATTTATTGAATCAGATGCCATATCATGTTTCTTCTTAAATATACTAATATTTTATATGCTTTAAGATGTATTTGTTTTTATATATCTGAGTATATTAGGTAGAAAGCATTTTAATAAATTGTTTTTAGGTAGCAGAAAATAGGATGTATTTTTGTCTTTCATGAAGATTAATATTCACAACTTTGAAATAATAGGAATGATAAGGAAGAACCAAACTATATAAAAATGTAAATCTTTCTGTACCATAAAGAGTAAGTGAGATAATATGGTGCATAAAAGGCCATTTTAATAGAGAAATATTAAGTCCGTAGGGAAATGTTTATCCGTGACAGAAATCAATGAAATGTACATTCGCTCAATCACACAGTGGTATGCATACAACTAAAATAGAAAAACATTTAAAGCAATGCCAACTGGTGAGTTTGAAGTTTGTATGTGTAAAATTTTAAATGAATCACTCTCCTTTTAAAAAGTGTGAATTAAGACATTAAAATGTTCACATTCTTAGAAAGACCACTTTCTTATGAATTAATTTAAAAACATACTTCCAAATAAAGGAAAAGGGGTCTTAAAAGGATTGAAGATTTAACTGTAATTAGAAGCAGTAATACAGTTTAGCAGAAAACTAGATAAATAAGCTGTGATAAATAAATACAATAGAACCATAGAGATCATAAATTCAGAGGATAAATGGACAAAGCAGAGTGAAGTAACCATGTTCATGATGGAGAGAGCAAGGTAAATGTATACAAGGGCCTTTCAGGAAGGGTGTGAAAAAATCCAGTTGTCCTTTTAGTTCCATTTTCCACAAACTTTTGGAAACTGCCTTATGTGTTGAGTCAAATTATGGAACTAATTTCACATCAGATGAGGTTTTAGTTATAAAATGAATTGTACAATCTTTCTTTTAAATTTTGGATTTGTATTTAGAGAACATTCTTTTATTCATCGTAAGCCTTACCTATGCTGAGGCTGCTCCAACATTAAGACTTTGTAATCGTCCACTAGCTTCAATTGTTTACGACTTCAAATATTTTTAGATTAGAATTTGTATGAATTTTATCTTGAAGTTGGTGTAATAGAGTGTGGTAAGTACTGCCGGTGATGTAAATGTGGCCCCTTCTGTTGGGAAGGGAGATGGAACCGTACCCATCTATGATTTGCATACTGTTATCCAAGTGGTCCAGAATATGTTAATTTTTAAAGATTATTATTTTTAAAACTCACAAAGAAATGTAAAATTGTGTTGAACAATTTTACCTGTGGGTTTCAGTGAGAGAACACAATTAGTTCACACCACCTAAAGAATTAACACATTAATATTTTTCTCTGGCATCTTTTTTTTAACTCTTTAATCATTTTATTGGGGATTCTTACAGCTCTCAACATTCCATTCATCAATTGTATTAAGCATATTTGTACATATGTTGCTATCATCATTTTCTAAATATTAACTTTCTATTTGAGCCCTTAGTAGCAGCTTCTCTTTTTCCCTCATCTCCCACCCTCTTGAGCCCTTGATAAATTATAAATTATTATTATTTTCATACGTTACACTGACTACTGTGTCTCTTCACTCACCTTTCTGTTGTTCATACCCCTGGGCAGTGGAGTGAATTATGCAACGGTCTTTGTGATCAGTTCCCCCTTCCTCCCAACCTTTGCCCTAACCTCCTGGTATCGCTACTCCCATTTCTGCTCCTGAGGGGTTTATCTGACCTGGATTCTGTGTGTGTGGGCTCTTATCTGCACCTGCTTCCATCTACTTGGAACTAAAAGCAGGACTGGGGTCATGATAGTGGGAGGGGATGAGGAAACCTCAAAGAACCAGTGTTATACTGCAGCCTGGTGGACTCCTTGTAACCCTTCTATGAGGGGCTGTCTCTGACATCTTTGTTACATAATTGTCTTTGCTGATTCTCTAAGCAAATTCCTGCCTTTTGCAGGCCTGTTCTCCCTTATGTTGAATTTCTACTTATTGGGAAATGTTATTAATAAAAACCCAGGTTCAACACTGGCTTAGGAGAATTCTTCCTAAAAATTACATCATGTCTTAAATTTCTCACTGTGTCTTTAGGCTCAGTGAGTAATTTCGCAAGCTGTGTGTTCTCCCCCAGAGCCAGCTCTCGGTCTAATTCAAATTATTCTTGATCCTCCCAACGTTCATTTCAAAATATGTAGAAGTGAAGCTGCAGCAAGCCTTGGCAGGACCTAGTCCAACTTTCCTTGTTAGTCCTGTGTGTTCCACATTACATGAAAAGCAACACTAACTTTAGACTCTCCAGCCAGCAAGGCCACTCGGCAGTCTTTTATTTTACTAAGCTGTAAGTTCCCAGAACAGTTTTGTCTTCCTTCAACCTTAGTCTAAACCAGCGGTTCTCAACCTTCCTAATGCCGCAACCCTTTAACCCAGTTCCTCATGTTAGGGTGACTCCCAACCATAAAATTATTTTCGTTGCTACTTCATAACTGTAATTTTGCTACTGTTATGAATTGGGTGACAGGTTGAGAACTGCTGATCTAAACTCACTCACTATAGCTAGTGTTAGGGGCCCCTCCTTTAGACATTCTTTATATACTTAAAATAGTAATTAACTTGCTTGACTGTTGTCCATCTTTGTGTCTCCGTCCAGCACTCAAACAGTGCCTCTCACACAGTTCTCACCGGGGATAGCAGGCACTCAGTTAATGTGAGCTACACAAAACAGATGGAAGTCAGAAGCCAAGCAAATTAAACAAAAAAAAAAAACCTAGTTTTACTCTGGAACAGATAAACTGAGAAACTTATCACAGATTGTATTTTAATGGTAAAGCTACAGTGAGCACAGTGGTGTGAAGAATCAAATCGGCACAGTGGTGTAAAGATTTAAAAAAACTTGCTGCCATTGTGTCAGTTTGACTCAGCACCCCGGTAGGGCAGAGTATAGCTGCCCCTGTGGGTTTCGGAGGTGGCCAGTGTTTATCGGAGGGGAAAGTGTCATCTTCCTCTTGTGGAGCCCCTGGCGGCATCAAACGGTGGAGTTGTGGCTAGCAGCCCACTTATAAACCACCACGTCCCCAAGACTTTATCAAAGGAGCTATGGGGATGTGCATTTCGATAATTTTTGGTGAGAAGTTATAGCTCCCGTTTTCCATAGCACATACCTTTAACCTTCGCTTTGATATTTTTTTCTTTTCAGTGAACTGCTTTAGTTAAATATGATATAACTTCTTGCCAAAATGCTTGTTCTAGATGACAGAGCACCAAAAGTTACAAATAGTTTTAATAGTTGACAAGGTTGATTGAGGAGCCCTGGTGGCATACTAGGTAATGTTCAGCTGCTAACTGCAAGGCCAGTAGTTCAAAACTACCAGCTGCTCTTTGGAAGAACGAGGCGGCTGTCTGGTCCTTTAAGGATTAACTGCATCAGACACACCCAGACAGGGGGCAATTGCACTGTGACCTGAGTCAGTCACCCTCCTAGGGTCACTGAGTCCATGGCAGTGAGGATTTTGCTTATTTTTTAGTGGAGAGGTTAATTGGGGGGGGTGAGGGGATGGCAAGTTCGAAATGTTATTTGATGTACTATTTGTTTTTATTTTCAACATAATTTAAACCAGAGTTTCAGTCTGATTGCTCCATTCGTAATGAGAGATTTTCATTTCTTTAAATCTGGGACTATGGACCTCCACATAGCTCGATGCCAAGGGCAGTGTGACTCTCTGTGTTGGGATCAGTGATAGAAAGAAGTCCAACGAAGGAGGGGTTGCAGCCAGACTTCTCCTTTTGTTTAGTTTTCAAAGTGTACTAGAACTTGCTGCAGGGATTTAATTATTTTTTTATCTGACATATTTTGTTTGAAATTTTTAGCCTAAATTATTAACACTGACAGTGTAAGTTGCATTTACATTTTAAACCAGTATATTTACAATATGAAAGTTTTTAAACTCATGTCTGAATTCTCTCCTTTTTTAAACTTTTCTTATAGCAAAAATATTTTGATTCTGGGGATTACAACATGGCTAAAGCAAAAATGAAGAACAAGCAACTTCCTACTGCTGCCCCAGAGAAGACGGAGGTCACTGGCGACCACATCCCCACTCCGCAGGACCTTCCGCAGCGGAAGCCATCCCTTGTCGCTAGCAAGCTGGCTGGCTGATTAAAGAGCTGAACTGCATGAATCTTCTACTTCCCATTATTTCTTCTTAATATGTTACTTCTCTGCTTTTTATTTCCTTTCACTTCACCAACTCATTTGAGATTGATAGGCGTGCGTGTGTGTGCGCGCGTGCGTGCGTGTTGCTATTGTAAGGGCATATGTAGAATTTTTTTTATTAGTTTAACTGCACTGATGAAAAGGACATGTTAGAGTTACAAAGTAATCTACTTGAAAACAATTGTATATATTGTCTCGCTCCAGTGAAGGACTGGTTCTCACAGTAACAAGCAAGTTTTACAAGCTTCATGTTTTGATGTTCCGTACTTCATCTTAACGGTAGCTTTGTGTGTTCTTCTAATTTAATGTAACCTTTATTGATTTATGCTGTATTTTCCTTTTGGACTTGTAAAACAGAAGTTTAAGGCCACAAGTTGAGAGAAAAGTCACGTATTTCCAACACAAACAAATAGATGGGTCTCTGAAAGATTTGGATCTCTTTGCTTGAACTTGAATGGCCTTAAACCTGTTTCAGCTTTAACAGTAGAAATGTACTTGGGCAATATTTGCCCATTCTGGTATAACTTATGTAACTAGTGCTTAGTAGCTGCTGTTGAGACTAATACTCCTTTTTAGTCAGTCTGTAGCGTTAGAATGCCTTTTGTTGTTGATGACGTGAATGAAGTATGCATGTGCATCGACTGTTGAATTCACTTTTGTGCCATTTTTGTAAATACAGTAGTTTTGCACAACCTCTCACAAATGTCTGTTATTAATTTCACATATTAAGTAGATGATGTGCCAACCAGAAGCACAAGAGTTCCTACACAAAACTCTGTATCCAGTCATTACAGTGTTTGTATAGTAAGAGTCGTTTACAGCCTTGGGCTTACAGAATACCAGACTCTGAAATCTTGACTCAGTCTGCAATAGACTTACGCTTTTTCATCTGTTACTAACATCCGTGACATTCAGTGGCCTTGTGCAAATATGATATGTTGCTTAGGCATATCCTTTGTCCTATGCAGAACATTTCATCCTGACTTTTAAGAAAATTGTAATTCATATAATTTATATGAACTTTTTAATGTAGAAACTTTTTACTTCTACAATCAACTTTGCGGACACTGAAATAAAGGCTTCAATACTCCTTTCCCTGCATGTACCCTCATCTACTCCCCCAACTCCCTCCCTGTGCCCCTGGGCAAAAAGTCGGGTAGACCAGCACCGAGCGGGGACTTAAGTCATTTTTCTCGTCTCCACTTGGGAGGTCAACCCGGAGTCCCATGCAGGCAGCAGGTTAGGGGATGCTCTGATGTGCGCATGTGCATCTCCCTGACCGTTTTAAAATTTTGCTGCTTTGACTCAAGTGGAGTTGAGCTGGTAGGTCTATTTGGAAATGTAGGTGTCTGTACTGTTGGAAATTTGTTCTGGCGAATGCTATATTTCATAGCACAATAGTGGGGCTCTCATAATTTCTCAGGTGTTAAGTAACCACTCTTAATCCTGTATTGTTAATATTTCACAATTGTTTCAATAAAGTGAACTATATTCTTTAGAAGCCTGGCCCAGAAACCTATGTCAGGATGAGCTGAATTCTGGTAAATAGTTTTAGCATATAAGGAGTAAAGTGAATTAGACTTGTTACCATTTGAGTAATTTACATGACTGGTAGAGCACAATCATATTAAAAATATTAAATATTTTGCTTCTATAGATGCCACTTGAATATTTTCAATTTTACTTGTGGTTCTGGTTATTGCAAGTTTCAACAGGCTTTAAGTTAGGATAACTGAACTGCTTTGCCAGCTCCCATGATATGTTAATGCTGTACGTTGCATGATAATGAGGTTCAGTGGCCTGAGGTGATCCTATTATTTTCTTCATCTTTGTCTTGATAACTCCAACAAAGCACTCTACATAGTACTTTGAGCCTAGCACCTACATCTAAAGGCTGCCTGACACCAAGCAAAGCTTGCTGAGTTTTCTTCTTGCTTACCCCTCCAAAGCAGAACAACAACAAAATCAGTGACACACTCATTTGTAATTTGTCAGATGTTCTTTCTAAAGCAAAGGAACACATAGGTTATTTCAAAATATGTGTAGCTATTATAGGACTGATTTTGAAAATTACAGAAATATCCCAAAGTAAAATTTCTGTAATATCTAGACTTCTATTTTTGGTTTGTTTTCCTGAATCGTTTGCAAGCTATACCCACATCTGGAAAGATTGATCCAAAAGATCAGAGGAACCGTTTTATTCCTGACTGAAATAAGACTCTTGCTGTGGTTGGGGCCGAATAACCTCTGCTCAAATTTTTGTTGGCAATGTACAATGAATGGTAATATTTAACCTACCTCAAAACTTGTTGAGGATCTGTGAAATGCCGAGTAAGTGCCCAAAGTAAAAAAATCGTTGCTTGTCTTTTTATCACAACTTTCTCATTAAACCAACCTGCCTTCTGGAAAGTCCCAGCACTCATAAAATCTCAGGATTTCTCCTTGGGAAAGTCTTGTCGTTAAGGGTTTGTAGGTGTAATTGCTTGGTCTTCAGCATTGGTGCTTGGGGTAGAGAGATTTTAACGTTTTCTCCTTTTCTTGATCTGTCTCAAAGCTCTTGTTTATTGAAGATCTAATTCCAGGCAGTTTCACCATTGTTTGAATGAAGATTTTTGACTAGAGGAGCTTAATTGCCCATTTCTATGATTTCAGACTTGTGGTTTGAGAAATGGGCCGATTTTAATCAATGTCCTGTTAGTTAAAAACAAATGTAGGTCAACTGAAGTTAGAGAGTACATCTGTGTGTGAAAACTGGCCAAGGTCTGAAATGTGCTGTTTGTGTCGTGTCCAATTATTCCTGATGTGATAAGATTTTTTCGAGAATCCTTTTGCTTTTGAGCTACGTCAGAGTAAAACCACTGTAGTTCTGGGCAAGTTGGGATAATGGGGATTGTTGGAATCGGAAGGGGTGTGTTTGTAGTCTGTTTACACGTTGTCCAATACTCGTGCTGCTGACCCCAAAATATGTCTGAGCTGTTCATCACGGCCTGCTGTGCCCCTCTCCCCTTACTTGTTGCAATGTAGCAGTCGGAATTAGTTGCTCTCCTTTGACAAAACCGTACTTTTTACTGCATCAGATGCGTATTCTTAGTCCGAATCCAGTTTCATTAAAGTTGGACGATGCCTGTATTCAAACTGCCCTAAATTGGGTGTTTGGTGGTCTGGAAGAGGTAACCAATAATGGGAAGACCACCTTTGAGGGGCAGCCGGAGCAGTTTCTGGTCACCGTTTCCCATTCTCCAACATTCAGACATACTCCATTTTTCATTTCCTGTAATTTCTCCTTACCTCACCCTCCTACCCCGCTGATACCTTAAGCCCATGGTGGTCCTTAGGGCACAGCGATGAGTGTCCGTCCTTACTGCCTTTCCTAATCGCCAAGTAAAGGGACGCTTCATTCACAAACACTCCTAATCTGGATTGTGTGTGAGCATGCCACACCAGGCTTCCCATAGCTCTCCCAGCCCCCCCCCCCCCCCCATCCACATTCGTTAATTTGGTATCAGAGAAATCTCAGTTCGGGCTTACTACCCATAAAGGTCAAAAACACCAATTGAATTCTTGTTAAACTAGACTCAGTCTTTTAAATAGATAGGCTTATGGATTTACTCTGCAAATCACTGGTGGTCCTGGTGGCCATTGATGGATGTGTATGTTAATGTTACTTATCAAAAAACAGTTGGAAGTAAACACCTAATTTCTCTAGTATTTGTGCCCTCAACTGTTACTGCATCTCTGTCATATGATGCAATAGGACACTACCTGTATTTGAAGGGCCAAGAATAATGCCTTTTTGTTGAACATGTCTATCGTTTGTAGAAATGCTGAAATTTGTCAAAGAGCCCATCTACAATTATAATTGTGAAATACACAAATAAATTGATCTACCTAATTTCTGTTGATTTAATTTGTAATTTTGTTATGTTAAATTGTCAGTATATTTAAGTTGATACATTTAGGTTTTAGCTACTACTCTGAAGAAGAGAAAAACCCACTGCCGCCAAGTCAACACTGGCTCATAACCCTTTAGAGGATTTCCAAGGCTATGACTCTCGATGGGAACAGATAGTCTCATCTTGCCCTTCTGGAGTAGGGAGTGGGCTTGAACCATGGACTGTCTGACAGCACTACCAAGCTCCTTCGCCGCTACTATATGCAGGAAGAATTAGAATTATTTTGTTTTAATTTAAATAATGAATTTAGTATACGACTAGAAGAAATTCAACATAAGTTAACTCTTTAAAGATACATGGGGAAATAAATGGGCCTCCGAAGGAAATCATAGAAGAATGGTACAGGTTAATTTTGAAAATTACAGATAATTTCATGAAGCTCTGATGCCCCTGAGCTGAGGAATTCCCACCCACAGTAAATTCTCAACCACTGATGTCAAAGGAACAGCATGTGCACTGATGCTCTGCCTATCTGATAGGGCAATTGTAACAAAGGCAGTGCCTTGACCCATTGGGGTGAGGTGGAGAGGGATCCTTGCTTGTGGATTGTCAAATTGCCCAAGTAGGAGTCAGGACAGCTGAGTTCCTGGTAAACTGAACAGTGTATCTACTGGTTCCCTGGTGAGTCAGTAATCCATATGTCCTGTCAGACAAACAGCAGCCCCTGTGGTGAGTAGAACTGCCCCGTGGGGCTTCCTTGACTAGTTTAACGGGAGCAGGGCTCCAGGCCTTTCTCACCTGGAGTTGCTGGTTGGGGTCTAAGCACAGACTTTGGCTAGCCTAGCCATTGAGCGCTTACTCATTGCTCTACCAGGTCTCTGGCAGTTCATGGACTGTTGGCAGGAAGGATGTACTTTTAGATTTGGTATAGGTCCATTGGGAAGCTAACCTGCCCCCCCCAAAAAAAAATGCTCATCTAGGAAGAACCCATAAAACAATGTGTTCATTGAAAGGCTTCAATTGTCCTAACGGCATTGGTACAGCCTGATCGCAGATTACGTTCTGTCCCTGTCTACGTTGAGTATCTGTGTACATTTGTACCACCACACCACCCTCTGCCATCAATAGACTCAGCTCCCCTAGCAGAGGTGGGGAACTTCTGCCAAGGGCCGTTTGGACATTGATAACGCCATTTCCAGACCATCCTGGTCAAGCATAAAACTCAGCTGCGGTAACGCAGTGGTTACGCACTGAGCTGCTAAGTGAACAGTTCGCAGTTCGATGCCACCTAGGACTCCACGGAGCAAGGTGAGTCTTCAGAAACCCACAGGAGCAGTGCCGGCTTGTTCAAAGGGTTGCTGGGAGTCCATTCATTGACTGAGTTTGGCATTTGTCAGGAGAGGGCGAGGGATGTGATGGCTGGAGCTGCTTCACTTTGGTGAGTCATGACTGATTGTGTGGGCTGGATGTTCCCCACACCTACTATACATGGTGTCTGAGGCTATCTCTTCACAAGAGCCTCGTCTTTCGTTAGTGAAGTGACTGGTGGTTTTGAACTGCTGGCCTCTTACAGTGCTACCTATTAGGAACAATTCATATCTAACAGTCTAATGTTTCCGTTCACAGACCGTGCACCTTTCTATGCTTAAAAATAGTGCACACACAGCTACACTAAAGCATCTCTAACAATACAGTAAGGGTTTCATGTGTGATGCAAAGTCGGGAGAACCCTTTTGTTAGGAACCGCCTGCTTCAGTTTTTTAATATATCGGGGTTGAACGGGTGACTAACTGCCTGTACTTTGGAAGCACCTAAAACCATACCCACTGCTGTTGAGGTCTGGGGCTGTCAGTCTTTCCAGAAGCAGACTGCCTCATCTTTCACCCTGAGCGCCTGCCTGCTGGGCTCACTGTCGACCTGTAGGTTAACAGCTGAGTGCTTAACCACTGTGCCACCAGGACCCCGATATTGTGTGTTAATGCAGTCCTTGTAAGTCTGACTTGTATTCAAGTCTTTGTGATTAAGGCAATATTAATTAAGGCCCTTATTCTCCATCTTTGATTTAAAGCACTCTCATATAACACTCTGGGGTACAAAGTGAGACGAGGAAAGCAACTTAGCATTCAAGAAAGAAAATTTATATATAAATTCGAGATAGAAAAATCATTACATTCCTTAAGAGAGAGAAAAAGGTGTTAGGTCTAGAGCAGTGGTTTTCAACCTCCCTCATGCTACCCTTTAATACAGTTTATGTTGTGGTAAGCACCCCCCCACACCATACAATTATATTCTTAGCTACTTGATAGCTAATTTTGCTGCTGTTATGAATCAGGCGGCCCCTGTGAATGGTCATTCGATCCCCAAAGGGGTTGCGACCCACAGGTTGAGAACCACTGGTCTGGAGGAACAAGTTATCCAGCTGATGGAATGAACAGGATGAGTGGTGAGTGAGAAAAGCGTTTCAAAACTGTCTTGAGACTTGGTTGCACTTAAGTCTGGGGAGTGGGGTGGGAAGCGGGCATTTTAGATCGAAGGAATGTTTTCAAAAGGACAAGGAGTCGAAAACTACCTGACTAAGAAAATGTGGCTGGAGAATCTGGCATATGAAGGCCCTCTTGATTTTTCTCCCTTAAATCTGCCCTTTCCCCCCAATCTTCAGTTCTTCAGATAAGTGACCACAGTGTGTCAACCCACTCGAGTGTCTGAGCCAATCTTGGAATCCACCTTGACTCTTCCCCTTAAGAGATGGTGACCATTATCCACTAAAAACAAATACACAGCACTCTCTGGAGTGCTGTCACCATATCCCAAATCCCTAATACCTCTTATCTAGGCCATTGCGATTGCTCCTAGCAGGTCATGAACTGTTTTTCCTACACTGCACCCCAGAACAAAACACTGCCTGATCCTGCGCCATCCTCACCATTGTGGTCCCCGAGACAAACCATCTTGTGGGAGGTCTTTCTCCTTTTTGCTGACTTCCTGCCAAGCACGAGGTTCTTCTCCAAAAACTGGCCCCTCATCACATGCCAAGACGTGAGACCTAGTCTCAGTCTCCCAGGGAACATCAACACAGATTAATTTACATTCTGGTTGCTCCTGGACATTCAATATTCTCCACCAATGTCATAATTTAAGTACATTAAACCTCTGATCATCCCTAGTCATTGCCCGGTTTCTGTTATTACACCTATAAACTGACATACATGAAAAATGAAATGGAAAGGGATATGGGGTTGGAATGGTAGGTGGGAAAGCGGGTTAAGGAGGTGCCTGTGGAGAGAGAATAAGAGCACCTGGTTTTGAGTCAGCTACATATTGCCTGCCTTCATTGAACTGGACCTTGACAAACAGGATTTCTTTCAATGAGGTAATGTCAAAGAACTTTGCTCATAAATGTTATGCTTCATGAGACCGATATAGGACATGTGAAGGAATTTCCAAATGTAAATGGGGAAATTCCATGTCTTTAATTCCATTTTCCTACTGTTTGAAGCCCCGCACATATTAAGCGTTCTCTGCACTCTGTGTGTGATCCTGGGAGTTAGATCCATTGTGTATTTTATTTACAAGGCTCATTATGGCTCCTGCCCAATAACTTTCTAAGCTGGGCTGATTTTTTCCCTCATCTGAGAGTGTTAATGGTTAAGTGTGTGGCTATTAATTGAAAAGTTAGTGGGTTGAACCCACTGGTGATTCTGAGGGAGAACGCTGTGACAATCCACTTCTGTAAGGATTTAGAGCCTTGGTTAACTTACAGGATGTACTCTGTGCTTGGAGTGTGCAAAGTATGAATATAGGAAAATTGATAGTCATAAAAAATGAAACAACACAAAGCGATATCCTAGGCGCTAGTGAGCTGAAATGGACTGGTATTGGACATTATGAGTGAGAACACCCTGATTTACTATGCCGGGAATAATATAATCAATGGCATGGCATTCATCATCAAAAAGTACAATATAAGCTCAATCATGAAGTACGGTGCTGTCTACGATAGGATTATATCCCTCTGGAAATCCAATTCAAGGAAATCCAAGACAACTATTATTCAAATTGATGTACTACAGTGATGAAGATATTGAAGAATTCTAACGACTCAGAAACTGATCAAACATGCAATCAGGATGCATTGATAAATTATTGGTGATTGAAATATAAAAAAGAGGAAGGAATAGTAGTTGGAAAACATAGGCTTGGTGATAGAAACGAATTATTTTTTCACATAATAAAATTTTGCAAGACCAATACAGCAAATACCTTTTTCAACAACACAAAAGATGACTGTACACATGGGCTTCTCCAGATGGAATACATAGAAATCAAATTGACTACATTTGTGTGAAGAGACAATGGAAGCTCAATATCGGCAGCTAAAGCCAGACTGAGATAGTTAACGTTTATTGTGCCAGTATGGCCAATGATTAATTGAAGGGCGGAGACATAAATGGCTCCGTGAGCCTCGCCTCTCTGGTCTCTTGCTCTTTGATCATCTGGCCAGTGTGCGGCTGCCTTGCTTGTTCTGTGCCTCCATTTGCAAACTACACTACCTGTGGGCCACCTAACCCGTGGACTGTGTCACTGTAATTTGATGTTCCTTCAAGACCCGCTTCGCCACACTATTGGAACTCGAGCTGGGGACTGTCAGACCCTGTCATCTGGTGACCTACCTATCTTGCTCTTTGTTGCCTGTGACTGGATAGCTTGAATTGCTCTACAGAGGACTCCCCAGTGGCCCTCAAGACTTGAATGACTGCCAGTGTCTCACACTGTCTCATGGGAGTGAGTTGCACTGAGCCATTTGTACTGCTTTATAGAATAATTAACTGTTTATTTCTTATGTTACCTATCGATCTATATACATATATATTAAAAATTAGTAGCATTCTAGTTTTGTTTCCCTAGAGACCCCTGTCTAACATAATTGGTACCAAGAGTGGTTCTAGAGAAATAAAATCATAAATATGCGCTTCTTAAATTGGCTCTCCAGCCTGATTAGTCTTAACAGCACTGATATGCTATTTCTACACCCAAAGGTATGGATAAGTCTGCCATTCTTACTAAACCATGATGTGAAATAGCAAAGCTAATATCTACAGTAGCACCACTGATAGATGAGGTGCTGGTGAAAGGAGAGGCTCTGGGTGATTGCATCTTTCATATTTTCCAGGAGTTTTGTCAGGGTGACAAGTATAGGCAAGCTGGTTGGCTGGTCCTTCTTACAATGGAAAGTGTGATTTAAGGAGTGATTTAAGGCTCAAAAGTGAGCCTCCGGTGCAGACTAATGGATTTGAAAACTTCCATCTGTGCTACAAAGGGGAGAGAGCCTTCTCTCCTCTAGTAAAAGAGCTGACGTTTGCTGAGAACCAGGTCCAGAGTCTTATTATGCTAATGGCTGAATTACAACGTCATCTGAATTGCAGATTTAGAGCAGTGTCTGATACCAAAGAGGAGGGCATTGATAGGAAAAAGTTGAGACCCTGAAACATGGGATGGGAACATATGGGCTGATGATCCAGAAGAGGAGGATATTGAGCCCCTAGAAACAATTGATCCACCCCAGGCAATAGATCCACCCCTCCCAGCTGAAGGTATCAATAAAACAACCCACACCTGAGCATATTAGCCAAACTGTTCAAACTGAAATGCTAGGTGGGGCTGCATCAGTAGCATTGCCTGAGGGAAATGCTTTTCAAGATATTGCTGAGAGCACCTGGGAAACATCCTCACCAACCATTATTTCCTCTAGACCTGACACTAAAATTAATGCTCAGAAAAATCCTACAGGTGAGGTTGAGATGACTATCCAAGAAGAAACACGCTATACTCACAAAGATCGCAAGTTTTCAAATACTTACAAGCAGAAGCCTGGGGACTATACCTGGGAATGGTTACTAAGAGTGTGGGATACTGGTGCACGAAATGTAATATTAGACCGGTCTGAGTTTCTGGATATGGGACCCCTAAGCACAGACTCTTCTTTCAATGTCTCAGCGAGAGATACTAAGAGAGGATCTAATTCCTTATTAGGTTGGTTTGCTGAAGCATGGACTGCCAGATGGCCTAGATTGGACCAACTTGAAGTACCTGACCTACCCTGGTACACTGTAGAGGAAGGCATCCAAAAGCTTAGAGAAATTGGTATGTTATAATGGATCTATCAAGATATTCCCATAGACCCAAAAAGGAGGCATCCTGAGGACATACCCTTCACCACAACCTTAAGGAACGTTTGTGAAGTGGGCCCCAGCATCTCTGAAGACTCCTGCAATTGCTATTTTATGTGCACCAGGATTAACAGTGGGCACTGCCCTAAGTGAACTCCAACATTTGCCCACAATGGGGCTGATTGGGCCCTGTGATGGTAGAGGGCAGGTGTCGGCACTGAATCAACAGAGACAGGGTAGGTGTGGTTATAATAGACAACAAGTTTTCAGTAGTAATCAACCTGTTTCATGTGGAATTATGGCATTGGCTACTTAGCCACGGTGTCCCTAGGAATGAAATACATTGGAAACCTACTAAACATTTATGTGATCTATACAGGTGGAAGAATGGTGGATCAGGTGAACATCAGAATAGACAGTCACGATCGCTCAATCAATTCCCAGACCTGAGCTGGTTTACAGACCCACAACCCCTTGAATGAAGGGGAGGCCGGGTTCCTTGTAAGGAGGACCCTGCTACATTAGCAAAGGTCTATACTGTTAGTCTTTCTTCTAGCCTTCCCCAAAGGGACCTGCGGCCTTTCACAAGAGTGACTGTTCATTAGGGAAAGGAAATAATCAAACTTTTCGGGGATTACTGGACACGGGCTCGGTAACTGACACTAATTCCAGGAGATCCAAAGTGTTTGGAAGGCCCACCAGTCAGAGTGGGGCTTATGGAGGTCAAGTTATCAATGGAGTTTTAGCTCAAGTATGCCTCACTGTGGGTCCAGTGGGCCCTGAATGCATCCTGTGGTTACTTCCCCCATTCCAGAATGCATCATTGGAACAGACATACTTAGTAACTGGAACCCCATATTGGATCTCTGAAATGTGGAATAAGGGCTATCATGGTAGGAAAGGCCAAGTGGACACCATTAGAACTGCCATTACCAGTATAATAGTAAACCAAAAGCAGTGCCGCCTTCCTGGAGGGATTGCAGAGATCAGTGCCACCATCAAAGACTTGAAAGATGCAGGGGTGGTGATTCCTATCACACCCCCATTTAACTCATCCATTTGGCCTGTAAAGAAAACAGATGGATCCTGGAGAATGACAGTGGATGATCGTAAACTTAACCAGGTGGTGACTCCAATTGCAGCTGCTGTCCCAGATGTGATTACATTTCTTGAGCAAATGAATACTTCTGGTACTTAGTATGCAGCTTTTGTTCCGGCTAATGCCTTCTTCTCAATACCAGTGTCGAAGGACCACCAGAAGCAGTTTGTCTTCAGCTGGCAGGGGCAACAATACACTTTCACAACTCTCCCCCAGGGGTACATCAACTCTTCCGCCCTGTGCCATAATTTAGTCCGAGAGGACCTTGATCTCCTGTCTATTCCACAAAATGGCACACTAGTCCATTATATTGGTGACATTATGCTGATTGGACCCACTAAGGAGAATGTATCAAAGACTAGATTCATTGGTGCAACATCTGCGTACAAGAGGTTGGGAATTAACCCAACAAAGATTAAGGCACCCTCCGCCTCATTAAAATTTCTAGGGGTCCAGTGGTGTGAGGCATGTCGAAATATTTCTACTAAAGTGATGGATAAGCTATTGCATTTAGCGCCCCCAACGACTAAAAAGGAAGCACAATACCTAGTGGGCCTCTTTGGATTTTGGAGGCAACATATTCCTCACTTGGGTGTTCTACTTCGACCTATTTATCAAGTGACATGAAAAGCCTCCAATTTTGAGTGGGGCCCAGATGAGAAAAGGCTCTTCAACAAGTTCAGGCTGCCGTGCAAGCTGCTTTGCCACTGGGACCATATGATCCAGCTGACCCAATGGTGCTAGAGGTGTCAGTTGTAGATAAAGATGCAGTGTGGAGTCTTTGGCAGACCCCTATTGGTGAATCACAGTGTAGACCCTTGGGATTTTGGAATAAACTTCTCCCATCCTCTGCAGACAACTACTTCCCCTTTGAAAAACAGCTGTTGGCCTGTTAGTGGGCCTTGGTAGAGACTGAACGCCTCACCATGGGCCACCAGGTCACCATGAGGCCTGAATTACCTATCATGAACTGGGTATTGTCTGACCCACGTAATCATAAAGTTGGACATGCGCAGCAACACTCCATTGTTAAGTGGAAGTGGTATATACGAGATCGGGCCAAAGCAGGACCTGAAGGAACAAGTAAGCTGCATGAAGAAGTGGCCCAAATGCCAACAGTCTCCACTCCTGTCACATTGCCTCCTTTCTCCCAGTCTGCACCTATGACCTCCTGGGGAGTTCCTTACCATATTTTAAGTGAAGACCAAAAAAGACGTGCTTGGTTTACGGATGGCTCTGCACGATATGCAGGTGCCACTCGTAAGTGGACAGCAGCAGCACTACAGCCCCTTTCTGGGACCTCCCTAAAGGACAGTGGTGAAGGGAAATCTTCCCAATGGGCAGAACTTCGAGCAGTGCACCTGGCCGTTCAGTTTGCATATAAGGAAAAATGGCCAGATGTGAGACTATATACTGATTCATGGGCGGTAGCTAATGGCTTGGCTGCATGGTCAGGGAATTAGAAGGACCATGATTGGAAAATTGGTGACAAGGAGGTGTGGGGAAGAGGTATGTGGATAGACCTCTCTGAATGGGCCAAGAAAGTAAAGTTAATTGTATCTCACGTGAACGCTCATCAAAGGATTACCTCTGAAGAGGAGGACTTTAATAATCAAGTGGATAAGATGACACGCGCTGTGGAGACTGGACCTCCTCTTTCCTCTGCCACCCCTGTCATCGCCCAATGGGCACATGAACAAAGTGGACATGGCGGCAGGGATGGAGGTTACGCATGGGCACAGCAACATGGACTTCCACTCACCAAGGCTGACTTGGCCACTGCCACTGCTGAGTGCCCCATTTGCCAGCAGCAGAAACCAACATTAAGTCCAAGATATGGGGCAATTCCTCGGGGAGATCAACAGGCAACTTGGTGTCAGGTTGATTACATAGGACCACTTCCATCATGGAGGGGGCAGCGTTTTGGACTGGAATAGACACCTACTCTGGATATGGGTTTGCCTTCCCTGCACGCAATGCTTCTGCCAAAATTACCATTCATGGACTTACAGAATGCCTCATCCACCGGCATGGCATCCCACATAGCATTGCTTCAGATCAAGGAACTCACTTTACAGCAAATACAGTGCAGCAATGGGCCCAATTCCCATGGAATCACTGGCTGTATCACGTCCCTCATCATCCTGAAGCTGCCGGCTTGATAGAACGATGGAATGGGCTCCTAAAAATAATAGGGGTGGATTGAGATAGTTAACATTTATTGTGCCAACCTGGCCGATAAACACATGTGGAATTAATTGAAGGGCAGAGAGATAAATGGCTTGGCGAGCCTCACCTTTCTTGTCTCTTGCCCTTTGATCATCGGACCAGTGTGCGGCTGCCTTGACTGTTCTCTGCCTCAATTTGCAAGCTACACTACCTGTGGGACACCTAACCCGTGGACTGTATTGCTCTAATTTGAGGTTCCTTTAAGACTTGCTTCGCCACACTATTGTAGTATATATCGCTTGAGCTGGGGACTGTTGGACTCTGTCATCTGGCTGACTGTTGGTTACCTGCCTTGCTGTGTTGCTCTACAGAGGACTACCTGGCGACCCTCAAGACTTGAAGGACTGCCAGTGTCTCACAGCTGTCTCATGGGAATTAGTTTCATTGAGCCATTTGTACTGCTTTATAGATTAATTAACTGTTTATTTCTTATGCTATCTATCTATATAAATATATACTAAAAATTATTAGTGTTCTGGTTTCTTTTTCCTCTAGAAAACCCTATCAGGCCAAGGGCTGACTGTGGAACAGACCATCAATTGCTGATATGTAATTTCAGGATAAAGCTCAAGGAAATTGCAACAAGTACAAGAGAGCCAAACTCTGACCTAGAGTCTATCCCATCTGAATTTCCAGAACAGATTTGATGCACTGAACAGTAGTGACAGATGACCTGATGAACTGTGGGAGGACATCAAGAACACTCATGAAGAAAGCAATAGGTCATTAAAAAGACAGGAAACAAAGAAAAGATCAAAGTGGGTGTCAGAAGAGACTCTGAAACTTGCTCTTGATCATAGAGTTGCTAAAGCAAATGGAAGAAGTG
Organism: Tenrec ecaudatus; assembly: GCF_050624435.1. NCBI lineage: Eukaryota > Metazoa > Chordata > Mammalia > Afrosoricida > Tenrecidae > Tenrec > Tenrec ecaudatus. The sequence goes on along the minus strand of NC_134543.1, from coordinate 113,753,633 downwards.
AAGTCAAAGAGCTGAATAGAAATTTTCAAAGGGCAGCTTGAGAAGACAAAGTCAAATAATATGATGAAATGTTCAAAAACTTAGAAGTAGAAAGCCAAAAGGGAAGAACACATTCAGCATATGTTGAATGTGAAGATGGAAAGACTACGTAGTCACTGTACCAAAAACCGAAGCCCTGGCGGTGCAGTGGTTATATACCGGGCTGTGATCTACATGGTCAGCAGTTGGAAACCACCCACAGCTCCTTGGAGTAAAGACTGGGCTCTCTACTTCCATGAACAGTTAAAAGTCACAGAAACCCACCGGGGGTGGCTGTGAGTCAGCACTGACTGTATGGCAGTGAGTTTGGTTTGGTTTGAGCACAAAAAGAACTAGTCAACATTCCACCATTTCAGAAGGTAGCATATGAGCATGATCCAAGGGCGTGGAAGGAAGAAGTTCAAGCTGCACTGAACGCATTAGAAAAAGCAGAGCTCCAGGAACGGATGGGATATCAATTGAAATGTTTGAACAAGCTAATGAAGCACTGGGAGCACTCATCTATGCCAGGAAATTTGGAAGACAGCTGTTTGGCAAAATGACTAAAAAAAAAAATCCATTTTTGTACCCATTCCAAAGAAAAGTGACCCAACAGAATGCTCAAATTATAGAGCAATATCATTGATATCACGTGCAAGTACAATTGTACTGAAAGTCATCCAACAACCCTTCGAGCAGTACATTGACAGGGAGCTTCCAGAGGTTCAGGCCAGATTCAGAAAAGGATGTGGAACAAAGGATATCAGTGCTGATGTCACATGGATCTTGGCTCAAAGCAGAAAATACCAGGAAGCTGTTTCCCTGTGTTTTTATGGAGTATGCCATGGCATTTGATTGTGGATCATAACAAAACATGGATATCCTTGAGAAGAATGGAAATTCCAGAACACTGCATTGTGCTCATGCAGAACTTGTACATGGATCAAGAGGCAGTTGTGTAAACAACCAGGGAATATTGCACGGTGCAAAATCAGAAAAGGTGTGTGACAGCGTTGTGTCCTCTCCCCATAATTATATACTCTGTATCCTGCACCGATAATTAGAGAAGCTGGTTTATTATAAAGAAGAATTGGCATCAGGATTGGAGCTTGTTAACAACCTGTCATAGACAGATGACACAACCTTGCTTGCTGAAGGTGACAAGGGCCTGAACCACTTGCTGATGAAAATCACAGATTGCAACCATCAGTATGGATCACAGCTCAGTGTAAAGAAGACCCAAATCTTCCCTGCAACTGTACCCGTAGAGTAACATCACGCTAAATATAGAAAACATTGAGGTTGTTGATGATATTATCTTGCTTGAATTCACAGCCAATGCGCATGGAAAGCACTGAAGAGATCTATTTGGATCTAATGCACCGCATTAGGTAAATCTGCACAAAACCTGTGCCAGTCACCTACTCTGGTGCCAATTTAAGGATTAAGAGTGTAGGGGGCGGAGTCTAGGCTGTCAATCTGGAGATAGCCAATGAGACTTCTGTGTGGGCATGGCCTTCTGAGAATTCTGGGAAATCTGGTACTTCCTTTTTAGAGGTGGAAGACACCTCTCTCTGCGTGACACTCACTGGGAGACTTTGCAGAAGACAAGTCACGTGGACGCAACCAGACCTCTGAAGCCAGAGAAGCCACAGAGAGACCCCTGCCAGCGCTGAGATGCTTACAGCACCACTGGATCCAAGGACTTTCTACCCACTGGCCTGTGATGGCCCTGCATTTGGCTTCATTGCATGTGTTTCATGAGTCTAAAGAGGACTTTACAGATTGGTATCAGACTTATGGCCTTGGACTGGACTGGGTTGGGATGTTTTCTTAATGTCCAATTGCTCTTGTATATAAACCTCTTCCTTACACACATATGTGTGTCCATGGATTTGTTTCTCTAGTCTACCCAGGCTGACACAAAACCTCTATAGGTCATTGAAAAGCATTGATGTTACTTTGAGGACTAAGGTGAGCCTGGCCCAAGCCATGGTATTTTCAATGGCCTCATATGCCTGTGAAATTGAATAAGGAAGACTGAAGAAGGGATGCCTAGGAATGATGGTGCTGGAGAATATTGAAAGGACCGTGGACTGCTAACAGGACAGACAGAATGGTCTGTCGTGGAAGAAGTAAGGCCTGAGTGCCCCTTAGGGGCAAGTTTGGCAAGCCTTCGTCTTAGATACTTTGGACATGCTGTCAGGAGAGACTAATCCCTGCAAGAAGACACCATGTTTGGTAAAGAAGAGGGCCAGTGAACAAAGAGGAAGGCTCTCACGGAGCTGGTCTGACACCGGGGCTGCAGCAATGAGCTCCAGCACAGGAACAAATGTGCGGGGGTGAAGGACCAGGCAGGGTTTCATTGTGGTGTGAATAAAACCACGACAACAACTAGAGGTCTACTGTTGGTCAGAACTGACTCAGTGGCAACAGCACGTCAGCTAATACGCATGCAACAATGACTCGGCTTAGAAGGATATGCTGCCAATTTGTATTACTGCGGAAGGGCTCCGAGGAGAGCAGCCATGTACTGATTTAACAGTCCAGACCAGAGGTAGACACACCGGCGGCCATCTCTCTGCCAGGCCAAGTAGGTGATGAACAGGACGCTAAGGTGTCAGGCCTTCTTATTCCTCAACTCGATTAGGAGAAGCTCCAATGGCCATGAATGTGCTTGCTGAAAGATCCCAACTAAAAGCAATATTCCTCTGTTCATTTCCTAGACAATCACTACTTTGAGACATCTGTCATGGATACCTGTATGAGTGAGGTATGTGACTCAGATGCCATTTAATTTTAAATGACCGCACCCAAAAAGTCCAAACGCAACTCACTGCCATCGAGTTGACACTAATCAGCAAACCTAAAAAGAGCCGAACTGTCCTATAGTGTTCCCAGCCCAATGCTTAGTGCACCGCTCCCCACGGCAACTTCCGTGGCCCCTTCAAGATGACTCTGTGGGCTCCTTCAAAACTATGCTGGCTCCAAACCACCTCATGCACAACAGAAAGGAACGCCGGTACCATTCAGAAGGGTGGCATTCATAGGGTCAAATTAGGGGAAAGGAGGACAGAATTAGGATTTGACTCCAAATTAAATTCCTATTACCCCTTTCCTGCTCCCTTCAGGGTCTTTTAAAATGTAACTTATACCTGTATATGATTCATTCATCAATTAGCATGCTCTTTTCAGGTGTTGTCAAGTCAGTTCTGACTCATGGCTACCTGACATACAACAGTCCTGGGACATCCTCGCAATTGTTCTTACATCTGAGCCCATGGTTGTACCGCGAGGTCAATCCATCTTTTCCAGGGCGTTGTATAATTTCATATCAGCTTGAAGATACATAAAAGTGTAGGGGTGGGGTTTAGCCTGTCAATCAGGTTGCAGCCTGATGGTGACTCCTGGTGGGTGTGCCCTTCTCATAAGGAGGGGCCTGGAAATCCCCCTCCACCGCTCCCACTCCCCACCCTCTGCCTTCCCCTTCCTGCTGGCTGACCCAAAGACGCTACCGTGGATCCACACGACTTTGTACCCACCGGCCTGTGATCTTCCTGCATTCTGCATCACTGCACATGGCTGTGTGAATTTGAAGAGGGACCTATGGACTAGAGTTGGATTGGGCTGGTGTGGGAAACAGAACCAGGAAGAGAGTGTATGAAGACAAACTCTCAACATTCATAGGTTAAGGAGTCTGGGAGATCAAGGCTCCTTTGGAGGAAACCTTTACGTTTGTGGGTTGGAGTTGCGTCCCACTCACATTCTTCTAAGTAAAAGTTATTCCTCACAATGTCCCCCCATAATAATGCCAAATCTAAGGTGCTGTTTACAGACACATGGTCACTGACTATACTCTTGGAGGTCAGCTGCTTGAAGGCTTGCCTGAAGGTCATCTGCCATCAAAGGCAATTAGACCCTATGGTCTATCCCACCCTAAGCCCTGCCCATTCCCTTCTGATATGGATAATGGATTGTTCCCCTAGAGAAGAGCTCAAAGACATCTAAGGTCAAGCCAACTCAGAGACGATCAAGGTTAGGTTGCCATCTTGATTCTAAAGTTGCCCATCTTGTTACCTGTGTGCCTTCCTGACATATGTATGCTTCTAGTGAACCCCTTCCTATTGTGTGTACACCCCTAGCTTGTCCTCCTCTGTTTACATGTATGCCTCTTATACAACCCCTTCCAGTTACTTATATGCTTACTGAGGCCTTCAACCCAAGATTATATAAATGTGTGAGAGTACATTACACTCTTTCTCTCTCTGTTTGGACCTGGCTCCTGAAGTCACAACTGCGAGGTGAGCCCTTGAATAGTTTATCTTGTCTGATGTCTCTTTAATTTACCCCTCAATTACACAACCACCCCTTAAACCCATTTGGTTGTAGGGAAGCTCATCCCCCACAATCTGGGATGTTTTCTTGATATACAATTACTTCTTGATATAAAACTAGTTCTTGCTCATATATGAATGTCCCTGGATTTGTTTCTCTGGTCAACCTGGCCTAACACAAGGACCTTCCTTCCTCTTTTTCACTGCCCCTCTATTTTACCCGGCATGATGCACTTTTCCAGGGCCTGCTTTCACCTGATACCAAAGGACCTGAGAGGAAGGGTTGTTAGGCAGATAGGCAGGGATGGGATGTCCATTGACGCATGCCCAAGAGAGCCAAGCACGAGAACAAAGGGCGGCGCACTGCACATGCTCAGAGGCCTAGGTTTTCCTGTAGCGGGCATGGGTGGGTGTTGAACCTAGATCAGCCCACCTGGGCAAGATGATTACAATTCAGCCAATGAGGTTGACCTGGGGTTGCTCACTACACCTCCCCCTGGAATCCTTGAAAAGGCAGAAACCCACAGGCAGAGAGGTCTTTTTTTTGGAGGAGAACTTGGGAGAGAGATCTTTGCTTGACCCCGAGCAGTCTCTGCCAGGCTGCATGGTCGGAAGGAATCCTAGGGATGCCGCGTAAAACCTGAAACTTCTTTTAACTCTCATTAAACTCACTTGGATCACGAGCCAGGCTTCTAGGTGAATTCTTTCACGTGCAGGGCCAAGGACCAAGGTGTAACTCTAGCCCAGAGAGAGATCTTACAGTGTCAGCATTCTTACTTCTAAGAACATTCTGGGTGCACCCACCCCTTCCAAGACAGATTTGTTCGTTGTTTTGGCAGTCCATAGCATTTGTAATATTTCTTCACCAGCTCCTTAATTCAAATATATTGATTTTCTTTAGTCTTCCTTATTCAATGTCCAACTTCAACATGCATATGAAGGAATTGACACTACCATGGCTTGAGTAAGGTGTATCTTTTTTTTCTTAATCATTTTATTGGGGGCTCATACAGTTCTTATCCCAAACTGTACATCCTTCCGTTCTGTCAAGCACATTTGTTTATATGCTGCCGTCATCATTTTCAAAACATTTTCTTTCTACTTGAGCCCTTGGTATCAGCTCCCTTTTCCCTCTTCTTCCCCCCTCCCTCCCTAAATAACCCTTGATAATTTATAATTTTTTTTCATGTCTTACACTGACCAATGTCTCCCTTCACCCACTTCTCTGTTGTCCTTGGAGGAGTTATATGTAGATCATTATGATCGGTTCCCCCTTTCTCCCACCTCCCTCCCCCTTGCCCTCTTGGTATTTCTACTCTCATTATTGGTCCTGAGGGGGTTATCTGTCCTTGATTCCCTGTGTTTCCAGCTCTTTTCTGTACCAGTGTACATCCTCTGGTCTAGCCATATTTGTAAGGTAGAATTGGGGTCATGGTAGTGAGGGTGAGCAAGCATTAAAGAACTAGAGGAAAGTTGTATATATCTTTTTTTTGAAAGTTGTTTCATTGGTGCTATACTGCACCCTGTCTCGTCTCTTCCTTGTTACTCTTCTGTAAGGGGATGTCCAACAGTCTTCAGATGGGCTTTGGGTCTCCACTCTGCACTCCCCCTCATTCACATTGATATGATTTTTTGTTCTAGGTTTTTGATGCCTGGTGCCTGATCCTATCAACACCTCATGGTCACACAGGCTGGTGTGCTTCTTCCATGTGGTGTCATGGGGACTCTGTTGTTTCTCAGCTAGATGACTGCTTGTTTATATTCAAGCCTTTAAGACCCCAGATGCTATATCTTTTGATAGCCATGCACCATCAGCTTTCTTCACCACATTTACTTATGCACCCATTTGTCCTCAGCGATCATGTCAGGAAGGTGAGTGTCACAGAATTGCAGGTTATTCGAACAAAGTCTTCTTGAATTGAGGGAGTACTTGAGTAAAGGCCCAATGTCTGTCTGCTTCCTTAATACTTATCATATTAATATATGTACATAGGTCTATTTCCCTATCATTATATAAATATATTTACATATGTACATATATATATGTATCTATGAATGTCCTTTGCCTCCCAGTTCTTTCCTGTATTTGGGTCAAGTATCTCTTAGTCCTGAAAGTAACATCCTTGCTCTTCAGCACTTAAAGTAGGTCTTAAGATTCACAAAACACACCTCTCTCTTTACCACCAAATTTAGTTTCCCAGAGGAAGAACTACTTGGAACACTTAAATTGTTCAAAAGCTTCCTCCTCCTCCTTTTCTGGTCATTTGTTAATACCATTGTTTCTTGATGTTAAAACAGGCATGAATTAATAGCTTTCCCGATTGACATATGATACTGTAACCCTCAGCACACACTCCACATCGCTCCCACCCGCCCCCAAGACCATCACTCCTTTGCACTCCTCTCTCGGCTTCTTTGACGATGGTTAATAATATGTGTTCCTCTTTCTTTCTTCTTCCTTCAGCTACATGCAGTTTTCTTTGCTGGGTGAGATGATTGTTGTAACACCCCTACCGTTCCCTGATGAGCCCTGGCAGCACAGTAGTGAACGCACGTGGCTGCAAGTCCCACCAGCTGCTCCAGGTGAGAAAGGTGTAGCAGTTTGCTTCCTGGAAGACGGATAGCCTCTGGTCCAGTTGTACTCTGTCCTGTAGGGTCATCGGAGTCATAATCCACTTGATGGCAGTGGGGTGTAGTTTGGGTTAGCTTGCTCTTTAAGGAGTTCTGGGGGGACCCATGGTTGAGCACTTGGCTACTCACAGCAAGGATGGTGGCTTGAACCCACTCTTGGCTCCTTGGGAGAAAAGACCTGATGATGTGCTCCCCGAAATGCTACAGCCTAGGCCAGCCAATGGTGGTGGTTCTGCTTTATCCTGTAGAGCCCCTGGGAGTCAGGGTGAACTGGATGGCATCCAGCCGCTCTGACTCTCCTCCTCCCTTCTCACCGGTGCAATCTGTGTACTTCCAATCACATTAAAGGTTGACAACATTTCCACCTTCTCATCATCATCATTAATAGTCTTCCCAAGTGTACCTAGAGGTGGATATAGTTCACTGCACGGTGTCGTTCACACCTTGAGTACATTTCCTTACAATATTGTTTAGCTTTTCCTAAAAATTTCCGATTAGGCCCTCCTCACCTGTGGACCATCGCCTGTCCCAATGGAGTCTTCTATCTTCTCAATGCTATAGTTGATTCTACAGACACTTCCTTTTGCTCCAGGCAATTCTCCCAGGCGCTTGTCTCCTCCTCGTTTTAATCTGAACTTTCCTCTCTGAATGTACGCTTCTCAGCCTGGTGTGGAAATGGCCTCGTGAACGGAATTCATCCTTCTGGGTTCTGTTTATGGCGACCGTTGCTTTGGGCCTAAGTCTTAGGTCAAGGTTCCCTCAAAGGAATGGTGGTTCTCTGTCCTCCTCCCCCCTTTTCATAAGTCCCTTGGAAACCCTCCACAGGCCAGTCTGTAGGAAACCCTTTAAGGTGGCTAGATGCATTAGAAAGTTTTCCTCCAAATTATAGCTTGTCTTTTCCTAGGTGCTTCTTCTGCCTATTGATCCCCTCCTACTTCGATCTTACAACTTCATTCAAGCATCACCTTTGTGGAAATGAACTATTCCTGTCCCTACCCACACCGTATTACCAATCTCATGCCCTGAGATGAAATAATCTTTTCTATATTGAAAAAGGCACCTCTTTTCTATGTAGCAGTTTTAAACACGTTCCTACAGTACATTCCAATTCTTTCCTTCATGTAGCCTTTCCGTTGGGAAAGGTAGGGGGCACGGGGACGCGGGTGGAGGGGTGGGCGGGGACCCAGTGATGGAATTCTCACCCTTCATCCTGAAGACCCAGGGTTGATTCCTGATGCAGGCACTTTGGGCAATTGAACCCCCCAGCTACTCTGAGGGAGAAAGATGAAGCCATGTGCCCCGGTGATGATGGACAAAACCTCAGAAACTGTAGCCCGTCAGCATGGACTCTAGGTCTGTGGGTTGAGTTTGGTTTCTGTTTGGTTAATGACCTTACACAACTACCACCTGTGTGGTTGGTGGAGGTTTTCATTCTGCTGTGCTATGGGACAGACTTCCTACTGAGACTAGGGAGAAAGGCCAGGTGATCTACTTCTGAGCACCAGCTGTGGATCGCAACGGCCCAGCCCACGGTTCATCGTGGGGATGAGGCCGGGCTGGGCAATGCTTCATTCTGTGGGGCATGAGGTCGCTGTGAGTCCAGGGCCCACGTAATGGCAGCTAGTATAGGAACGATGTCTTACTATTCAGCACTATTGGTTATCCCGGAGCTTGGTCATGGTAGGTGCCTGTCTTGGTTATTGAATGGCTTTAACAAACAAATCTATTTTCGAAGAGTTTTGTTGCTGTTGTTAGGTGCCATCGAGTGGGTTTGCGGTGTCATAGGCTAGATGTCTGCGTTCAGGGACTGGCTCCAGAGCAAGGCCTTCTCTGTCTCCTGGATCTTGGGGCAAGGGCCCTGTCTCTTCAGTGATTATATCTTGAGGGGACATCCATCATCCCCCATCTCTGCTTCCTTTCAAAACAGACCGTTTCTTAGCTCAAAAACAGCGCAGTTAAGACACTCCCTCCACGAACACTATGTTTTTAAGGCAAAACAAAATTCCCTAACCAGATTATAGCTACATGTTTTCAACACATTTGCGGGTGGGGTGGGGCATATTTCAATCCACAAGTGCCCAATACCCGTTTTCTGAAAGAACCTGGGCCCCTGAGACGGTGGCTGCTTCTCTTCAGCCCTCTTGTGATGTTCCTCTAGATTGCTCAGAGCTCTTAGGGGAAAATTACGTAGTGGCTAATGGGAGTAGGCAAGGGGTTTGTCGAAAGTGAGATCACTTACAAAGTTATGGGAAAGGCTAGAACGTCATGATGTAAATCTTACAGGCCTGGTCTCAAAAACGTGCAACAGAAATGGCCTGATTTAAAAGAAAAGAAAAGAAAGGAAGGAAGGAAGGAAGGAAGGAAGGAAGGAAGGGAGGGAGGGAGGAAGGAAGGAAGGAAGGAAGGAAGGAAGGGAGGGAGGAAGGAAGGAAGGAAGGGAGGAAGGAAGGGAGGAAGGGAGGGAGGGAGGGAGGGAGGAAGGAAGGAAGGGAGGGAGGAAGGAAGGAAGGAAGGGAGGGAGGGAGGGAGGAAGGAAGGGAGGGAGGGAGGGAGGAAGGAAGGAAGGAAGGGAGGGAGGGAGGAAGGAAGGGAGGGAGGAAGGAAGGGAGGGCTTGAGACTTGTATTTGAGCAATCGGCCCAGCTAAGTGAGACATCAACTGAGTCCACCTGGAAGAAGCACACCAGCCTGCGTGATCCCAGGTTGATAAACAACAAAATCCAACTCTGAAGGAGGGAAAGGTATCAGAGCTTCCATCGTGACCACCAATTTGCAGAAGGCGATCCCCATAGCCGCTGGCAGAATTCCTACATGGATTAAGCCTCTGGGGGATCCCGTCTGAGCACAGTCGAGGGACATGAATAGCCTTGGTGTCAGACAGAAACTATGGAAACTTAATTAAGGAGGACGGGACTAAGTTATAATGTGATGACTGGTCCTTTCATCTTTCTCTTGACTCGTTTTAGATTTGTCTTAAATACTTGTTGTTGTTTTTTTTCTTTACAGAGGTTATTTTCCTCTGGTTTATTTGAATAATTCTGGTGGCATTTTCTTTCTTCTTTTTAATATGTGTACTGGTTTGTTTACTTATTTTTTAGTATTTTTCGCAGCTTATGACGCACGGGAGGGGAGGATGTGTAGAGACAATCATCGTTATAGTGGCTTATCAGGGATAGAGGGGTGGGGGACTGGAGAGAAAGATCAACTAATAAATAGAGGAGGGAGGGGGAAAGATGTGCTAGAATTGATTGTGGCGATGTATGTACCAGTCTTTTCAAATATGACTGAACTACGAAGTACATGATATGTGAATTATAGCTCAATAAACTATTGAAGAGAAACAATGGATGGGTAAAGAAGCAGCTGCCGCCACCACCACCACATGCTGAAACGTAGCAACCGACTGTGATGTAACCATCGCGTTCCAAACCTAGTCTCAACTTTGATGTGATTACCGTGGTGCTCAAAACCAAGTCTCAAAACCTAAGCTCTGCAAATGGAAGTTCCAGGCAGGTCCTATGTCCTCACCTTTGCTCAGTTCCAAATTCAAGTCCTTACAGGTTAATCTGGTTGTTACAGGCTCGGTCATATACCTGCATCACAGCTAGGAAACGACTCTGGGAAACTGAGCTCTGGTCTCTCCTTGGAGGCAAGACTCATGTGGAAATGCCCACAAAATATAGAAAGAATGGGTCAACAAGAAAACCCCTCACTGTTGTCATGTCGATTACGACTCACAGTGATTCTGTAAGACACAGCAGACCTGCGTCTGCGGGTTTCTGAAGAGCAAGTGAACCTTGAGGTTTGCAGCCCAGCATGTGACCCACCCACCACACCACCGGGGCTCCTTTTAGGAAGGACCTGAGCGGAAATGGGACTTCCCACACATAGCCAGCCATTGCAGTGTCAGCCACTTCCTCTGTGGGAAGCCTTCCTGGAGTTGCAAGGGTTCCGAAACTTTTCACTGATCTTTAACTCATGGGTGATCACAAGAATCAACTCAACCAGACCAGTGATCATGGGTTGGTGCTGGACCAGGTAATGCTTTCTTCCATTGTACATGTAAGTTCACCATCAGTCAGAGCTGACTCACAGAAACTAACAAGTCATTTAAGAAGACTCTTCATGGATATAATTTGGCCAATCACATCCCCAAAGACCATACATATTATATATGCCCCAACTGTTGAGTTACTAATTTTTTCTTTTCATAATTTTTCCCCATCAGAAATGCTCTTTTGGAAGTCACTGACTTCTTGGCTCACATAGAACTGAGTAATTCAGGGGAGGGAGTGAATGTACAGGGGACAGGTAGGCCTGAAAACTTGATTAATGACATCCTAAAATGGTAGAGCACAGGGCCATTTCCTGAACACATTTTCATGGCTCCGATCCCCTCCATAACGATAGCCATAAAAGTTGCCATTTTTACAAATTAACAAAGGCTCACTGCCTCAGTGGGCGTCTCCAGAAAAGCAGGGAGTGGAGGCTAGAATGAGTCATGTGGTAATGGATTAGAGTTGGAGACATACGTATGAACTCCTATTTAGCCTAATGCAGATACAAATGGTTTACATGTAGACCTGTTTTTAGATATGGGTCTATACATGGAGAGGGAAACACATCTATCTCCTTCCTCTGTATCTGAGGGGGTCAGAAATCACTACACCCCAATAGCGATGAGCACACCTACCACAGACGGCCTTGGCTTCTAATCCCATTATCCAGTAACTCGGACCAGAGCAACTTGGATAAATGACTCATTCTAGAAGGTAGGGCAGGAAAACTATAAGATGAGCCTGGAGCATGTTGTAGCCAGGTGTTAAGAAAATTCTCGGGGAAAAGAGACTCTGACTTCACATACATGTCATAGCGACCCCTTTGGCTTAGACAGGATAAAGGCAAGACAAAGCTTCCAGATGAGGGAGACCACTGGCTTGAGGCCATAGTGGTATCGAAAGGATTCACAGCCACATGACTAAATTACAAAGTAGGGGATGTGTCTCTAAATCATGATGGGCAGCAGATCAGTTCGTCACAGTTCCAGGTGGTGATACGTATCCTATTATAGACTGTGTTAGAGCTTAAGGTCTGAGCACTAGGTTTGGGGGACACTACTGTTAGAGCGACAATCCAAATCTATTTTTGCGTCTCCGTATGGATTAAGTCTCCATTGACTCCTTTCCTACCATTAACCTACACGGTGAATAGCTTTGCCCTCAGGCAGAGTGTATTAGAAAGTGGATTGCTAGTCCTCTCATAGCCAGTCCAGAAAGGGGAAGCCTATCCCTTAGGGACTTGTCTGGGCATGTCCTTGATGGGACTGGGGTACTAGAATCCACAGGATGGTGAGTCATATCCTGAGTCAGCTACACCTTGGTTGGAAGGCCCTGAACCAATCTGGTCAACTCTTCTACCAAGCATAATGTAAATGTCCCCGTCACGGACCTAGGCCCACTTCTACAGTCTCTCCTGCAACTGTGATGTGCTGACCTGCTGCCAGTCGTGCTTTTGCGACAGTCTCCCATGTATTCCCATATCCCATTCAAGTGGCATCACTGGATGCCATCGTGGCCTTGTGCCAATGGTATCTCTTAAATAATCTCTACTTTGTCTTGTGTAAGACTTAATAAAAGGGCCTCCATAAATTATCTTAAACATCATTTAGAGCAGTGGTTCTCAACCTTCCTAATGGCATCACCCTTAAATACAGCTCCTCATGTTGTGGGGACCCCCCCAACCATAAAATTATTTTTGTTGCTACTTCACTGTCATTTCGCAACTGTTATGAACAGTCATGTAAATATCTGATATGCAGGATGTATTTTCATTGTTACAAATTGAACATAATTAAAGCATAATGATTCATCAAAAAATATTTCTAATTACAAATAAAGGAAATTTTGTCTTGAAGCATGGTGTAGTATGGGTAACAGTCTTAATATAACAACAGTAAACTACATGGCTACATTATGTGACAGTGTGTGTAAAAAGCCAACTTCAGTGAAAAGGCTGAGATAGCTTCTTTCTCACCAGATCAGACATTCTTGGGCAGTCTTTGCATGAGCACAACGAAGATCATCTTCCACAAGTCTACTTCTGTGTGTAGACTTGATAACCAACACGATGGAAAACCCATTTTCACAAAGATATGTTGTTGGAAATGGAAGAAGGCACAACACAGTCTCAGACAGAACAGGATCTGACTGCAAACACTTGATCCAGAATTTGTAACTGGCATTGTAGAGAAATCAGTTCTCGCTGTATCGCTGTTCATAAGTTTGATGAACTCTGTGTTAGTCTGGGTACTTTAGAGAAACAAATCCACAAGAACTGATCTATAAGAGAGTTTTATATAAAGGGTAAGTGCACATCAAGGAAACATCCCAATCCAGTGCTGCCCAAACCCACAAGTCCAACATTAACCAATTAACCCATATGTCCAACACCAATCCACAAAGTTTTCTTCCGTCTCACAAAACAGACACAATGACACCGACTGCAGGAGGAAAGCTGAGTCAGTGAATGTTTAAGCACCTCAGCACTGGCAGGGGTCTCCACACGGCTGTACCAGCACCCAGGGCTGCATTGGGGTAGGTAGATGTGGCTTCTCCTTGGGGATGTCTTGCAGGAAGTGAGCCGAAGCAGAGAACTGGCTAAGGCAGCTGCACCCTGGTGCGACCATCACAAAGCAAGAGACCCAAGAACTCAAAAGGAGAGGCTCTTTGCCCTTCAATTAATCCCACATGTGTTTATCAGCCAGGTTGGCACAATAAACTAACTAACTCAAATTCCTCTTGTGCTATCTCAGGAACATCTTTAACTTTGTGGGCTTCTGGCAAGTGCAAATGGGTTGTCAGATAGATTTGGAGAGTATGATAAAAATTTTGTCTGCAAGCATGTTCAAGTGTTCTTTCACAGAAATTATCAACTTAATCCTTTAGTCTGGTTCAATGTCATGTTTCTCAAAGAAAACAGATAAGGTAGGCAACATGTAAACTTTATTTTCATCCTTTTTGGGGGGGCCAAAGCTGAAGTTTCATTTGGAATGATTGAATCTTTTCAGACAAATCGAGGCATGTTGTGTTTGGTCCTTGCAGTGATAAATTTAACTCATTCAAGATGGCAAAGATGGCAACCAAGTAAGCTATTTTCTGCCGTTCACTTTTATCGCGAACAGTGCTTCAAACTGCAGTCTTGCTTTCTGATTAAAAAACACTTTGAGTTCATCATGAAGCTCAAAAACATTTTTAAAATGTTCTTCGTGAAAACCATCTCACTTCAGTGTGAAATAGCATAGCATTATTCGGCGCATCCAACTCGTTGCACAGTTGTGAAAATAGTTGACTGCTTAAAGTGCTCGCCTTTACAATTGACAGAACTATGACGCTTTCATTACTTCCTGTAACTCTTGTGGCAGCATCTTCATCGCTAATATTTGATGATAAATCATAGAGTTCTGATGACTTTTGGTGACTCATTCAGTACCAAATGTTGAAATCCAGATCGACATCCTAGCATAGCTGGAGATCCATCTGTGCAAACACCACAAACCTTTTCCCAAGAGATCTTATGCTCTTTCAGAAATGAACCAACTACATCAAATACATCATGTGTAGTTGTCATTTCAAGAGGCTTGCAAAAGGGAAGCTCATCTTTAAAGTTGCCATCATTACTGTACCTCATGTTAACCAGTAACTGTGAACAGTTTTCAATGTCTGTAGATTCATCAAGCTGGATGCTAAACATTGGAAGTGGAGCAGATTTAATTTCCTGGATTATCTGATCAAGACTATCAGAAGATGTGTCATCTATTCTTCTGAGGACAGTGGCGTTAGATAAGGAAATTGCATTCAATTTCATAACAAAATCGTCTCCGATCATAACTCGAACAATGTCTTTGGTACTGGCAACAGTGAATCCTCAGCAATGGTGTGAGGTTTCATAGCTCTGGTGATCCTGAGTGCCACCAAATGTGAAACTTCAGTGGTTGCCACGTTTTGTTTGTGGGACTTGCCACCAGCGTCAAGTCTGGCTTTCTTGAGTCCATCAGCTTTGCTTCTAAAATAGTTGGTATCCTTGTCGACACAGCTCGGATGCTTGCTATCAAAATGGCGTTTTAGTTTATTTGGCTTCATAGACTCGACTGATAGAATTTCACAACAATAGCACATTGCAGTTTCTCAATTCCTGCTGTAATTATTGAGGTAAAACCATTTGTAAAAAATCCTCACTATATTTTCTTTTTTAAATGTTCTTCTATATACGATTCATTGTCATGGGATGGTTTGCTAATGAAAATAATATATGACAATAGATTTAATAATACAAAAGATGATACATAGCATAGTTCAGTCAATACCGTTCTTTAAAGTTTCTTATGATTTACTATTCTTGTTTTTTTTTACATACCTGTTACTATCACAAGGGGGCAGTATTCACATCAACCACAACTGAATATAGAAAGACTAATCAGCACTCAGATTAAGTTCCCATGGTACAGATTTTTTTTTCAGTAGTTGATGATTTTACAGTACATGATTTTACATTTACCCAGTAATTATAATTCATGAAGTGTCGTTTTACCTCCAATACTGCTGCATTCAATACAGTAGCTGCATTCAACACAGTAGCTGCCTTTAACAGAGTAGCTGCTTTCGACACAGCAGCTGCTTTCTACACAGTAGCTGCTCTCTACACATGTGACTGGTCCACATAAGTACATTCTGGCAACAACCCTGTTACATATACCTGTATTTGTACAGGGTGTATGTGATGGGGTTGATGTGATGATGTCATCACTCTGGGTACTTGTATGTGGGCATATCTGCATGAGGACGGACCCGCCTGGAGACGGATAAATGAGTGGTGTCTTGGTCTTGGTGGTTCCTAATACCATCAGAAATATGTGTTTTCCGACGGTCTTAGGTGACCTCTATGAAAGGGTGATTCGACCCCCAAAAGGGTCACAACCCACAGTTTGAGAACTGCTGATTTAAAGAATCCTCTTTCCCCTACAACAAGACTAAACCCTCACAGGATTGGTTCTGGTCCCCCTCTGACCATTTTGGTACAGATATGACTCAGGACCATTCAATCTTAGTACCCCAATTTCCAACAAGGTTAGGTCCAAGCAAGTCCTTGAGAGGGACACTGTCCCTCCCTGAGCTGGTCAGAGGATGCACAGGTAGGTGCTTTCAAGCACATGTTGCCTAATGACAAAGCTTTTTACCATGCTAGTCAATGGTCAGAAAGAACTCCATGGAGGCTGGATTTCTGGAGGGGTTCACAAAGGCCTTAGGGCTCCTGCATACATACCTCTTGCTCAGGACTTCAGTTCCCAACATGCACCTACAATGATGAGAGTATTTCAAAAGGACAGGAGACAACTGAAGGAGTCCCCAAGGAAATGCCGAACAATTTGAGCAACAAACTATAGTAGTGTTGAGTTTTAATCCAAGACACAAAATATAGTAGTGTTGAATTTTAAGCCAAGACATAAAATAAATATCACTGAGTCTATTCTGATATGAATGGCCAAATGGATAAATACATAGGGAAAAGAGACAGATCTCTCCTGCAGATGAATTCCAAATGCCATGTAGATGCACTGTCCTCAGAAAGAGAGCATAACTCCCCACTCCCGATGTGCGGGTTGTACATAGTGACTTCAGGTCGGTATGGAAAGGGGGAGGTACAGTATAAGTTCATAGTAGAGAAACCTTACAACCACTATGTCAGCCAGGTGATCAAGGTCAACATCAAGAGTGGTCAGTCTTGTTGACCTTTGATAGGCTGTGATGAAAATGGAACTCAACTCTGGGTTCTACCTCACAGACACAGACACAGACACACACAGACACACACACACACACACACACACAATCCCCATCTAATCATCAGAATAATATCAGACAAATCCCCATGGAAGAACATTCTACACAACACCTTGCCAGAATCCCTCAAAACAGCCATCAAACACGAAGAATGCCTGAGAAACTGCACCCAAAGAGACACGATGACTAAGTGTAATGTGGCATCCTGGACGGGATCCTGGACCAGAAAAGAGATGTTAGGTAAAAACTAAGGAAATCTCCGTAAATATGGTCATCCATCAGTACTGGTAATAGAATAATGATAACGCATGTACCATACTAATTTAAGAGGTTAATATGGGAAACTGGGTGCTGGATAGGACAACTTTGGACTACCTTTGCAAGTGTGTTATAAATCTAAAACTTATAAAATTTAAAATTTATGTAAATTTTTTTAAAAAATAGGCTCACATTGGTTAGGTGACTAGCCTCATTCTGGATGAGACTAGAATCTAGGTCATTTGAATCTACTATGTTTCAATACTCCGGCTCTCTCAACCCTGTCCTGGGAAAGGCAGAAGCCCAGCAGGTTAGGGGTGGAAAGGCGGTAGGGGAGGATGAGGAAGCTGTTATAAGAAATGATTATCTAGGCAGTATAAAGCCTGAGAAGTAATTATTAGCTGTTGGTGATCTGGATTTGGACAGAAAGCAGTTCAGGTTCCAGAAAACAAAAACAAACACTGATTGAAGAAATCAGGCCTCCTCCAATCAGGCAGGTAGATAAGAGGCAGGCTGAACAGCAGGTGATTGGAATATAAGAAGATTCCTGGTGGGGTCGATGTTCAAACCCGCCAGCCGACCTAGGGAGAAATATGAGGCTGTCTGCTCTTATAAAGGCTTACACCCTCAAAAACCCTCTGCTCTATCCTGTGGGGTCACGTGAATCAGAATGGACTCCATGGCCCTGGGTTTATTGTGGTTTGGGGGCCAAGCTAGAATTTGAGAGAACAAAGGTGCCAGAGGCTATTGGAGGCAAGAAGAGATTAGCCTCTGGAATTAGAATAGTGGGTAAGAAGAGTAAACAAAGTAGCAATGATAATCATCTATATTGATGAGACGTACATTACACTTTACATTAATTTTCTTTCATACATAATCTCACTTGATCTTGAATGAGACATTTTAATCTTTTTCATTAAGGACGGTACTTTTATCCTTCTTGCTTAAAGGGGATTTAAAATGCGACCAGGCCTAAGTTCACAGGTAACAGGGAACCAAGGTGACTGCCTGGAATTGGGGGAGTGAAGCCTTTCCTCTGCCTGCCTTCGTCCTTCAGGCCTTATGGGTTAGCCTTACTCTGCTCTTCACTTGCTTTTCTGCACCACAGCTTAGTTCCTCCATGCTCTTTCTCTACATGTCCTTAAATAGCTTCCCATCACACCACTGCTTAGATCTTCCCTTTGAGCCGTGTGAGGTCACCTACGCCCAGTAACTGAGTCCTCTGAAAGACATAAACTTCTAGAATCTATAAATGCCAACTACTAGGGGGAGGAGATGGGTCAGTCAGGGTGCAGTATAGCACTGATGAAATATGCAACTTTCCTCTAGTTCTTGAATGTTTCCTCTCCCCACCCTCCACTACCATGACCCCAATTCTACCTTACAAATCTGGCTAGACCAGAGGATGTACATTAGTACAGACAGGAACTGGAAACACAGGGAATCCAGGACAGATAAACCCCTCAGGACCAATATTGAGAGTAGCCATGCCAGAAGGGTAAGGGGAAGGTGGGGGGAGAAAGGGAGAACCCATCACAATGACCTACATATAACCCTGTCCCAGAAGGATGGACAACAGAAAAGTGGGTATAGGGAGACATCGGTCAATATAAGACATGAAAAAAATAATTTATAAATTATCAAGGGTTCATGCAGGAGAGTCAGGGAGGGAGGAGGGGAATGAGAAGCTGATAGCAAGGGCTCACGTAGAAAGAAAATATTTTGAAAATGATTATGACAACGAATGTACACATGTGCTTGACACGATGGATGGATGGATTGTGATAAGAGTTATACGAGGCCTCAATAAAATGATTAAAAAAGAAAAAAGAAAGTACTAAGAGTTGAAAGAAGGTCGAACATAATAGTGGGACAGGAGGAAAGCAAAATGAAATAGAGGAAAGAACTAGGAGGCAAAAGACATTTGTAGAGGAATAAATATAGGCATGCACATATGTCAATTATTATATATAATGATAAGGATATAGGTTTATGTACATATATTTAAATGTTAACTATTAAGGCAGCAGACAGGCATTGGATCTCTACTCAAGTAATCCCTCAATGCAAGAACACTTTATTCTAATAACCTGGCATTCTGTGATGCTCATGCTCGCTGAAGTCAAAATGGGTGCCTAAGCAAATGTGATGTAAAAAGCTGATGGTGCCCAGCTATTAAAAGATATAGCATCCGGAGTTTTAAAGGCTTGAAGTTAAACAAGTGGCTATCTATCAGGGAAGCAACAATGCCCACATGGAAGAAGCACACCAGCCAGTGTGATCACGAGGTGTCAGTGGGATCAGGTATTAGACATTAGAAGACCCCAAACAAATAAATATATTGATGCAAATGATGGGGGTCAGAATAGAGACACAAAGCCCATCTGTAGACAATCGCAATGAGTCAGCCAGGGTGCAGCATAACATGACAGAACACACAACATTCCTCTAATTATTTAATGCTTCCTTTCCACCCACGCCACCCCCCACTATCATGCCCCCAGTTCTACCTTAAAAATCCAGCTAGACCAGAGCATGTACACTGGTACAGATAAGAGCTCTCAACACACAGAATCCAGGACAGATAAAGCCCTCAGGAAGAGTGATAGGAGTAGTGATATTATGAAGGTAGGGGGAAGGAGGGAGGAGAAGGTGATCGATGTATTTATAATTTATCAGGGTCCACGAGGTGAGAGGGTGGGAAGGGAGAGGAAAAAAGAGGAGCTGATACCAAGGGCTCAAACAGAAAGAAAATGTCTTGAAAATGATGATGGCAACATATGGACAAATGTGTTTGATACATTGATTATGGATTGTTATAAGAGCTATAAAAAACCCCCAATAAAATGATTGATTAATTAAAAATGAAAGAAAAAATGCCAACTAATGTACACTGTAAGCAGTAACACATTACTTGCCTCTGCCTCTCGGGCTGAGCCAATCCCACAGAATTAGAATGCTTCCTTTATTTGACCCTATAGCATGGACGGTCCCTTCGCATCCCCTTGCACTGAGATGTCCCTCAAGTCAGGGACACACTTTATTCATCTATCTTTATTAAGGAGCCCAGGTGACGTGATAAGGAGCTCTAGTGGGGCTGTCAGGTAAGTATTGGACTGCTTACCACAGGTTAGAGTTCAAATCCATCAACTGCTTCTCTGGAGAAAAAGAAGAGGCTGCCTGCTGCCCATAAAGATGTATAGTCTGGGAAACCTTGTATAGGGTCTCTATGGGGTGGAAAAGAAAAACCCAGTGTCATGGTTTCCGGTTTTGGTGATGCAGTGAGTTAAAAGTTAGGCTGCTAGGCACAAGGTCAGTGGTTCAAACAAGATGTACACCTTAAAAACTCCATGGAGCAGTGTTATCGCTATCGGTCAAAGTCAAATTGATGGAAGTTTTTAAAAAAATCATTATTATCTTAGGTGTTGGTACATAATAGGTCCTCATTTTTTTTTAAAATCTCAAATTGAATAAAGCAGAGGCCACCCAATTAAAAAATTCTGGTCTCCTTCCCAGTTCAGTGTTTTTCCATTGCACATCTTTTCTTCTTCCCAGTTCAGTCTTTCTCCATTGCACGTATCACTCCGCCTTCTCTGTCTGAGGTCAGGGGTTTTCTTCCGCTGTGTTTGCGCGCGATTGTCCAGCTTGTAGGAGGGTACCTGGGACATCACAGGCCCTCAGATACTTCTTGGGAAGAGTAATATCCGCAAATACTTCAGGGGAGGGAGGGAGTCTTCACTTTGACACTAATTGAGCTCAGAAACAACCTGCATGAAATTGTTTCCAACTATGAGGCGACCACCAAGAACTTTATCACTTTTAAAACAAAAGACAGCCTCGGTGGTGACAGGGAAATCTCAAACCTGTGGAAGGTGTAGCTCTTGCTGGCTGCCGTGCTTTACCAATGACAGGCCGTGTGTACGAGAGAGTTGAGACTGCCTATCACGTCTTCTCTCCCACTCTGACTTTCAGTCTACTTGTCAGAAGACAAGCGATGCGCCCTGGTGCTGCGGTGGGTTACTGCTTCGGCTGCTGACTGCAAGTTCGGCTGTTCAAAAACACCCCAAACACCGGCCACTCTGAGGGAGAAAGCTGAAGCTTTCTACTCGTGTGAAGAGTTGCTCTCTTGGAAACCCACAAGAGGAGTTCTGCCTTGCCCTGTGGGGTTGCTCTGAGTCAGAATTGACTCAATGGCAGGGAGTTTTAACTTCTGAATGAAGTAAGACGAGATCAGGTAGAAGCCTTTCCTCCTCATTCCTATTACCACCTTCTGTTAAGGCTCAAATATTTGAGTCATGTACATACATACATACACATACATACTTACATATATACATACATATATATATATTCAATTCCTTTTCCTCCCTATAATTAAAAATAAAAAGTATCCATACTCCTTTCAGTTTTTTTTGCTCCTTTTAATACGCATGGATTCTCTAACAGGTAGGAGGTGGGTATACAGAAGGTGATAAAGCAGACTTACATAACGCATGAAGACATTGCAGGGCTCCTAAATCAATCCAGGGCCCTTTCTATGGGCTGGTCATACCTGTGCCACGTGTTTTCTCTTTGTGGATGAAGAAAGGTGGAGGGAGGTTGGGCAGAAAGGGGAAAGACTTAGGAAGGAAGAAAAGAATGCTGTAGGGCTCTGGCTCTGATGGACTCCCTGGGTGGCACCAACCGTTTAGCGCTGGCCCATGAATGGAAAGGTTGGTGGTTCAAACACACCTAAGGGCACCTCCGAAGAACGACCTGTTGAATTGCTTTTCAAAGGGCATCTTTGAGAGGATTGTGGGCCCAGGAGCAAGAAGAGGCATGACCTGAGGAAGGACCTGCCACACATTAACTCCTCAGTCAATGGTATTCCGTGAACTGCACAGGCAGGCTGGAGCCTACATGCAGCCAGGAGGAGTCCCGGGCTTGAGAGATCATCACGATGCACACTGTCCCCTGGGAGACCACATTCCCATGCTTGATAGTCCAGGGAGGGTCGCTTCCCACATTTCTTTACCTTTTTGATAGATTTAAATGACATGTGTAAGTATAAGCTTATAGACCATCATACCTATCCAATCTATATGCTGAGCAAGTGATCAGAGAAGCTGGATTATATGAAGAAAAGTGGCATCAGGATTGGAGGAAGGCTTATTAACAACCCTCAATATGCAGATAACACAACCTTGCTTGCTGAAAGTGAGGAGGACCTGAAGCACTTGATAATGATGATCAAGGATTATAGCCTTTAGTGTGGATTACGCCTCAATACCAAGAAGACCAAAATTCTCACAACTGGATCAATAGGTAACATCATGGTAAATGGAGAAAAGGTTGAAGTTGTCAAAGGTTTTGTCTTGTTTGAATCCACAATCAATGCTCCTGGAAGCAGCAATGAAGACATCAAAAGATGTGTGGCATTAGGTAAGTCTGCTGCACAAGACCTTTAGTCTACTGAAAAGCAAGGATGTTACTTTGAGGACTAAAGTGTACCTGATCCAACGTATGACATTTTCCATTACCTCATATGCATGTGAAATTTGGGTGTTGAATAAGGAAGACCAAAGAAGTATCAATGGATTTGAATTGTGGTGCTTTGTTGCTTTTGAGCTAGATGGCTGCTTGTTTACCTGCAAGCCTTTAAGACCCCAGATGCTTTATCTGGGGTCTTAAAGGCTTGTTTGATAGCCAGGCACCATCAGCTTTCTTCACCGCATTTGCTTATGCACCCATTTGTGTTCAGAGATCTTGTCGTGAAGGTGTGCATCGTGGAATGCCAATTTAATAGAACAACGTGTTCTTGCACTGAGTAAGTACTTGAGTGGCGGTCCAATGTCCTTGATATCACCTTAACAACAAGAACATAGACCGTCCACAGAAGTCATCTGCCTTTAAAGAGGCATCCCAGATGAGCGTCTGGTAATCATCAGAAGGGACAAGGCCTGAGAGCTTGGACAGCTGAGTCGCACTTCCGCAGTGCACAAGCCCGGGAGAGTGGCAGGTACTAGGGCTGCCACCAGGCACTGAGTTTCAAAGCCCCAGAAAGCGTCTGGAGCTCAGAGCAGGGCTCTGTGCTGGCACAGGAAAGGACCCTGGTGCAGAGGCCAGGTGTCTACGGTGCCCCTGGTGCCCCTTTAGTGCCAGTTCCTGGAAGCAACGACGAACCAGCCGCTAGGCAAGCTCTTCAGGGGTGTTTGCCAACTCCTTATTTATGGCCTTTTGTGAAGTCTTGTCCCCAAGCCTCTCCTTGGGCACGCTTACAACGGCAGAGGCAGCAGCCTGCAGGCTCCCGGTCGTTTACCCGAACACACGCCGGGGACCCCTGCTATGGTCGCCCCCCTCGGGGCGCGGGCACGCTCCAGGGTTCGACCGGGGCGGGGCCCGGCCTGGGCTCGGTGTCTGGGTGCGGGCGGCGGGCGGACGGCGCGGGGCGCTCGCCGCCGATGGGAGGCAGCGCGAGCCCGGGGGAGAGCGAGCAGCCGCGGTGGCAGCGCTGGAGCACAGCCTCCTCCCGCTCCCACAATGCACAGGGCGGCGGCGGCGGCGGCGGCGGCGGGGACCGCATCTCGCGCCGGCCAGGTGGCTGCAGCGGCGGCGACCGCATCTCGCGCGGGTCAGGTGGCTGCAGCGGCGGGGACCCGGGGCGCGCCGAGCGCGCGGCGGCGAGCAGCAGTGATGGCGAGGCTCCCGCCGGCCGCCCGCGCCTGAGCCTCCCGCCCCGCCCCGTGGGCCCGGCCCTGCCCGCCGCTCCGCCCGCCGCTCCGCCCGCCGCTGCCCGGCTGCCCAGGCGAGGAGCCGCCTCGGCCCAGGGGGGTGTCGGCGAAGCGGGGCCCGCGCCATGGCCGCCTCGGAGCTCTACACAAAGGTGAGGCTCCGGCTCGGCGCGCAGCGTTTCCAGCCCCGGGTCGCCCGCAGAGGCGCCTTCCTCTTTCGGGGAGAGGATGACTCGGGCGGCCGAGGGAGGCTGGCTTCTCCGGGGCGCCCCCCGCCCCCAGCTGCCACGCTTCCCGGGCTGGGCGCAGCGCGCGCATCCGAGCAGAGAGGGGGCCCCAAGTACATTTTTTGGGGGTTGGGGTGGGAGGGTGGTAGGACGGACCAGGGTCAGGGTTAGGAAACAAGCCGGGCTGGAGGAAGATGCTTGCTCTTGTAGGTCGGATGGCCCCTCCCTTGGGGACCGGGGCGCTTAAAATAACGTCTTGTGTTGGCATGAGGCCCCACTGGGACCCTACCGGCCGATTCCCTTGCTGAGAGCTGGCCTGGGCTCGTGCAAAGGGTGGCCAGGCGAATTTCATGCTCAGCTGCGGGCTTTCGGGATGCTGCTGTGAATGGCGAGCCTCGAGGGAAGATGCAGCTCGGATCAGTGGGAGCTGATTCGCCCGCTGGGCTGGTCGGCTACTTGATTGTGGCTGGGAGTTTGCCACCTGCATGTAAATCCCTTAGCGCCTCATTTGGGCCCCTTGTCTTCACCATCCCCATTGGGGCGAGAGACTCACCCTTCTGGGTTTAGTTCAAGGGAAGTGACCGCCTTTCCCCACCCTCTTTTTAGCTGACTCCGGTATTTTCTGGGTCTTGCCATCTTTGATTGGTTTTAATGTGGAGAGCGTTCCCTCTGAAGAGTGATGTGAAAAATTTGTCTTGGGTAATGCGAGGTGCTCATTGTGTGTGTAATCGTGTCATTTCATGCTATAACTCATGTATGCGTTTTGCCAGCTGGTCTATAAGATAGCTATGAGTCATAATTGCCTCCCAGGCCGTGAGAGGTTTTTTTGTTTTTTAAAAAGAATTACAGCTAACAGAAACGTCTTAACTTTTAAAGTTCATGTTTGCAGCAGTATCTATATTTAAGGAACCTGGAATCATTGATTCCAAATTGACAATCAAGTTGGCATGTCACAGAGGAAAGAGGTTCCGTTCAGGCTTAGGGAGACCCAATTCTAGCCAGGGTCTTTTCATTAACTAATTGTGTGACCTTGGGCAAGTCATTTAATCTGTCTGGGCTTCATTTCCTCATCTGTAAACAGAGTTAATTATACCTGCCCCACCTCCCTTACAAGGTTCTTGTGAGGTTCAAACTTAATGATAGATGTGAAAATTTGGGGGAGCCTGTAAATTGGTCTACAAATAGGTGGTTAATTTCTTCAAGCATGCTATTAGGGGGTTGAATGAAACATTCTCTGGGACCCCTTTCTTCCTAGCCCCAGATTTCAAAGGCTACTTCTCTTTCGGTACTGTAGATCTCTAGTGTGTCCATGTAATTGGAAATGGATTAAAAGTTATTTTGGTAGCCAACATGGATCATGCGATGAGCCGGCCACTAAGTCCTATCCAAACATTAACTCATTTCATCTTCACAATGAACACACCAGGTAGGTACCCAGAAATACCGGCGTTATTTTCCTATGACGAGTTATCAGTTTGTAAACAGGCCTTAGTCACCCGGTGCCGTTTCCCTGTGATGACCACGGCCCTTCATCCAGAGGTCCATCTCTGAGCGACTGGACTGACACTCAGCCACCTTCCTAGAGTCTGACTGGACAATAAGTACTTGCAGGGTTTTGGACCTGCCCCTTCTGGACTCCCTCAGCCCCAACATCATTCGGAAGGGAAAAATAAAAAATATATTGTGATTTTTCATTTTAGGATGTGGGACTTTGGTCACAGCTCCATTAAAGCCCTTGATGGTGATTTTCGTTGCTATAAAGATGGACAGGAGCCCTGGTGGTGTAGTGGTTCTGTGTTGGGCTAAGATCTGCATGGTCAGCAGTTTGAAATCACTCCTCGAGAGAGATCGGGCTTTCTACAGGTCGCTGTGATTAAGCATTGATTCAGTGGCAACGAGTTTGGGCTCTTTGGGGTATAAAGACAGACTGGTTTATTTAATATGATTATTTTCATTTGGGAAGTGTTTGTTGAGCATCTCCCACCCATTCATACAGTTAGCAACTGGCCAGGCACTGATGTGCATGCATTTTACATTAGCACAGTGCTTCCATATTCAAGCCACTTCCACCTCCACTGGACAAACAAAAATGCATCGCATGGCCCCTTAGGATTTCTCCATCGTCAGTGATACCATAGCATAGGGCCAGGGTGTGGACAGTCAATTCAGGTCCATCCAGTCAGCCAGCCAACCATCCAACGAACCAGGCATTGAGTCAACCACTACTCATGGAGACCCTCCTTACGGTGCTCTAAAGGAAGACAGGCTGGTTTGGACATCAAGGCTGAAGTTGGTCTTGAACTGCCTTTTACTAAATACACCCTTGTCTGGGAATTTCTGGTCCCCTGACTACTTATTGTTAAGCTACTTCTTTTTGTGAGTGGACTTAGCTTAGTGGCGCCCAGAAATATTTATTGAGCACCTCCTGTGTGCAAGATACTTTGCTAGATACCGATAGGTGTGTACCAGATACGTTGAGAGGTTCTGACAGAGGACAGGACACAGTCTTTTCTCTCAAGGGTCTCACAATCTGCTTCTTATATTCTTGACCCATTTTGGATTTCCGAGGGCAAAGGGAACAAACATGCTGCCACCTCAACAACAAGTAGACAACTAGCATGGTGTTTGTTAGTAGAAGGTATGGGGAAGGTTGAAGCATTTCCAGAGATTAAAGCTTAAGCTGTGTTCTCTCGAGAAGCAAAACTACAGAAGTATTTGTATAATGAAAAGATAATGGAAATTTCCTATGAACTTTTAACCCCCCTCCCCGCCCCATGTGTGTGTGTGTGTGTGTGTGTGAGAGAGTTACATAATCTGGTGTCAATTTGAGGGTTGAGAGTGTGCAGGGGTGGAGTCTGGTCTGATAATCTGGATATAGCCAGTGGGGCCTCTGTGTGAGTCTGGCCCACTCCTGAGGATTCTGAGAACTCCTGTAGTTCCTACTTGGAGGTGGGAGACATCCTCTCCCTGGGCTCACTCCCAGAGAGACTTTTCTGAGGAGAAGCCATATGCAACTACCCTGAGGCAGTCAGTTTTGTAACTGAAGGAACCACGTGGAGACTGCCAGCACTGGGATGCTTACAACGTCACTGGATTCACAAGGCTTCCCACCCACTGGGCTGTGATCTTCCTGAATTTGCCATCACTGCACGTGTTTCGTGAGGACTTTATAGATTGGTATCTGACATATGGGCTAATATCAGATTTATGGACTTGATCTGGTCTGGGCTGAGATGTTGAATTTGCCATCACTGCACGTGTTTCGTGAGGACTTTATAGATTGGTATCTGACATATGGGCTAATATCAGATTTATGGACTTGATCTGGTCTGGGCTGAGATGTTTTCCCAATATTCAACTGCTCTTGTATATAAACCTCTTAAAAAAAACATTTTATTAGGGACTCATACAACTCTTATCACAATCCATACATATACATACATCAATTGTATAAAGCACATCCGCACATTCCCTGCCCTAATCATTTTCAAAGCATTTGCTCTCCACTTAAAGCCCTTTGCATCAGGTCCTCTTGTTTTCCCCCTCCCTCTCAGCTCCCCCCTCCCTCATGAGCCCTGATAATTTATAGATTATTATTTTGTCATATCTTGCCCTATCCGGCATCTTCCTTCACCCTCCTCTCTGTTGTCCATCCCCCAGGGAGGAGATCACATGTAGATCCTTGTAATCGGTTCCTCCTTTCCAACCCACTTACCCTCTACTTTCCCAGTATTGCCCCTCACACCCCTGGTCCTGAAGGTATCATCTACCTTGGATTCTCTGTGCCTCCAGCTCCTATATGCACCAGTGTACAACCTCTGCTCTATCCAATCTTGCAAGGTAGAATTCGGATCATGGTAGTTGGGGGCGGGGGAGGAAGCATTTAGGAACTGGGGGAAAGCTGTATTCTTCATCGGTGTACCCTGGCAGACTCATCTCCTCCCCTAGACCCCTCTGCAAGGGGCTCTCCAGTGGCCGACAAATGGGCTTTGGGTCTCCACTCTGCACTTCCCCCTTCATTCACTATGGTAAGATTTTTTTTTTTTTTGATGATGCCTTATACCTGATCCTTTTGGCACCTCGTGATCGCACAGGCTGGTGTGCTTCTTCTATGTGGACTTTGTTGCTTCTGAGCTAGATGGCCACTTGTTCACCTTCAAGCCTTTAAGACCCCAGACACTATCTCTTTTGATAGCGGGGCACCATCAGCTTTCTTCACCACATTTGCTTATGCACCCAATAAGCCTCTTTCTTATACACATGAGTATCTCAATGAATTTGTTTCTCTTGTCTACCCAGACTAACATAGTGTGTATTTGTTTCAAGGAAATGGCTTAATGTGTTTGTAGAGATTTTTAAGTCCCAAATTTGTGTGCTGGAGGCTTCTCCTAATTCACATAGTTGCAGGAACTGACTAATCCACAGCTTATTGGTTCACAGGGCTTTGGAAGCTGGCGAAGCCCAAGAGGGCCAGGTTAGATAACAGGCTATTGGCTTCCAGGGCAGCAGAAGCTGGCAAATTCCAGAATCAGCAGGTCAGATGACAGGCTGCTAGCTCAAGTCCTAAGAACCACAGGTTACATGATGATAAGATTCAGAGCAAGAGACAACTTTGCCAGATTATCCAGTAGATATTGAGAGCAGTCACACCCTCGAGGAAACTGGCTTTGCACCTCATTAGAGCAATGGCCTGAGGAAGGGTGTGACGTTAGTACAGATGTGACTTTGAACTGGTGAGACTCAAGGCACACCTCACCCCAGTCCTGTTGCTTTAATATAGAGAGAGGCTAGTATGGATAACAGGAAAGAGTGAAGAGCTACATAGTGGCACAAAGTGGAGGACAATTACATCAGATCACGAAAATGGACGCTCCGTCCATAGTGTTGGAATTCATGGCCTTGCCCAGTTGAGACACAGCATCAACCATGATAGGTAATGATATAAGAGGAAGAGAGAAATTATTAGAGGGAGTTTCAGTAGATAAACACAGGGATCTTTCCCTTGAAGAGGATTATAGGGAAGGGAGTTTTGGGGTAAATAACAAGGAAAGGTGAATTAGTAACATGCTATAATTATGGCATTCAACGTTGTGGTTGAATCTGAGAAGTGTCCTTCAACGAAAAGCCATTCAGTGCTTAAAAGGCAGATTGCAATGTGTGGTAGACGTCAGCTCTTACTAGAATGAAGGGTCCAGACATTGCTCAGTTCCTTCTTTTTCATAGAAAGATAATAATTTTGTCACAGTAATTTAGCAGAGTTCCCATTTTGTCAAAAGTTTCCAGCTGAATAAATATTTTTAAGGCTAATAGCTAGGCTTGAGGGACATAGCGTTCTTGGAAACTAATATTTTGGTTGAAAAATGCATGTTGATTTTTAAAATAAACCCCTTTATTGAGATAACATTTGCACACCACACAGTTTCACTGATTTAAAAGCACATAATTCAATGATTTTTAATACATTCACAGAGTTCTATGTTGACATATTTTTAATCAATAATTTTATTGGGGAGCTCTTACAAATCTTATAACAATCTGTCAT
Organism: Tenrec ecaudatus; assembly: GCF_050624435.1. Classification (NCBI taxonomy): domain Eukaryota; kingdom Metazoa; phylum Chordata; class Mammalia; order Afrosoricida; family Tenrecidae; genus Tenrec; species Tenrec ecaudatus. Next base: position 113,724,078 of record NC_134543.1, on the reverse strand, counting down.
TCAGTTATATTAAGCACACTTGTACATGTAACCATCAACATTTCCAAAACATTTTCTTTCTATTTGAGCCTTTGGTATCAGTTCCACTTTTTTTACCCCTTCCCTCTCACTCCCCTCCACCCTCGTGAATCCTTGATCAATGATATATTATGATTGTTATATTTGCTCTTGTTCCCAATAGAAGTGAAAGTAGCTGTGATATCTCATTGCTTTGGATTTTGAAAATACTTGTTAGTCTTGACTTGCTAGTGGATCTCAGTGCCATAGTGTTGCCCAGGGATGCTTTCAGCGACTAGAGAGGATTCAGCAATCACGGAGCAGGACTGACCAATTACATGTCAAAGGGTCACCAGCAGTCCTAGCTGGCCCCGGTCACAGGGGCTTTTCAGAATGGCCAGGAGGGCCTGAAGTTGCAGCTAAATCCCTACACTCATGAAGCTATGTAAATGTTCCTACATAAAATAGCCGTGTAGACCAGTGCATTGTGTATCTGCAACCTCCCTTTCCACTCTCTTCCATCATAAATACCGAAACCATCTGGTCTGGTTGGTGTCCCTGCACCACCCCCCACCTCTGAGATAGCTCCAGTTTAATAGCTCATGTCCTTTCAAGCCTTCAATGCAGTGGGAATTTTAATATTTTGATGTTCGGACTATACATTTTAGAGCAGCGGTTCTCAAACTGTGGATTGTGACCCCTTTGGGGGGTTGAATGACCCTTTCACAGGGGTGACCCGATTCCTAACAGCAGCAAAATGACAGTGATGAAGTGGTAAAACGAAAATAGTTTTATGGTTGGGGAGTCACCACCACATGAGGGACTGTGTGAAAGGGTCGCGGCGTGAGGAAGGGTGAAAAGCGCTGTTTTGGAGAATTGTGAACATCTTAAAGCAGGCAGGATTTGCATCTCTGCTCAGACGGTGTGACTTGGGGTTTGGCAGGTATATCCGCTGTTCTGGAGCGTCCCCTCAGGTTTTCTCCCCGCCTCCCCGGGTCTGCTGATGGCCTGCTGCCTCCCTGCCTCTGAGGTCCCAGCCTCAGCGTCCCTGCATTTGCCGCTCACATTCTCCGCCTTCATACCAGTTGGCATCTCACTTGACAGCCGACTGACTGGTCAGCTCGTGAACCCCCTCCAGCACTTCTTTTCCGTGTTGTTATCTAGTTATTTGTGTATCTGTTTACTGCTTCCATAATACCGTCATACTATCAGCCACCCCCAGATGTGCATCAGGCCTCTGTTCGCCGCCTGCAGAACCCAGCGCCATGTCTTACACATAGTAGTGTGCACAGCCGAATGCACGGATCCTTAAACATAGGCAAGGCTTCGGGATGACTAGCGAGCTAATCTTGTAGGAACAAAGCTGGGTGTGAAGCCGTGATTAAACAAGGAAGCACATTATCGGGTCTGCTGGACAGAATGAGTCACAGACTAAGAGAGAAGCGTGGAACCCGGGGATCCAGGAGCCCGTGGCAGGACGTAACATGTGAAGCGACGGCCCAGCTAAGTGGTGTGGGAAGAAGGATACGAATGTGAGAGACAGGTTTCCATGATGGATTCGCACTATAGGATGGGAAAGAGGAGAGCGAGCGTCAATGTTGGGGGATTTTTTCAGACTCAACTTTGAAAGGGACCCAGAAATAGCTGTAAAGACGGTTCCAGCAGAGCAGCGAGCTCCTGACTTTCATCTTGAAAATTGTAACCATCTCTTCAAGTGCGAGAGTTCTGTAGCTACAAAGGAGTTCTGCACCGTTCTTCTCATGGGGCTGCTTCTGCCAAATAGGTCTCAGGGCGCCTGGCTTTCACTCGCTCACTGCCATCCAGTTGATGCCCATGCATAAAGGGCAGGGTGGATCTGCCTCCATGTGGTCTCGAACTGTAACTCTTTTCAGGAGTTTTTCCTTGGAGAGGCTGGTGGTATCAAACCACCAACCTTGCAGTTAGCAGCCCTGTGTGTCACCACTGTACCACCATGGCTCCGGTACTCAGCTTTAAGGGGGGGTGGGGGTGGCACGGGGATTGGAGTAAGCCTAGGAATTGGCTTCCAGGGATTTCACCATCACACTCGATGGGCACACGGAGTTTTGTCTTGGGGAATGTGGAGTTTCTCCTCTTTCTTTTTTAAAAAATCATTTTTTGGGGGGCTCATACAATTCTTATCACAATCCATATGTACATCCATTGTGTCAAGAACACATGTACATTTGTTGCCATCATCATTCTCAAAACATTTGCCTTCTACTTGAGCCCTTAATATCTGCTGCTTATTTTCCCCCTCCCTCCCCTCTTCCCCTCATGAACCCTTCATCATTCATAATTTTTTTTTTAAATTTTAACAATTTATTAGGGATTCATAAATTATTATTATTTTGTCATATATTACACTGTCTGATGTCTCCCCCCGCCTTCTTCTCTGCTGTCCCTCCCCCAGGGAGGAGGCTGTACGTTGATTCTACCTCTTTCCACCCCACATTCTCTCCACCCTCCAGGCATCGCCACTCTCACCACTGGTCCTGGAGGAGTCATCTGTCTTGGATTCCCTGTGTTTCCAGTTCCTATCTGTACCTATGTACATCCTCTGGTCTAGCCAGATTTGTAAGGTAGAATTGGGATCATGATATTGGGGGGGAGGAAGCATTTAAGAACTAGAGGAAAGTTATATGTTTCATCGTTGCTACCCTGCACCCTGACTGGCTCATCTCCTCCCCACAACCCCTCAGCAAGGGATGTCCGGTTGACTACCATTGGGCTTTGAGTCTCCATTCTGCACTCACCCACATTCCTCCTCTTTCTTTAGGACGACACTTAGTGTCTAGACGAGGAGTTGTACGTTAGCCCCAGTGGTGCAGTGGTTAGACGCTCGGCCGGGAAAGGAATGATTGGCAGTTTGAACCCACAAAGTGCTCTGTGGGAGGAAGAAGTAATAGTCGGCTTCTCTGAAGATTATTGTCCAGATATCCCCGTGAGGCTGTTCAGTTCAGCTTTGTCCTGTAGGGGCCCCATCGTTCGAAACGGACTCCCCAACACTGGGTTCGGTTTGTTTTGGGGCTAGATAGGTTTTGCATCCTTTGGGAAACTTAGGGGAGGTGCACAGCTCACTGAAGACTTGGGTTTTTCTGTCTCTACTTCAGGCAATTCCTAATGAAGTCTTCATTATGACTGGAACTATCAAATCCTGCCTGATTTATGGAATAAGGTCTGACCCGGAAGCAAAAGTGTGCAGGCAACCATGCCTCGCAAGCCCCAATCACTCCAGAAAGTTCCCATTAGCTTCAGTTCTCTTCTTTAAAGTTGTTTCTTAGCGCCGTGTATCAGAGCCCTGCCTGTCCTCGAGGGCAGAGAGGCAAGAGGTTTGTTTTCTGCTCACATCAGCGTTACGGTTCCACTTCAGCCCGTTCAAGAGAGAGACGGCATGCACGGTGCCACCCTTCCTGTCATCTCTGCAGTGTTGTGTTGTTCTGTGGGAGGTGGGAATGGACAGAAATGGAGTTTTTAGCCCAGTTATCAGAAAGAATATCATCTGGGGTCTTAAAGGCTTACCTTTAAACAAGCCATTTTAGTGAGGTATCAGCTAAGTCCACATGGAAGAAGCACACCAGCCTGTGTGATCCAAGGATTGTAAATAATAAAATCCAAATCGCAAGTGGGGAATGGTGCCTGAGTTTAAATTATGAATGTCCATTTCCCAGAAGGCTCTGGATGACAGCAGAAGCCCCAAATCCATTAAGCCTCCAGTGAGCCTCCTCCATGGTGATCTAGGGATGCTATTGATAGAGAGCATTGTAAAGTCTATTACAGCAGATGTAGGTACGTTACAATGTAACACCCTATCATTTGATCTCTCTTTTGGCCCATTTTAAAGTTGTTTCAGTATTTAATATTTTCTGATTTCTTTCTGACTGAGTTTCCCCCCCCCCCCGTTTTATCATTATTGTTGTTTGTTCCCTGTATGTGGTTTATATGATTTTCCAGGTAAGAAATCCAGACTGGGTATACCTGTAGGTATACCTATAGAAATATACCATATACCTTTCTCTATAGGTAAACCTATAGAGACAGTACCTGGCTTAATCATCACCTCTTTGGAAGTGTTGTCAGGAGAGACCAGTTCCTGGAGAAGGACATCGTGCTTGGCAAAGTTGAGGGGCATGGCTTGGTAGAGCAGCTGCATGGCTGGACTCAAGTTTAAGAGCATGGTGAGGATGGCACAGGACCTATAGTGTTTCATTGTGTTGTGCCTCGGGTCGCTGTGGTCCGAAACCGACCCGATGACACCTCACAGCCACCACAACAGGGGCACGGCAGGGGAAGTTGGGGGGAACGGGGAGCCAGCAAGGAGGCTGAGAACAAAATGCTGTGAAATCGATTGTGGGGATGATTGCACAACTCTCCTTAAGCTGGTTGGATTTAAGATTCAGTTGACGTATGTGCCAAAAAATACGCATCATTTAAGGAAAGAAAAGGTGTTTAGATGGTTCAGTTGTCTCTTACCTTCACCCGCTTCTTGCTTGGCCTTGGTTAAGATGCATCCTGTCTCTGCCTTATTTCTTGAGTCCTTCCTGTTGTCCGGGCCTCTAACTCCTAATCAGAGAGTGTTGTAAAGTCCCCCTGGACTAACTGTGCCCTTTCACAATTCTTTCCTCATCTTCCTCGATTGTAATACCCGTCTGGGTTTGTGTGGGTGCAGGCGAACTTGGTAGAAACTCCTCCCTAGCATGCTTTATGCCTCAGGAATTCTCCGTTTCTCTTTTAATCCCTCCTCATTTGGAATTCTCCTTAACCAACCGCCTTTACCAGGAGACATAAAGCAGAGGCTTCTTGCCAATTATAGACTGCCAGGGTGATGTAACTATGTTTTGATTTCAAAACAATTGCTTCAAATTCAATTGGAATGGAAACTCGAGTTGTCTATCTATCGCTCAGTGTTCACGAGAACTGTCTATCTCCCAACTGTTCTGCAGCTGGGGCCCAAAACATGAACAAAATCCTGTGCTGGAGGCAGAGTGGACACAAAAAAGATAAGTTTTGTCTCACCTTGGTCATTCATACAAAAACATTGGTTTTCCTGGCCCAAACCCTCTATGTGTGGTTAAGGTTTCTCTGCTTGTTAGGCATCAGCAAGTCAGGTCCAACCCATTACAACCGCACAGTGCATGGGCCTGTGCCGGCCTCCCAGCTGTGAAATTAGAGCCCATGGCTTCAGCCGCTGTGTCCATCCGTGTCGCCTGAAGGTCTGAAGCGCCACTTCACCGAGCACGATGTCTTTCTCTGGGAACTGGTCTCTCCTGACAACATGTGCAAAGTAATATGCAATATTACCTATGAGGCAATCGAAAATTCCATGGCTTCGGTCAGTTGTACCTTAGCCTTTCAGGTGACATGCTTGCTCTTCAGCACCTTAAAGAAGAGGTCTTGTGCAGCACATTTTCCCAGTGAAATACATCGTTTGATCTCTTGACTGCTGCTTCCATGAGCATTGATTGTGGTTCCAAGTCAGATGAAATCCTTGACAACTTCAATCTCTTCTCCATTTTTCATGATGTTATCTATTGATCATGCTGTGAGGATTTGGGTTTTCTTTACATTGAATTGCAATTCATACTGACAGTTGTTCTTGATCTTCAGCAGCAAGTCCTCAGAAGCTTGGGTCATCGGTATGTGGTAGATTGTTAATAAGCCCCGGTGGCGTAGTGGCTCATGTGTAGCACTGTTAACCTCAAGGTCAGCAGTTCAAGACCTTGAGACAAAGGTGAGGCTTTCTACTCCCATAAAGAGTTCCAATCTTAGAAACCCACAGGCGCAGTTCTACCTGCCGGATGACTCCATGACAGCGAGTCCCTGCTTTGGTGCTTTGTTCTTCTTCATATAATCCAGCTTTGTTCTTCATACAATCATATGATTGACTCCGCATACAGATTTAATGACTGTGATGAAGGGATAGAACCCTGATGGACACCTTCCCTGATTTTAAACCCCTCAGTATACCTTTGCTCTGTTTGCACGGCTCCTCTTCATCCAGGTACAGGTTCCCCATGAGCACGGGGAAGCTCTCCGGAGTTCCCATTCTTCTCAGTGTTATGACCCCCAGAGACAAATGCCTTTGCACAGCACAACCAAACCATTTCTTGCTAAATGCAGTCTGAAACTAAGCTGGAACCCATACCCACTGTCACCAATATGATTCAACTCATTGTGCCTTTATGTAGGGTTTACAAGTCTATGAATCATCATGGGAGCAGACAGTCTTATGTTTTTTCTGAGAAGCAGATGGTGGGTTTGAACCACCAACCTTGCAGTTAGCAGCAACCCAGTGTCTAATCTACAGTGCTGCCGGCACTGTATGATGAGGCACGACAGGGTAGAACTCTAGTTTTGAGAGACAATGTTGGCCTAGGAAGACAGTGGAGTAATTAACATCAAGAAGAGTCGGAATCTATAACATCAATTATTGATTTAATGAGGATGTTTCTTAAATCTTAAAATAAGTAATTTGTTATTTGAAGTGCAGCTCTGCTTTGGACATTGAGCTTCACATGTGCGGACCTCATTGCCCCAAGTTATTTGTTAGATTGAAATGTAGTATATTGATAGTAAGGTCTAGGTTCTTCATGGGTGAGAATTTTAACACACTGACTTACCAAACTTCTCCTTGACAATGTTAAATTCTTTACTAGTCAGAAGTACTTTACTTGGAAATAACAGAAACTATCCTCAAACCAGTTTAAAGGAATAAAGCAAGCAAGGAAGGGTTTTATTGCTTCTTTGACCTAGAAGTCCAGGCATGACTGGACTCAAAGCTTCAGCCACAGTCTTTGGGAATCACTGTCACTTACAGGTTTGTGTTTTCCCTGGAGTTGGCTTCATCCCCAGGGAAGTTCCCTTTGGGGGTGAAAGAGATGGGTGTAGATGACATGGTTTTATGGCCCTGGGTCCAATAGAGAGACTCTGGTTGCACTCTTTGTCCTCAGTGGGAAAGAGACTGAGAGTGGCCAAGTTCGCGTCAAGTACGTACCTCCTTCAGTGTAAACTAATTGAGAGGCTGTGAATTCTATCACCAGGGAGAGGTAGGCAGTTGTGCCTGGTTGCTCTCCCCCAAGCTGGGTGGCTGGCTGAGAGCTGTTTCCCATCCAGAGGAAAGGGATTGGAGAGACCAAGCAAAACAAGCAAAGGGACTGGATTTGGGGCCCTCACTTCTGATCATGAGAGAGAGCTATTTGACCAAGCGGACACCGTATGTCTCTCTTCTAGAGAATCAAAAGGATTCTCTAAATTCAAAAGCAGAAACAACCTTTGGAAGCCGTGGCGAATCCAGAGGAGCCAATGTTACTGATAAAATATCAAAGAAAGAGGGCTTGAAAGGAGCATTTCATCGGCCTTCGTCGCCGGCGGATAGGAACCCCACGTCACATTCCTCCCCCCACTTCCTTAGCATCTGGCTTCCCTGTGCCCCTCTGTTTCCTCATCTACACACTTGAGTTAGGTAAGACGCTGACCTTCATAGCTCCCCGTTTTGACTCTCTGTCCCTACTCATTTTCAGTTGTGTTTCTCATTTTTTGCTCACTTATGAGTTCACCCTGTCCTCCAGCTCTTCAAACTCTTACTACCTTATTTATCTACTGACACCCCACCCCCTCCCGGACACACACACCCGACGTGGAATTTTACAAAGTGTTATGGAATGAATTGTTATTCAGTAATCTAGTCTGAGGATGGTTCTTGATTTCCCCAAAACTATCTACTTTTGCCTTAGCGGCTAGCATGTCATGAAATCTGGAATCACAACAGGAAGTAATGTTGCGTGAATGTGCATAAATAATCACTCTGTGTGAGAATATTTCAATGCTTCAAGCAATTAGACACGTGTGTGTGTTAAGCAGCTTATAGATTCGTTAGACTAACTTGTTAAATCTTAGGACTTAGTTTTTCAGCTTTCTGTACCAGGGTTTGTGAACTAAGATGACCAAGTACTTCCTTATAACGGTATGCCCTCATTTTAAAGCACTTTTGGTCTGGCTTGAAGATAAACAAGCAGCCATCTAGCTGAGAAGCAACAAAGCCCACATGGAAGAAGCACACCCGCCTGTGTGATCATGAGGTGGGATCAGGTATCAGGCATCAAAGACCCCAAAACAAAACAAGCAATCAAAAAGCATATCAATGGGAATGATGGGGATGGTAGAGTGGAGACCCAAAGCCTATCATTAGTCAATTGGACACCTCAATGTCAGAACGGCCACAAGGAAGAGAAGAGACAATGAGGGTGCAGTATAGCACCAAGGAAACACACAAAACCTTCCTCTAGTTCTTGAATGCTTCCTCCCTTATTATGTTGACCCTAATTTTATCTTACAGATCTGGCTAGACCAGAACATGTATACTGGTACAAATAAGAGCTTGCAACACAGGGAATCCAGAACAGATAAACCCCTCAGAACCAGTAAGGGGAGCAACAATACTAGTAGGGTAAGGGCAGGGGGTGGCTAAGGGGGAGCTGATTACAATGATCGATGTATGCCCCCCATCCCAGGGCATGGACAGCAGAAAAGTAAGTGAAATGAAACAGAAGTTGGGGTAAGACATGAAAAAAAATGATCAATTATCAAGGGGGCGTGGGGGAGGGAGGTGGAAAAATGAGAAGCTGATGTCAGGGGCTGAAGTCGAAAGAAAATGTTTTGAAGAAGACGATGACAGCATATGTCCAGATGTGTTTGACAAAATGGATATATGTATGTATAGTGACAAAAGCTGTAAGAGCCCCCAAGTTCTTCGGGAACTTACATATGATCTGTCTATATTTGCTCAAGTTAAAAACCAACGCTTAAAACCTACCTCTTGTTTGTACACAGATCTTTTGGCGAATGGGTCAGTTTTAGTCAATTTTAGATTCCACGTTTGCCTGGCAAGGAAGGGTTAGTGTTTATATTTATGCAAGGTTGTTAGGAGCCACCGAGCCAGTCCTGATGCATCAGGACCCATGCAAAGCAAAGAAACTGCGAGTCCTACAGCATCCTAACCATTGCCGCTCTTTTCGATCCCATTGTCGCAGGGTATGACATTCATATTTAATCTCCCTTCTAAAATGAGCGTTTTTAAGTATGCATCTCCTCAGAACTAGAGTGATCAGACACCCCAGTTTCCTAAGCTGTTTTCTGCCAGTCAGTATCTTTGCTCTGAGAAATCTTAGAGGAGAAATATATGTTTATATCAAAATTCCAACCTTTTGGAAATCTAGACGATTTCCTTTCTGTTACCATTTTCATCACTGTTTATTATTTACGCTCTTCTCCCTCGGTCTTGTAAGATCAGGGTCAGATGGAATAGTTGGATATGGGGGAAAAAAAGTAAGAAAAGAACAGAAAACAATGAAGCTTCTACCTCAAGAGGGTAAGCATAATTTTAACTTCAAGATTGCATGGCAGTGTTATCATTGCACAGTTAACATGTCCGCCCAGTGAGGACAGTTTATCAGGGATAAGCCTTGCACTCAGAGGGTAGGTGAGAACCGGACGGTGCTTCCGCATCAACTAAAGCTATTTGCTTTGAACAATGACAGCAGAGGGAAGTACAATCGATGCCAAGAGTTGTTGGTGATTGCCATCTTGTCAGCCCCTGACTCCTGCTGGCCCCACGTGCTACAGAGTTGGACCGCTTCACTTGTCCTGTCACTCTTTAAGAAAGCAGGTCACCAAGGCCTTCTGTTCACGGAGCCACTGGATGGGTTCGAGCTGCCAACCTTTGGATGAGCAGCAGATTGCAAACTGCTTGCGCTCCCTGGGATCCTAATGCTACAAGGTAGCGTTCACGATTGGATCTTGAGAGAACTCAGGAGCTGATTCCAAACGTGTGACATCTACAGGTTATTAGGCCTGTAGGACACACTTTGTACGTGTCAAGCGGAAAGGACTGAAGAGTTGCAATATTAAAAGAGGCCGCGGGCCAGTGTTGAATGAAGCAGAAAGTATCACAACGAAAAACTGGAAGGAATACACAGAGTTGCTATACCGAAAAGGACTCGTTAACTTTCAACTCTTTTTAGAGATAGAAGATGATCAAGAACTGGGAATCGATGGACTGACTACCAGTTGAAACGTTTCAACAAGCCGATGAAGCACTCCAAGTGCCAAGAAGACAAGCTACTTGGCCAGCTGGCTAGAAGAGATCTATGCTTGTACCCATCCCAAAGACAAGTGCCCCGCAGAATGCTCAAACTATACAACAGTGTCACCGGTAGCGCATGCAAGTACAATTTTGCTGAAGATCATCCAACAGCAGTTGCCGCAGTACCTTGACAGGGAGCTGCCAGAGGGTCAGGCTGGTTCAGAAGAGGCCGTGGACCAAGGGCTAGCATTGCACCGGCCTGGCTGCTTTCTGTCTTGTTGCATGTAGGTTCTGTACGAGTCAGAGCCAACTTGACGGCATCTAATAACATGCCTCGATGGCAGTGGGTTGGGTTTGGGTGTTGTGGACCATTAGGTGTAGAACGCATAGGAAACTGAGTCGAATGAAGCCTTGGCACATTCAGACCTTCCTTTTTGTTGGTGCTAAAACTTTGTTTTTCATTTTATTATGTCATCATATTTTCATCTAAAAATGCATGCACTTCCCCCTTATGGAAGCAGAATCATCAAATCCGGATGACTTTCCTCTCCAGTAGGCAGTTACCGTCTTGGGGCCTCGCAGGGCAGCGACCCTGTGCTGTAGAGTGGCTGTGAGGCGGCCTTGAGCTCTATGCACTCAGATAGTGTAATTCTGAGAGGTGACAGTCTTCCCTTTGCTGGTGCCTGGCCTCCCAGCGCCTTCACAGAGGCACGCTCAGGAGCCTGCATGCAATATCTAGACTCTCTCGGGTGGAAGCCTAGTTTTGCCACTTACTTGCTGTGTGACGTTTAGTCACCTACTTAACCACTCTGTGTCTCAATTTCCCCATCTTTACAATGGGATAGCAGTGCCTACCTCCAGCCGTTGTACAGATGATGAAATTGTTTGACATACAGTCAAAACCAAGAACATACTTAGAATAGTGAACAGTCTGTTCATTTATTATTTTTATTTCGTGTTATTGTTGTTGCTGCTGCTTCAATGGCTATCCTTCCTTTCTGACTTACTTGCTTCTTTCAGAAATTCCCCTACTTTCCTACTTCCTGGCGCTTAGTTACTGGCCCTCTTAGCCTCGCTTCCCTGTGTCTTGTTGCCTTTGCTCAGAACTCCAAGTCTGCTTCCAGCCCACTCACTGTCTCTCACCCATTGCTGTTCTCACCCCCCTCACTTATTCTTGTAATTGTATTAACAGTGCATAAATGGTTAATGGGCAGGCATTACCAATGTGGCTGACCTAACTTAGCCACCCTTTCACACCATTTTATCAGGACCTAATCCAGACATAAAACCCTTCCATAGTTCAGTCATACCAAGCAGTGTTGTGCAAATCACCACCACATTCGGTGTGTTGCTGCTCTTGTGTGTCTTTGGCTCAGAGCCATCCTGCACGGCAGAGAACGCTCCAGAGTGCTCCCCAGGTGGTAAATCTTCATGGGAGGAGATCCCCCACCTTTCCTCCCTATGAAGCCAATGGGAGTGGGCATGAATGCTTAATCACTGCGCCACCATGCTTCTCTCACTTACCTACATCCCTACCAACAACTGCCTCATGGGCACCTTCCAACGCACCTCAGACCTGGGTCTTGAACATTGAATTTGTCATCTCTTTCCAGCCCTTTCCCTGTACTTAACCCCTCCATGCCTTACGTTGTCATCTGTCAAATGATACATCCTTCATTGACTTGTTAAGGATGACCAAATGGGATAGTTCATGCACACCAATTTAGGATAATACTTGGCATATACTTAAGAAATAATAGCTCTAAAGGCCTGGTCAGCGAGTCATTCCGAGGACAGCCCAGGACACTGTGCGGTCGCTGTACTCTTAACTCCCGGGGTTGCTGTAAGTCAGAACTGACTTGACCCGATGCTGATAGCCACAGAAGCAGCTACAGTAAATGCTGTCTTTTTTTGTATTTCCTGTCTGGTCACTGACCTCGTTTGTCCATTAACCCAACCCCAAAGGTGGAAATTAGATTTATCTATCCTTCTCCCCTCTCCCTCAACCCATGACTTATCCTTTCTTAGTACTGTCCCTGTTCTGTTTGGGGCCCTTAGTATTTCTTGTGTGGCTCCCGAAAGAACTTTCTAAACAATGTTCGGTCTCAGCTGCTATGAACCATTTCTCATTTTGCTACCCGAGCCAGCCTTGTCATGTGTATGTCTGATCATGCCACCTTCTGGCGTGGAGTTCTTTAGTGACTCCCTTCAGGACTCTGTCCTGAGAATATCTGCTTCCCAAGCTTCAGTCCTTTCGATACAGTGCTCCTCGAACTTCAGCGATCATCAAGGAGGCTTGTTAAAATGGAGAGTTGACCCAGGAGGTTTGGGGTAGTACCTCTGGTGGCATAGTGGGTTAGGTTGTTGGGCTGCTAGCCACAAGACCAGCAGTTCTAAACCACCAGGCAATTCCCGGGAGAAGGATGAGGCTTTCTCCTCCTGTAAAAACCGTTACAGTCTCAGAAACCCACAGGGGCAGTGCTACCTTGACTGTTAGGGTCACTGTGTGTCAGAATCGACTTGATGGCAGTGAGGAATTTATTTTTTAATCATTTTATTGGGGGCTCATACAACTCCTATCACAATCCATCCATTGTGTGTGTCAAGCACACTTGTATATTTGTTGCCCTCATCATTCTCAACACATTTGCTTTCTACTTGAGCCCTTGCTATCAGTTGGTGAGGATTTTTTTGAAAGGCTGAGCTGGACCCAAGCCTCTACTTGTTGATGGTGCTGATGGTGCTGATTTGAGACCACCCTTTGAGGAGTCCGGCTGTCGACGTACAGGGCTCTTCCAGTGCTGCCTTCTCCGTGGGCCCACGTCATCGCTCATCATTTCCTTACTGGTGTTCTGTTCTTCCTTGTAAGTCAACACATCCCTCAACTCGCTGCCTTCTTGTTTTCCAACATTTCTCCTTTTTTTGGATTTCTCTACTTCTCTTTATGATCCCATTTGGGCTATGGGGCTTGTTCTGTGTCTTCGTGTAGCACACCCCAGTTGACCTCTCCTCTACCACCACCCCACATGGTAGTTGTCTATTTCTCCAGTGCTGTTCTGAGCTTAGAGGACAAGGGAACCCCTTCTCTCTCTCTTTCTCTCTTAAATAACAGCAATATTGAGACAAAACTCACATGCCATTCAATTCATCCATTTCAAATGTACAGGAGGGCTTTAAGAAAGTCATGAGAAAAAAATGTCATGAACAAAAATGGAATTGAAACATAATGGAACTTGCCCATGAACTTTTTGAAGCCTCTGTGTATGATTCATTGGTTTTCATTTGTTTGACTCAGCATCTAGATCAGTGTTCATTACATGGTAAGTGCCAAGTCAGTGGTTGGTTGAATGAACGAAACACTTTATTGAAATAAAAGCGTAATTAGAAAAATCTCTTCAAGGGACCAGACTTCAACCTGGTGCTCCAAGATGTGAATGCACCATACCGGCATGAAGCAGGGAACCGAGCCAATAGAGAGGCCTGAGGGTCTGGCGCCAATCCCAACTAGGAGGACAGCCACCCTTCTCCCTAGAAGAATTCACTTGAGAGGACAGCACTGAAGCTACAGCTCAGGGAGAGGGATATGTCTGATCAGAGCACACAGGAGCAAATGAAGGGGGAGGAAGAGAGAATAGAGCATATCCTGGCCCACCAAGCCCTGAGAACAATTTTCCTTCTCAGAGCAGCCAATGCACAGAGAAGACCATAGGGCAGGCCCCACTATGAGACATAACATCCCCTCACTGACCCATGTTACTATAGGGACAACAATGGAGACACAGTGCAGGAATTGTGCCCAGTATGACCCCACCACACGCAGGTAAAACACTAAGGGCGTGAAACAGAACAGCAAGGGGGAGGGGAGCAGAGCAAGGAAGTCTCCAGGGAATATAAACAATAGACATTGGGGCCAGAGCGTGGTACCCCATCAGACTCGAAATATTCCTAAAGGTCAACAAACAGACGTTTAACTACTTACAGGCTTTCTTTTATTTTGTTGTTGTTTTGTTTTCTTTTGTTGCTTTGAGGCATAGTGAGTTACATGTGCGGCTGCTAACTGCAAGGTCAGCAGTTTGAAACCACCAGCCTCTGCACGGGAGGAAGGTGAGGCTTTCCACTCACATCAAGTTACAGCCTCAGAAACCCACCGGGCCAGCTCTGCTTTGTCCTTTAGGGTCGCTATGAGTCAGAGTTGACTTGATGGCAGTTGGTTTCAATTCTGTGGCTCCAAACCCATGCCTGGTGCCCAGCCCTTCCTCCCTGCCCCTATTGATTCATAGAGAGTAATTCCTTGGGCTGATATTCAAGAGTCTCATTACCTCTTTCTAATCCTACTCTCTTAGCATGGCATTTCACAAGACGAGGGTTTCTCAAACTTGACTGTATTGGAAATCACCTCAGTTTCCATAAAGATGCAAATTCCTGGGTTTTGCCTTTATAGAGACCGAGCCAGTGGGTTTGGGGCACTCTGGAACATGCATCTTTAACAAATATCCCCAAGAGATTCCGATGCCGGTGGTTTGGAACCCCATTCTGAGGTACACTGGCCCAACCTGACCCCCGTGTTTCAGCCTTGTGTGACTCTGCCACACTTTTACAAATTGTAAGATATTACTGTAAGCATATTCTCAGGCCACTGGCTCTTTTATCTCCCTGACTATCCTAATATCACACTTTTTTTCTCTTTTTTTACATTTTATTAGGGACCCATACAACTCTTATCACCATCCATACATATACATACATCAATTGTATAAAGCACATCCATACATTCACTGCCCCAATCATTCTCAAAGCATTTGCTCTCCACTTAAGCCCCTTGCATCAGGTCCTCTTTTTTTTTTCCCTCCCTCCTCTCCCCCCTCCCTCATATGCCCTTGGTAATTTATACATCGTTATTTTGTCATATCTTGCCCTATCCGGAGTCTCCCTTCCCCCCTTCTCTGCTGTCCCTCTCCCAGGGAGGAGGTCACATGTGGATCCTTGCAATCAGTTCCCCCTTTCCAACCCACTCACCCTCCACTCTCCAATATCACACTTTTAATAGAATGTGTAAGAGGAATTGGCACATGGTCGTGACCTAATAAATGATTTTGCTATTTTTAAGGGCAATCAGAAAAGCATCCTCCCTTTATATTAAAATGTAATTGAGAGCCTTCTTCAGCAAAAGATGCCCTGTTACTTTGACTCATCCTAGGCGTGGAAGAGCATAGGAAATGACTTGCAAAATTAGCTGAAAGCTTCTCCTTCTTCTTTTAATGAAAAGCTTTTTTAAAAAAAATCCAGTGAACAAACAGCAAGTGTGAAAGTAGTGACTGTCCAGTGCAGACATTCGGAAAGCTCAGACATGCCAGAGTTAAAAATAAAACATGTAGATTCATGTTCTAAGACAGTCTTATTAATGGTGTCATGGCTGCCCGTCTATTGGCCTCTTAAGTCCAGTGGTTTATTTTGTGCCTACTATTTTGTAGCCAGAATGTTATCGCTAAGTGGTGAACACTTGCCCATGTAGTACATTTCTCTACAATGTGATTTTTAATGGCTTCTGAGTGTTATAGTGTACAAATCAGTCATTTGTTACTCAACCTGCCCCCTGTGATAAAGATTTCTTTTTTTTTTGACAATTTACATCTAGACCAGGAAGACCCAAAAGCCTTTGTGTGACGCTTTGAAGGAGAACTCCTGGATAGTCATTAATGAATTTGACTGTAATTGCAAAGCTCCCACGTTCTCCACAATGACAATATTGCTATAAAACTTGGTGATTGCAAAAAAAAAAAAAAAAAAAACTTGGTGATTGCGATGTCAATGCTGAGAGTCTAGTTCAAAGCATAGCAGGACTCAAATAGGCAGAAATATCATAGCACTCGGAAATCAATCTTGGAATTCTTAAGGACAACAGCATTATTGGGTCTCTAAGTGTGCCACAACAGCCCCCCGCCTCCGCCCCCCCCAGAAGGGAATTCCTCAGACTGTAAACGTAGATGGATCCAGATGATTAATCCACGGCCTAGGTCAAAATCAAGCTGGAGGCTCGCTCCAGTTTGAGAGTACAAAGGATCCCATCCGACTCTAGCAGAGTTATGGAAGCTGTCTTGGTAAGAGGACCCATCCAAATGCCTGTCTTCTCTTGCTAGCCAAGCAGACTACTAAAATGCAGGAGAAACAAGTTCTGCCTGGTTGCTTAGACACTGTTGGGTTTAGAAGTTGGTTTAAGCTAAAGGGAAACAAAATATATATATATATACAGCAGAGGCAGTTATTCAAGAAAAACATTTACTGAGCAATGCCAGAAACAATCTCTGAGACATAAGTTTTGGAAGTTCTGAATTAACTATGTATTTCAAATAAGCCCCTCGGTTTGTAAATGCTGTTAAAAAATTAAAAAAAAATTTTTGGTGATGTAGTTCAAATTGAAAAGTACCTGGGAAACCAACCAGGGATCTTAAGCAGTCCGGGTTTTCAGAAGATGTCCACTTCCCTTCGGGCAGAGGAGATACCTCCTTAGGCTCAAGAGTTCCTGAGTGTGTGTCGGGAGAGTTAGAACAATTATCCGCTGGAGTCACCAAGGTCTAGATTGTCGTTAAAAACTGGAGTCTTCCTGGTGTTGTGGGTAACAAAGAGATGGACCAAGCTTGTGAAGAACAGGGTGACTGGCTAGACTGAGGGCTGACACCCCTCCGTGTGACTGACTAGACTGAGAACTGAGTTCATGCAAACCCTCGGTGAGGGGACGTTTAACAGAAATTGAACCCTGATTTAACAAATCCACAAGATTCCGTTGTAATCTTTGTATTGGGCTGAGATCCTTACAATGACTTTGTTCTTTGTTCTAAAGATTAAACACTTCCCATGTGCTTATTATTTGGCTTATCTACTAATCTTTTTTTGCCTACCGATCATTTTTGAGGATAAGCCAACTACCATAGGTTAGGATGAAACAGAAGACTTTCTGGATGAGTAGAGATTAAATGAATTATTTTGTACATATATGCAATAATCAGAGTAGTGCCTCTGTACATGATCCCACCTCACATCTGCTCCAATCGGGTGGCAGTTAAGGTTTTCTGAGTTGAAGTCTGAAGTTGGCTTTAGTTAGATGCAGTCTGTATGTGGACCAGTGGAGTCTCAGCCAGAGTCCTGATACTGCTTCTGTGAATGCCTTTGGCTTCCTTCAACTTAATTCCTTAAGTAGCCAATTGCTCTTTGGTTTTCATTCTCCGATGCCAGGCCACAGTGACATCGGATGCAGCTGGAGCTTAAAGCAGAAGGGTGATGTTGAGTAATTCCAATGAAACAAATCATTCATGAAATAGGAGTCTCCTGGAAAGACCTTAGAGCTTTTCTCCTCTCTCTCTCTCTCTCTCTCTCTCTCTCTCTCTCTCTCTCTCTCTCTCTCTCTCTCTCTCTCTCTCTCTCTCTCTGTCTCTCCCCCCTTTCCCCTTTCCCCATGACACTTGAGGAGGAGGAGGACACAGATTATTCACCTGAGATTCTCTTGAGCTATTGATGCATTTTATTGTCCTCATAAGATGGGTTTGATTCAAAATACATCACTCAGGGCATGTGTAGGGGTTTCTCTCCTATTTCCTCTTGAGGCTCCCTGTTTGCCTTCGCTCAGAGGGTTTTCAAGAGAGTGGTAAATGAACTTTGACTTCCCAGAACAAAAAAATGAGCTCTCTTTTCCTTGTTTTATTCACAGCGGTAGTGTTTTAGTTGCAGTCGAGTTGGCCCAGGGAACCAGCATGTGTGTGTACCAATAGGGTGGCAGATACGAGGTCGTGTTGTCTGATAGACTTTGGAGGGAGGGGGGGAAGCTGAATGTCCCCATCACTGCAGGCTCTTGACTTATGTTTGCTTTCTATCAGCTGATCTTTCTATCACAGAGCTTCGTTTTCTCAGAAACTATTTGGAGCTCTGACCAGGTACAGTCAGAGCAAGGGAAATCAAGTGGAAAGACAAGTAGGAAAATCTCCTCTACGATCCTGTTGGCTTTCCAACCCAACACTTGCTATCGGTGGAATCCACCTTGTGACCTAACCTTTGAGGACATTACCTTTGAACAAACGAGGCAGAGGGGTTTAATCTACTTCTCATTTTAACAGTAGCCACAACGAGAGTAAGAGGAAGGAAACATATGGTTTGTACTTTTTGGTTTTTTATTTCCCCCACTGATAGAGATTTGGATTTCATTCTGTTTTTGAAAAAAAAAAAAAAAAAAGAGCCCAGGATTTTATGTATGTTCAGGAGCTAAATGTTGCAGAGCACAATAATAAAGATTCAAGAATCGCTTCTCGGCCTTTTGGCTAAGATCAAGTGTAGTATCTGTTCTTATCAGTTTAATGTCTGATACGTCCTCTATCCGAGGACAATATATTAAATGGATTTTTGGAATTAGGAGATGGAATAGGAGCTTGCTCTGTCCACTCTACGCATCGACCTGGTATTGCAGTACTTCCAGGAACGGTGCACTAAAATAAATAAATAAATAAATAAATATAAATAAAGATTAAAGAAAAGCTTAAGGAAGGCAAATGAAATAAAACATAAAAATGTTAAATTCCTCTTGTTGGAGACTGGGAATTTGGGTATCGCTACTAAATATGTGAATGAGAGTTAAAGGCTAAGAGATGACACCCAGATCCCTTTGAACTGATGACGTCTGCAAATAATACAGAACTGTCAGCTGTAGGGTAGCCCTGGTAATGCTTTTGGGTAAGCGTTGAACTGCTCACTGCAAGGTTGGTGGTTCAAAACCAACTGCCGCTCTAAAGGAGAAAGGCTGTCTGCTCCCATATTTACAGCCTCTGGAACCTATGTGGAGTTGCTATGAGTGGGAATTGACTTGATGGCAGTGGACACGTGTGTTGTAGAGGTAGCAAACAGAATAGATGAAGCCGGGTGTGTGAGTCCGGGTAGACTAGAGATTAAACAAACTCATAGACACTCATATGTGTATAAGAAAGAGCTTTACAGAAAGAGTAATTGTACATTAAGAAAGCATCCCATCCCAGTCCAAATCAAGTCCATCAGTCCGATATTAGTCCACATGTCCAGTACCAATCTATAAAGTCCTCTTCAGACTCACAAAACACATGCAATGATACCAAATGCAGGACGATCACAGGCCAGTGGGTGGGAAGTCTTGTGGATCCAGTGCTGTCATAAGCATCTCAGTGTTGGATGGGGTCTTCACGTGGCTTCTCCAGCTCAGGACACTAGCACAGTTCCATGTTATCTTGTCAGCTGCAATGTCTCCCAGGGAGGGAGCATATGCCCCGCCTCCAGCAAGCTGCTTATCTCCTTAGCACCTCCCAATGAGGTCATCAAGCTGCGACCTGATGGACAGACTAAACTCCACTCCTTCACTCATAATAGACTCAGATTGACAACAGATTATGTAACTACCACACCGGGGAAGGGCTAGAACAGTCAGAACTAATACTGACATGCAGTTCTGTTTCTACTGTTGTTGTTTGAACATCGTCTTTGTGTTGATTTAAATAATGTTTCTTTTTCAGGGTAGTTGTAATTTTTAATCTAAGCTTCTCTACCACCAGCTAGAAAATCCATTTGGATGACCGACTCCAGCTTTTGGAATAGATGCGATTGAAATAGGTTTGCCACTCTAGGAATTGGGTACGAACCTCATAGATTATGAACAGAAAGTACAGGAAAATGATTTACAACGTGCAAGCAAGAGCTAAACTGTAAGTAGCTGGATGACGAAATAATACATGAACGGACTCAGCCTATGGAGGAGAACAAATAAAGTTCCAACCAGAAATGGAATGTGATCCAAAGCATCACATTCGATTTAGCATCACATGGAATTAGGTAGAGCTCGCCCTGCGACGACAGCACATTTGTGACCATGCTCACTTCCTAGGGCAGCTAAGAGCTCAAAGGTAAATATGCAAAACACTCAGTCTAGTTCTTGGCACGTTGTAACAAAGTCCATTAATATTAACTATTGGCTAGTGTTGTTAGCTTGTCTATTTTTATTTATTTAAATCATTTTATTTGGGGTTCATACAACTCTTATCACAATCCATGCATACATCAATTTGTGTAAAGCACATTTGTACACTCATAGCCCTCCTCATTCTCAAAACATTTGCTCTCCACTTAAGCCCTTGGCATCAGGTCCTCAATTTTCTCCTCCCTACCCCCTCCCCCTCCCCCATGAACCCTTGATAATTTATAAATTATTGTTTTGTCATATCTTGCCCTATCTGACGTCTCCCTTCACCCACTTTTCTGTTGTTCATCCCCCAGGGAGGAGGTTATTTGTAGATTCTTGGAATTGGTTCCCCCTTTCCAACCCACCCTCCCTCCAACCTCCTGGTATCACCACTATCACCACTGGTCCCGAAGGGATCATCTGTCCTGGATTCCCTGTGTTTCCAGTTCCTATCTGTACCAGTGTACATCCTCTGGTCTATCCAGATTTGTAAGGTAGAATTGGGATCATGATAGTGGGGGAAGAGGAAGCATTTAGGAACTAGGGGAAAGTTGTATGTTTCATCGTTGCTACACTGCACCCTGACTGGCTCTTTCCTTGTCTAATTTAAATGATTCATGAAAACTCATTTCCTTAAAAAAAAATGTAGCCCTAGAAAGATCTCTTTTTTTCCCCACCCATACATTTTCTGGAAGGTTTCTGGACACGAGTTATGCCCACTTGTACAAATTTCCCTGTATTCTATCTCAGTTTGGCTAGACACACTGAGCTACAATCTGCCAGCAGCTCAGCATTGGCAACCCTGACATGGCTACAGCTCTCACCCCAGTCCGCTTCTGAATCTGTCTCCTTTCCCAGCATTCTCAAACTTTTCTCTGGCTGAGGGGGAAATTATCTTCTAATTGAGGGCCTTTAAAGGCCTCATACCTGAGTTATAATTAACTAGCATTTTATACCGACTACAGATGTGAGCCAGAAACTGTCAGTTGGATCCCCAAAGCCAACCCTAACCCCTTTTCCCTTACCACCACAGAAGTCTAAAAGCAAACGTTCCACTTTCCACCTTCCCATGCAGTAAGGCTTAGCTGTTTGATCCATTTCTCGCTAATGTGATCTAACGGGAAATCCTTCAGAGGACCTCTTCTGAGGGAAGAACAATTGGTTACCATCTTCTTCCTGCGTCTACACTTAGTACCCAAACCCAACCCGTTGCGGTGGAGTCCATTCTGACTAAGAGCGACTTTGTATGGGGTGGCCGACCGAGGCTGTAAATCTTTATGAGAGCGGTGCCTCCTCTTTCTCCCTTGGTGTGGCCGGTGGATTTCAGTCTCAGACTGTGTGATTAGCAGTCCAGTTCTTAGTGTAGATTATGAAGCACGGAGTTGTGGTAGCAATGTTGTAATCACCAGCCAGTCAATGCAAAGCTAACAAGACCTGCCTTACCCACCCACACATCCCCCAAAAAACCCAAACTCCCTGCCATCAAGTTGATTCTGACTTACAGCAAACCTGCAGGCCAGGCTAGAACTGGCCCGGTGGGTTTTTGAGACTATAAATCTTAAGGAACTAGAAAGTGGTTTCGAACTGCTGACCTTGTGGTTAATAGCCTAAAAGCTTAACCCACTGTACCACCAGGACTCCTGCAACAATATCGGGTGATGGAGCAAAAAGATAAAGAGTTTGATTCCTTAATGACATTATCGAACTGCCAGAACAACTCTGAGGTCAGCGGACAGATCTGGGATTATGTATGCTTTCAGTTTTTTCTTCTCTTTTTATTCAATCTTTGGGTTTCTGTTAGTGTTGTTTTGCCTACCAATATAAGATAGGCATGGGAAGCAAGCCCGAGGAGAAAGCAATAGGACCAATGGTTCCAGAGGGACCTTGGGGGAGGGCGTGGTAGGGAAAGAAGCCTTAAGTAAACAACATCATAGACAGGGGAACAACTAGGGAATTAAAAGCAACAATGAGGAGGATGTAGAGATTCCAGGGGAGTTGGAACAACAGCAATCTAGCTGAGAGGAATTACTAAGAGGCAGAAGAAGGGTGAATGTGATGGTGTGAAAGGAAACAGAGGAAAGATCTAGGAAGCAAAGCTGTGGATAGAGGTGTAAACATAGGTGTGCACTTAGTTAAATAGATTAATTCATAAAAATAGAGGTATTGGAATAGGTACATATATGGCAATACGTTGAGGAAGTGGATGGTTTTAGGCCTATGCTGAAGCCCTTCCTCAACCCAAGAACACTTTGTTCTAACAACCTGACATTCTTTGATGCTCACCCTCTGCCATGATCACTGAAGCCAAAATTGATGCGTAAGCAAATGTGGTGAAGAAAGCTGATGGTGCCGACCATCAAAAGATACACCATCTGGGGTCTTAAAGGTTTGAAGTTAAACAAGCGGCCATCTAGCAGAGAAACAATACAAACCCACATGGAAGAAGCACACCAGGCTGTGTGATCATGAGGTGTCAACAGAATCAGGTAACCGGCACCAGAAGACCCCAAACAAACAAAAAAAAACATATTGTTGAGAACGAGGGGGTTGGAGAAGATACCCCAAACCCATCTGTAGACAATAGAACATCCCCTCACAGAAGGGTCATAAGCAAGGGATGAGTCAACCATGGCAAAGTACAGCGCCAATGAAACACACAATCTTCCTCTGGTTCCTTGTGGGTTCCTCACCCCCCACTGTCATGACCCCAGTCCTGCCTTTCAGTTCTGGGTAGATCAGAGCATGTACACAGGTACATGTAAGAGCCCAGGACACAGAATCCAGGCCAGACAAACCCCTCGGGAACAGAAATGGGAGTATCAATACTAGAAGGGAAGGGGGTCAGGGGAGGAACAGGAACTTATTGCAATGATTGATCATAACCCCCCCCCCCCCTCAAGGGCATGAAATACAGATACGTGGGTGTAAGATATGACAACAGGAATAATTTATAATTTATCAAGGGGTCATTAGGGAGGGAGGGGGAAGGGAGGGAAAAAAGAGGAGCTGCTAGTAAGGTTCCAAATAGAAAGCAAATGTTTAGAAAGTGATGGAAACATGCACAAATGCGCTTGATACAATTGATGTATGAAATGTTATACGATCTGTAAGAGCCCCTAATAAAATGATTAAAAACTAACACAACTCTGATACATCTTGCCTCTTGACTCTTATTCAATACAAAAAACCACAATAGTGTAAGCAACTTAGTCAGATGTTTCTCTTCCTTGTAGCTGAAAAAAAAGGTATGTTGAGAATAAAGTTACTATAAAATAGAGTAAATTGTCCAGTTTATGCAGTGTGACTTATGCACGAAATAAATACAAAATACAGGTAATACGACAGAAGCCAGGTAGTGGAAGAGAAATTCTAGTCCTGCTTTTGAAATTACAAAGCAGGGTCAGTAACATACAGTGATCCAGTTCCAGTCATAGTTTGTAGGTTCTCTGGTAACCTCTTGAGCTCTTTTCCATCTTCTTTTTTTGGGGGTGTGTGTGGAGTGGGGAGGAGGATGTCTTTGCTTTTATTGGGTCTAGACACCCGATCATGGCAGAGGCAGGGAGGCTGGGTCTGAGTGCGTGTGAAGGGGTGCGCGACATTCCTTACAAAGTGCCACGTGTAAGCCACAGCACTGTTCCAGCCGGGGCACTTCCTAGGATATCCTGATTTTGTGGGAGTGGAGCGTTCCCGAGGAGCCCCGGTAGCCCAATGGTTACGCTAACTGCAAGGTCAGCAGTTCAAAAGCACCAGCCATTCCATGGGGGGGAAATGGGGCTTTCTGCTCTGGTACAGAGTTACTGGCTTGGGAACTCACAGGGGAATTCTGCCCTGTTCCACAGGTCATTATGAGTTGGCATCGACTCGGTGGCAGTGAGGGGTTTTTTGGTAGGTTCTTAAACATCAGTGGCAGGGTGGGCAGGGTAGAAGAGAAGACGATATTAAAAAGAAGAAAGAGGAGCAGCAGCAGCAGGACCTATGAAAGACCTAGAAACACTGGCCCCAAGTATTGAAAGCCCCTTCGATTTAGGGATTCATCTCCACTTGACTTCCCAGCTCTTATGTGAAGTTTATGCAGAGCCCAGCAACCATATGCTTAATACTGATTGGCTTTAGCTGATTTAGTAGAGTTAAAGTATTTGGTGTTAAGATTATTTGTCCATTTCCTATGAACATTTCACTTAGGGGTTGCCAGGACTGAACTAAACCCCAAACCAAACCTACTGCCATCGAGCTGATTACAACTCAGCTAACCCTCTGTAGGATTTCTGAGGCTCAATCATTAGAGACGCAGATTGCCGTGTGTTCCTTCCTCTGAGCAGCTATTAGGTTTGAACAGCTGACCTTGCAGTTAGCAGCCCAGCACCTAACACACCACCACCTGGGCTCCTAAGGACAGAACAAATTAAAAACAAACGAACAAACAAGGAGTCATCGAGTCTATTTTGACTCATGTTGTCGTTAGGTTCCATTGAGTCGGTTCTGATTTTTTTTGGGTTTTAATTAGTTAATTAATTTTAAGATAATTTTATCGGGAGCTCTTACAGCTCCTATAACGATATATACATCAGTTGTATCAAGCTTGTTGGTACATATGTTGCCATCATTCTTTATATTCTATTTGAGCCCATAGTATCAGCTCCTCCTTTTACTTTTTCTCCTCCTGCCCTCCTATCGTGTCCCCTTGATAAATAGTAAATTGATTATTATTATTTTCATATCTTACACTGACCACTGGCCCCCCCCCCCTTCCTCTCTCCACCTTTCCCCTGCCCTACTGGTATCAATACTCCCATTTCTGTTCTGAGGGATTTATCTGTCCTGGGTTCTGTGTGTCCTCAACTATTTTATGTACCTGTGTACATGCTCCAGCCCAGCTCTCAGGAAAGGCAGGACTGGGGTCATGATAGTGGGGGGTGAGGAAGCCTCAAGGAACTAGAGGAATATTGTGTGTTTCATTGGTGTTATAGTGCACCTGCGTTGACTCATTCCTTCCTTGCGACCCTTCTGTGAGGTGATGTTGCATTGTCTATAGATGGATTTTGGGTCTCTGCTCTGACCCGCCTTGTTCGCAACAATATGTTTTTTTGTTTGTTTGTTTGCTTGTTTTGGGTCTTCTGATGCTTGTTACCTGATCCCGTCAACACCTCATGATCACACAGGCTGGTGTGCTTCTTCCATGTGAGCTTGTTGCTTCTCTGCTAGTTGACTACTTACTTAATTTCAAGCCTTTAAGATGCCAGACACTGTATCTTTTGATAGCCAGGCACCATCAGCTTCTTCACATTTGCTTTTTTTTTTTTACTAATTTTATTGGAGGCTTATACAACAACACTTACCACAATCCATACATACATCAATTGTATAAAGCACATTTGTACATTCATTACATTCTCAAAACATTTGCTCTCCACATAAGCCCTTGGCATCAGCTCCTCGTTTTCCCTCTCCCTCCCTGCTCCCCGCTGCCTCATGAACCCTTGATAATTTATAAATTATTATTTTAAAAAATCTTACACTGTCCAACGTTTCCCTTCACCTACTTTTCTGTTGTCCATCCCCCAGGGAAGAGGTTATATGTAGATCCTTGTAACCAGTTTCCCCTTTCTACCCCAGCCTCCTCCTATCCTCCCGGTATCGCCACTCTCACCACTGATCCTGAAAGGATCATCTGTCCTGGATTTCCTGTTTCCAGTTCCTATCTGTACCAGTGTACATCCTGTGGTCTAGCCAGATTTGTAAGGTAGAATTGGGATCATGATCGTGGGTGGGGAGGGAGCATTTAGGAACTAGAGGAAAGTGGTATATTTCATCGTTCATTTGTTGCTTCTGAGCTAGATGACCACTTGTTTATCTTCAAGCCTTTAAGACCCCAGATGCTTTATCTTTTGATAGCCGGGCACTATCAGCTTTCTTCCCCATATTTGCTTATGCACACATTTGTCTTCAGCAATCATGTTGGGAAGGTGCACATCAAGGAGTGCCAGTGTAATAGAACCAAGTATTCTTGCATTGAGGGAGTGCTTGAGTGGAGGCCCAATGTCCATCTGCTACCTTAATACTAAACCTATAAATATATGCACATAGATCTATTTCCCCATCCTCATATATAAATATATTTACCTATGTACATGCCTTTATTTAAACCTCTATAAATGCCCTTTGCCTCCTAGGTCTTCCTTTTCTTTTTAATCATTTTATTAGGGGCTCATACAACTCTTATCACAATCCATGCATACATCAATTGTGTAAAGCACATTTGTACATTCATTGCCCTCATCATTGTCAAAACATTTGCTCTCCGTTTAAGCCCCTGGCATCAGTTCCTCATTTTCCCCTTCCTCCCCACATTTGCTTATGTACCCGTTTTATCTTCCGTGATTGTGTTGGGAGGATGAGCATCACAGAATGCAGGTGTGAGAACAGTGTTCTTGTGTTGAGGGAGGGCTTGAGCAGAGGCCCAAGGTCTGTCCACTTCATCAATGTATTGCCATAGAAATAGATATACTTATGCCGATACCTGTGTTTATACATCTATCCATAGCTCTGCTCCCTAGAGCTTTCCTCTGTTTCCTTTTACCTTCCTCCTTACCCACCATCACACTTGCCTTCCTCTGCCTCAGTAATTCCTCTCAGCTAGATTGCTGTAGCTCCAACATCCCCAGGATCTCCATGTCCAAGTTGTTGGTTTAGAATTCCCTAGTTGTTCCCCTGTCTAGGGCCTTGTTTGCTCACCGCTCCTTCCCCCGCCTCCTTTTTTGTGTTGTCTACGTTACTGTTGGTTTGCTTACCTATGTAAGATAGGCGTGGGAAGCAAGCCTGGGGTTCTGATTCTTATGGGTCCTATGTACAGCAGAATGAAACTCTGCCCAGTCATGCTCTTAATGGCTGTTATGCCTAAGCCATTGTTGCAGCCACTGTGTCAGTACAGCTCCTTGGGGGTCCTTCTCCTTTTGCTGTCTGTAAATCTTGAGGGGGCAGATAACCTCTTCCTTATCCCACAGGACGGAATAACAGTGAGAAAATAGAGACCCTTGTAGGAAAACAGTGAGGCCATTTGACCACATCCTAAGATGCACATGCCAGTAACGTTTTCTGCCCAAGAACCGCTGTGACTTGAGTTTCATGACATTGCTGAGACTCACAAGGCAATGCCTCTTCTTCATCTTCTCCACATTAATTATAGAGGAAAACACTGATTCTTTGTGTCGCTGAAGAAATAAACCAGAATATCCTTTACGGAGTGCCACAATGAGATAACTGTGCTTGCCATGGAGGCTGGTACCCCTTCATCTGCCTTTCACAGTGATTCAGAGGGATTTGTGGGTGGCCCCTCTGTTATCTCCCTAAAGGTTTTGGGGATGGCTGGCCATAGTGATCGGGCCGTTCTGTCAGTGCAGCGTGGTCAGAAGCCCTATGATGTCTGGTTTAGAGTGAGAATGAGAAGTTGGTAGATGCCTGGCAGACAGAGAGCGGAGGTGGCGTGAGCAGCCCGGCTAGAGATAGAGATCTCATGTACAAGTGAGACCTCCTAATCGCAGGCCCCGCCTTCTATTTTCTCTGCACTCAGATCGGAAGTGCTTTTGATCTTGTCAGAATCCACTCGTCCTTTGTGAATACTTGAAAGCTTAATTTTAGTAGCGTTTTCATTTACATGTGTAAATACTATCTTGGCTGCTGTTTAAGAAGATAACTAACAGCTTCTCAGACTAATTTGGATGGACATCCAGGATATACTGTTAAATACAAAAAGCATAATGCGGTATGTATGAAGAGGTTTCCAAAAGTTTGTGGGAAAATAGAATTAAAAGACGATGGCCGCTTTCTGAAGTCCCCTTGTATATATAATATGTGTGTACTTGTACGTGCGTTTGTATATGCCTACATTCTGAACAAGGGGACCCGGGTAGCATAGTGGGTTATGTGCTGGGCTGCTAACTGCAACGTCTGGTAGTTCGAAGCCACGAGCTGCTCCATAGGAGAAAAATGAAACTTTCTACTCCCCTGAGGAGCTATGGATGCAGAACCCCACAGGGGTTACTATGAATTGGTAGGGGCTCAACAGCTGTGATTCAGTAAGTCTTACATTCTGAAAGTATTTATCCCACACTGTTTAGATTGCTGAAAACATTTATTTCTAGTAAGGGATGAGGTAATGGAAGACTTTCTTGTTCTGATTGTTCCGTTTTTACATTTGGATTTTAAAAACCGTTACACATTTCTTTCCTTTCTTTTAAAAACATAGCAGGAACAAATGTTTCCAAGAAACTTTTTAGTGACAAAAATCTGCTGGCAGCATGTGATTGTGTATATATGCATAATAAAATATTTTATAATATATTATAAAGCATTGCTTGATGGTTTCAGGATCGATAAGCCTCACTCAGACTCCCTTTTCAGTGATGGGATTAGCATATTGAGTGAGCATGAATTTAAACCCTTTGGGCCGGAGGGTCGAAGGAGGGATGGCTGCTTATATGAAGTGGTTTAGATGATGCTGATAGAACCTCTAGTGGCCAAGTGCGTTAAGCATTGAGCTACGGACAGGAAGGTTGATGGTTCGATCCCCACTGACTGCTCTGGGAGAGGGATGGGACGTTCTGCTTCTCTTTAGGCTCACCGCCTTGGGAATTCATTCTGTCCAGCAGCTCTACTCCAGCCTGTCAGCTGGCTGCATGGGAACCAGTGGCAGTGGGCATGGGTTGGCTGCACAGAGGTATCAAATAAAGAAATATCCATGTAAGTCTCAGCGCCGTCTCTTTTAAAACTTCCTGGGTGGCTACATAAGTCATTAGGGGGATTTGCACGCCCCGGAGTGTACATAAGCCTTAGTTGGAAATAGATTCTCGCTCTCTGCTCAGATCTGGCTCATGAAGTCATGACTGCGAAGAAGTGACACGTACAGAACCATTCCTCAGAGAAGTTCCCTGTTCCTGGCCTCCCTGCAGAATCCCGGCCTGCACATCTGGTGGGTGGAGATGCCTAAGCCCGTGCCCGTCGCTCCTGAGAACCAGGGAGTCTTCTCGGGAGACTCCTACCTGGCCTTGCACAATGGCCCGGAAGGGCTCTCTCACCTGCACCCGTGGACAGGCCAGCGGTCATCACGGGATGAGCAGGGGGCTGCGCGGTGCTGACCCTGCACCTCACCACCCTGCTTGGGGTGCGGCCTGTGCTGGGTAACGAGTCTGGCCTTTTCACCAATTACTTCGCACAGGGCTTCAGTACCAGGAAGGCAGTGTAGGGCCCGCTTTCACAGGACCTCCCCCCTGGGCCACCCCAGCCCCATCAGGGGACAGGTAAGGACATTCGTGCCCTGGAGTGGGTGCTGAGCTGGGCAGCTTCAGCAGAGGGGACTGCTGCGTCCTGGACCTGGACCAGACCATCCTCACCTGGTACAGCGCCAGGGCCAGCATCCTGGAGCGCAACAAGGTGCGGGATTTGGCCCTGGCCATTCGGGACAGCGAGAGGCAGGGCAAAGCCCACGTGGCGATGGTCACTGATGGAGAGGTCCTGGGGCCCAGACCACCCCGCAAAGAGGGCACCCCTGAGGAAGACCTCACAGCTGCCCGGCCGATCGCCCAGGTTGCGCCTCTGTATGAGGTCTCAGATGCTACTGGGCAGATGAGCCTGACCAAGGTGGCCGACTTGGGCTGCTTCCCTCTCCAGCTGCTCGTAGCTGATGACTGCTTCGTGCCGGACAGCGGGCTCTGTGGCAAGATCTATACCTGGAAATGTCGAAAAGCTAACGGAAGGAGTGGCAGGCGGCTCCTGCCGGAGCACCTGCCACCTGTGCCCGCTGGCGCTTGGACCATGCAGATGCGCCTCCTGTGGATGTTCAATAGAGGAAGCAAACGCTAAGAGAAAACACAAAAAACAAGCATCGGCATGTACACACAGAGAATACATGTCTCGGTACACCTCTTACCCCTATTAATAACACGAGCCTATTTTGTTACTTAAAATTACTTATTTCTCAGATCACTGTATAGAGAAGACATGGATTATTCAACCATCGCCCTGTTATTAGGCACTATTTCTTCACCCAGTTTTGTTTTTAGAAATAATGCTGTCAGGAGTATTTGTAAGATGCATTTTTTGTGTTGTTTTGAACTTTTCTAACAGACTAGACTCTAAAGAGACATTTACTGAACATTTGCAAAGTTCTTTGACACAATAATACATTGCCTCCAGAGGGAACCAACCAACTTAAACTCCCACCAGCAGTGCGCAGGGGCTCTTTGGAGAGGTATTACTATCTGTACTTTCTGAAGAGAGCGCATTGAACGCAATCTAAATTCGCTGGAGTGATGGGTCATTACTACACATGTGTCTCGTTGTGCCATGGAACGGTGATGCCCTCATACGGACTAAGGTGTTCTGGAATATTTGCACATATGCTTAATGAAGGCCCACCTCTGTTAAGCACCACTAAGCTCTTGGTAGTTTTCTCTAGTTCCCTGTATGAAATTTCAGTTACTGTTGTTTTTTTTTTTTTGCAGAGGATGTTCTATGGAGGATCTTCCTTCCTGGGTTGCAATTTTATGTTAAATATCTTTATAATGTGCATGAACTTTTCATAACTTGACAACCTCTCGCACCTCTGTTTCATGTGCCAGGACCAGGGTGGCCTTATGTTCTCCCTTGAACCATCTCATGTTTGTTTCCTGACGCTTTCCCAGAGGAGGAGAAGAGCTCTCTCACTGGTTAGACCTGTGAATGGGAAGCTCAGGAGCTGTGATGTGGACATCTACCAGCCACGTGACCAGAAAGCAGAGGATGCAGAGTGCAAAGAGGAGAAATCCACAGGGTCTGGTTAGTTTCCCCAGCCCTGCTTCTAGTCCTTCCTGCCCTTGAGCTCTGGGAAGAGTCCCATAACTTAAAATTTCTCCTTGTGACAGTAACTTAAGCTAGTTTAAGTTATTTAGAATAACATCAGTTTCCTGTTGTTAAACTGAGATGAACTTGGAAACAGGTGTGAAACTTGTAAGATAACAGTAGAGGCTGAATGCGAAATGGATGGAACCTTCTCCAAGATAAGCTTCAGTGTAGACAGGGGCTTTTTGCCTTCTTTTTGGACCACTCAGAGGCCATTTTGCTTTTTTGCTTCTTAATTGTGTTTTTTGAATAGTTACACTTCAGTCAAACTTTCTAAAGTTAATATTTTTGGTAAACTTGTAACTATATTTATTTTGGGTCCTTTAGGCTTCATTACTTCTCAAAAAATGATTGACGACTAACACTGGGTTCTGTAAATAGCAGAAAGAAAACTAATTGGCCAATTGGGTATTGTCAAGAAATATGGTCTTGCCAGCTTTGAACATTAATTATAAAGTCTCTGCAGTGGTTGAGTTCCTACGCATTAAAATACCCAGGTAGATAAATTTGGCAGAAACACATGTACTTCTCTGTAAGCTTGGCACCTTAGCACACCTGGGTAACAGGTCCCAAGAAATGACACTTGTGTTTTCTTTAATGAGATTGTTACTTTGAGGGATCTTGGTGACTGACGGCCACAGTGCATTTGCAGCCTGCAGCCAAGTGATGCTCCGGTGCTGTGCAGGCCTGATGCACTTTTCCTCTCCCCTCGGCAGGGGAACCGTGGGTCTTGATGTGGAACCACATCGTCCCTCGTCCACCCGAAGCTGTGTTCTGGGCCCCAGTTAGCGGCGTCATCTTATGTTGAGAAATAAATGCCATCGTGGGGATGGATGGGTGAAAAGCCACTTTCACTTCTAGGGGATGTTTTCTGGGTGGTGAATCATTAATGCTTTTTGTTTGGAGACTCGAGAGAGGCCATTGTGTTTTCTTCATGTAAAAGAGGGAAGGTGGGTGGGTCTGTATACTGATTTCCGCTGGTTTTCCCGGGGCCATTCTTTGTGTCCCAGGTTGGCCAGTCATCTTGTGGGTGTTAGACCGTGTTATGCTTGTAATGTGCACCCTTGGAGTTTTAGCTGTACTTCCTGCCCCCCGCCCTTATATAGTAAGAGCTTAGACATGATTCGATTATATTTTCAGATATAATTTGTGACCAAAGACCGACTGTTTATGGTTTGCAAGGAAAGAATATACTTTTCTTCATTTTTTCCACCTGTTGTTGTTAGCTGCTGTCCACTCAATTTCGACTCACGGCAGCTCCATGTGTCTGAGGGGAATTACCCCATAGGATTTTCTTGGCTGTGATTCTTACCGAACAGCTGTGTCATAGCTTTCTACCACGGAGCCGGCCGCCCTGGGTGGGTTTGAACCACAAACCTTTTGGTTAGCAGCCGAGGACTTCACCAGTTGGTGTTCCTCTACGCTTATCCCTCTTAAGTAAACCCCAACCCCGTGGCATCTATAGAGACTCACAGTCCTTAGTGTCTCCAGTGGGTGGACTTGCCACCAAGGGTTTAGTCAGAGTACTGTCTGCCAGAGGCATCGCGTTGTGATGAGGAGCATGTATCGCATTTTTGGAACAGGAAAACCGCACTCCGCTTTTGTTGAGGTGCTGTGAGGAAGAGTGACTACACAGCAGCTTTCTAGCCCAGCTATTGATGGTTCGAGGTGTAATCAGACAGATTTACTAGATCGTGGCAGATCGTTTAGCAGGCCACTTAAAAACCTGTGGCTACGATCAAATCACTATTAACATTTCTGGCTCCAAAATATAGTTTACCTTGCACAAGAGGCGACCCTTTCCATCACCATTCCCTCAGACCTTGTTCACTGGCGCTTGCATCTCAAGCTTCAAAGGTATTCACACAAGGCCGGCCTCCACAGTCATCTTCTCTCTCTTCCCTTGTTAACAGCTCCAGGGCTCCACAAGCTCTGGTCTTGACCCCAAAGCCCACAGGCCCTGTTGATTCAGTGCCTAAGTAGTGCTTCTGTGCTTTCTTTTGTCATTAAAAACAAGGGCACTTTTTATTAGGGAGATTTAAACCACTATATACTACAGCAGACAGGACAGTGGGGTAAGTTCCCATGCACTCCTTCAGCTTCAACGATAATGACTTATTATCAGTCTTGTGTCATACCTTTCCCACGCCTGCCTTTCCATATTATTATGGTCATTCTAGTTTATCGTAGTTTCCTCATATTATTTTGAAGCAAGTATTAATCATGCTGTCATTTCATCTGTCATATTTCAGTACAAATCTGTGCAAAAATGAGGCTTAGCAGACCGGAATGATATCCTTTGAAAGATCCTGCTTACAAGGTTGGCGCTTGGGCGATGACTGGGAACTTGGATTTCGCGGAGCGCTCTGACCCTCAAAGTTGCCTTTGTAGCAAAGTGAGTTAAGTGATGAGCTGCTAGCTTCAAGACCCACTATTCCGATCCACCAGCTGCTTCAAGGGAGAAAGATGAAGCTGTCTGCCCCTTATAGATGGATAGCCCGCGGAACAGTTCTCTGTCCTACAAGTGTCTCTGTGAGTTGGAATCAACACATGCGTAGGGGGTGGGTCTCGCCACCCTAACTGGTAGAAGTGCCTTACTCTGCTCCAGCTGTTTGTATAAGCAATCGTGTTTATGCTGAGCACTTGATTTCCCTTTGAGAGGTTGGAATCTTGGCATGTGCTGGCCAGCAGATGCCTACCTGATCAGAACCAAAATCCAAACCTACTGCCATGGAGTCAGTTCCAACTTGTGATCCCGTAGGACAGAGTAGAGCTCTCCACTGGGTTTCCAAGGATGTAAAAATTCATGGAAACACCTTGCCTCACCTTTCTTCCATGGAGCGGCGGGTGGGTTTGAACAATGGTCTGTTTGGTTAGTAACCCATTGCTTAACCTGCTGAGCCACGAGAGCTTTCTCCTACATAACCAGACCCCTCATTACAAATGCCGGGCCCTGAATTCTGATGAGCTTCCCTGGTAGACAGCATTTCACATAGGTTACAATGTGATGGGAGAATTAACTTCTCCCAGTATCCTCTTTAACTCCATTCCGAGAGGATTTGTGCCTGCTCGCACCGATTTCCTTCAGACTTTGCCCATGTGCCTTTTGCCTTTGTCGATTCTGCTGCGTCATTTTGCCCAGATACATTTTTTTTGCGGTGAGTTCAGCTACACGCCGAGTGCTAAGAGTCGTCTGGCGAAATCTAGCAGATCACTGAGTCTAGAGTTGGCCTTGGAAATCCCTGACACAGTATCTGTCAGTTTAATACTTTAAAAAAGTCTCTAACAGCCACACTGTGGGTTCAGACACAGGAATGACGGTAGGGATGGTACATGAGCAGACAGTGCTTGGATCTGTTGTTTATAGGATCGGCTTGAGTGGGAAATGCAATAACAACAACAACAACAATAACAACAGTCCTTTATCATGTGAAAAAAAACTTTACAGTAATCCCATAACATCAAATATCACGTCAGTTCTTACATTTCGAATGATCTTAAAAATATTTTATTGTGTTTTTAGCCGTTTGCTTGAAACAAGACCCTTACATTGCGACTGGTTAATCCTTCTTCTAGGTCTCTTAACCTGTAGTTTCCCTCTCCATTTCTCTTTCTTTTTCCCTCAAAATTTATTTGTGAAAGAAATCGGTTAATTGCCCTTTAGAGTTATCCACAGTTTGGTTTTTTGTTGATTATATCATCAAGGTGTGGACTGCCATCTTTTCCCATCAATTGGCAGTGGGATGTAGAGACTTCTTGTTTGAGCTTTTCAAAGCCCAATGCCTTCATGTGGCCTGAGGATATGCCTTCGTTTCCACTTGATTAATGTTTTCCCTGCACTTTGAGGTACTTGGATAAAAGGAGTTCTGACAATAAAGATCTCTATTCTCATTAGCATGAGATCTTCTGACATTTGGAACCTGACTCATCCTACTTTAGAGAAGCCAATCCAAGGTACACAGCATTGTGCTTATTACCTGTCTTTCAAGTACTTACCCTGTCAGAATTTCCTCAGCTGAAGCTGACTTTAATTATCTGGGTTTGGCATAGTGCCACGATGGCCAGATGTTGTGATGTAAATGGGAATATAGTTTATTTTTAATCTACCTAATTTTTGAAAAAGACTCTAAGACTTAAAATAGAAAGCACTAGACTTATCAAAAAGTGGGGATTTTAATATACATTAATTTGCTACACAAACACACACACACACAGGGGCTTCAAAAAGTTCATAGAAACATTCCATTATATTTTAATTTCATTGTTCTAAGAGCTTTTTGAAGGCCCACACACACACTCACACCCTTCATTACTTCCATAATTTCAGTTCTAATAAATTCAGTACTCTCAGTATTGTCCTGAGGGGTTTATCTGTCCTGGATTCCCTGTGTTTCAAGCTCTTATCTGCACCAGTGTACATGCTCTGGTCTAGCCAGATTTGTAAGGTAGAATTGGGGTCAGGATAGTGGGGGTGGCAGGGGAAGGAAGCATTAAAGAACCAGAGGAAAGTTGTATGTTTCGTCTGTGCTATACTGCACCCTGACTGGCTCATCTCTTCCTTGTGATGCTTCTGTATGGGGATGTTCAATTGTCTAAAGATGGTCTTTGGGTCTCCACTCTGCACTCTCCCTCATTCACATGGATATGATTTTTTTTGTTCTGGATGCCTGATACCTGATACCATTAACACTTCCTGATCATACAGGCTGGTGTGCTTCTTCCATGTGGACTTTGTTGCTTCTCAGCTAGATGACTGCTTGTTTACCTTCAAGCCTTTAAGACCCCAGACCAAGCTCTTCTTAATAGTGTTCAATAGGAATAATTTGACGGAAAGGGTGCAATACAAATATTATAGGTAATCAGGTAATCTCTGGAAATTTACCTTTTATACTATGACTGGTTGGTTGTGTATTTAATAAGCACTTAGAATGTAGATGTACACATTTGTCTTCTATTGGGCAGCTTTGATAGAGAGAATAACTCTATAGATCAAATATTTAGGGGCAAACATTTTTTCTTTAATTGTTGAGTTTCATAGATTCTACAAGTATTCTTGTATTCACTGAATCCTCCATCTCAGAATAGAAGATGGAAACCTTCTGAGGAGTGTCATTGACCGTTTATCTTGGCTTTAGGATGGCATTTAAACATCTGTTCTGTAAGGACAACAAAGTTTTCCACTAAGGAACGTAGATAGCCAGACCTCCTGCTTTAGCTTTAGTCCTATTGAAAGGCGATCTCTTTCCCACTTAGTGTGTTAAGTGATCAACCATCACATGCCTGTTAGGTTGTATTTCTGGGTCTGTTTTAATTCATTGGCCTGCATATCTTTCATAGTACAAATACCAAACTATTTTGACTACCTGTATCATAAATAGGTTTTGAAATGGGGAGCGAAAGTATCTTTGTTTTTGATTTTTAGTAATGTTTTGTTTATCCTGGGTTTATTTTCTTTGCATATAAAATTAGTGATTCGTTCTTTTTCATTTCTTTGAAGAATTGTACTGTGACTTGAATCAGAAATGCATTGAATTTATAGAGTGCTGTGTTAGGCCAGGTTGACTAGAGAAACACATCCAGAGACACTCATATTTGTGTAAGAAAGAGCTTTCTATCAAGAGGTCATTATTTATCAAGAAAACATCTCAGCCCAGTCCAACTCAAACCCATATGTCCAATACTAGTCCATAAGTCCTTTTCAGCCTCATGAGCTCACATGCAATGATGCAGAATGCAGGAGCATCACCACCTGTGGATGAGAAGTCCCATGAATCCAACGATGGTGGCTTTGGCAGCTCTCTGAGTGATTCAGTAGCAGGAAGGTCAAGGCAGAGAGAAGGGCAGGTTCCCAGGACCATCCTCATGCAGAGGTCACACTGACAAGGAGGCACCATAAGTTGTGGCCTGATTGACAGGCTAGACTCCACCCCTACACTTAAATTTGATGCGAAATTATGTAACCTACCACATGTGCTTTTGGTAATATTGACGTTTCCCCTACATTGTCTTCCTATCCGTGAGTATGGGGCATTTTTCCATTTATGTCTCTTGTTAGATGTCTTTTATAGTTTTTGTTGACTGTTTTGTTTTTCTAGTTAGATATGCTTAGGTATTTTATCTTTTGAGTAGTTGTGAGTTTTTAATATATCATAATGCTATGAAGTTTTCAAATGTACAGAAAATAGAGAATAATAAAACCAACCCCAAGTACCCACTGCACAGTGTCAGCTTTCTGACCATCTTGTTCCATCCATTCCCTCCTCTAACTCCCTCCGCCCCCACCCCAGAGTATTTTCAGGCAAATTTATTGCATTGTTTTACTTCTATTAATATATTTTATGTTACCTCACATTTTGGTTTCTGATTAAATATTTACTATTAGAATGCTTTTATATGTGGTTTACAGTTGAGATTACAAAAATAGACTTTTTTCTCTCTACTCTTCTATCTTTTGATAGTATGTCTCAGGGCATCTACTGGATCAATCATTCTTTTATCCTCTTACTTTTTTTTAATAGAACTTAGTTCTAGGGCTTATTTTTAGTTTATAGGAGAATTGTCCAGAAATGCATTTTCCATTTATCCCCTCTCTGCTGTTGCTTAGTTTCTCCTTTTATTAACATCTAGTATTCCTCAGGAACATTTGTTAGAGTGGATCAACCAATATCGATGCCTTATTATTAACTGAAGTTTATAGTTTACATTAGAATTCTCTCGGAGTTGCAGCCCTATGGGTTCTGACAAGTTCATAATGTCATGGATACATTGTTACAGTATCATGTTTTGCTGCCCTAAATATGCCCTGTGCTAGACCTATTTCTTTATCCCTTCCTCTAGCCGCATGAGCTTCTGGCAACCACAAAGTTTATTTATTGTCCAAACAGTTCCCCCTTTTAAGCATATCATAGAATTGGGATCATACAGTATGCATGCCTTTTCAGACTGGCACTGGCACTTAAAAATTTTCATTTAAGGCTCTGCTATGCCTTTTCATAGTTTGATAGCTCAGTTCTTTTGATTGCCGAGTACCTTTTTTATTGGACAGTTCCATAAAATCTAATAAAAAATAAGAAATGCTTTGCTGTCATGGTAGTGCTATGTAAAATTCAAGAATTCACAGACTCAATAATTGAGTGAGATAACACCCGGTGTTAGAATGTTTGTATTTTCTGATTATTCATGCTGGAACCAAAATGGTGGGATTGAGATGGGCAATCTCATCACACTGTGGAAGAAGGGCTGTTTGATACTAGGGCCCGGGCTGCTGTGTTGAGAATCTCTTGCCATAGAAGTAAATTTACTTCTTCACTTGGAGAAGAATTAAGATCACATAAACGCAAAGATCTGTGAACCCAGGAATGATGGTAAAGGATACTATAAAATTAAAACCAGGAAAAGCCATAGAGTTAAAACTCAATGTTAGCACACAGGCCCGTGTACTCCTCAGACAGTGAAAGACAGAGAAAGCTCTGTTGAAAGACATTCAAATCAATCTAAATAAAATTGAAGAAGATATAAATAAAATTCTAATCTACAGAAAGAGATTAAAGATGACCTAAATTTAAAAAAACCAAAAAGAGACATCTTATGTTTGGGGCTTGGAGCACTTCGTCTTATAATGTCAATACTACCCCAAACTCAATCCTGATCAACAATTAAAACAACTTTCTTACAGAAATGAAAACAAAACAAAAAAACCCCCTCATTTTTATATGGAATGGTAAGAGGTCCCAGAAAACTAAACTAGTTTGGAAGATGAATGAACAGAATAATGAAGACTTTGAATGAGGAGAAAAATTGGACAAAGCTTGCTCTCTGATATCTAAACATATCCACAGCAACACTGATCCTACTGTTTGGGCTGGTACTGGAATAACGTAGACACACACACACATCAATGGAATAGAACCGAGGGGCTGGAGACAAACCCACACATTGATGCTCAGCTGCTTTGTGACAGGCGAGCTGAGACTGTTCAGTGGGGGAGGGAGCTCCCCGTCTGTTAGTGGTGCTGGGGACTTTGCAATTTCACATGCAGACGAGCGAATCAGCATCCGTCTCTCAGCGCCATAAACTCCGGACTTGCATTAATTACCCAGACAGACAGTTTTGTGCCATGTGCCCTATTTCTCCTGAGAGTTCCTAAATTTTAAGAAATTGAGGTTACAAACGCGTGGCACAGAGTCTTCTGAAAAGACATTCAAGTAGCACTTATATGCACCCCATGTATGAGGTTATTGCTTTCTGAAGAAAGTACACGTTTCTTAGATGCCGCTTCAGACTCTGTCTCCTCCACCACGTGTCTAGGCGCGTGGTAGCCCTGTGGGGGGATCTCCCACAGAGCCTGGGCTGGGAGCATCTGCTGACTCCAGGGCCGCTGACGGCGGTTAGCTGTGTGGACTTGCCCTTTAGAAGTGGCTTCACTCTGCTCAGCCTTTGTGTTATGTAACGGGGGAAAATCATAATTAATTTTTCTTTACAGCGTGGTCCTTGCTTTTCTCTATGTGTCATTTCCTTTTCTTTTTTACCTTCTGATGAAGAATTTTATCTAAGTGATTCTATGGGAAGAAGTTGGTTTTTTTTAACTGGAAGTAACTGATTCTAGGTATTTATGAATGGGTCCAATCTGTTTTAAAATGTGCAGGTGATAATTGGGCTGGGATTTGAATAAGGAGGCTCCTGATTGCAATGGGAAGGGAGTGAAAGTTGGGTCAGGCATTTGGCTGGCGTCAAATCCTGGCTCTGCAGTTTAGCTAGCATGTCGTTTTGGCTTGTGGCAACGTGAACTTCATGTCATTCGCTGTAGTTGCCTGATGTCAGGCTTTTCAGATAATCTCTACGGTTTTGCTGAAGAGTTTGTCACAGTGATTTCAGAAGCACAGCACTCTGAGCTGAGAAATAGGTGGCTTGTTGTAAAAGGTAACATTTAAGACATTTTTTTGGTTACATTGTGTCATGGCAAGCTGGTCTCTTCTGTTGAAGTTGTGATGTTGTTTTAACCAAAAGACTCTTTAGCAGTGTGCCCAACACGGAGTCCTTTCCTGTCTCCCTTTACATCAGTGCTATATAGAAATGTGCAGCACTTCACTCCCTGTCGTCAAGAGGATTCACCTCATCGTGACCTGGTAGCGCAGCGGCCTTATGGGAACAGAAAGAGCCTCATCTTTCTCTGGGGAGCAGCAGAGAACTTTGTGGTTAGCAGCCCTACTATAACCAGTGTACCACCAAAGATCCTTAAAAGATTATTTATTGAAAAAAATGAAAAGAGCTTAAGGTCTTGCTGATTTTTGTGTTTCCTTTCATTTCATTAGCCTTGGCCAGTACGACCTCGGGGGAGGGTTTCTGAAAAGAGACCTCGTTGTTGTAGAGAAAGTATCGCATGATCTAATCAGACGACTCACGTAGAGATCAACTGACTTCTTGTAAACAGGCTTCTTAACCCATGTGACAGACAACTTGAACTCCCTGAGAGTGATTGCCCTTTAACTTGAGTAGTAATTCTGAACACGCTCTACTTGGTGCAATTGTAAGATTCCCAGACATTGGGTTTTACATTCAGAATGGTCACCTGACCATCTTTGTCACTTCTTTCTTCTCTCTCATTTTCTCTGTCACATCTGCACTTTCAGAGATCTGTTCTCATCTGTATTGGCCTTAGGAACAGGAAGAGTAATTTAAAGTATTAGGGATTTCAGAGTCAGGTGAAGATTAATTCAAAATGAAGACTATCTGTGATAAGGAAATTCTTAGCTATGAAAAGTTGGTAATTAATTACGCAACTCCATGTCTCTGTTTATTTTGATAGTTTAAAAGAACAGGAAGCTTGCTTAGTTAAAAATAAAAAAGACAATATTGAAATCAGAAAACCTGTTAGGGACTTAAGGAAGACTCACTATTTCTGACCCTGTTTCCAAAACTGTTTTGTTAATCTAGGAGTATTCAAACACGCTAGGTATTTCTTGGTGTCTCTTACTATTGCTGAGATTTAGGTCGGTAAAGACTGATCTTTTTTGGGTAATAAAAAGAATTGGAAGTGTAAAATATTTTCCCCTGTGGAGCCAAACCCTTCTTCCTTAGCTGTTGGATCAGATCCATACTATTTTTCATGTGTGTGTGTGTGTGTTTTCTACCATAGGCGTCCAACCAGCCAATGCCTCTCTATTCCAGTTCTTTGTATTATAATCTGAGTACACTTTTCAGGAAAATGTGCTATGTAAAAAGCAAGGCATGTTTATAAAATGTTCAAGTCTCAATAATTATGAGTCATCAAGTAGTTTGATTGTATTGTCATTTAGTGAATAAAGTTAATCACTTTCAAATTCAGAAGAAAATCATCCAAAACCATGGTTCCAAAGATTAGTTAGCTCTTTCCTGTGCCTGTTTGTTCATGTGCTGGAGCTCAGTAATGTCAGTGCCCACTAACAAATGTTTGAAGACAGATAAAGAAGTGGGCTCCCTAATTCTGATGGTGTTCCTCGGGAAGCTTCCAGGGCTCTAGCTATGTAGGATGCTTCCTAATATTCTTGGAGGGTGGGGTGCGGTGCGTCCCTGCAGTTGCTTTTAGAAGGGATTAGAACTGCCAAAAATAAACCCTGGTGGCTCAGTGGGTTCCACATTGGGTCACCACCTGCAAGGTCAGTAGTAATTCGAACCCACCAACTGCTCCCTGGGAGCAAGGCGAGGCAGACTGCTCTCAAGATTTGCAACCTCCCAGACCCTGTTGAGGGTCGCCCGCCGCGAGTCAGAATGAACTTGATGACAGTGTGTTTTAGGTTGAGTATCGTGTGATGCAGAACGATGAGGCTTTCTACTCCCGTAAAGATTTACTGTCTCAAAAGCCCGCAGGTCTTCTACAGAGTTGCTGTGCGTCGGAATCAGCTCAATAATAGTGTGTTGCTGAGTTTTATAATGTGACATTAGCTGTATAGCTACACCAGACTGCCCCCCCCTTCCCCGGCCCCAGCACTATGTGATATATAATGACAGACATTAAAGAACTGCCAGGAAAGCCGTGCTAATGGTATGGACACAGCCAGAGCTGAGGAAACGGTCCTTCCTGTTTGGAGGTGGACTTTGAAATCTTTGCCATGATGTCTTTTGCAGTCTCATTCGTTCAGTGAAAATGCCTTCAGTCCCTAGATTGTTGGGGACTTTCTATATTACAGGATTAGCGAGAATGAGGAAGGAATGCTCAGTGCCGGGAATGGATTTTTCAGGAATGTCCTGACTATCAAAAGTCTTGTACACATACCGTTGATATTGATTTCCCACCACCCAGATATCACTTTGTTCCATTCCCTACTCCAGTGACTTCTGCTAAGGCAACGCCACTATCACTGTGTCGTAAATGACTTCACAGTGTTTGCCATACCCACAGCCCCTTCTAGGGGTGACCACCCCAACCCCAC
Source organism: Tenrec ecaudatus (assembly GCF_050624435.1). Classification (NCBI taxonomy): domain Eukaryota; kingdom Metazoa; phylum Chordata; class Mammalia; order Afrosoricida; family Tenrecidae; genus Tenrec; species Tenrec ecaudatus. The sequence goes on along the minus strand of NC_134543.1, from coordinate 113,681,738 downwards.
TGCTGCTGAGGAACTGCATTACCCTGACCCTCTGCCCAAGCTGCCTGGCGCAGGGGAAGTTCCTGGCCCATGGGCAAGCCCTCACACCTGGATCAGGCCTTAAGAAGTGACCTGGTTTCAAAAGTCCTTAGCAGAGTCAGTGCTATTTTTAAAATTAATTATTTTTAGAAATCATGTTATTGGGGGGGGGCACTGAAAGCTCTTAAAACAATCCACACATCAGTTGTATCAAGCACATTTGTACATATGTTGCCATCATCATTTTCAAAATAATTTTCTTTCTACTCGAGCCCTTGGCAGTGTCAATGCTATTGAACAAAACCATTTAGATGTTCCGTTTTGAGAATCGCAACCAAGGAGTATAAGGAAATAAGCCAGAAAAGAGTGATAGAGACACAAGGAGAGTAACACCCTCATAAACAGTGGTGCCCCAAATCCACAGAGTCCGACAGCTGGGCTGCTTGGTTCTGTCTTGGAGCTAACAGTATGCCCCTGCGAGAAACAGCCTTCCTGTTTCCTTAGCCTTCTATTTTCCCTGTATCCTAACTTACCTCCTTCCCACTGCTGCCCAGCTCAAGTGAGTTTCAGTCCTTTGAAATCACAAGTTCCTACTATAAAGAAGGGAGGACCTCAAATGCCCAGAGAGGCCAAGAACCCGTGGAGCCAGCAGGGTCCAGAGTCACAAATCAGAGGTTAGGGATGGAGAATCTGGACTGCACAGCCCGACCTTGATCTGCTACAACCTCTATGCCACGGACCAGTTTAACTTTTTATTTAAGAAAGAAATAACACAACGAGCAGACAAGTTGAGCTATCAGGAAGCTACATTTTACTGCATTCGGGGCGCTGGGTCTGTGTATCATGAAAACACGTTTGAATTTATGACTAACAGTGATAGTGTCTGCATCTCTTACTTAGCCCGCTGGCTTTGTTTCCCTAAGCTTCCTGGAAACCTGCTCTGGCCTGCTATTCCTGTGTGCTTCAATGCAGAGATTCCGTAGTATGGATTGTAATGATGCTCTTTCCTCTTCCCTCTGAAGGTATAGGCAGAACTATTTGCACTACTTAGTTGGTTATGTCTAGGCCAATACAAAGGAGGAAAATAAAAGATAGTTGTTATGTCTAAGAAGTTCTGAGGCTCAGAGACCCTGAACTGTTTTCGCCTTTCTTCATATGCTCTCAGCCAATGTCTTCCGGACAGATACCCAACCCAGCTGTCTCTCTCTCTCATGATCATTTGACTAGCAGAATTATCCAGCCACTTCCTCTTTATCATGCCTGCGTCTCCAAGAATCCTGCTGAGTGAGCCATGTTCTCGATGGCCGAGTCAAGTTCTTGTAATCCTACTGAAGCATCATATTCCGTTTCCACTACCAATACGCAACTCACAAAAAATACCCAACATGCATAACGATGTGCTCATACCTTTTATCTGATGAAAACTCGACTCAATTCTTTTGCTAACAAGTGTTTATTGAACACCTGTGCATAGACCAGGGGGCAGTTGTTCAAACACAACAGGGGAGCTTCATGGTTCAGAATCAGGGAGGGAGGGTGAGCGAGTCACTCTGTATGCTGAACAAATCGTCGGAGAAGCGTTCCAGAGAAAGATGACCCAACAGAATGCTCACATTATAGAATACTATCATTGATTTCACATGCAAGCCCAATTGTGCTGGAGATTATCCACCCATAGCTGCCGAAGTACATTGACAGGGAGTTTCCAGAGGTTCGGGCCAGATTCAGAAGAGGATGTGGAACAAGGGATAGCATTGCTGATGTCAGATGGACGTAGGCTGAAAGCAGAGAACGCCAGAAAGATGTTTGCTTGCGTCTCATCGACTACGCCAAGGCATTCGGCTGTGTGGATCATAACGAAGGATGGATAGCCTTGAGAAGAATATGAATTTCCGAACACTCGTGAGCGTTAGGGTTGTAGCCTCTCATCATACTTCCTCAATCTGTGTGCTGAGCAAAATAATCTGATAAGCTGGATTATATGAAGAGGGCTGCAGCGTCAGCCTTGGAGGAAGGCTTATGAGCAACATCTGTAGTGTCCAGATGCCACAGCCTTGCTTGCTGAAAGTGAGGAGGTCTTGAAACGCTTGCTGATGAAGAGCGAAGATTGCATCCTTCAATGTAGACCAACATTTTCCCAGTTGAACCAATAGGTAACAGCATGCTAAATGGAGAAAAAAGCTGAAGTTCTCAAGGATTTTGTTTTGCTTGGATCCACAATCAATGCTCACAGAAACAATCAACAATCAAGAGATCAAATGATGCATTTGGTAAATCTGCAGCATGTGACCTGTTACTGAAAAGCAACTGTGCCTGACCCAAGCCATGGTGTTTTCCATGACGTCAGGTGCATACGGAAGTTGCACATTAAATAAGGAAGAGCTAAGAAGAAGCGATACATTTGCATATTGAAAGCTCCCTGGCTTGCCGAAAGGACAAACATGCTTTGGAAGGACGTACAGCCAGAGCGCTCCTTGGAGGCCAGGATGTGAGACTTTGTCTCCTGGCATGTTGTCAGGAGAGACGGGTCCCTGGAGAAGGACAAGTGAGGGGGAGCGAAAGAGAGGCCCCTCAACAAGCTCGATCACAGTGGCTGGAACAGTGGTCACAGGAACCATGGTAGGGATGGCCCAGGACTGGGCGGTGTTTCTTTCTCTTGTACAAAGGGTCACTATGGGTTGGAACCGACTCACCGTCACCCAGTAACAACAAGGTTTCTTGGTCCACTGATTCTAAACGACTCATTCTTCCTCGCGGCTCACCGAGTTCCACGGACTGACGACTTTATTCCAGTTGTCTGTGCAACACGCTCCCCTGGTCTCCCTGCGAATGCCTGTCTAGAAAACATGCCGCCCCTCCACCCTGCGGGAAGGCACCGTGCGCTGCATGGGAGAGGTTGCCTCTCCTGGGCACCATTGTACCTTTTTATGCTTCCCTCCACCACAGCTCTGGCCTCATCAGAGTTACGTATCTGTGTGTATCTCGGACAGTATCACAGTGGAGGGGCAATAGTGTATTATTTTTATTGCTTCAGTGTCTAGAACAGTGCACTGAGTTAAAAAATATAGACATATAACATACTTTTGGATCTGAAAAGAGCAAAAAGAACCAACTAGACAGGATTGTATAGACTCTCTAGGCACCCCAGGGCCCATTGAATTATATGACCATTTATAGTCCTAGAGACCATTTCTACAGCTCTCCAGGGAGGGCATCCCTAGCACCTGCTGCAGCAATAGGCCAGCCACGAGTTAGAGGCACACCCCGGCATCAGTGCCCTTTGCTGGCTGGCATTTGTGAAGTGTGGGTAAACGTGCTGAAGCCCAGTGCTGGTCCTGCCCTCTGAGGTGTATCAGCGGACATGGTTTCGAAGACTCTCCGTACGAGGCGTACACGCAGTGAGGTCCAGCTCATGACCAAGTGTCTTGGCTTAAACAGACCTTCCGCTCGCCTAAGTGCCTGAACTTAATCAACCCCAGCCCCCTGCGATCGAGTTGATTCCAATTCATAGTGGCCCTATAGCATAGAGTTGCCCCATACATCATGCTTTCAAGGCCCAGAAGAAATATATGACATAAGTAAATATATACTAAAACCAAACTCATGGCCATTGAGTCATTTCCGGCTCATTGGTGATCCCATAGGACAGCTAAAACTGCCTCTGTGTGTTTCTGAGACTGTAACTTCTCACAAGGGTAGAAAGCTCTGTTTTTGTCCTGAAGAGGGACTGTTGGTATCAAACTGCCGACCTTGCAGTTAGCAGCCCAATGAGTAACCACTATACCACCAGGGCTCCAAGCAAATATATAGAAACCACAAATGATTAATAGTTATAGGAAGGGAGGGAAAGTGGAGGGTTTGCATAGGGGGGCGGGGCTTTGCATGTTTTGTTAATGGTGGGAAAATGATTTGGAAAAGAATGGTTTCACAACTTGAAGAATGCTCCTGAATTGATCCACGGAGGAACTTCTGGGGTGAAGTTAGAGTTTTTTTTTTAATGTCTGTCTCACCGCAATAAAATTACAAACGACGGAACTTCTAAGGAAAGCGGTAGAGGCAAATGTCATGTATGACAGCAGCGAGTGTCCCCGAGGGAATTTGGCCCCATGAGGGCTCCCAGAGGGGCAGCAGCTGGTAACAGAGGTGCGCTCAGCCAAGGGGCAGGGGAAGCTGAGGTTGGGTTGGTAACCAAGGGAAGGCAGGGGAGATTCAAGCAGCGGGCACAGGTTGTGGAAAGCCCTGTGGTGGGAGACTCCAGCACCATTGAGGAACTGAGAAAGGCCTTCTAGCTGGAGCACCGGAAAGTCAGGGGAAAGGTGGTGTGAGGGAAGGGTGCAGAGGAGAGCGGGGCCCAGGCTGGGTGTGGGTGAGAGGAGTCAGCGGATGGCTAGCACAGTTGCTTTCATAGGCTCTACATAATTACCACTCTCCATCCCAGGTGCTGGTCGTGCACAGCTCAGTCCTACCACAGGGCAGCCCCTCTCCCCTCAGGAGCACACACATTCACAGACTTGGAAAGACGAGCAAAACCTGCTGAGATGGAGCACTAGGAGGGAGGCAGGGCCACAGCGCCCCCACCCCTTTCGGCGCCCCCACGCACACCCCCCCAATCTGTCTCCCTCCCACACAGAGGTGTCAAGAGGATGGGACGCACATGCGTGACTGGGCAAAACGGTAAGTGATCGGATGCCGTGGACCCAGAGGAGGACTCACCCGGACTAGAAAGTACCAGGGTGTGATCGAGTGTCCACCAGCTGGATTATTCAGCATTACCATCAAATATTCAGACTGTATGTCAAGCCGACATGGGGGCTTAGTGAGGATAGTGCTCCCCCGCCCAGACCATTTTATTAGGAGCTAATTCAGGCATCATACCATTCCACGGTTCAATCCCGGCAAGCAGTCTTGTACAATTGCTTCCACAATCGGTTTCGAAGCAGTTTCTTTCTTCTGAAACTCCTAGATATCAGCTTCCCCTTAACGCTCCCCCCTCCCTCCCATACTCTTATTCCAGTGGCTATTGTCTCTCTAGGTTCATCGGTCCTGGGTTTCATATACCAACAAACCGAAAAACACGTGACAAAGATGCAAGAAGGCTACCCACAGTGACGAACTAATCAGAGATAAAGCCCACTGTGAAAAAAACAACACAACCCCCCAAAATATTGAAAACCAGATCAAGCCCAAAGGGTCTCAGATGGGCTCAAGTGACAAGGTTTAAACTATTCAAGTCAAGTTTATCATTTTAATCTACTATCGTCGTCCCACCAATATTCTCTGTCTGCTAACCAGGTGATTCCCATCCCTCATTTATGGTTCGAGGGACATCACCGGAGGCTTGCTCCCTGTGTAGATCCTGCAAATGTATTTTGGGCTTCCCCTGCCATCCGTAGCCTTCTGCACACCAGAATCTCACAATCTAAGCTCTGAGACCATTTCCTCCTTTGGATTTGGATGATATATTTTACAATCCTTGGGTCACGGTGGTTGGTGTGCTTCTTCCATGTAGACTTAATTGGCATCTCTCTTAGATGGCTGCTTGAGTGGGAACAATCCTTTAAGACCCTGGTCTTAAAGGTTTTGATTCTGAGCACGGTGCTTTGCAACCCGCTCGTTTTCACTGAACAATATCTTTCTAATGCTAATGCACCAAAAAGCCCTCAGACTCAGAGCTACTGGCATCAGGTCAATCCTGACTCCCAAACCTGTCTAGGGTTTCCAAGACTGCGGTTTCTACAGGAGTTTACAGTCACATCTATCTTTGTGGTTAGCACCCCAATGCCTGGCCCACAGCACCACCATGGCCCTTTGTGGACTTACCATATGCTTTTTAGTCTACCATTGTACCATAGTTTCCAGTTTCTCACTTTTGTAAACAGGGTTGCCGTTAACATTTTTGGAAATAATTATTTGTTTATTCCATGGGAGGAGTTTTAGACGTGCACTTTCTGAGCCAAGATATACGAAGGGTTTTGTTATAGAGATAACATGTGCATCGAAGACCCAGAACAAAAAGGTCACATCCACGTGGATGAGTGGGTACAGAGTGGTGACCCAAAGCCCATCTGTAGACAATGGGCATCCCTTACAGAAGGGTCGCAAGGAAGAGAGGAGGTAGTTCAGGGTACAATATAGCACCGATGAAATAGACAACTTTCCTCTAGTTGTTTACTGCTTCCTTCCCCCCAACTATCTTGATCCCAATTCCTTACAAATCCAGCTAGACCAGAGCATGTACACTGGTACAAATGAGAGCTGGAAACACAGGGAATTCAGGACAGATAACCCCCTCAGGACCAATAATGAGAGTAGTGATACCAGGAAGGTGGGGGAGAAAGGGAAACCAGTCACAATGATCTGCGTATAACCCCCTCCCTCGGGGACGGACAACAGAGTAGTGGGTGAAGGGAGACATCGGTCAGTGTAAGACATGGAAAAATATTTTATAACTCTTCAAGGGTTTGTGAGGGAGGGCGGGTAGGGCAAGGAGGGGAAAATGAGGAGCTGATACTAAGGGCTCAAGTAAAAAGCAAATGTTTTGAAGATGATGATGGCAACAAATGTACAAATGTGCTTGACACAATGGATGGATGGATGGATTGTGATAAGAGGTGTATGAGCCCCCAGTAAAATGATTTTTTTTTAAAAGATAACATGTAGGGGAAAAACCGTAAAAGACGCATTGATGATCCTGCCGTCCCCACTCCACATAGCCTTCGGGTTAGTCTCCATCTCTGAAGCTTCAGATGGTAGAAGAAATGACCGAATGGCTCTCTTAAAAGGTGTGCCCGTTTATGCTCCCAACAGTACATGCCAATGCCTGTTTGTCCGCATTCTTCTCATCACAGGCTAGTAATTATCTGTCCTCTATAGCTTTTCAAATCCAATAGAAAAAATTAATATTGCATTTTTAACCGACACTCCTTTCATTATTAGTGAGTTGACATTTTTCTTAGGTTTTGTGTTTTTCTTTCTTTTTTTTGGTCATAGAAAATGAATTAAGCATAAATTTTATTTCCAATTCCCTCAAAGATTATCACAAATACAAAATACTCTTTGAAAAGTATCCAAAACCAAATCAAAGGAATTTAAAACAATAGCCAAATCTGCTTCAGACAGAAGATAGGGCAACCTAATTTACAACACAACGTAACTCTTTCCAACTAATCTGAGAAGAAACAGCTCCCATGTTTAGTGTTAAAAAATAAAGCTCTTTGTGTTTAGAAAAATCAAGGCATCACTTAGTAAAGCCTATTCTTCCTCAAATCTTTCTTCAGGCAGTCCTTCTGATTGTGAACTGATTCACCTGCGATTGTAGGCCACTGTTGCAACCCATTCTTAGGAAGCCTATTATTAAAAACTCAAGGTGCACACAATGGTTCATGATAACAAGCGGGAACTACTTTACAATGTGCATCAAAGCGTTATTATACTTTACTATATTATTATGTCAAAGATGCTTTATTATCTGGAAGTGTTTCTTTAATGTTATACAAAGAAAAGTACACTATATACTAAGACAAACATTTGACCAAGCAATGTTAGACATGAACCTCACTGTCCGACACAGATAAAATTCAACTGAAAGACAGACCTAGGAATGGAATTCGCTCAAAACCTGGGGACTGCCTGTACTTGCTTATCTTCATTTAGAAATGCGATAGGAAATTTTGTTAAGGTATAAAGACCTTAGGAAAAATTATAAATACTCCATTAAAAAAATTAACAGAAACGCTTTCCTCTTTAAAATGTAAATATCCAATAAATATAACATAGATGGTACTCCAGGCATAGAAAAACAACAATTCCCTTATGAAAAAGGTGTATTTGGGTAAGTTTGATGGCAAGCTTTTTGTTTGTCTTAAGTGTATGCACTTCACCAAAAGAACCAGGCCATTATTCTGTAAAGATCTACTCTTTCTTAATTGAACAGAAATACATCAATTTCTATAGAATGTTGGCTATAGTACCAGGCCACAGGAAAGGTCTCAAATAGCTGAAAGTTGTTTGGCTAGAGAAAAATGTCTTGCGACTTGGAGGCAGGCAGTCATCCATTCGTCCTTGAAGGCATTCCTCAGCGAACTACTTCTAGTCTTGAGAGTCAAGCGCAGGATCTGGGCTCCCGGAAGGGCTTGCTGCCTGCTGGAACCCAGACCAAGAGGGCGTCTTGCAGGCGTTCTGCATGCAGTACTGTTGAAGCTCTGCAGCTGCCTGAGAAACCTTGATCCTCTCCACGCTGGCTTGCAGCTTGAGCTGCTCCACCAGGCGCTGCAGGGCGTTCATGCTGGGCCCGGAAGACGTGGCGGCGGCGCGGGCAGGCGAGGGACTGTGCCGTGTTTTTCTTTCTTCCTTTTAAAAAATCATTAAAAAAATCATTTTATTGGGGGCTCGTACAATTCTTATCACAATCCATACATCCATCCATTGTGTCAAGCACATTTGTATATTTGTTGCCATCATCGTTTTCAAAACATTTGATTTCTATTTGAGCCCTTGGTATCAGCTCCTCATTTCCCCCCTCCCTGTCCACTCTCCCGTCCCTCCTGAACCCTTGATAATTTATAAATTATGATTATTTTATCATGTCTTACAGTGTCCGACGTCTCCCTTTACCCACGTTTCTGTTGTCCAAGAGCTGCTTCTGTGAGTTGCCCGCCTTTTGCTCTTACCAATTTGGCGGTTGAGTTAACTTTCTCATTAATTCAAAGGGCTATTTATACATGAAGATAGTTCCCGTGTTAGAATTATTTTTGGCCAATTTTCCTGTTCACTTTGCTTAGGATGTCTTTTGCCCCCAAGAAGTTTTCAATTTTTCCTAGAAATCTGTTGAGCTAGCGCTTCTTCTACATGTGGACCTACTTGCTTTTCCCTGCTAAGGTTCAGCTCACAGGACAGGAGGTGGGGGGTGGGGGAACTGGGCGAGATAAGAAGAAAGTATGGAGGTTCACACTTCTATTCAGAAGCCCAGCTCATTACATGACCCCACATTCTGCTCCCGATGCTCCTGCTTCCAAGGCACATGCTCCCCTCTACCTCCGGTCATTCGTGAGCCTAAGCTTTCCTTTCGAGCCCTGCCCTTCGCTAGAGCTGTTCCCCCTTCATCCAGTGCAAGCCCTTTTTACCTAGTGCAGATCGGGGGCTTGATATCATTTCTCTTGGTCCTGCATACAGCCTGACTGCTGGCATACTGTGAGTGACGGTGCCATGTCTATCTGGTGGGAGAACCGGTAGTCCCAAGCAGGGGCTGTCCAAGATGTGCTTCTGTTTGTGGTTATAGGAAACAGATGAGAACTTCACATACCTGTTGCTGTCAAGTCACTTGGACCCATAACAACCCTATAGGACAGCAAGCCTCACGGGGTTTGCAAGGCTGTAGCCTTTTCAGAAGCTGACTCCACCAGGCTTCTTCTCATCTGCGGGGGGGTGGGTGGTGGTGGTGGTGGTGGTGGTGGTGGTGGCGGCGGCTGATGTGTTCTACCCCCAAGCTGCTTAGATTAGAACCAAATCACTGCCATCAAGTTGATGCCGACTCATAGTAGTAACTCTACTAGGACATTGGAAATACCCAGTCATTGATTACCCTTCGTAGAACCCTTTAATGAATTTCTGTCTTCTGCAGTGTGAAAACCAAACTCCTTAGCAGGTTTTGTGAGCTGGCCTGTGGCATTAGGAGTTGGGCTGCTAACTTCAAGGCCAGCAATTCGCAGCCACCAGCGAAGAGGAGAATGAGGCTTTCTACTCCCGTAAAAATCGTTAAAGTCTCAAAAAGCCACAAGAGCAGTTCTACTCTTTCGTATAAGATCTCCCTGAGCCAGAATCGACTCAATGGCCATGAATTTCAAACACATATTTATTGAGCATCTACTGCCAAGCAGGCATTGTGCTAGGCTCTGGGATTAGTGTTGATTCCTGCCTTCCGAAGGCTCACGGGCTAACTGGGGACGAATCATTCAGGAGGATGGCGAGGAAGGACTTTCTGGGAAGGAGAGATCTAAACGGAGACCTGAGAACTGGTCATGAGAAGAACTAGGCGGAGGACACAGCAGTGGTCTTGAGGGGTTCTAGGGACAGTAGAAAGCTTACAGCAGAGCTCAGGGGAACGGAGAAGATCTCTAAACTCCAACTCACTGCGCATTCCAACTCATAGTCACCCTGTAAGACAGAGTAGAACTGCCCCTGTTGGTTTATGAGACCGTAACCAGTTTTGTTGGCATATTGTAATTGCTTATGGGAGTAGAAAGCCTTACCTCTGGATGGTTTGAAAGTATTCATCTCAAGATTGGCAGTCAGGTGATAATTAAGCCCATGAGCACAGACCAAATCAGACTGTGCAATGTGGGATCTAGACAGCGAATTCAGATTAAACACAGTGGGATTTAGAGCTGGGTGTTGAGTGGCGGGGAAGGGAAGGTGATGGGAAGGTGACAGTATTATGTCATAGTCCTTAAAGTTGATCTGATGCGTTTAAAGCACTCTGGGGTGTTATTATTAACTGGTTTTTTGGGTGAGGATAGTGAAGCAAAGGAAGTTGGGGACTTTGCTCAAGGTGACACAGCTGCAAACTGTGGAAGCCACTACTGGCCCTGTCTGACCCAGATTACCTGGCCTGTTTGCTCTACACTGTCTAACTGCATTGCTTTATGAGAGAATTCAGCTGCAGAGAAATTTAACCAATAAACCATAATGAACAAGTGAGACACGGTTCCAAAACTCTGGACTCTCCACCTGGAAAGGTCAAGAATAAACGTTTTTATTAGAAAGCGATGAAGCATGAGGGAGGGCAAGATGGATTTGTTCTCCGAGTAAATAGGAACTAAAGGGCGGCCATCTTTGGAAGTTTCCAAGGGCAAGTCAAAGAAAGTACTCGGAGCACACATCCGGTCTGCTGCCGTCGAGTGGATTCCGCCCCACAGCGACCCTGTAGGACAGAGCAGAATGGAGCTGCCCCCACCAAGTTTCTGCAGCTGGAAAATGCCCTGTAGGAAGCAGACAGCTGCGCCGTCCACCTGCAGAGTGGCGGCCAGTGCGCTCCAACCGCCAGCCCAAGGCCGGACCCATGGTACAGATGGTAACGATACCCTTTCTCAGCCGGCACAGAAGGAATGGAGTTGTTATTTCCACGGGAATCCATTTTCATGTGCCAGAGCCGTGGTCCAGGAACTGCCGAGACGCTGACCTGATGCCTGCCTGACCCGCTTGCCTCTTTTAAAAGACTCCGCTCAGCGTACGCCCTCGGAGTAGCTCTTGTTCAGGAACGAATGTGGACTCTTTCAGGACCTATGATGTTTGGACAACAAACAATGGACTGTCACTCAATTTCGAGCATCCTGGGATGATCTCCATTGTCCTCGCAGCCCTACTGAGACCGCTCATTCAGCACATCTCCAGTTTAGTGGTGTCGGACCTCGGGCTGTCAGAGCCGAGGAAAGTCAAGTGGACTTTGCCTTCTTCAGAGGTTAGGGGTTTCTAAACCAGCGTTTCCTAACCTCCGATCCAGCCACTTCTACTTCTTCACTCTTTAGTATTGTCTCTTTCTGATCAAGGTGCAAGCACAGCCTATGGCTGACTTGTCTCTGACGCCATGTCGTCTGTGGTTCTGGTCTCTTGGGGCACCTGCCTCCTTGCTTCTCAGCGTCCATCTAGTTGTCCCTTAAATAGATCAGATGAACACTGTGGCCTGTTCTTATTAGCCTGACCGGTTGTATATGCATTTAGAAATACTCTTATAAGCCTAACCTGTTGTAAGTGCATTTAGAAATACTAATGATAGGAAGTACAAATTGTGGGTTTTGCTTAGACAGATTTTACGAGAATTCTGCTGATCAAAGGCTACCCAAGCTCTAGGGAGAGAGCGAGGCAGCCCATAAGATATAAATAGGCGTGTTGTACTAACCTAGTGGCCTTTCACGTTCTCACATGTTCTGCTCAACTTCTTCAAAGCAACCTGCTGTTGAGACCTGCTGTTTCATTGGGGCAAGCTAACCCAACATTTTTATGCATGAATGACTGGGTTACTGTTTTTCTCTCATGCTTGCAGTTGGAAGCTAATCAAATTATTTTCGCTTCTCTTCTATGGATTCTTCTGCCATGGCTGATTTTCTGTTTTAGGGGAACATTCCACCCCGTTTCAAAGCCGTGGGCACTCTGTGGACCCTGGAGATTCACGCAGTCACTCCCTCCACAGACATCTCTGGAGCATCTATTCCGCTAAGTGTGGGGAGAGATGGGGGGGGGGGTGCTGCCATGGATGAGCCAGGTCTTATCCTCAACGAGGTCACGGCCGCGTCTGGGAGGCCGGCCTATGAGAAGAGCATAGCAGTAGGATGTGGCCAGTACCCAACTGGAGGCAAAGGCCAAATATTGCAGAAGCACCAAATAGGCGCCTTCCCCTTGCCTTGGTGACCAAGAAAGGCTTCTTTGGGGTCGTAACACTAACATTTGTTTGTTCCTGTTTCTTAACATTCAAGAGTATAGTATGTATTGTGAATAGAAGCCCTCTATCCGGTCTGCTGTGCCTTACTGTGACGTCAAGTCCGGGCCAACTCATAGTAACCCAAGAGCACAGAGTAGATCTGCCCCATAGGGCGTTTTAGCCTGAAATCTTTCTGGGAGCAGATTGCCAGGTCTTCTCTCCTGCAGAGCTTCTGGTAGCTTTGAACCACCGATCTTTTTGGTTAGCAACCGAGCGCTTACTCCTTGGGCCACCAGAGTCCCTTTGAAAGATCATTTAAAACAATGGATTGTTTCATTTGAAAAACTCTTTGTAAATCTCCGAGAGTGTTCAGGGTGTGCTCGTTAGGTACCAGGAGCCCCGGGGGCGCAGTGGGTTACACATTGGGGTACTAACCACCAGGGCAAAAGTCTGAAAGCCCCAGAGGTTCCCCAGGAGAAAGAGGAAACGCTCTGCTCCCGTAAACAGTTACAGCCTCAGCAGCCAACACGGGCAGTTCTACCCCATCCTACAGGGGGTGCTGCGAGTTGCTCTTGGCTGGATGGCCATGAGTTTGTGGGTTTTTTTAAGTTGTCATAGATCAGGCATCTGTTATATAAGCTGAGTGGTGGACATCAGTTTTAAGCAGAACGGACACAATCCCTGTCCAGATAGTGTGTATACTGAAGACAAGATAGAGGGATCTGTGAGAAGGTATGGTGGGGGGAGGGGGTGGGGAAGGGAGGCTTAGAGGACACGTAGGCTTCCAGTGGGTGATGAGGACAAGGGGTGAGTTTGCCAAACTTGGGGAGGATCTGAGTGAAAGAGAGATGGGGTGGGAGGTGTTAAGGAACCTGCTGCTTTTGGGAGTTGTTCAGGGAGTCAAGTGCCAGGCCAAGAGAGGTGAGATGGAGAAGGAGGCAGGGGCCAGATGGTGCAAGGTCTGTATTTTGTCCCCCAATCAGCACCAAATATCAGCCTAACACGCGTCTGTTTCCAAAGCTGGGAAGCGACAGAGAGCCACCTGTTAACAGACAGAAAGCAGCGAACCCCTGGCGTCTGCCTCGTATTTGCCAGGCCCTGTGTTCCCTGTGCTCTTTGATGGTTAATTCTGACTCCTTTCAATTTTACTACGCTGAGACATTTTATTTACAATTTTAAAAATCCCCATGACTTACTCCAGAACAAATATTCTAATCAGGGCGAGAGATATTCTATGCAGGAGGAAGACATCCGATGCGGTTCCAGAGGGCTGTCCGTGTTGAACTTGACCCTCTTTTTAGTATTTTTTTCTATCTTGGGAGTAAATGTTGAAAATGATTGTCAATCCTGGACAGGGGCAAAGAAGTATGAACATAATCAAAGATGAGGGGAAACAATTCATGCAAAGGACTAACGGAGCATGTGAACCTTGTGACCTTGAGCCTCCATGACCTTGAGACCCATGGGGTCTGGCTCCCACCACTGATTCCTCTGAAAGGGAGCCCAGTGGAAGGCCCTGGAGAGAGGGGAGGAAAAGATTCAACACAGCTCAAAATCATAGGAAAAAGACAAGGCTTGCTCGTCTGTCAGAGACTCATGGACCCCGAGACAAAGGCCCTTACGCCTTCCTCAGGTCTAGAGTAGAACTCACCAACCTGGCTCGACTTAGCCAAAGGACATTTTGGCATACAAGGCGAACAATTACACCACAGAGGTGAAGCTCTTTAGAACAATCTCCCATAGGAGGGCAAAAGGACAGCAGTTGCCCCAGGGATACAGCTCAGCGGGCAGCAGAGAAGAATGGAAGGAAGTAGGAAGCAGAAGGAGGAAGCGGAAGAGTGATGTTGCATTGTGGGCATGTAGTCCAGGTCTCCAAACAAAATGTGTATGCACTGTTGAATGGGAAGCCAATTTGCTCTATAAACTTTCATCCAAATGACAGTAAATAGAAGACTCGAGTTGTTTTTGCTTAATTTGGGGCAACCTTTGGCCCCAGTTGGGAGAAAGTGATTTATTGGAATAATGCTTGTTTCCCTCTGTCGTTTTCGTTGTAAACATTTTGAAGTCAGAAACTGACCTTGGGTTGAATCTTGTCTTTGCCGTTGATCCGTTGGAGAGACTGTGAGGCAAGTTATTCAACCTCTCTCCAACTGGTTTATTGAAGGCAGGACTTCTTTTAGGATAGCAGCTACCAGCCATCTTGTAAGATTTAAGCAAAGGACATTTGACAGTATTTTTCCATCCGAGTTGAACAAACTCTTGCGATGAAGATGAGCAATAATGCAATCTCTTTCTGTTTTGGTAATTCTACCTCTTATTGTTTTACTTATTTAGGATTTTATAGCTTATCCTCTAATATCACTAGCTATTTATAGACAGAAGTAAGCAGCCATTTTTTCTTGATGTGCATATTAAGATGCTACTGAAAAAGTGAGAGCTAGTTCCCAGAATAATCTTTACAGGAATATTAAAGAACTGCAGTATCTAAAAATACTCATTCCGAAGCTTTGCAATCTCACATAAAATGAGGAAAAAATAAAATTGTTTATATTTTGCTACTTGATGGTGATAAAACCTATTCGTTAATTTATAAGCTCATGTTTTCTTCTTAAATTTAAAATAATTTCAGTGTCTACTGGAAGCAGCCTTGAACTTGACTTACCTTTAAGCCATGCACATTTCACAGTACGTGCAGGATAATTTAAGAGTGTTCTTTTTAAAAGTAAGTCACCTCATCATTTTGTTCACTTATCGAAGCTCATAGGCTTAGAATGGTTCATTTATTAATATTTAAGTCCTTGGCTTCGTCAAATTGTTTTCAGCTGCCTTTCTTTAAACTCATTCGGTCATCGCCTTGCTCTGCAGTCGGAGCCGATTTGAGCACCTCCTGTTGCATGCTGGGCTGAGGGCTGTGACGTTAGCACAGTGTCTCAATGGAGATGCTCCGCGTCTCACCTAATGACACGGACCAGGTTATTAACCTTCCAATTACGAAACCACGAGGAGCAGTTTGGGAGATATTGTGTGTGGCAAAGAGTTTTCGTCTGCTCTATTTACAGAGGAAAAGCATGAGAGAGGTTGAGGGGGGCATATGGCTTTTGAAATAGATGTCAGTTTGAAGCTGAGCGCCTCCCTTTTTTAAGGTTGAAGCCTCAGTATGAGGAGCCATCGTGGTGCAGTTGTTAAAGGACTGGACTGGGAACTGAAAGGCCATCCTGTCCAACCCTCAGGCCACTCCGAGGGAGGATGATGTGTGTGGCTATCTACAAAGAGTCACCACGTTGGAAACCATATGGGGAAGGTCTGACAGGGTGGCCTTGAATTCGCATGAACTCAATGGCAGCTGATTTTAAAGACTCAATTTCTGTTGAAGTGGGTTGGCAAGGGGTTATTGTGATTAAGTGAAACTATACATATAGATTACCTACTGGCACATAGAAGGGACGCAGTCAGGGTTTGATAAGTGATTTGTCTCACCAGCAGCATTGCTGAGCGCTGCACGGTGGGTACACAGGACAGAGGCGCCCTTGCTTGGTCTCCAACTGTGCTAGTCTGGGTACTTTAGAGAAACAAATCCACAGAAACTCATGTATAAGAGAGAGTTGTATGTAAAGGTTAGGTGCACTTCAAGCAAACATCCCAACTCCATGCTGCCCAAGCCCACAAGTCCAACCTTAACCTATTAACCCATATGTCCAACACCAATCCACAAAGTCCTCCTCCATCTCACAAGATGCAATGACGCCGACTGCAGGAGGAAAGCTGAGTCAGTGAATGTGTAACCATCTCAGCACTGGCAGGGTATCTCCACACAGGTGCTCCAGCACCCAGGGCTGCATCGGGGTAGGTCCATGTGGTTTCTCCTCAGGGACGTCTTGCAGGAAGTGAGCCTTGCCAGCTAAAGCAGGGAACTGGCTAAGGCACCTGCACCCTGGTCCGGCCATCAGAAAGCAAGAGACCCGAGAACTAGAAAAGCGAGGCTCACCGAGCCATTTATCCCTCTGCCCTTCAATTAACCCCACATGTGTGTATCAGCCAGGTTGACAGAATAAGTAACTACCTCAGCAACCCTAGCCAGAATGCAGTATGTGTTCAACACCTACATGGCTTTCTGTTCTCTGTTCCTCTGTTTTGTGTGCCCCCTTCCCCTCTAGGCCTCCTGGCTTACCTTTTACCCAGCTCGTCCCTCCTTGGTTGTTGCAGGACATATGTGGTGGAGGTGGTGGTTAAAATACTTTTTTTGCTTTCTAAGTGAAGAATTTGTGGTGGTGCTGGGAGGTGGTGGGGGAGGGTGTCGGGGGCTCAACCCGAGTTCTGGAGATGAGAGATAGCTTCTACCCTAAACACATTAATTATTAGTTGTTTGGGTGTGTGTGTGGGGGGGTGTAGAAGGGAGAGGACAGATTTCATTGCTTCTCCACTTTCTACAGCCTTTTTCTTTCTGTTACATCAGAATTCCCTGTTGACTCAATTCTTTAATGTTGCCTACATTTAAAAAAAACTTCTTTCTGGAAATATAGAGCCTTTCAGATTCTGAGAACCTCTTGTTGGCAAATCATAGTTTGGCAAGACCAGTGGTTTCTCCTACTTCCTCTTGGAGTGAAATGTTTGAGGCCAAAGACAGTCCTACAACGAGAGCTGACCGAGGGACTCTTAGGGGCAGGCTCTGAATTTAGTGCTAAAGAGACAAAGAGGAACAGCCTTTCATTCAAGTCTCCAGAGGCACACAAAATCATAATTTAATAGAATAAGGATTGGAGTAGAGGATGGAAGGGGGTAATGGGGGCAATGAGGCTGGAGTGCCAAATGATGATGTAAGTCAGGAAACGCTCCCTAATTTAGCCGACACTGTGACTCAAATGTGAAGGAAAAGCGGGAGTCTGCCGGCTGGGCGAAAGGAGCTATGGTGTTTCAGAGAGGAAGCAGCCCAAGCAAAGCCACAGAAGCGTGAGGCAGCATGGCCGTGTGAGAGGCCGGTATGTCCTCAGGGGTACGAATGCCCAAATTTATAGATGACTCTTACTTGCCCTTTGTGGTATGTAAATTTGCCCTCCCTTTGAAACAGTGGAACTGTTTAATTGAAACAGAATTTTCATTAGAATCAGCTCCATCTCTTGCATGTGCAGTCAGTCACCGAAAAGGCTCCAAGCCTTGTCTTGCACTAAAATCAAACCAAACATCATTACTGTTGAGTAAATCCTGACTCAGAGTGAGCCTCTAGGACAGAGCGGAGCTGTTTCGTAGGGTTCCCCAGGATATGACTCTCCACAGAAGCAGGCTACCTCATCTTTTTCCTATGGGGAGATGGTGGGCCTGAGGAGCATATCTTTTGGTGAGCAGCCAAACACATCGATCATTGCACCACCAAGTCTCCTCCCTTGCACTAAACCCAAACGAAATTAAACATACTGCCATCGAGGTGATTCTGTCCCCTACAGAAGCCGGGCAGGACATAGTGTGACCTGCCAGGGGCAGGTAACTTCATCTTTCTCCTGCAGAGCAACTGAGGCACTGGAGCCTGCAGTCTTGGGGCCAGAGCGCAACTCACTCACCACTAGAGCTCTGCAATGCTCGGCCACAGGGCGAAATCGGAACCATATGCAGCTGTTCTGACTTAAGTACACATTCAAGTGGAAGACGGACTTGGGAACATAGCTCATTTTCAACCCAGCGACTGCCAAGTTACCCTGTGGTTTGGTATAATGGGGGGAAAGTGGTATTGAGTGCACCCAAAGCTATAACGTTCAGTGTTGCAGATTCTCAATGGAATATGAAAAAATGGGGCAGGATGGGGAGACAGATTATATAATCCATTGCAATATGGCCATCAGAATTAGTTATGAAATTCAGTGGTGTGTATCAGTAGTTTTTCATACCATTCTCCCATTCAATGAATATTTATGTGTGTATAGGAGGGAGCTTCAAAAATTTGTGGAAAAATTCCAGTATTTTTAAATTCTGTTTTCCTCCTCACAACTTTTTGAACCCTTCTTATATATGTGTATGCATGTGTGTGTACATATATCCTCATATAGGCCATATTTCATACTAAATTAAAAAATAAAATACCAGCAATGAAAAATTTCTAGATCTCCTAGTTTCTTGAGTAATTTTTGTTTCTTTCTTCCTGGGAAAAATAACTCATTCTTTTATTTTATAGTAGTGATTTCTGGATGTATTTTACCAAACAGCCCTGTGTTAGTCTGGATAGACTAGAGAAACAAATTCAGGGACACACATATGTGTATAAGAAAGAGTTTTATATACAAGAGCAATTGAACATTGAGAAAACATCCCAGCCCAGCCCAGATCAAGCCCATAAGTCTGATATTAGACCATATGTCCGATACCAATCTATATAGTCCTCTTCAGACTCACGAAACACATTCAATGATGCCGAATGTAGAAGATCACAGGCCAGTGGGTGGAAAGTCTTTGGATCCAGTGGCATTGGAAGCATCTCAGCACTGGCAGTCTCTGGCTTCAGAGGTCTGGTGGCCTCAGGGTAGGTTCATGTGGCTTCTCCAACTTAGGGCACTAGGCAGTTCCATGTGTCTGTCAGCTGCAGTGTGTCCCAGGGAGTGGCACAGAGTCTCCCACCTCCAAGGAGGGAAAATCAGGATGTCCCAGAATCCTCAGGAGAAGGCCATGCCCACACAGAGGCCTATGATCCACCCCTACACTCTTGATCCTTAAATTGGCAATTATGTAACCAGCACAACCCCCATCAGTGTTACATGAACGATTGAGTTGCCATGTGGAGTATCACTGTTAATGTCAGGGTTCAGGGGACTGGGTATGGATGATGATGATTTAGGGTTTCACAGCCCAGAGGGGGATACCTGGGTTTTATAATAGGCTCACTTAAGTTGTCCATCAAGCATTTAGTTTTGCACACATTCGCAGTGCAACTTCAGAAAGGCAAGCCTGGCCGATTGTGTGCTGTGAAGTTGACGATGAGTAAGAGGAAGATGTACTCACAGGCTGATGAAACCCAATGTGTGTGTGTGTGTGTGTGTGTGTGTGTGTGTGTGTGTGTGTGGTGATGGTGGTGGGGAAGGGGGTTTGGAAGGAGTCACGCAGTCAGATTTGTTAGGATTCAGAGGCTTACTCTCCAAGGGCTGTCAGGCTTGTTCCCAGAGTTTGTGACACATCGGAAACAACAGCTTGTGGTGCTGACAACTCAGAAAGACACGTGGGCAAACCCTCTGGTGAGCCCACCTGCATTATTGGAGCACCTCTGCGCTGGGATGCCAAAAGAAAAACATGCCAGGTGCCCCCATATGCAGGTAGGGACAGGTGCAAGGCCTGCCCTGGGCTGGCTCTCCTCTGTGGCAGGGTCTCCCAGGGGTCTCTGTCAGAATTGACCCATCACTGCCAAAGAGACTTCATTAAATTCTATCAAGGACAGATGGCTTGTGTTTTCCTTGCAAGCCTGCTAAGCCATTTGAATATGCACCAACGTTGTTCTCCCGGATTTTAACTGGGGCTGTAAGACCCAGCCAATCGCTGTTTTGTTCTTGCTCTCATTTCTAATCAAGTGATTCATTCAGGTTGTCACAGATCTCTGATGGGTGTTTACATGTTAACGGGATCTATTTTAAGCCTTTCTCTTTTCTTCATCTCTAAAGTGGTGTCTTCTGCTTGAATCACAGTAACCTCAGCTCTCAAGCCTTTGTTTCTCCGTCTCCTCCCAGCTCCTGTATTCATGTCCACTCTCCCTTTGCCTGTTCCTTCATGAAGCCATCTTCCCCCACTCTCTGACTCACGCCCAACCTCCACCAGGCTCGGTATCCCTAAACACCGATGCAACACCAGGGAGAATTCTGAGCTAAACCAGGGAAGTTTCCTTTACCGCTCATTCAGATTCTTGCCTTGTTTCCCAGGACCCACCTCTGCCTTAAGTAAAATCCACACATGCATGGCGAACCTTGGTGGGAATTCAACGATGGTTTATGGAGTGTATGCTCTAATGCGGGATGTGGGTAGAGCCATGTTGTTGGGTGCCGTTGGGTCAATTCCGATTCACAGCAACCCCATGTGGCAGAGTAGAACTGTCCCGTAGGGTTTTCTTGACTGTAACCTTTCTGGAAACAAGTTACCAGGGCTTTCTCCCACAGAGCTGCTTGGTGAGTTAAACCGCGGACTTTTGGGTCCGTAACCAACTCTTACTTGTTGCAGTACCAGGCTCCCTTAGGTCAGAGCCATCCATACGTGAAACGATGCCCGAGGTTAACAGGTGATGCACTAGAGGAGCTCTCACAGGACAACAAGGGCCGAGGACTAGAGCCCTGCTGGCACCGTCGGGGGAACAGCGGATGGCTAGTCGCTAGGTTAGCAGTTCAAACCCAACAGCTGCTCCCAGGGGGAAAGAGGAGGTTCTCTGCATCCATAAAGATTGATAGCCTCGTCAAAGGGATCAGGCATCATCAGAACAAAAAAATCTTACCATAGTGAATGAGGGAGGAAGTGCAGAGTGGAGACCCAAAGCCCATTTGTCGGCCACAGGAGATCCCCTTACAGAAGGGTCTCAGGGAGGAGACGAGCCAGTCAGGGTGCGATGTAGCAACGATGAAACATACAACTTTCCTCTAGTTCCTAAATACTTCTTCCTCCCCCACTGTCATGATTCCAATTCTACCTTGCAAGTCTGGCTAGACCAGATGATGTACACTAGTACAGATAGGAACTGGAAACACAGGGAATCCAGGCTGGATGATCCCTTCAGGATCAGTGGTGTGAGTGGCAATACTGGGAGGGCAGAGGGAGGGTGGGTTGGAAAGGGGGAACCGATTACAAGGATCTGCATGTGACCTCCTCCCTTGGGGAATGGACAACAGAAAAGTGAGTGAAGGGAGATGTCAGACGGGGCAAGATATGACAAAATAATAATTTATAAATTATCAAGAGTTCATGAAGGAGGGAGGAGTAGGGAGGGAGGGGACAAATGAGGACCTGATGCCAGGGGCTTAAGTGGAGAGCAAATGCTTTGAGAACAATGAAAGCAATGAATGTACAAATGTGCTTTACACAAGTGATGTATGTATGGATTGTGATAAGAGTTGTATGAGCCCCTAATTAAAAAAAAAGATTGATAGCCTCTGACCATCCCCAGAGGATCACTATGAGTTGTAATCGACTCACAGAGCATGGGTAAGAGGAGAGTCGTGTGAGTGGAAAGGAGAAGCTGGGGGGTGATGGGGGGGGAGAATGGCGGGAAAGCACGACCTGCTATGAGCGAATCGTGATAGAGCTGAGCTGTCAGATGTTGGGGGGTTGGGTTTAGTCTGGTTTGTTTTGGCCAGGGTTCTATTTTGCCAATGGCTTCCAAATCAGCTTGTGGGCATGTGCCCACCTCTGCGCTTCCCTCTGTCCTCATTCATCTTCATGAGCTGGGCAGACCTGTTTCTGACCTCTGCCCGACTCTTGCTGCTGTCTCCCAGTTCTGCGTTTCTCACGTGATCAGGGGCCTTTCCCGCGTGGCTCCCTTCCCACTGTGTTCACACTGTATGTGGCCGGACAGGTTTAATCCTAGTCCTCAGGGCTGCCTGTGTCTGTGCACTGGGCCCCGGGGGAAGAGTGGGAGACAGGGTAGGCAGTGACCGTGGCAGTAGGAAGGGGCGCCGCAGGGCTGAGATTCCGCTGTGTGAGCACCTCATGTATGCAGTCCCAATTGACCCAGTTCGCAGTATTGTTTCTGCAGAGGCTCCGATCTTATAGAACGACAGAAAGCCGGTGATAATTATAGACTGATTTGTGACCTGTTTCTCCTTGGATACTTTCCCAAGAGGTAGAGATGAATGAAATAAGGTAGACGGGAAGTTGGCTATCCAGGTGGTGTTTAGACGTCTTGCTCCTGGTGAGGGTGAACGCCGTAAGTCCTCTGCACTAACCTGAACGTGCTGTTAACATCTAGCTTGGGGAAATCTGGCTTTTGGAAAAGTACCTACTCATCGTCTATTTCCAAAATCCTTGTGAAAAATCCATGCTGGAGTTTGCTAGGGACACAGAAGCTTCCTCTAGATTTAGGTTAACTCTTTCGTGTTGAGTGGTACAAATAGGTATGAGGCTTTCCCCTACAAGTAGTCCGAGCTGGTGTCACGATGGGCACTTGAGGGGCTGAGTTAAAGCAGGAGGCAGTTTCTTGGCCATGTAGCGCTGTGGTGAGAAGTTCTTGCATGAGGTGGTGACTCCCAGAGGAGGGTTTTGGGTGTGACCTTTGTTGTTTTGAGCTTCTGTACACTGAGCTAAATCTGTTGACAGTTGTCTGTGTGTGACCGGGAAAGCAGAGGTTGAGGACCAGGGAAGGCTCAAGAGGGTATTTGTTCCTGCCTCCTACCACCCATCCTTCCACCAGAGTCGGGTCACATGGGTTCCACCTACTGCTTTCCACAAATCCATTCCAAATTCAAACACACTGACTCTGCACGCAGTCAGTCACCGAATAAACAGTCTACCTGTGAAACAGACAAACCAAAACTAATGTGCTAGAGACTCCATGTGTAAGCACAAAATCAGTCCCGCTTGGGCCCATTTTCCTTTTAGAATGTCACCATCCTTTAGAGCAACAGGTCCTTCCTTGACTCTTGGTCTTCCATATGACGTGTCCATGGTGGAACCGGCTTAGCTTCCCTAGACAAAGTCACAAAGACACTAGCTTTGTACGGTCAGCGTTGGAGAGGGAACAGTGGGTACCTAGAAGTGTGAATGCCTGACTAAGAGTTCACTAGTGTGTTACAAGTATTGCTCACTTTATGTTTATAGGCTGTATACTTGGGGGAAAAGTAGACAGATTTCAGTAATCGGATGATTAACCATTTCTTTATAGAAAACAGAGAGTAGCAACCCCACTTGTACTTATATACTGTTTTATGTTTTGCACAGTGCCTCTTAGGTAACTTCTTGAGCTACGCTTCATAAGCGTGAGCCAGACTTAATGAGCATTTCTGTCACCCCGTTTGCAGCCACCTGAAGTAAAGGGAAAAGTCAGGCACTTTTCATGAGGCTCATAATAAAGGACACGTAAAGTTTGTATCAATCCATCTTGTCAAAGAACTTCCTCTTTTTCACTGCCCTCTGCCAAGTGTGACTTCCTTCCCCAGGGACTGGTCTCTCCTGACAACATGCCCAAAGTATGTGAGATGACTTCTCTCCATCATTGCCTCTAAGGAGCGTTCTGGCTGTACATCTTTTGGCAGGCTAGAGTTCTGTAAATATTCTTTGCCAGCACTGTAATTCAAATGCATTGACTCTTCTTGGGTCTTCTTTATTCAATGTTCACCTTTCACCTGCATAGGAGGCAATTGAAAATATCATACTTGAGCAATGTAGCTGAAAGGAATTATCGAAACCCAAATGAAGGCCAAACATGACAGTGGGACAAGAAGAAAGTAAAAGGAAATAGAGGAAAGGACTAGTGGTCTAAATACAGGCATGTACATATGTAAATATATTTATATATAATGTTAGGGAAATAGATCTATGTACATATATTTATATCTTAAGTATTAAGGTAACAGACAGACATTGGGCCTCTCTCTACTCAAATACTCTCTCAATGCAAGAACACTTTGTTCTAATTAAATTGGCATTCTGTGATGCTCACACATGGAATCGCTGAAGACAAAATGGGTGCATAACCAAATGTGGTGAAGAAAGCTGATGGTGCCCGACTATCAAAAGTTATTGCATTTGGGGTTTTAAAGGCTTGAAGATAAACAAGTGGTCATCTAACTGAGAAGTAACAAAGCCTACATGGAAGAAGCACACCAGCCTGTGTGATCATGAGGTGTCCACGGGATCAGGTATTAGGCATCTAAGACCCAGAACAAAATCATACCAATGTGAATGGGGTAGGATGGGGTGGGGGCGCAGAGTGGAGACTCAAAACCCATCAATAGACAATTGGACATCCCCTTACAGAAGGCTCACAAGGAAGTGATGAGACAGTCAGGGTGCAGTATAGCACCAATGAAACATACAACTTTCCTCTATTTCTTTAATGCTACTTCCCACCCATTATCATGACCCCAATTCTACCTTAAAAATCCGGCTAGACCAGAGCTTGTACACTGGTCCAGATAAGAGCTCAAAACACAAGGAATCTAGGACAGATAAACCCCTCAGGACCAATAATGAGAGTAGTGATACCAGGAGGGTAAAGGGAAGGTGAGGGGAGAAAGGGGGAACCAACCGATCACAATGATCTACATATAACCCCCCTCCCAGGGGAACAGACAACTTAAAAGTAGGTGGAGACAGCGGTTGGTGTAATAAATGAAAAAATAATAATTTATAAATTATCAAGGGTTCCTTGAGGGAAGGGGTGAGGGGGAAATTAACTGATACCAAGGGCTCAAGTAGAAAGAAAATGTTTTGAAAATGATGGTGGCAACATATGTACAAATGTGCTTGACACAATGGATGGATGTATGGATTGTGGTAAGAGCTGTAAGAACCCCCAATAAAATGAAGAAAAATATAACAATAATAATAAAACACTGAAAAAGATACCATGTTTGAATCAGGCAGACCTTGGTCGTTAAAGCAGCATCCTTGCTTTTCAATACCCTAAAGAGGTCCTTTTCCGCAGATTGGCCCAATGCGAGGCATCATTTGGTCTGTTTCCACAAGCACCGATTGTGTATACAAGCAAGATAAAATCCTTTGCAGTTTCAACTTTTTCTCTGTCTACCATGTGACCTACTGGTCCAGTTGTGAGAATTTTGGTTTTCTTTACATTGAGTTGTCATCCATACCGAAACCCTAAATCCTCTGTCTTCATCAACAAGTGGTCGAAGTTTTCCTCGTTTCAAGCAAGCGAGGATGCGTCATCTGCAACAGGTTGCTAAAAAGAACATCCCCCAATCCTGATAAACAATATTTGCTCGCCTACAGGTTGAATAAATATGAGGATGCAACCCTGACACACACCTGTCCCTTTTCTGTTAACCCAACAGTGAGGTGTGTGGAGTTACCTTTTCTCATGGCTATCCATGGTTCGTTACGGTCCACACAGCCGAATGCCTTAGCATCGTCAATGAAACACAAGGAAACATCTTTCCGGTATTCTGCAATAGAGAAAGCGAGATCATAAAATTAGTAAACAAGCAGCAGCAATTAACTACAGAGACTAATGAGAGTTCTAAAGAAAACAATGCACAGGAAGGCGGGTAGTAGATGGGCCTTTCTGAAGAGGTTATATTGTAACTAAAAGCTAAATGATTGGAGGAGGCAGGCACAGCAAGATCTAGGCAAAGCACATTGCAGGCTGAGGGACAGACAGCTGCGAAGGCTATGGGGCTGAACAAACCCAGGCTCCTGCAGCGCCGAGACAAGGTCTGTGTTTCTGTTAGATGGGAGTAAGAAGACTCCTAATGACATTCGTCTATGATTGCCATGTCAAATTGCCCTACTTAAAAATAATCCTTTATTTTACAAGCTGATGGTGATGTTAGGCAGTACTCACTGGTTTGGGTTACCTCTTTGCTTGTCCAGACAGAAGTTACTACATCTATGTCAGTGTTCAAGAAGTTGTTGTTGTTGTTAATTTAGGAGCCATGAATCCCTTAGTTGGGAAAAGACTGCCCCGCCCCACAGCTGCTTTCCAACATGAAGCCTGAACATGCCTGTCGGGAAAGGGATAGCGTAGTACACAGGGTAGTGGCCCGTTGAAATGTTTGTCTTACAGGAAATACATTTTACTTAAGCCTCAGAACTTCTTGGTCTTTGGCCTTGATTTTCCCTTTGGCATGTTTTCAGCTTCTAGGACCTGGTTGGGCCCAGTACTTAGACCACCCATTCCATCATCCCAGTTGGTCAGGAAGTGGCCCCATAGATCGCCTACCCACATCCCAGCGTTCCTTAAACTTAGCTCCAACTAAGTTAGCGCCCTGGTCATTATTAAACGTGGAACCTAGAGCTGAGTTTATGTGAAATGAAGACACAAATGCAGGCCCAGGACCACGCCCTGTGTGGTCAACGCCATAGCAGCTGTTCTTAAAAGTCAGGTTAGCAGTTCGAGAGCACCATCCGCTCCTCAGGAGAAAGGTGAGGGCTTCTATTCCCGTCGAGAGCCTGTCCAGGAAACACAAAGGTCTGCCTTGTCCTGTAAGGTCTCCGTGAGTTGGAGTTGACGATGGCGAGGAGAGTCAGCACACCAGGAGGGGCCTCATAAAACTCCTTTTGGGTGCAGTGTTTGAAGAATTCATGCGCATCGATATAGCTTGTTCCTTTCTATCAAATCCAATCATACAAGCAACTGGCTTAAATCTAGAATGCCTCGTTGGGGCTTTGTGAACCTCTGATAGCGGCCCTGCTTCCTTCATGGTGTCTAGGCCACAAGAGGCAAGCTTATTGCTGGCCAAATGTCTGTCGTTTCCCCCCCCACCCCCGCCTCCGCCCCATTTTCCACTCAGCTTTGCAAAAGCAATGAAAGCAAACAACAAAATAGGCTAACAATGCTTTTCCCAATTAAAAAAAAAAGAGAGAGCAAGCATTGGGACATTTCTTGCAAAGAAAATCCCAAATGCCTGGTACATTAAGCCAGCTGCAGCTTCCCTCTCCACGATGGCTCCTGAGGGACAGCTGAGATGTCACAGAATGAAAGCCACAAGGACAATTCAAACTGCAAACCCTGATGTAAAAAATGACCTTCCTGTGGAAACGGGCCAAACCGCTGTACCAGAGCTTCCCAGTCATGTTTGCCAGCGGGTCCATGAAAGGCCATGTTGAGTGGAGAGAGAGATCTTATATGTTAACCCTGTGTTAGGCAGGGTTCTCTAGAGAAACGAAACCAGGCCACTTACGACTATTTATATACATCTATCTATCTATATCTGTATCTATATATAGGTTTAAACAGCAAGAAGGGATATAACAGCTAATTAGTCCACACAGCAGTACAGAGGGTTCAGTTCAACTCACTTCCATGGAACAGTTATATACTGGAAGTCCTTCAACTCATGTGGGCTGCCGGGTCCAAGGTCAAGGGAGCAGACAGCAGCATCCTCCCTGGGGCAAGGCAAGCAGAGTCTGCCCACAGGCAGCAAGCATCAGGTTGGTCACCAACAGTCAATAGCTCGGGAGCTTAGCAAAGCAGGCCCAGAAGGGATATCGAACACAAGCAATGCAAGGCGACAGGATCCACCAGGCTCAAGCTCAAGTGATGTACGCATAAGCAGCTTGGTGGAGCAGGTTTCAAAAGAGCCTCAAGTTCTAGCAACATGATCTATGGTTGCCCTGGCCCACAGGTAGTGTAGATCACAGGTTGAGGCAGAGAACTAACTAAAGCAGCAGCATGCATGCTCCAATCACCAGAGAGCAAGAGAGAACGGGGTGGGCCTTGCAGAGCCATTTATCTCTTTGCCATCCAATCAAACTGTGACCTGATTAATCACACATGTTCCTATTGGCCAGGTTGGCACAATAAGCCCATCACAGTCTGCCCCTTGCCAACTATATTGTGTTAGTCTGAGTTGACTAGAGAAACAAATCCAAAGATATTCATAGGTGTATAAGAAAGAGCTTTTTAAAAAAATAATTTTATTAGGGGCTCATCACAACTCTTATCACAATCCATACATAAATCAATTGTGCAAAGCACATTTGTACATTCATTGGCCTCATCATTCTCAAAAAAAGAAAGAGCTTTATGTAAAAGGGCAATTGTATATTGAGAAAACAACCCAGCCCAGTCCAGATCAAGTCCTTAATTAAGTCCAATATTAGCTCATATGCCCCATACCAGTCTATAAAGACCTCTTCAGACTCACACAACGCATGCAATGACGCTGAATGCAGGAAGATCACAGGCCAGTGGGTGGAAAGTCTTGTGGATCTAACGGCGTGGAAGCATCTCAGCGCTGGCAGGGGTCTCCACGTGGCGCTTCCAGCTCCAGGGCTCTGGCTCCATCAGCGTAGCTCCACGTGGCAGGTCAACTGGAATGTCTCAACAGCTGGGTCTGGCTTCCAATGAGCTGTTTATTTTCATTGTCCCTCCAAAATGAGATCATCAAGCTGCAACCTGATTGACAGGCTAGACTCCACCTCTGCTCAAATTGACAGGAGATTATGTAACTGCCACATTACCTTTTTTTTCCCTCACCTCTAATGACATTTTCGGGTGGCATTTACTATATAGAGCAGAGTCAAGCTTTAGTTCTTTGCGTATTGCTTCATGGCACATTTTCTATATCCCTGAGGCATGAAGTTGCTATTGGGGCTAAGATATTTTTCTTATACTAATATAAAAATTAAATTTCAGACTGGCCCAGATTTCTTTGTCACAGATGTAATGATAGCTCAATTCATGCTGTATGGTATCTATCAGTCTAAAGCCATGGATTCACTAATTCCCATTTCCTTTTTGTCTTTTAGCTTGCCAGAGTGTGGATCCCTGATCCTGAAGAAGTTTGGAAGTCAGCAGAGCTGCTCAGAGATTACAAACCGGGAGATAAAGTCCTCCTGCTTCACCTCGAGGAAGGAAAGGTAAGAATTTTGCTTTCCCTTCTTTTTTGGGATAAAGTGATGGCAGTTCAAAAGTGTAAGTTGACTGTGACATACTTGACCTCAATTGGAAGTTACATTTTAAGCCAAACGCAGGTACCGTATATACTTGTGTAGAAGCTGAGTTTTTCAGCACATTTTTAATGCAGTGTTGGTGGTAAAATTAGGTGCTTTGGCTGATAGTCGGGCTGGCTTATACTCGAGTATATATGGTATTTATATATGGTATATATATATATTTATGATGGTATTTTAATATATGGTATATTATGGCATTTATATATGGTACATATGGTATTTATTATGATATATACTTATGCTATTTTTATATGTGGTATATTATGGTATTTATATATAGTATATATGGTATTTATTATGATATATATTTATTTATTATAATATTTTATATGTGGTATATTATGGTATTTATATATGATATTTATTATGGTATATATATTTATTATGGTATTTTTATATGTGGTATATTATGGTATTTATAGATGGTATATACGGTATTTATTTGCTAACTTGATAAAAAATGGAAAGTTCCATTTTTCGTCCTAAGCGAGCTGCTGTTAACACAGGTCAGGGAAAATAGCAGATCCTCTACAAAGCCATGGTTTTGGGTTCAATTTTATTATGATTAAGATTAGATTCACATCTAATCCTCCCAGGGATATTCTGTGTTGACTGGAATTAAAGTGATGTGATATTACCCAAGAATACATTATCTAAGGCACCAGTTCAAGAGTTGCTATTTGTGGGAGACTAACTCTTGGTAGCTCCATGGTCAAACACGCTGCTAACGGAGAAGTCAGCAGTGTGAACCCACCAGATGCTCCGGGAGGAAAGACCTGCCCACCTGCTACCCCTAAGTGCATACAATAGTATCTAAGAGAGTGAAATACTCAGGACTAGATTTTTAAAAAAATCATTTTTATGGGGATTCGGTTCATACACCTCTTATCACAATCCATCCATCCATTGTGTCGAGCACATTTGTACATTCGTTGCCATCGTCTCCTCCCCGCGACCCTTCCGTAAGGGGATTCCCAGGACTAGATTTTGAAGAGTGCTAAGTCTATTCTCTTGGGAAAGAAGAGCCTCTTCGATAAGTGGTGCTGCGAACCTTAGAGTTCAAATGCAGAAACATGAAGCAGGCTTCATGCCACGCACCACACACAAAATTAAGGTTGAAACTAGATTAAGGAATTTAACATGCAAACAAAACCCCCAACATTCTCCGAAGAACACGCTGTGCGAGCCGTGTTGTCAGGTGTACTTTTCAACACTGGATTATCCAGTGCAAAACAAAAGTAAAAAGCTCAAAAATAGGAAACAAATTAATGAGACCTCATCAAATTTTAACACTTTTGTTTATCAAAAGACCCTATTACAAACGCTGTGAAAAGACAAGCTAACGATTGGGAGAATATCTTTGGAAATCATATAATAAATGTGTGTGTGTGTATATAAAGCTTCAACATCTGAACAACTAAGAGCCAAATAAATATAAAGGGGCAAAGGACTTGAATGGACAATCCAATAACCACTAAAATACACTCAAAGATGCTTATCATTATTAGTTATCAGAGAGACAAGAATCAAAATCATAGTGAGATACCTTCCCAGTCCCACCAGGACAGCTAAGATTTTTTGTTTAAAAAGGGAATAGGATAACTATTGGCAAGGAGGTGAAGTAATTGGAACCCTTATCAATTGTTATTAGGATTGCAAAGTGGTACAACTCTTGTGGAAAACAGTGTGGAGGGTTCTATAAAAATTGAAAATAGACCTACTGCCTGACTCAGAAATCCTACTCCTAGGTATATGCCAGGAAGTCTTGGAAACAGATTAAAAAATGGTTCTGTCCATGTAACATTGCACTGCAGGCAGAAGCAGCCTAAATGCCCATCAACAGATGAATGGATAAACAAGATGGGGCACAGACATAAAACGCAATACTACTTAGCCAGTGGGAGAATTGACGTCTCCATGCATGAAGTCACAATATGGATGGAGTTTGAAGGCATGTTAGTTGAAATACATTAATTTCAAACCCCACCAGTTCTGGGGGACAAAGCCTGGGCTTTCATAAAGAGTCCCAGTCGTAGGCTATCGACTGGCCGTGAACCATACTTGACCTCCCTTATGCATACCTCACAAGCACCACTTTGAAGGAGGAGACCTCGTTGTCTGGGGTCACTCCTTCAAGAGGGGGGAGATGGGAGAAAGCTATCTTCTTGAGGCTCGACAACATCGAGACAACCTGGGACCAATCAGTGGGCCCCGCGACAGAAATAGAAAGAGAACCTTGCTGGAAAATTAAGATAAGACCAGGGGAGGGGAGCATCTACATTTTGGAGGAGGCACTGATCATTTTGTTGGTGAGTATGGTGTGTTGATTGGCGAGAAGTAACCTCACACAGCGAAGGGATGCTAAACGATTGTAGGGAACCGAGGGGCAATAGACCTGATTTTATGTTCCTAAGTAGACACTACGAATATGTTTATACCCAGCCCTCAATGAACCAGGCCATGGACTAAGCACCATGAATATTGTGGAAGCTGGCCTTGCAGGCAGCATGGCATCCCCCCAGCTACACCAGAAGAACTTACCATAGAGGCCCTGCTGAATGAACTGAGCCCTGCCTTGAGCTGCCTGCACCCTTGGGCTGAGGATTGAGTACGCGGATGGGAGAGGAAGCAGAGTGGCCACCTTGGGGTTGTGGAAGGTGGTTATTGGACCAGAGGGGGCCCCTCCGGCTTGGTGGGTGACCAGTGGAAAGGGCCCCAGACTCACCATATATTTAGTACCTCGATGCTTCCACCTCTCGCCCCTCCCCCCCCCCGAAGTGATATGACAGGATTTGATCTATGGTGCTGGGATCTGCGCTTGGACAAATTGACCCAGGGAACTTCCCCCTGGCACCGATCCCCCTGCTTAGGGTAACTAGAGCCCCGTTGAATGGAAGCTCAAACTGTGCAGGGCAACAACTCATGGGTGACACTGTACTCGCACCCTCCTCATACTGACAGTGTCCAGGGTGATGAGTTCTCGGGAACACTGGTGACAGTGTCAGTGCAATTGCTTTCGACCCCAAGGGGAGGATTGACAGTGTTTTCCTTCCAAGTTTCTATGGCTTTTTGTTTTCCTGCCGTAAGCACGTTTGTTTGTTTGCTGGTTGGTTTGTTGTTATTGTTGGTGTAGCGGGTCTTCTGGGGTTGTGATTTTTGTCATAATATGACTGCCAAAATAAACCCGAGTTGTGCACGTCCCTTGGACAAGCAGGTGGATTCTGGGCTCCAACACAGTTAGTTCCAATCACACGGCCCTGCTTGCTACTCACCTTCATGAAATGATCACTGAAGATAAGGGTGCTACAGCAAAGGGTGGTGAAGAAAGCAGATGGTGCCCGGCTATCAATCGCAATAGTGCCTGGGGTATTAAAAGCTTATATTCAAACAAGCAGCCGTCTAAGTGAGAACTCAACCAAGTCCACATGGAAGATGCACACCAACTTGTGCGATCCAAGGAACACAATAACAAAATTCAAATATGACGAAGCGAAAAGTATCAGAGCTTAAATTGTGAACACCCCATTTTTAGAAGACGATGGAGGACAGTGGGAGCCCAAAACCCATCTGCAGAGTATCTAGTCAGATTAAGCCTCTGGCAGATCCCCTCTAGCCGCAGACAAGAGTGTCACAGCTTTACTATCGGATAGAGATCATAGTAAACTTGATTAGGCTGGATCAAACTTGATACTTGGTCAGCTGATCCCCTCTTGACCCAACCTGAATTTGTTCTATGCACCAGTATTTCTATGACAAGAATTTCTGCCCTGGCTTTTAACATGTTGATGGTGGTCTTTTCTTTCTTATTCATTATTTGAATTTGTAGTTTTATCTTTATATTATTATTTTATCCTTCCACTTTTTAAAATTGTTTCTGTTGGGTTTCCCAGTTTGTGATGCACAGGAGTAGATACATGGAGATAATAATGGATTCGAGGGTTTTTAGGGAATATAGGGGTGTGGGGGAGATAAGAAGGGGATTTGGGGAACAAACAATGAGTATTTCCCAGTGTCACTGTGAGTCAGATTGACTCACTGCCAGTAGGTATATTGACTCACTCCAGTGGGAGAGGGGAGGGAGCACTAGAGCTGATTGTGATTACACAACTCATTTTAAAAGTGATTTAACCACGGAAGTATATGATATGTGAGTACATATCAAGAGAACCATGTAAAATAAAAGGAAGAAAAGAAAGACCATCCTTGATCAATGGTTACCACAGGTGAAGGGGAAAGAGTTGTTGGGTAGGGACATTGAATTTATGTCAATGGTGGTAGAAAAATTTGGGAAAGGAGATCAATAGTGGCTGTACAGCACAGAGAGTATAATCAGGGACACTGACTATACAAGTAGGAGTTGTGGAGTTGAAGAGTGCTTTGTTGTGTATATTTGCTACAATTAGAAAAAATAATAATTACATGAATAACAATGATTACAATGAAGAAAATGTTCTAGAACTGAATATGATGACAATTGTAAACTCTTCTTGATATGAATGAATTATTGAATTGTAGGGCCTGTGGATAAACTGCTAATAAAACTCTTTAAAGAAGAGTTACAGTCTCATATCACCATAGGAATAAAAAATTGCACTGCGTAAGCCTGCACTATAGATATGACAAAGCCGGCTTTCTCTCGACAGTATTGCTTTATAGAATTACTGTATTTGAGAGGAATCCGTCCTTTTAAATGAACATGGAGTATATTGTTCTTAGGGGATTATTTCAGTGGTATAGATAATAACCCTTTCATAAAACAAACAAACAAAAAGAGCTACCATCTCAGAGATCACAGGGGGCTCGCTATGACTCGGTGGCAGTAAATTTAGTCTCTTTTCATGTGTCCTAGATAATTTGTCCTGAATACATAGTGTGTGTATTTTTTTTCATGGTTGACGTTTGACATAAAACTG
Organism: Tenrec ecaudatus; assembly: GCF_050624435.1. Lineage (NCBI taxonomy): Eukaryota > Metazoa > Chordata > Mammalia > Afrosoricida > Tenrecidae > Tenrec > Tenrec ecaudatus. The sequence goes on along the minus strand of NC_134543.1, from coordinate 113,647,811 downwards.
TATCCCTCTGGTTTTAAAGTGAATAATACTCATTATTTATTTATTTATTTAGTTATTTATTGAGACAGGTACCTCACGAAACTCTAATGAGAACTGTGGACTATATATTTTTAAGTCATATATACATTTGTTTGCATAATACACATAAACGTACATAATTCTTGGGAACCTTTGGCTTTCTCATGACAGAGGTGTTTCCAACTCCTTACTGAATTGTCACCACAAGCCTGGCAGCTGTTTTTATGATGCCCGTTTTATAGACGAGGGACTAGGGATTAAGGTTCAATAAAGTGCCCACGGCTGCATAGGAAGAAAGCTCCACTTTCAGGATTGGAAGCCAGGTTTATCCGATGCTAGAGCTACGCTCTGTCCACTCTCTTCCACTACTTCTTGCTAGTCAGAGGCGAAGAGAGAATTCAAAAGCATGTTGAGCTATACAGATCTAAAAGGTGAAAAAACGGTCTAGACTCTGACTTCTCAAATTATAATTACCGAATATTCACACAAGTTAATACATCATTTCTATACCGACTTTCTGTGGGATTGGAAGGGACCAGGAGCATAATCCTTTTAACGTCTGAGAAGTAAATCAGGAGCCATGCGCGATAGTGAACATGAATGGGCCTGCTTTGTGTTCAGTGCACTGATCTACCCTCACGCCGTGTCCTGTACCTCTCCAGGATTTGGAATACCGTCTAGACCCAAAGACCAAGGAGCTGCCTCACTTACGAAACCCTGACATCCTCGTGGGCGAGAATGACCTCACGGCCCTCAGCTATCTCCATGAGCCTGCTGTGCTGCACAATCTCAGAGTGCGCTTCATTGATTCCAAGCTGATTTATACTTACTGCGGTGAGTGGGCCTCGCCGCCTGCCAAAGCCTGTGGACGCTTTCCTCCGATGGCCGGGAGGGAGGCAGGCTATGGGCTGAGTGGTTTGCTCTTCAAGGTAGCAAAAAAAATTCAACAGTGTCGATCAGCCAAATTGCATTTTTATGTTGAGTCGATTTTCCCCTGAGTTTATTTGGCTGGGAATAAAATAGAACCTGGGTCTATTTTTTGGATTATTTTTCCCTCTACAGAAGCCATGTGCTGCGTTCAATGTCGTATTTACCCTTTATTTCCTCCTCTTACAAACACTACTGCCTGAAGCGTAAGACGCACAAGGTCTCAGCTTTGAGGCCGGTTCGGGAAGTTTGGTGTTGTTTTTCTTTCTCGGTTATTTAAAATCATGGCTATCCTGGCTCGATCCTGCCCTCCTGGGCCCTGCCTGTTGCAGCCTTAGTGGCCAGCGACCCAGCTCACGAGTGTTTGACTCGCTCTTAGAAATGAGGTGTGTCCATGTTTATACACGTGTGTTCCCTGGTTCACCCTGTATTTGCTTTCTCCTTTTCTCTCGTTTTCCTCGTAGCCTGTACTGTTGCCCTCTTCTTCTCTCCACGGACATCTCTTTGACCAGCCGCTCTTTTCCAAGGCACAGGTCTGAGACGCCCATCCATTTCTGGAATTTCCTTGCATTCCCTTCTATTTGAACAAACTCAGGACTCCTCTTCATTCGCCCTCTTGTTTTGGAACGAGACAGCCATCTGTTCTTTGTAAGAGAGTTGGCTTGCTTTATGTCCTTGATAGTGACTTGTTTGTCTCTACGAGCTCCGATGGCTTCTGTCTCCCATGTTTGTTGTCCTTCAGTTTAATTTTTTCTTGCCCACATATGTAGTTTTCCCAGTCGTACCTTCCCTGGTTGCTCTGTCTACAGTCCTAACCCATCTTCCTCTCCTTACTGATGATTTCAACTTGGCTGCCTCATTTTTTACTTTTTCTTACTACTATCTATGATATACATAAATATGTCCTATAGGAAGAGACTTCCAAAAGTTCATGGAAACACGGACTGAAAAGATAATAAAATTTTCCTGCAGATGTTTCCTGCAGATGTTTCATATGTAGTGTGTTTCATATGTAGTGTGTTTGTTTAAATCAATTATCTTGTTAGTGGTTTGAATTCTGCACGAGAACATAAGCTCCATCGATGCAAAGATCTGCCTTTTTAAATGTACTCTTGCAAACCCAGCATTTAGATGATACTTGACATGTAGTTATAACTCCGTCAGTACTTATCGAATGAACTGACTTATGAAATTAAGACATACTTAATGAAATATTTTTAGAAAAGAAAAAGTATAATAAGCCGCTATTTCTCTGTGCATGTAGCCAGGGTCTGTCGATGTAAAATTAGAATCAGTCGGTCGGTTGTGGTCTCATGTCTTCCTCTCACATGACAGTCAGTGTTCTTCAAAAGCTCTATCTTGATGGTAGCACAATGGATACAGCAACATGTTTTCTCCCACTCTCCCGTGATTCTAGGTTCCATGTGTTTCCGCTTGTCCCCTTTAAGACAGTATTATGAGAAACGTCTTTGTGCAGGAGCACAACCTCTGATATATGATTTAGATGCACGTATAGAAGTGCGAGTGCTGTACAGTCTATTTCACAGTCAAGACGTTGCCGTCGCTTTCGGCATTGGGAATGCCGTGGGTGAGGTGCTGGACTGCCGATGGCAACCTCGCTGATTTAAACCTGTCAGCCGCTCCAATGGCCGAAGCTGCGTCTATCTGTTCCCATAAAGATGGACAGTCTCAGAACCCCTACATGGGGTTGACCTAAGTCAGACCGTGGCAGCATGTGCAGTGGTCGTATTTCTGAATGGTGTCTTCGTTAGGACGAGGTATAATGGGAAGGAGTCACGTGTAGCAGAGTCTAAAGAGCTCCACAGAAAAAAAAAGATGTGACAGTTCATTTCTATAAAGATGAACAGCCTTGGAAATCTATGGGGGAAGTTTTACTCTGTCCGGTACGGTCAACATGAGCTGGACCCTACTTGGTGCAGTGGGTTTTGTTGTTGTTTGGGTTCAGGTACAATGGGTTCAGAGGCAAAGGCAATGGCATATTTTGTACTTAAACATAAAGTTTTGCTTGTTTAATAGTAATCGAAAGGAGGTTTTATGTTCGTCATGATGATCACTTTTCCAAATTTGATATTCCCGCCTGATCACCATTGATGTCAAGTGCTGATAAACAGGTCAGAAAGGGAGCAGTGAAATTACCGATGAATTTTTACAATATCAAGTTTCTTCAAAACATACCAAGGATAACATTGCTGGCTTTATGTGCTCTCCTCCCCCCAGGTATAGTTCTAGTAGCTATAAATCCTTATGAGCAGCTGCCTATTTATGGAGAAGATATTATCAATGCGTACAGTGGTCAGAACATGGGCGATATGGATCCACATATCTTTGCGGTAGCTGAAGAAGCATACAAGCAAATGGCCAGGTTGGTGACGCGTTGTTATTTGATGGTTCTTGTTAGCTGTCATAATTAATTTTTTTCACAGACATTTAAAAATGCAGTGCATGGCAACTTGAAAATCATTCCTGAATAAGCTTTGACCTGTTTATCTCAGAAGGCCAAGTTATATTTTAAAAGAACCTCACGTTTATAAAAGGACATACAGATTTGTTTTTTCTTAGTAGTCAGCTTTATTGACGTGGATTTTGCCTGCAAGTAAAAACTCTCATTTTAAATATACAGTTTGGTTTGTTTTAAAATGTGTACTCATCCATGTCACACCAACAGTCAAGGTGCGGCATACTTACATCACATTAGAAAGTTCCTTCATGTCCCTTGGTAATCAGTCCTCCCATCCCATGCTCCTCAGCTCCAGGCAACAGTAGAGGATATACAGTTTTAAAAACTGCCACGTTGGACCTCCACTCAAGTACTCCCTTAACACAAGAACACTTTGTTCTATTAACCTGGCATTCCATGATGCTCACCTTCCCGACACGATCACTGAAGACAATGGGTGCATAAGCAAATGTGGTGAAGAAAACTGATGGTGCCTGGCTATTAAAAGATACAGCGCCTGGGGTCTTAAAGGCTTGAAGATAAACAAGCGGCCATCTAGCTGAGGTGCAACAAATCCCACATGGAAGAAGCACACCAGCTTGTGTGATCACAAGGTGCCGAAGGGATCAGTTATCAGGCATCAGAGAACAAAAAATCATATCTTTGCATATATCTTTGCGAGTGGGGACCCAAAGCCCATTTTTGGCAACTGGACATCCCCTTACGGAAGGGTCATGGGTAGGAGATGCCAGTCAGGGTGCAGTGTAGCAACGATGAAACATACAACGTTCCTCTAGTTCCTAAATGCTTCTCATCCACTGATCCCAATTCTACTTTACAAACCTGGCTAGACCAGAGGATGTACACTGGTGCAGATAGGAACTGGAAACACAGGGAATCCAGGACGGATGATCCCTTCAGGACCAGTGGTGTGAGTGGCGATACTGGGAGGGTGGGAGGAGGGTGAGGTAGAAAGGGGTAACTGATTACAGGGATCTACATATAACCTCCTCCCTGGGGGATGGACAAGAGAAAAATGGGTGTAGGGAGATGTCGGACAGTGTAAGACATGACAAAATAATAATTTATAAATTATCAAGGGCTTGTGAGGGAGGGGAGAGCAGGGAGGGAGGGAGAAAATGAGGACCTGATACCAGGGGCTTAAGTGGAGAGCAAATGTTTTGAGAATGATGAGGGCAATGAATTTACAAATGTGCTTTACACATTGATGTATGTGTGGATTGTGATAAGAGCTGTATGAGCCCCCAATAAAATGATTAAAAAATGGAATCTCAGATTTGACAGATGTATTAAGTGTAATGGACAATACTTTGAAGGTTGTTTTGTAAAAAATAAATTAAATACATAGCTTTGAAAAGAAAAAAAATTAAATACATAGCTTTGAAAAATATTTCCGTTTTTTTGGGGGGTACTCCCTTGCGTGTGTATGTATTTATGTATATGTATATACACACATATACATACATACGGGCAGGCTTCAAAATGTTTGTAGAAAAATGGTTTTAAAAAATGATGGAATGTTTCCACAAGCTTTTTGAAACCCTCCACCCTGTGTGTGTGTGTGTGTGTGTGTACATTTCTCAAATATTTCCCTGTTATTTGTATTTTTATTTTAGGGTATTTTCTCTATGCAAATACATCCATCTTTGTTGATTCAGTGTCACAGTTAGGAAACCTTTCTCCAAGGCAAGAGAAAAATTCACCCGTTTTGTTCTTGTCCTCATTTTGCTGCATATTTTACATTTATGGCCCAGATCCGTTTGAAGTGTATTCTTTTGAATGATAAGTATGGATCTAAGTTTACTTTTTTCTTTCCAAATGGCTACCCAGCCATCCTGGGCGCACTCTTTATACAGCTACATCTGCCTGGGGCACTGTTTAATTGATGTGCTATTTGTTTGCATGATCTCAGGCCTGTTTCTAGGCGTCTTTTGTTTCTTCTCCCTACTCCCTGTGTCAGCGCCACACTCTTTTAGTTATGGTGTCTCTACAGCATGTTCAGGATCCCTGGTGGTGTAGTGGTTACGCCTTGGGCTGCTAACTCAAGGTTGACGGTGTGCAGCCACCAGCAGCTCGGCAGGAGAAAGGCGAGGCTTTTTGGTCTCAGAAATCCAGAATAAACCTCCACCCTGCCTGATAGGGTCCCTGTGAGTCAGAATCAACTGGATGGCAGCGAGTTTTAGCTTTTATAGTATGTTTAATGATATGATTAGACCCCCATTCAGTTATCTTCAGGAAGAATATTGTTGACAGAGAACAGCGATTGAAACCGTACACAAGACCTCGTGAATTTTACCTGAGTGAATCCGAGTTCCCTTCGAACGAGGGCTTGGAGTGGAGGAGTGGAATAGTCTGGCAGCTGCGGCAAGAAACGATTACATCTTGCCGCCCCCAAATGCATGGCCTGAATCTACGGCTGTGCAATGGTCAGTTACACTGAAAAGGAAGCAAATGAATCACAATATAGGGTGGCTTCGAAAAGCAAAGTCGAATATTAAAAAGAAATGGGCGATGATCTGGAGTTAGAGAGGCAAGAAGGAAAAACATGCTCAGCATATATCAAGCTGAAAGAACGGAGGAAAATCCAGGCCTTGAGTTGAACTACTGAAGGATTCTATGAGCTAAATATTGTACAATGCAGACAGCATCAAAAGAAGATGGAAGGAATAAATACAGTCACTGTACCAGAAAGAACTGGTTAATGTCCATCCATTTCAAGAGGTAGCGTGTGACCCAGAACCAATGGTCTTGAAGGAAGAGGTCCAAGCTGCGATGGAGGCATTTTTCAAAAACACGGCTGTACATGATCATGAAGTGTCGAAAGGATCAGGTATCAGGTATCAAAAGATCCCAAACAATTATATCGATGTGAATGAGGGGGCTTGGAGCGGAGACGCAAAGCCCCTCTGCAGACAATTGCACATCCCCGCACAGAAGGGTCACAAGCAAGGACGATTCAACCAGGGTGCAGTCCAGCACAGTAACAGTAGTGGGAGTAGCGGTATCATAAGGGTAGGGGCATGGTGAGGTGGGGGTGGGGGTTGGGGAGAAAGGGGAACCCATCACAGCGTTGGATATATAGCCCCCCCAGGGGGATGAATAACAGAAATGTGGGTGGAAGGAGACAAATAACAATAATATATAATTGACCAAGGATTCACGAGAGTGGGAAGGTGAGGGAGGGAGGGGGAAAATGAGGAGCTGATCCCAAGGGCTGAAGTTGAAAGCAAACGTTTCGAGAAAGATGATGGCAACACATGTACAAATGTGCTTGACACAATAGATGTTATGTATGGATTGTGATAAGAGTTGTAGGAGCCCCCAATAAAATGATTTTAAAATAGGAAGAACATGTTTTGGAAATGTTGATGGCAACATGTATACCAGTGTGCTTTTGAATGATGGATTGTTATAAGATTTATAAGAGCTCCCCAATAAAATGATTTAAAAACAAACAAAAAAACAAGACTCTAGGAATTGATGGAATGTTTCAACAACCAATGCAGTGCTGGAAGCACTCAAAGGTCTATGCCAAGAAATATGGCCAGTCCACTGGAAGTGATATATACTTCAAAGAAAGATAACCCAACAGAAGGCAGAACTTATCAAATAATATTACTAATATTACAGAGAAGTAAAGTTTTGCTGAAAATAAGTCCCAAACTGTTCCAGCAGCAGTACATCAACGGGAGCTACAGAAATTCAAGCAGGAACCGGAAGAGGATGTGGAACAAGGGACATTCTGGCTGGCATGAGATGGATCTTGGCTGAAAGCTTGGAATACCAGAAAGATAATTACTTGTTTCCTTGACTATGCAAAGGCTTTCAACTGTGTGGATCATAACAAAGTGTGGGTAACCCTGTGAAAAGTGGAAATTTCGGAACAGTTTTGTTTTATGGAAAAAAACCCTGCCTGTGGACCAAGAGGGATTTTTTGAACAGAACAAGGGAATACTGCCAGGCTTAAACTCAAGAAAGGTGTGCATCAGGGTTGTATCCATTTACTATATTTAGTCAGTCTGTTGCTGAGCAAATAATCCAAGAAGCTGAACAATGTCGGGGGGAAACGAAGATGACTCATTAACAACTTGCAGTATGCAAATGACATGACCTTCCTTGCTTTCACTGAAGAGGACTTGAAGCACTGGCTGTAGGAAATCAAAGACTGCAGCCTTCATAATGGATTGCAACTCAGTGTAAAGAAAACCGGCGTCCTCAAACCTAGACAGCGCTTTGATAAATGGAGAGGCTATCGGAAGGTCAAGGATTTAATTTTATTTGGATCCACAATCAATGCTCGCGGAAGCAGCAGTAAAGAAGTTAAAACAACAAAGTGCATTGGGTAAATCTGATGCAAAAGACACTCTTTAAAGCAGGGGGTCCTCAAACTATAGCCTGTGGGCCACATTGGCCCGCTGAGGACATTTATCCAGCCCACCGGGTGTTTTTGCCGCCACTGCCTGTCCTGCTTAACAGCCGACTCGTCCTAGGCTTATAGGAATTTGTTCATGGTTATTTTGTAAACTATAGTCCGGCCCTCCAACTGTCTGAGAGACAGTGAACTGGCTCCTTGTTTAAAAAGTTTGAGGACCCCTGTTTTAAAGTGTTGAAGAGCAAGGATGTCACTTGGAGGACTCAGGTCCGCCTGTCTCAAGCCGTGGCATTTCCACCGGTTTTGTAGGCCTGTGAAAGCTGGACATTGAATAAGGAAGACTGAAGAAGAATTGATGGACTCGAACGATGGTGCTGGTGGAGAATATTGGCTATTCCAGGGACCACCAGAAGAACAAACAAATCTACCCTGGAAGAAGGACAGCAAGACTGCTCCTTCGAAGTGAGGCTGATGAGAGTTCATCTCATATTTGTTGGATATCAATTTCTGGAAATTACATGCTTGGCAGAAGGTCAGTGAAAGAGGAAGATCCTCAATGAGCTTTGACGCCGCGGCTCCAACAATGGGCTCAACTGTCACAATGGTGAGGACGGCACAAGATAGGACATGGCTTGCTTTGTGGAGCATAGAGTCCCTGTGAGTCAGATCCACTCTGAAACCTCCCATCTGGTTTTGTCGCTCTTGGTTTACTGCCGCCCTTTTCATTAGGGACGTCTCCTGTTTTGTTTGCTTATGTGGTCCCGAGATGCTTTCATGATCTGACGTTCATTGCCAAGTGGACGCCGCTGTTTCAGAGTATGAAGTATTTCCTGTTACTAAGTGTGCATCGACCGGTCTCACCGGGAACTGGATGACCTCAGGACATCTCTCTAGGGACTGCTCATTTTCATTTCCTGAGCCGGGTGTGTGGTGCCAAGTATTTTATTTATGGCACGATGGTTCAACACTGGGGTGCTAACTTATAGGTCAGCTTTTTAAACCCCCACTCGTTGCTTTGCAGGAGAAAGCTAGGACAGTCTGCTTCTGTACGATGACAGCCATGGACACTCTATGGGGCAGGGCTAGTGTCTCTTAGTCAGTATCAAAGTCAACTAGGTAGCAATGGGTTTTTGGGTTTCACAATAAGAATAGTTTTATATTATAGTGACTGTCATTTTGGGGTGCCTTCTATTGTGCCAACATGCTTTCGGGTTGACCTCGAATCCTCATTAAATCCCTCAGAGCAGACAACATCACCCCTGTTGTACACGCAGTAAAACCGAGGAAAGTAACTTGTTCAGGGAAGAGAGCTAGTAAATGATCCCTGGAAGTTAGGGTTGGAGTCTCCTTCTGAGAGTCCCACGCTTTTTGTCTTGGCCATGAACTGCAAGACTGTCGTCTCACAGGTCAATCCCTCCTGTGCGCGGTTTCTGTACCTCGGTTGCATGTTTTCTTATCCGCCGGCCATCCACGTCATCTTCATTATCCCGCTAAGTTTTGCTTGCGAACCACCTCAGCTCACAGCAAATGACCCCTCTTAACAAGGCTTTATTTGCTGAGCTATTCAGGAGAGCCTCACCGAGTTTTATTATCTACCCCATAAATTGCAGCAGGGGTGAGTCAGCTTCTACTCCACAGCACTGGGCTTGGTTTTCGTTGTTTACAAGGCCTACCATCTGTGAAAGTTAAAAACGTGTAATTGGTTCTGTCTGTTATTGTGCAGGCTACAGACTGATGGGACAAAAACTCAGGTTGACACGAGACGACCTGATAGGCCATGTGCCGAGCATCTCACCCGGAACTGGATGTCCTCAGCCCAGATCTCTGGGGAATGCCCCTTTTCATTTCCGGAGCCTGGTTTCTGCTTCCCTAAAGCCCGACTTCAAAAGATACAGTTGAATATTAAAATTGCGAATTCAGAGTCTACTACCAACATTTGGGTTGAAATCTTTGCTTCTCAGCACTATCCAGAAGCAGAAATTTTAGAGCGCAGAGTAGCTTGATTTTGGAGAGTGGTGCTAGCGTACAAAGCTTAGCATATCTTTAATGAGAGGGCTAGGGGGTAGACTCTTAAGTGAAGCCACATCTTTAGGTCACCATAGTAACAGCACAGGTTAGGAAGAAACCATTATTTTACACGAAATATTTTCTTTTTTTGAACAAAGGATCAACTCTAGAGGGAGAAACAATGAGATTGAAAACGGTACATTTTATTTCACATGAACATGTTCACCTATAACCTATAAGCTAAAAGTGTAGGCACAGGTGATTTACTTAACCAGGTTACCTGGCAACAGCCGGTGAGTGCTTATCAGAGTCAATGTCAGATGGGTGGATATAGTCCCTTGTGTTCTGCATGACTCAGTCCTCCAACCAGCATGCCCTGCTATGAAGTAGAAGTATGCTCGTGAAGTTTGCAGAGAAGAAGTGGTCTAGGTAGATATGCATGGCATTTTCTATGCCCACAGTAAACTAGAGTGGTTACATTTTTATGTGGGTAAAGTTCAAAAGGAAACCATGATGCAAACCTAAACTTTATAAGGAAAGGCTGCTCAGAGCCAATCAGTGTGATCACTGAGGGCCTTAATGGGAAAAATAGGTTGGTTCCCACACAACCTGCTCCTCTCCTGTTGCCGTAACAGCATCAATGCACTTGAGGCTGTTGGTCTTTTTTAATATCCCCTGACCACATTGCCCACTGGTTTTATGCCCTTCCGCCATGTTTTGGTAGTGTCCTGGGTAGACATCATTGATAGCAACCACTCCACGGTATTTGAAGTCAGTACTTTCCCATCTTCCTCAGATAGGCTACATCTCATAGAGACCCCGTAAGACAGAGTAGAACGCCCTGTGGGTTGCTGAGACTGCAAACCTTGACAGGAGTAGAAAGCCTCGTCTTTCTTCTGCACTGTGGCTGGTGGTTTCAAACCGCTGATCTCGTGATTAGCAGCCCAGCATGTAACCCACTAGAAGGGGACTTCCAGTGTCCTTTAATCTTAACGATGTCACAAAGGTGGCCCAGAGCGCCTCAGAGCCACCCAGCTGGTAAGTCTGAGCTCAGAGGTTGATATAATGGAAGAATGGTATTTATTTTATTGTACATACTCCACCCGACTCGGAGGACAAGGCAAGCCTCTTTACCCGCTAATATAAGGAGAAGAACAGTCCCTTAATGACAGTAAAAAAATCCATCATGGATAAAATGCTTCAGTCCTAGGGGGGAAACGTGTGTCTGGTGCGACTGCGTGAGCTCAGTGAGTGAACGTGTCTCTCTACGAAACGCTAGGACTCGTGTGAACAGCCCTTGATTTTAGAGCTTTTAATATTTTATTTCCTGCATATTATTCATAGGAAAGGACTGTTAGATAGGAATTTTCAGATTTTTTTTTGCTACAACATTTTGTCATTCAAATGTCAAATAGATTTTCAAAGGCAGTAAAATATAGAATATGGTCCCCACTAGGGTTTTTTTTTCTTCATCTCACTGGTGACAGGCACTTCACTCTGCTGGCTGGTGGAACGGTTGCTGGGAGACTTTTGTCAAGTTATGTGTCAGCACCCGTCATGGGCATGGTGACAGCATCCGTCAGGCAGGAATTTAGGAAGAGTTCATTTTTGGATCTCTCTGTTGAAGAGAAACCAAAGACTGCTGAGATAGCCGCTGATGTCTTGATGCAGATAAATTCGGAGGTGATTTTAAATGGTGGAGCAAAGGACACTGACACCATAATGAGAACTGCCTTGCTCAAGTGATTTGTCTTGTGTTCAGCCATGAATGAACAGAAGGCCAAGTAAGTAGCCAGGTCTGTCTTGAAACAAAAATTAGAAAGCAGAGGAGATGGTGATAGGAGGTTGAAGGCGTTTCCTATCAATGAGATTACAGGCAAGCTTATATTTTGGTGTTTTATCTAAGACTCCATTTTCTCCTAAAAGCTTTATGGCTTTAGTTCTTATATTTAGGTTACTAATTCATTTCGAGTTAGTTTTTATACATGGTATGAGGAATCAATCCAACTCCTTCTTTTGCATGTGGGGATCCAGCTAGTTGTCCTAGCACCATTTATTTTTAAGAGCCCACTTAAAAGAGTTTTTGAGTCATTGGGTGAATGAATTAAAAATATAATGAATTAAAAATATAATGGTCTCTGAATTCTAAAGCAATCAGGACTAGGCAAACCCTAGATGGTTACTTGCAATAAGCACCCATCACTGCAGCCTCCGACATGAATGGTAGCTTGACCTATTTGAATGAAACCAGGCAGACTATGGACAGTCTCCACCCCACCCAGCTATGAGGATACTTGAGGACGAACTGGACTTTATAAGAACTCAGATTTATGGGATTCTTAACTAATGGACAATTTGAAATGGAGTTTAGTTTATATTTGGATTTATTAGTTTAAGTTAGATAGAATTTTCTTTTAAATTTCTTTGCTGGGACTCCAGAGAATAGCTCCCTGCTCTTCGGAGGTGGTTGATAGAGTATTACATTAGACCAAAGTAATTATCTAGGAATAAAATGATATGTTTGAGATATGTACACATGTTAAAAAAAACCCAAGTTCTTTATTACAGATTAATCCTTAAATGTGATGTACTGTAATTTCATGTTTGATATCTTCTTGTCCACTCTCTCTGTTCACTGTCGACTAACTGTAAGTTAAGCATAACTGTACTGTAAATAGTTATGCTTCAGAGAAACTGTTGTTCTATGAATTTCCTATGAATATTGTTTCCATAGTTTGTATTTATGAACCAGGATCCATATACCACTGTGACTTATCGATGGCACCAGAGAAGAACTCGTGGGAATCACATTCAGAACTGGGTCGTGCTGACAGTTACTCTTCTTTGTTTTATAGAGACGAGCGAAATCAGTCCATCATTGTAAGCGGAGAGTCCGGGGCCGGAAAAACAGTCTCGGCTAAGTACGCCATGCGGTACTTTGCAACTGTGAGTGGTTCCGCCAGCGAGGCCAATGTTGAGGAAAAGGTGTTGGCCTCCAACCCCATCATGGAGGTAAGACGTCAGCACCCCCAGCCTGCTGCCTGGGGCTTCCTTCTTCGTACACGATGTCAGACCGTCACATGTGTTCGTCTGCTGGAGCAACATGCTCCAAAATGGATTGCTAGAGCACTTGTCAGAAAGCCGGGGATCTTCTAGCCCCGACAAGAAAGTACTTTTCCACAAGTTAGTAAGAGAGCCGGGGAAAGTGGCCATTCAGCGAAGGAGACATTTGGATCAGAGCCCAGATGTAAGAGGAATTTTCTCTGCTGCTTAATACTGTTTGTGTGTTTTTAAGCAGCTGCTGATTTATGGTCTCTCCATAGAAAGGAAAGGTATTTTATCTCCAGACATTTCTTTTCTCCTGGTAATGACGCATTTCTATTGCTCCTTGTCCTAGAAGTACACGTTCCCATTTCCTACCAGTCCAGGGTGACTATCGTGCGTCTTCCAAAGCAGAAACTTCACTGCCCTCAAGCACCAATGAAGCCACGAGTCCTTTCTTCACATTTCCCTTTTTGTACTTAGTCCGACCGGTTCAGCCCTAAATTTCCCATTTATTTTATTTTATTTAAACTTGACGCTGAAGTAATGATCTCAGCGTCTCCAAGATCCGTACACATTTTCCATTTTGTTCCTGAAAAGCACATTACACAAGAATTAGCTTAGCAGCGGTTCTCAACCTGTGGGTCGCGACCCTTTTTGGGGGTTGTCGAAGGACCCTTTCACAGGGGTCGCCCGATTCACAACAGTAGCAAAATGACAGTGATGAAGTAGCAACGAAAATAATTTTCTGGTTGGGAGGAACACGACAACATGAGGAACTATATTGAAGGGTCAGGGCATTAGGAAGGTTGAGAACCACGGCTTAGAGAAAGTAACAATAAATCCATGAGCGGGGCAAGCGATGAGAGAATTCCCCTTGGAAAGAAAATCACTTTATAAGGTAGAAGTGTGTATGCCAGAGGAAATGGAACTGATGTGCTGGTGAGAATTTGAGCATTTTAAGATTCTTAGCTAGAAAATTATTTGTGTTTCAGTAGGACTTTTGGAAAGCTGCAGGAGTCAGTCTTTTAAATGGAGACAAATTGCTTTCAGCCTGCAGAAAGAAAGAAGAAGGATTCGAAGCACCCTGTTTACTCTTGTGTTGATGTGTGTTTTTTCTTTGTTAAGCCTCATTTGTCACCTAAACACAGATGGAATTAGAACTGGCCCGGTGCAGCTGTTGTACAGTGGGTTTTGCAGTTACCTGTGCAGAGGTAATTGTGCCTGGTTTGCAGTGCTGTGTTGTCTCTTCAAAACCGAATGCCGTGACCCTTTGCCTACAGGACTGACCCCCAGATCAGCAGGATTTCTACTCTTGGCGTGTAGAGTCCAAGATAATGTTGAGAAAGTTGAGAGGCCTCCTGGGCTGGGCCCTCTATGGAAAGAACTGGAAAGGTTTTATGAAATAGCATTTGCAAAGGAAACAGATGGCTGTGCCAGCAGGGAGTGGTGACGATTTTAAGCAACTATTACGATTTGGGGAGAATTTGAGCTATAGGCTCCGTGGTCTCTGTCACTGGTTTTCCTGTTAGCTGGGGAGCCGGGTTGGGTTAGGAGACAAGGGCGTTTTGCCTCATATCCTTGTTCTGACTGCTTGGGGTCATGGCAACAAAGTCTTGGTATTTTGCCACTGTTCGTGCTCTTCTGGCCGTCCACTAAGACTAGAATCTACCAAAGGCTTGATTGTAATGTCACCAGAGTCGCCTGGACCCGAGTCTAGGCCTGGATCAGGGCTTGAAGGTGTCTGGAAGGTAGCTTACAACTGGGATGTAAGATGTTAGGGCCATGCGGTTCCTTTTCAAACACAGCTACAATGATATATCTTTAAGAGAGATTTGAGTTGTGTGAGTAGGAATGATCTTAAAAGTTCAGAATAGCTGCAGAGACTACTTTTTAATATGTATTGATAAGGAATTTCCCCCGTCTGCTAGCATTAAAACAATAACAAAAGATGGGTCCGTTATGCTGAGCTACTTCCGTCTATTTTATTGTTTTGTCCATCTGCAGGAACTTGGATCGAAGGAAAAATTGGCAAAGAGTTGGAAACCCAAATTTCAACAGAAACGAAAGAGGGCATCGCAATGAAGGGTTTAAATGGCATGTTGGGTTGTGGGGTTGAATAGTGACAAAGGGGCTTCAGTTACAGGGGGGACATGATAAAATATTGGGCCTAAAAAAAAAAACCAGAAAAAAGTTGGTAGCTTTTCATCTATCTCAGTTCTCTCTATCAGAGCCCCTTACCAAGGTATCAGGAAGGGGTCTTCAGTCCCTGGCACTTCTAACTGGATGGATAATGAGTTCCCAATGTGGTAAGCACCCCAGCCCAGCCTCCAACGGATAAGCAAGCTCCTCCTCCTCAGCATAGACTCGCTTTGCAAAATAGGAGGAATGTGCAGAGAAGTGGTTCTCGTCACTTTTTAAAATGTGTTTTCTTTTTATTCCTCTTTTCTCGGAAACTTTCATCCTAAGACAGGGCCAGAGAAGATGCCAGGGACCAACTAGGCCTTGTGGGTTCGCGCTTGAAGATTTACATCTCCGTTTAATCAAATCAATAATAAGATCACAATCATGACATGTCTCCTTTCCTTTAGCAATTTATGGTGCACTGAATGAATGGAAAACATCAATACAAGGGGCAGTTGTGAAGCCAGCATTTCTAAGACCGAGTGAGCAATGAGGGCGTGTGCATGAACAAACGACACTTTACAGAGAGAATCCTTTTTTCTACATTAGGGTCTTATCATTTGATTTTTAAAGGACCCTGAAGCTCATCCATCGCAGTTAATTTACCTGTGGGGCTACTATTGCTTCTCAGCGAGTGAGCCATGGATGGCCCCTTGGTAGCTGGACTTGTGACTCTCACGTCTAGTTCATTTGTTTCTTCTCTCCCTCAGCCTGTGTTTAAATGAATCCAATTCAGTCGGAGGTAAAAAAGGTTTCTTCAATCCTAGCCTACTTACTGCCTCCTCGCAGGCAGGCAAGTGTGACTTTGGTAGGTAGGCCACCTGTGTAGGTGGGGAGAGGTGGCATATGGGATGAGAGATGCGGGGAGGGGAGAAACTGTCTCACCCTTTCCCACCTTGATGAGTTACTGATGGGAAAGAGTTTAGAATAGTGCAAACTAAACACCTTTTATTTTTTGCTGCTGCTGCTGCTGCTTGGATTGCAGTTAGCCCTGCCTCTGGTCTTTGGCACAGTGCATTGTGTTGAGAGAAAATTCTGCAGTTTTAATAATTTATTAAACGGAAGAAGAACAACCGAAGAAAAATAATGGGCCCATTGGAGACGTTTTTGCTTTTTCTCTTTGGTGGTGTCAAAAGGGAACAGTTGAATAAATGTCTGCGTAGTTAAACTATCTCAGGCTACAGTACGCCATTCTGCAGTTTTGCTGGACAGACCGTTTCTAGTCATTCATATTTTTCTGTGGAATCATTTAATTTTAAAACGTATGCAAAATTTTCAAAATATATTTTTCCCATTGATATTTGCTAACAGTATTTAAAAAATCATTTTATTGAGAGCTCTAACAATGCTTATTACAATCCATACATCAGTTGTATCAGGCATATCTGTACATATGTTGCCATCATTCATTTCTAGACAGTTACTTTCTATTGGCCCCTTGGTATCAGCTCCTCTTTTTACCCCCTCCAAAATCTTAAGTGTTAACCTGAAACATAACCAGGTCCTCAAACAAACAAACTAGGGCAAGACCATCCCTCTTTCAGAGAGTGAAAGGATTTTTCTTTCCTTGGTCAGGACACTGAGCGCACTGACCTTCATGGCTAAATTGCTACTGTTTCATCACATACGTTTGTGTCATCAGTTTCACACCCCAGAGCAGTTCCACATCTTGCTCTACAGACTAATCTTGATAGTTACAGGCTTTGTACAAGTGAAATGTGTTCATCTTCTGTGAAATCATTTGATGAATCACTTAAAGTATGCATTATGGGAACATTTGCTTTTCCAATGGCACTTTAACTTTTTTTTTTTTTGCCCTAACCTAAAAGAAAAATATACGGAAGCATGCTACTGAAGTCAGAAAAGCAGTGCATATGTTATTTAAATTTTGATACTTACATAAAAATGTTAGCAGAGAGTTACATCCTCTGCATTCTGTAGCAGATGTTTTGCAAATTAGATTCAGCTATCAAAATCTTAACACATTTTGCTGGCTCTGATGTCTGAAAATGGCTTTTTCTCTGACTGGGTAATAAAGACTCTGCTAACAGATAAGTCAACTGGGCCAGTGTAAAAATGGGACACCTCCTCACAGGGGTGGGGTGATCCATTATCAATTCACCCTCCAGACAATTCTAACCCAACCATTGCCTCCCACAGCCCTCTGTACTTCTCGGTTGGGGTCACACATTTGCTGTCATGGCCACACAGAACTCACCGATCATGCTCAAGCCGTGGGGCTTATTGGGGAAGAGACAGGTTAGAATTCAGGGTCTGTAATGACTCCTCCAGGAACATTTTTTCACTCAGGACAGTGACTTACCTGTGCTTGCAGCCAGGCCTGTCTCTGGCCTTTCACCCTTCAGCCCATTCCCGCCTCACTTAACATCTTTAGCTTCCCTCATTAAGTGCCTGGAGGCACCCAACTCTGCCAGCAAGCCTCTTGTCTGGAGGTGCTCAGTTCTCCGCTTCTGTGGGTCAACAGACCTGCTGCAGCCACCTTGCTGGGTAGTCTGGGCAACCCACTGTGTGTCTCTGGTGTTGCAGTGCTCTGTCCCCTGGGTGTAAGAGTCTCAGAATAGGGAGCCTGGGTCCAAAGGGTGTACCCCATTCCCAGCTCTACTCTGTGATTGGCTCTCTCTTAAACGGAATCTCACCTTTAGGGTTTCATACCTTATTTGCATAATCCCACCCCACCTGGGTTTTATACTTTACTGCACTATTAGTAAACTGTCCAATCCTTTGGCAGGCTACAGTTACCTTATTGGAGCAGCCCCCCTCAATCACTGTTTGGGAATTACCAGACCAGCATAGGCCAGAGGCCACATTCCGTGTTTCCCTAGGGTAAGATGGTGGAATGGAACCTTCTGGTTAAAGAAAGTCTGAACACCAGACCAAATTTCCAGGAAAATGCTGATTTGTCTGAACTAGTTTGCTTTCCAAGAAGTGCCTACGTTTCTTAGGAGATCATGTCTGGACAGGTCCTAACCCCATCCATTCTTTCTTTGCTGGTATGATAGGAGCTGCTAATACTGTCTTTGTGGTCGTGCAGTGGGCAGAGCCTCTGCCTGCACTTGGTGGGTAGAGTGGGGGGTGGTGGCGAAGCAAATTAGTCCTGTTCTTATATGCTTTTAAAAAATCATTTTTATTGGGGCTCATACAACTCTTATCACAATCCATATTTTGCACATCAATTGTGTAAAGCACACTTATACATTCGTTGCTCTCGTCATTCTCAAAGTTCGCTTTCTGCTTGGGTTCCTGGAATCAGCTCATTTTCCCTTTTTTCCCTCTCCCTCCCTCCCCGCTCCCCTCATGAACCCTTAATAATTTATAAATTATTATTTTATCTTATCTTACACTGCCCAGCATCTCCCTTCACCCCTTTCCGTTGCCTATCCCCCAGGAAGGAGGTTATATGTAGATCCTGCTGATCGGTTCCTCCTTTCTACCCACCCTTCCCTCCGGTATCTCCACTCTCACCACTGATCCTGAGGGGTTCATCTGTCCTAGATTTCCTGTGTTTCCGTTCCCATATGTACTGCTATGCATCCTTTAGTCTAACCAGGTTTTCAAGGTAGAATTGGGACCATGACAGTTGGGGGGAGGAAGCATTTAAGAACTAGAGGAAGGTTGTGAGTTTCCTTATTGCTACACTGAACCCTGAGTGACTCATCTCCTCCCCACTACCCCTCTGCAAGGGATGTCCAGTTGTCTACAAATGGGCATTGGGTCCCCATCATGCACTCCCCTCATTCATGGTGATATGATTTCCACCCCCCCCACCTTTGTTATTTGAAACCTGGTTCCCTCGGCCCTTCATGATCACACATGTTGGTGTGCTGCTTCCATGTGGGCTTTGTTGCTTCTGGGCTAGATGGCCACTGTTTACTTTCAAGCCTTTAAGTCCCCAGACGCTATATCTCTCAATAGCCGGGCACCATCAGCCTTCTTCACCAACTTGCTTATGCACACATTCGTCTTCAGCGTTTATGTGGGGGAGGTGATCACACAATGATGGTTTTTGTTCTTTGGTGTCTGCTACATGATCCCTTCAACACCTCGTGTTCACACAGGTTGTGTGCTTCTTCTCTGTGGGCTTTGTTGCTTCTGAGCTGGATGGCCTCAAATTAGGCTTTTTTAAAAAAATGTTGTGGTGTACTCAATCCTTTCTCTCCCTGAACAAATTCTGTAAATGCCACGACACGGAATCGCACCTCTGACCTGCTATTTTCCCTCTTGCTCCCTAGTCCATCGGAAATGCGAAAACAACTAGGAATGATAACAGCAGTCGTTTTGGAAAGTATATCGAGATTGGATTTGATAAGAGATATCGAATCATTGGTGCCAACATGAGAACTTACCTCCTAGAGAAGTCCCGAGTGGTGTTCCAGGTAAGATGGGCGTGCACACACGTGACCCTGCGCTACCCGGTCACACGATGGCATGTGTGCTGATATGCATTTCGCTGTCAAATACTTTTGAAGATGCCATTGACAATGTTACTGCAGACCCCATTTGAACGGATGATTATGCTTTTAATCCAACTAGAGTACCCTATTAGAGCACTTACTGGGTATTTATGTGGATCTAGTGATTTTGACGATAGGCGCTTTAGGACAAGGTTATTTAAGAAGAGGGGCCTTTGGTGTAGGCTTGCGTGACACCTTTCCCGTGAGCCTGGTGGCCCTGTGGGGGAGCTGTGGGCGGCTCGCGACAGTGCTGAGCATCTGAGCTCCCTCCCCACTCTGGGAGAACAGTGGGGCTAGCTGATCCACAGAGAGTCTCCGTCTCAGAAATCCCGTCTAGGGTCGCTCTGAGTTAGAATCGACTGGGTGGTCCTGAGTTTGATTTGGTTGTGTTACCACATTTTCTTTTTTTTAAATCATTTTATTGGGGGCTCGTACAACTCTTATCACAATCCATCCATCCATCCATTGCATCAAGCACATTTGTACATTTGTTGCCATCATCATTCTCAAAACATTTACCTTCTACTTGAGCCCCTGATATCAGCTCCTCATTTTCCCCCTCTGTCCCCGCTACCACCTCCCAGTCTGCCACATTTTCTAATCGATCAAGAAGGCATCGATCGACCTGCATCTTCAAAGGATTATGGCTTGAACGTAGTTCAAGAAAAAGAAAATTGTTGTCCTCTTTCCCTTTTTCCTCCTTTTAGAATATAAAATTATTTGGATAGAATTGTGAAAAAAAACAACAACCAAACGTCTTCACCATCCAGTTGTTCAGCAATACCCTCATTTGAAACCCATTATTCTGGTGCATCTCTGGGGGTTTTTACGATCACAGATGTGGCCGGCAAGCATGAATGTACCGACAGGGAAACTAAGAGAGTGTGGAGTTACGATTGGAAACCTCCCAAGGTAGGGCTGCTCGGGCTGGAGAGTCAGGGCTTCATCCAATCGCCCCTTCCTGGGATACCCGCTGCTCCGTGGCCTGAGTGCATCCCTGGCATTGACATGTAGCTGGGTCTGCCCTTACATCTCCCACGTGTGTGTGGCACAGGTGTCAGGAGTCTGGCAGCCTTCGGCATGCTGTTGTTGTGCTATTGTTAGGGGTCCAACTCTGTGGTCCGGAAGGAAGCGCTACACAGTTCTGGGCCTTCCTCACAAACCCCATGTATGTGCACCATGTGTGCAGCACATTAGGAGGTCAGTCCATCTCCTTGAAGCTTTTCCTCTTTTTCAAGCATGATGTATCAAGCATGATGTATCATCTCTTAACAACGTGTCTAAAGTACATGAGACGCCGTCTTGTGTCCTTGCCCCTAAAGGGGCCTTCTGGCTGTATTTCTTCCAAGACGGAGTTGGAGAACCAAAAGGGCAGAGCACACTCAGCCTGTCTGAAACGGAAAGAAAGGAAGAAAACAGGCAAACCTCGAGTTGCAATCTTGAAAGAGTCCGTGGGCAAAATATTGAACGATGCAAGATACATCCGAAGAAGCTGTTGGGAGGTGGCCTCAAGTCCGTTCCAAGTCACCGCAGCCCCAGCACAACAGAGCGAAACAGGGCCAGTCTTATGCTGTCCCCCCTGTAACAGCTACATGTAAGGCCATTGTTGCCTCAGTCCGTCTCCTGTAAGGTCTTCCTCCTTTTTTGGACCCTCTGCTCTACTGAGCATGCTGTCCTTTTCCAAGGACTGGTCTCTCCTTATAAATACAAGCCCCACCATCCTTGCTTCTAAGGAGCATTCCGGCTGGACTTCCTCTAAGCGGGATGTGTTCATTCTTCTAGTTGCCCGTAGATAATCAATATTCCTCCCCAACCCCGTCATTCACAGACATCAGTTCTTCCTCAGGCTCCCTTTTTGCCTCGCTTTTACATGCACATGAGGTGACTGAAAATACCACGACTTGGGCCAGGAGCACGTCAGTCCTAAAAATGAGAGCATTGTGCTCTAACAGAGAGAGGTCTTGGGCCCACACTTGCCCAGTGCGATATGTCCTTTGATTTCTTCCCTGAGGCTTCCCAGAGCTGTTTCCGGTAGCTGCTCTGGCATTTTCACACCTCTAAATATGCATTTAAAACAGTCTAGGCCTTTGGGTGCTCTGACTTTAAAGATGTGTCTGATTTGCAGTCATCACTTGAAGTATACCGTATATACTCGAATATAAGCCAACCCAAGTATACGCCAAGGTACCTAATTATTACCCGGGAAACCAGAAAAACTGATTGACTCGAGTATAAACCTAGGGTGGAAAATGCAGAAGCTATTGGTGAGTTTCAATAATCAAAACAAATGAAAATAAAATTACTCAAAATTGAGACATCAGTGGGGTAATGTATTTAAATATTTATTTTAAATAAAAACATAAATAAAAGGATAAGTCCTTTAACATTAGTAAACCAGCACAGTAAGTGGAAAGTAGGTTCAACAAAAACAATAAGGTATCAACAATGATACCTTAAGAGTACTATTCCCTGAGCTCAATCAGCAACCAAGCTAAAATGTAAAGAGTTAAAATCCTTCAAAACTGGATTCCTCATCATCATCCGTATCCCAATGCAGAGCTTCAGCTGGTGTGAGGTCATCATAGATGCTGTCCTCACTGAGATCGCCGTCATCACCATCACTGCTGTCATTTTCATACAAAGCACAGTCTTCACTGCCACCCATAGCATTACTAATACTACATTTCTGGAAGGCACGTCGCACCATGTCTTCTGGAATGTCTTCCCATGCAGCTCGAACCTACTTTGCTATTAACTCTATGTCAGGCTTCATGAGATTTCCTCCTTTTGTTAGTCGAGCTTGACCAGATGACATCCATTCATGCCACATCCTTCACACACGGTCTTTAAAAGGCTGATTCAAAGATACAGGTCATAGGACGGCTCTGATTGGTTAGATGTGAGTAAACAAACATTCAAAGCCCCGCAGTGTCAACAGGCTTTGAATGAACAGCGGAGAAATGGCAATCACCCACAAGATAACAGGCGCTTGTCCCATTACCTGGGGGGTGGGGAGGAGGGTCCCCAGTGAGGTGGAACACCTCGCTGGGTACCACTGACCCGTGTGTAAGCCGAACCCATTTTCCAGCACATTTTTTTGTGCTGAAAAACTCAGCTTACACATGAGTATATACGGTAATGCTTGATTTACATAGTAAGACAATAGCTATTCTTCCTCTCTGTGCTAATACCTAGTTACACACAGAGCAGTGTTACGACCCACAAATGCAAACTTGCCTAGGTATATTTATATAGATAGATAGATATATAGATTAGGAGCCAGGAGAAAAGATGAGTGAAACATAGGCAAGTAAGAGAAGATTAAGACCGTCTGTTGGACTGGTAGATAAATGATTAAAGGTTAAATGAGTAGGAAGGAGGGTTAACAAAGTGACAATAAGCTAAGCCCAAACCAAACTCGTTGCCACTGAGTTGATTCTGATTCCTAGCGATCGTACAGGGCAGAAGAGAACCACTGCCCCGGTGGGTTCTGAGACTACATCTTTCCAGGAGCAGAAAGCCTCATCTCCCTCCTGATGAGTCCTCCTTCACAGGAACGGAGGCCTAAACCTGCATGCTTTGTCTAGAAACTCTGAAGCAATTCTTACTGTTTACCAGCTCTCCGGGGCTGTATCCCATGGAAACTAGAAAAAGCATATGTCATCCTGCCCGCTCGGTCCACGAGAGCAGAGCATTCCCGCCGAGGCCTCTGCTTTCCCAGAAAACTTTCAGTGTGTTGAGCCACCTGACCTCTTGCCTCCGTAGTCTTGTGATCACACGGCAAGTTGTTCAGTGGCTTCTGCCCCTGAGACAAGAGTTTCTTTACCAAGTAACAGCCCCCTGTGAGGGTGCAACGGCTTTATTTCTTTATTTGATTCAATGGTTTTATTAGAACTATGTAACCACTATGGAATTTTAGAACATGAGGATTTGATTTTATGTGACTATATTGTCAGAATGATCTATTTTTTTTAAGTACATACATGGAGAAAGACCATCGGGAAATATTAAAAAATAATCTTAAAATTTTCTGTAACGTCTCTTTTTCTAAAAGATTATCATTGATTTTATAATATATAAATGCAAATGACTTAGGGGATAGTTGTAGATTTCTTACAAACCTCACCAGCCGAGGGCCCACAGTAAAATATGGCAAAGATGGAAGGATGCTTTTCAGTCAAAGTGTTAGGGAAACCATACGTTAAGAGGCCCTTGTAGAAAATAGCATTGCACGTCACAAGATGGTCTGACAGCCTCCAAACACTGGTCTCTCTTGCCTGTGGGCATATATATTCCAAGTTCACAGAGAATTACTATCAAACATTTTATATCGAATGTGAACAACACATATTCATGCACACTGATGGCTCAGCCTCAACCCACTGCCAGTGGGTCCATTCCAACTCATGGTAACCCCATAAGATAGAGTAGAACTTCCCCATCGGGTGTCTGAGATTGTAGCCCCTTTAATAGGAGCAGAGGGTTGCAACTTTTCCCCTTGGTGGATTCGAACGATTGACCCTGTGGTTGGCAGCCCAATTCATAACCCACTATGCCAACAGGGCTTATATAGATGTGTGTGTGTATGTGTGTACATATGAATCATAAGGTTTAATAATAAACCTTGGACAGTTAGACCGGAACAATTTATTTCACTAACCGAGATGATGAAATGTTAAATTTTCCTTTTCTGAGTTTCAGAGTAAGCTGCTGTAATGGAAAATTCTGTTCTCATTTCAAAGGCAGAAGAGGAGAGAAACTACCATATCTTCTATCAGCTCTGTGCCTCGGCGAAGTTACCTGAATTCAAAACGCTGCGCTTAGGTATGGCTCTGGTGCTGGTGTTGTTGGCTGTTAACTTCCGCATTCATAAACGTACTGGTTAAAAAGGCTCTGGTCTCATACTGAAGCGGCTCAGGATGAAATGATAAGCCTGCAGTTGGCGACAACACAGCCCAGGGCGATATGGGAGGAGCCAGGATGAACAAGACTGGGTTTGAGTTGGTACTTGTTTAAGACGGGTGATGGGTGCGCAGGGGATTAATTAGCACACCAGCCCCACTCCGTTCATATGCACTTGGAGTTTTCCATAGTTGAAGAAGAACCATTCACAGGACTTCATCTGATGGAACTCTATCAGGTTCCTGAGGAGTGCAGTGAAGCGTTTGGGGCGAGTCTCCTGACGCCCAGAATGAAGTAAAGCCTTTGGGAAAGGGCCGCTCATCTAATCAATTCAGGACATGTATGGCTTAATTGATTGATCTGGAATTTATATTAAAAGGCATTTCATGGCTGAAATCACAGGCAGTCTGCCTGCAGCCCGGCAGCTGCCCTGTGCTCTCCTGGCCTCTCTGTCGGAGTGGACCCAGGGGTAAATGATGAGGCTCTTTCACGGATGGCGGAACTTTTCTTTCCCTTAATTGCAGGAAACGCGAATTATTTTCATTACACGAAGCAAGGAGGCAGCCCTGTGATCGAAGGAATTGACGATGCCAAGGAGATGGCCCACACCAGGCAGGCCTGCACTTTGCTAGGTAATTTCAGCCCTTCTCGATCTGGGAGCACATCGGCTGGTTTGGTGTTAGCCAGTGAGGGCTTCTGGGGAAGTTGACCTTTCTTAAAAAGACACTTTCGGGTTGCAAGTGGCAGGAGGGTTCTTTTGGGAGTGACGAAACTGTTCTAAACTTAGGTTGTGGGTAAGGGATGTAGTAGAAACCAGGGATTTAAAATGGCTGGGTTTGTGGTAGGTGTGAAGTATACAAGCGGACTTTTATTATTTAACGAGGCAGTGGGAAAGATAGCGTGAAAGATAATCCTGTGCTTGCCTTTTTACACAATCCAAAGTCTGGGTCTAAATAAAAATGGGTCAGTCAAGGTCTGATTTTGTTTCTGTGCTTTTGAGTTGTTTCCTCATGCGAGTGTATCCTGGGACAGCTGTCCTCTGGGGTACACGGGTGCCTATGAGTCCAGACTGTCTCGACAGCGTGCGCGTGTGTGTGTATGTGTGTAAAGAGGGAGCCTGAGAAACGCTGCTGAGCTGCAGCACATACGGTTTATTGTAACACTTTTGCCCCTGCTCAGATATCACTCATCTTATTTTGGGGACTTAAAAAACGTTAACTTTACAAGTTTACTAAATTAGTCTCTAGAACCTAAGTGGCATCTTTTAGAAGTGAACTGATTTTCATAAAATCTGAGTTCAAGTACCGCAAAGATCGAAGTGCGCTGGTCCTTTGAGGAGTGCCACGCATGAGTCAGGTTAACTGCAAGTATGTGCTTCACTTGGCTCATCGGGGCGGGGTGCAGACCTCTTCACTTGGCTCATCGGGGCTGGGTGCAGACCTCTAGGGAGCTTGTTAGAAATGCAGCCCTTCCCCAGACCGCCTGAATCAGAGCCTGCTTTGTAACAAGGGCCATTGGTGAGTCACATGCTCATTCAAGTTTGAAAAAGTACTGCTTAACTTCTGAAACAAAATCCTTTTTCAAACGAAGTACACCAGCAGTGTGAACACTTCTAATCCTGAGACATACTTGATTTATTCATAATCTATAGTTAGAAGAGAGAGAGAGAGAGAGAAAGATAAGACTTTCTACCACCTGTTAAGAGTCTCAGAAATCCATAGGGGCAGTTCTGCTCTGTCCGGTAGGGTCTCTCTGAGCCAGAATCAACTGGATGGCAGTGAGTTTGGTCTTTTGCATTTCTAGTTAGAAGTTATCTGACTTGAAACGGTCCAATTGGGTTGTAAGTTGGAGTAGAAATAAATAGAAATGATAATGATATTAATAAATTACTAACTCCAGTGCATGAGAATGATATTGGTCATTTTTAGTACTTACCATATGCACCAAGTATGCTAATTTAATCATCACAATAATCCTGTAAGATAAAAAAACAAACAAAAAAACAAACACTGCCGTTGAGTTACTGCTGACTCGTAGCAACTGCTGTGGGTTTCTGAGACTGTCACTGTCTAAGGAAGTCGAACCACCAGCCTTGCTCCCAAGGAGCTATTGGTGGTTTCGAACTGCCTACCATGCGGATTGCAGCCCCACACCGCACCACGACACCACTGGGGCTCCTTACCCTGTAACTTAGTCACTTACTATTATTCCCATTTCCAGGTGATAAAATGGAAACCTAGGAAAATGTAAGACGGCAGGTGGGTAGCAGAGGCAGGCACCAAACCCTGTAGCCCGTGTCCCCTCAGTCGTGATGTTAAACCGCCGCGTGCGTTCATGTCAAAAAGGATGGACGTGTTGTTAACTATGACCCTTAATAGGCACAACATCTGACCACGTTCAAGGTTAACAACAGACTGGGCCTGTCGGCCATGATAGCTTACTTCCTCTTTTGAAGTTAACCGCTTGCTCGTTTGCTCTCTCGTTTTAGGAATCAGCGAGTCTTCCCAGATGGGGATTTTCCGCATACTCGCTAGCATCCTTCACTTGGGCAATGTTGGATTTACGTCTCGAGATTCAGACAGCTGCGCAATACCTGTACGTTCCAGACAACCTTCGTGGGGTGGCAGTTGACTTATATTTTGCTTTTTTTGCATGGAAGCAAAGATGTATAGCCTGGGTGATGGTCACCAGAGAGCTCTAGTCTCTAAAGGGGAACATGGCAGTGTGAGTGAAGCCACATGGAGTTGAACATCTGGGGCACAGTGGTTGTGTTGCTATGCACGTGTGTGGCCTTGGGCACATCTCTTTCTGTCAGAGAGGTGGGAAACGTTGCACACGGTGGGTGGATCCGTGTGTCTAGAGAATGGCCCTTTTCCTGCCAAGGGCTATTATTTGGCTGTTTCTTCCATCATTCGAGGGTCATACAAAATTTCCCACTTAAAAAGTAAGCTTGCTGTAGCTGGTTAAACATTCAGTTATCTCCCCACTAATGGAATGGCCAGAACTGCTGCTCTTTGGGGAGGTGTGGAATAGAACACTGTGTCAGTCTGGGTAGACTAGAGAAACAAATCCATAAACACACATACATATGTGCTTAAGAAAGAGGTTTCTATACAAGGATGACATGGAGAAAACATCCCATTACAGTCCAGATCAAGTCCATAAGTCCAATATTAGCCCATGTGTCCAATATCAATCTATAAAGTCCTCTTCAAACTCACGCTACACATGCAATGATGCCGAATGCAGAAGATCACAGGCCAGTGGGTAGAAAGTCTTTGGGTCCAGTGGCATTGTAAGCATCTCAGTGCTGGCAGGGGTCTCTCTGTGGCTTCAGAGGTCTGGTTGCGTCCATGTGGCTTGTCTTCTGCAATGTCTCCCATGAAGTAGCAGAGAGAGGTGTCTTCCGCCTCCAAGGAGGAAGTACCAGATCTCCCAGAATTCTCAGGGGAAGGCCACACCCACACAGAAGTCTCATTGGCTGTCTCCAGATTGACAGCCTAGACTCCACCCCTACACTCTTAATCCTTAAATTGACACCAGATTAGGTGGTTACCACAAATACACAGGCTTTATACAGCTCATAGGCCAGTGCCCCCCAACTTTGGTCTTGAGCAAAAGGTCTACTTGACCCATGACACAAGTACCAAAATTTGGTAAATTTGGATGTGTAGTATGATACGGTTTTAAAATTATTGAAGAAACTGTTCATAAATGCAATATTTTAAAATGATGGAAGAAATCAACCTTCATTGATTACTGCTGGGGAAAGCTAGGGAGGGCAGTGGGCGAGGAACTGATATATTCAATGTGGTAAGTGGACCTCTATACCATCTTTCTCTCGCTACCTAATGATTAGTGACTAGGGTGTAAATGGCCAGGAAGTTAGTGTTAGGAAGGTTCGTGCTCTGACCTTACTTACCTCCTTGAGGACACCTCGCTTCTTGTCCATTTTCTCTCCCTCTGCTTCTCACACTCCATACTCCAGCCGTCTACACACCGCGCGGCCTCAGTCTCCTGCTTGGCTCAGACTCTCCCTGATGATGTAGGTTAATGCTTCTTCTCCCCTGATCAGCTCTGATTCACCTTCTGCCATAGGGGTGTGGTGTGCTACTGAGATAGCGTCTTCCAGGTAGCTGCTCCCCTTCTGTTTACCTTGATCTCAGCACGTACTGCATTGTTCACTACAGGTGTCGCTTGCTTCCCTCTCCACACTAGCTATGAGGTCCTTGAAGATTAAGTGATACTGCTTAATTTCATATTCCTCGGACTTTAACTCAAGATAGTTTCTTGAGTTGTCTCCCGTGCTGTGGATTAAATCCGTCTCGATTCTCTCCTTTCCTGTGGATCCATTCCCCTTTGTGTAAAAATGAAACAAAGACGCTCCTGCTCTTACAAGGAGCAAATCTATTCCCTACCTTTTCTGAATATAGTAATTTTGAGATGGATTATAAGATAAATGAGTTTATGATTTAGAGAGCAACCTTATACAATAAGTGATTTGCTAGGCAAAGGGATAAGAGCTAAATGGGCAGGAAACTTGGTTAGCAGAATGTTTGAGTTTTATGAATAGTTGATGCTCCATTTTCCTGAGCCATAAATCCCAACTTTGGATGCATGATCTCCCTGCCCTCACCCCCAACCAATCTCTTTTCCTAATGCCTTTTCATTTTTAAGGACAGAATGGTGATCTGGACTTAAGCACCGATTTCTTCTGAGGAAATACCCTAGCCTGACCTTTTTTCCTTTACCCGCTCACTGAGAGTTCACATGCCACCCCTTTTGCCCACTTTTAGTGTGCTGTCTACTGGCTCCCAATATATCCCCAGATATGGCATCTGCCACCGTGGCCAACTTTAGGACCTTTTTATCTCCTTCAAAGGGAGCTCTGCAGCCTTTAGTTAGCACCCTCGCACCCCCACTTCCTCATTGCAGCCCGAAGCAACCACTGGTCTATTTTCAGTCTCTGTACATTTGCCTGTGCTGGACAACTCATAGAAAGGAACTTTTTAAATGTGCAGTCTCTTGTGACCAACATACCTCACCTAGCATAATGTCTTCACGTTTCATTCATGTTACATCATTTATAAACACAACATTCCTTTTCATGGCTGACTATTATCCCATTGTCTGCCCATACTGCATTCTGTTTATCCACTCATCAGTTGATGGACATTGGGGTGATTTGACACATTGGCAATTGTGGATAATGCTGATATGAAAATCCCTGTTCAAATTTTTTTAAATGGAGCTCATTGATTCCACAGTCCAGGCCCATCATTGCTCATGTGACCTTCCCCCCAAATGTCAGAATCTCTACTTCTGGAAAGCCATCCCTAACATTAGAGACACACTCCTCCACTCCCAACCTTTCCGACAATTTGAATACATGATTTTCCTTTGTGAGGTGTTGAGAAGGAAGAAGACATACAACCTATAGCACTTCAGTCTAGTGCCTTAATCCTTGTTGTTCTGTGGCTTTTACATGATTAACTGTGTTTCTGTAACAGTAAGCACTACAGTGTTACTACTTAGGAGAGGAGATTATTTCATTTTACTTGGGTCAACAGTCAACATCCATTCACCCATCATCAGTCAAGAAGTTCAATGACCTATCCTGTTAGGCATATCTGCGGCGAAGGTTCTCGGGAAGGTTCTAAAAAGCAAAAAGGTCACTTGGATGACACAGGTGGGCCTGACCCTGACCGCGTATGCATATGCAAACCAGGCAATGAAAAAAGAAGACCGAAGGATCGATACGTCTGAACTGTGGTGTTGGTGACGACTATTAAGTGTACTGTCCACTGCCAGAGGGATGAGCGAACTGATCGTAGAGAAAATCCAACTCTCAGAAGTGAGGATGGCGAGACCGCTGGCCTTTCAGAGGAGCCCCTTCTCTCACATGGCACCAGAGCACAGCGTCTTCCCTTGTGGTCGTTTCACATGGCAGGGAAGAATCATTTGAAGACGAACCATTCCCCCATGACTGTAACTCCAGGGCAGCGGGAACTGCAGGAAGAAAACAAGTTGTTTTCAAAATGATTTGCCCTCCTCAAAAAGGCTCAGGGAAACATGAACCTGTACAGATAGGGAAACCTGCTTCAGCCTCTGCCCTGAGCCATGGCGAGGGGAACAACACAAAAGTACCCCCCCCCCCCCGCCCAAATGCACTATGTGCAGTATTATAATATACATTATTATCCCGTCAAACCGTGACGGACGTCTGTCTTTATTTTGTTTTAGTTTATTTCTATTAGAGTGTATCTCAGAGGTGTTCTGTCATTGGGGTCCCCGTCTTGAAGTTGTGTTCTGTGTTTTCCTGTCTTCTGGTGTATGAAACCCAGGATTGAGTCTGTGTTTACTGGCACATCACAGTCATTCCGTGAATAGTGGCTGATGAGCTAACTGGTCTCCTGGTTGCCTGACTGCATAAGCCCTAAGATAGCTGCAAATGAAATGCTTTCAAGCGCCCCAAAGAAGATTTAATGTTCGAGATGAGCCTGAGACAAGATGGCAAAGTGCCGTCTAGAGGCTGGTTTGATGCGTGGCTGTGATTGTGATCGTTGCTCGGCTTCAGGGGTTCCTGGTGTTTCTTAGAATAAGGAAATTGCTGCGTCTGTGACCTCTTTTTAGCATTTTCCAGGAAACCCGTACTTGATTGACCTTGTCATAGGAAATGCCCCGTTCTCTTCCGGCAGCCCAAGCATGAGCCTCTCATCATCTTCTGTGAGCTCATGGGTGTGGACTACGAGGAGATGGGTCACTGGCTCTGCCACCGGAAGCTGGCCACTGCCGCAGAGACGTACATCAAGCCCATCTCCAAGCTGCAGGCCACAAATGCCCGCGATGCTCTGGCCAAGCACATCTACGCCAAGCTCTTTAACTGGATTGTCGATCATGTCAATCAGGCCCTCCATTCTACCGTCAAGCAGCATTCTTTCATTGGTGTGCTGGACATTTATGGGTAAGCATATTTGGCTCGTGCTTGTTGCTAGAGGTTTTCTCTAAGTGGAAATTGGATTCTTTCTCCTGCTGGTAAGAAGGAAAATTCTGCCTAGGACAATTCAAGCCTCGATGGGGGATGAGTCAAGTATTGCTGCTGGGGTCTCGGTTCATGCATGCACCAAGCGTGAGCTCACTGTGGTCACTGCGCCGCTGTAGGCAGCTCTTTTGGTAGTACACTTGTCTTGCTTGTGGGGGTGCCTGCAAAATGAGGTTCAAGCAAAACTGGCTTCTGAGAGGATCTGCTGGGACCAGAAGGTTGTGGCAGCCATTTTGCAGGGGACTCCACAGGGACCCTCTCAGTAGATTTTCATCAAGGACACAGGATGATCCCTGGGACTTAGTAGGACAAATTGTAAGAAAACTGAATTGGTGGGGGAAAAGTTTTGGAAATTTGCCTAAGGAATCCCCCCCACTGCCCTCCCTATCTCATACACCCTACGGCCCCAACCTTGCCCCTTGGGCTTCTTTTTGTTCTCCAAACTCAGAGAACATTGAAAGGGAACATCAGTCGAGTTCCTCGGGCGTGCCAACGCTGTTTTGATGCAGCACAGGTTGAGGAATGCAGAATTCTTCAGAGGAGGGCAGGAGGGATGCAGACACTGCCTCTAGAAATGGGTGCTTCTAGAGGAAGGACATGTCAACAATCAATAACTGCATGTGTTGATATTCTTGTTGAACAAAGGTTTCCGTTATTTTATAGCAATACTTTTTGCCTTACCCTCATGTAATTGTGTATGTATATATATATATATATATATATATTTATTTATATACTTTACCTAGAGCACAGAACTAATTTCACAAATGGATCTATAGATGAGTCTTCAGATTCATGGGGTAAAGTATGACTGAACAAGTAAACTTCTAATTCTATTGGCTACGTGGCTTTCCCGAGTATGCTAACTTTGAAAACACACTCTGTGCATTTGTGTTTATTTGATGTCTGATGCTTCATTTTTTTTTATTTGACATTGAAAAAAAAGCCAACGAGGCCTCTTCGCACTTCGAAGTTGTGCATGTGTACAACTACGAATGTACAGTTTGACAAGTGCAATGCTCTTATTAAAATTCTGATTGTTCCCTACTTGGGGACGAGTGAGCCTTCAGAAATCCTTAGTGCTGAACGCCTGTGTATACCGGAGCCTTTAAACAAGCCTCTCCTCCCTGTAGCTCGGCTGGTATCCAGCTGTTAGAGATAGACTCCGTGTCTGAATCATAAACCTTCGTCTTCAGTGAGGTTGAAAGGAAGCTTCACCATGTGGTTGAATTTCCCATTTCTCTCCTCCTACTATGTACACTTTCAATATTTTTTTTAGAAAAATGACTCTTTGCTTTTTCTCTCCTCATATTTTTGGATTTACAGATTTGAGACATTTGAGATAAATAGTTTTGAACAGTTTTGTATAAATTATGCAAATGAAAAGCTACAGCAACAATTCAATATGGTAAGAATTTTCTTCCTTGAATACCATTGTGCTATAGATTCTCCTCCTGGATTGTTCGTCTGTGTGTAAAGCTTGGTTTCCGAAATGACATCTTGAAGATTGGTTAGTAGCTGGGGATTAGGACAGATCAACTGTGGAGAAGCTGGTGCTTAATAAAGGTTACAACACTAGAAGAGATGCTTTGTGGGTCCAGGTAGAGATCAAGGTGAACACACACACACACACACACACACACACACACACACACACACACACTGTGTTGCATCTTAGCTTGCTCACTGAGAATAATGAGAGTTTGATTCGCGTAAATGAAGTCAAGGGCACAGGAAACATGTTCGGTAACAGCAAAGGGATCAGGAAGCTTTGAACCCAGGAGGGCCCTTTGATTCTGTAGTTATCAGGCACATTATATACATAGTGACCACTTTCTCAAAGCTCACTTGCTTGATTAGAACCGATAATCAGAATTTCACATCATTCTATTTTCAGACATGGACTGAGACATTTGCTGAGCCTGTGGTAAGGGGGATATTTATTGAGTGCCTGTGATTTAATTCTCTTGTAAGACAGTATGACCAGGCATCAGTGAGGAGGACTGTGGTGTTGGAAGCTGTGGCGATACTTACAAATGAGGGACAGCAGGGCATACTAATGAAGAGCTCACATCCCAGCCTCGAGCTTCCTGGGTCGGAGCCCCGCTGTGCACAGAATTCCCCGGGGGACCTTGGGCAACTTAATCAACTTCCGTGTCTGTGCAATGGGGGTAATAATAGCTATTACATATGACTGTGTGGACGAAATGAGCTGGGATATGTTGATGGTTCATGCCAACACGGTTCTAATCACAAACTAGAGGTGTTATTTGTTTGATGGAAGAAAAGACAAACAAACCACCATCATCGAATCAATTCTGACTCATAGCACCCTCTTTTGGGTTCCTGTGCTGAAATCTTTAGGGGAGCAGACAGTCCCATCTTTCCCCTCAGAGCAGCTTGTGGGTTTGAACCACCAGTTCGCCATCCTATGAAGTGCCCGTAGGAATTTGAGGGTTGGTGGAAGTGAGCTAAAGGCAGGAGAAGAACTCTTGATATCCTTGTCTTACAAGACAGGAGCAAGTGGTTTGGTCTATAGTGGAAGAAAGAGGGAACCGATCACTAGGATCTACATAGAACCCCCTCTCTGGGGGACGAACAGCAGAAAAGTGGGTGAAGGGAGACATCGGACAGTGTAAGACATGACAAAATAATAATCATTTATAAATTATCAAGGGTTCATGGGCAGGGAAATGAGCTGATACCAAGGGCTCAAGTAGAAAGCAAATGTTTTGAGAATGATGAGGGCAACAAATGTACAATTGTGTTTGACACAATGGATGTATGTATGGATAGTGATAAGAATTTTATGAGCCCCCAATAAAATGATTTTTAAAAGAAAAAATAACTTTAATTAAAAAAATATATGGTAAGTCTAAAGCACTTAAGTTGCAAAAGTTATAAGCAACCCAGTAGCATCTAAAATGATCAATATCGAGGACAGTGAGGTACAGTGGAGAGGTAGGTGGTATGTGTAAGTGTAACTTCATCTACCTTAGCAGGATAAAGTCCTGGTGGTGTAGTGGGTTACGTGTGGGGCCGCTAACCCCACGGTCAGCAGTTCAAACCCCGTCACTCTGGGAGAAAGATGTGCTTCAACAGAGAGAGCTTCAGAAACTCAGGAGGGCAGGTCTGCCCCGCCCTGTGGGGTCACTAGGAGTCAGGCTCAATTGATGGAAACGAGGTTTTGTTTTTGTTTGTTTACCTTAGCAGGAAATCCAGTTCAAAATGATACATCCAAAAGTATCTGGTAGTCATGTTTAAAGAGACATCCTGGGGCAAAAAGAGAATAAATAACTAAGGACTTTTAAAAACGCTTGCCTCTGGACAACAGGGGAGGGTTGGGGAGGTGGGGGGTGGGACAGGGTCGTTACTTGGCGTTATAAAACCTTTCAGCTGCCTCCCTCCCTTTCACCCCATGGGATGGCATAGTCTTTCCTTCCATACGCTGTATCTGTTTTCTCACGTCAAGATATCTGCGTCCTCAAAGTTCCTGCTGTCAAACGTCCTGCAAACATTCACGTCAAACGTCCTGCAAACAAAGCAGTGGTTGAAAAGGTTCTCCTCTTCCGACTGACGTAGCCTGCCTGCATCTCACTGCTGAAGGCCTCACTCGCTCCTGGTTTCTCCTTCGACACCCGAGCCAAGTGCTCTATTAACCCGGTCCTGTTCAGGAGTGAGCCCTTGGGACCCGTGCAAAGTCTGACAATGGAAGTGGACACAGCCAACTCCTCTCGCTTCCCGACTGCCATAGACCAGCAGTCTGACGGGTCTCCATGGCCCACCTCCCTTCCCCCTTCTAACGCCCGCCATTCCTCCCAAGCCCCTGTACACGATGCTGGGCCCCACAATCCACTGCAGTGGCCACACAGAATTCATAGACAGTACTTGCAATTATCAGGGGGCTTATTAGGGAAGTGAATAGGTTACCGCAAGTCAGCATCAGCGAACAGTGAGGATACAGTCAATGCTCTGCTCAGCCAGCTGCCACATCTCCCTCTGGTTCTCAGCCTTGCAGCCACATGGTGGTCAAGTCTCTCTCCAGTTCTTTGTCTGTGACCCCCTGACCTTGGCCTCCATGGGCCAAGAGAGCGTCCACTTGTCCATCGTCCTTGGCGTCTCTGTGCCCCAGTCTGCGATGCGTCTGGTCTCAGACAGAGAACTTGAACGTGTTCTCCCAAGGTCCTCAGGTCTCTGTCTTCTCCACTGCTCCGAAGATGGCTCGTCTTCCTAGCCAGGGCAGTGGTGACAAAAACGGACCGATCCCCTGTTAACGTGGCATAAGCCCTGTTTGCATAGTCCTGTCTAGTCCCCGGGGGGGCGGGGGGGAGTGACAGACGTGGCGAGAAGAGCCAGATTCAGAAATTTCACCCCACCACAACCCACATTTGGCTTTGTTAGCCGTAACCGGGAACATGGGTCTCAAAGTAAAGAAATGCCTGCGTAGGGCTGGACCCTCAGCCAGGGCTGGCGGTGGGGCAGCGGGTGTAATAAGCACTGTGGTGGGCATGTTTGGTATGGACCCAGGGCCCCTGGCTGTATTGAACCACATGTTCATAGTCACTCTGTGGTATTTGAACATTAACATTTTTGTACGTTCTCCACCTTCCCCCCTGCCCATGCCCCACAGAAGCTATACATAGAGATGTGGCTGAGAAGCCAGTTCTATTTAAAATCTGGAGCAGAGCTTCTCTTGTGAATGCGGCGGCCACATCTAAATTAATGAAATGTAAAATGATGGTGGTACCACCAGTGAGAGCATCCTGCTGACACACCGTGCCCCCGTCGCCTTCGTCGTCAGGCCGAGAACAGAAGAAATGCGCTTTCTAATTAGCAGGACATAGATATTCGTGTGCATGAGCGCCTTTTGACTAAGGCTTATTGCAGCTGTCAGACTGCAAACACCACAAACGAGGGCCTGGGGTCCGCCCATACTGCGAGGGCGATGTCGGCAGCGCTGCCCAGGGCAGCTGGGGGCAGCCTTTCCCCGCCTGGACCGGCTTAGCGCTCTTCATCTTCTGAACTTGCCTCACAGACTCCTTCCTTTCCGACCACGTCTTCATTACCTATTGCCAGGACTTAGGTGGTGTGTTCTCATGGCTCTCCTCCTGGTCTTTGTCCGCATATTGGTGGCTTGCCATGCTATGCCTAGGAGCTGGCCGATTCCTGCCCAGGTCCGTGTGGCCAGGCATGTAGTGGGCGTTATTTTGCAGAAATGAGTGGTGCAGGGTGATGCCATTGTGATGAGGGTGGTTGAAGGCCTTAGCAGAAAGAGTGATGGATTGATGGCGGTGGCAGCTACCTGCGGAATCCCGCGAATTGGAGAATAACCAAACACAAACCAGGCAAACAAAACTCACTGCCGTCGAGTCAATTCTGACTCATGGGCAGACTTAAATGGGCCTGTGGATTTCTAGACTGTAACTGGTTTTTAAAGGAAAGGAAAGCCTCATCTTTCTCCCATGGAGCAGCTGGTGGTTTCAAACTGTTGACCTCCCGGTTTGTAAGCCAACATGTAACCCATTACACCATCAGGACTCCTGGAGAATAACCAAGGCATGGAGAAATGATAGACCCCCATGGAATTCTGAGACACTTGGACTTCAGTACCACAGTCTCTTAAGAGAATGACTCTGTTGGGCAGAGCGTGCGGCACAGCATAGTTCTGTGGGCCTGGAGGACATCAGCTAAGATTTTATTACCGTCAGTCGCTGTGTGATAGTTCAAGATTGTTTACGTGCACAGTACATCGTTGGGGATATACATATCAAATAATCCGAAAGATCTGCTTCATTTATCAGCTATTTAAATCATTCACCTACTAGATTTACTTGTTCACCAAGTAAATGGTGACCAAGTAAGGCTCTTTATTTGTCTACTTGTGTTGGTTCTGCATCAGTCACATTTCTCTCACAGGATTGTTGTTGGTGGAAGGCATGGAGTATCTCAGATTTTGTTGGTGTCCCCTCAGCGTGCTGTACATAAATGTTGTTTCTTGACTAGCATTTTAAAAAAATGTTAATGATCCAGAATGCTTGATGTTTTCTTTATCTCTTTAGCATGTCTTCAAATTGGAACAAGAGGAGTATATGAAGGAACAGATCCCATGGACACTCATAGATTTTTATGATAATCAGCCTTGTATAAATCTTATTGAATCTAAACTGGGCATTCTGGATTTGCTAGACGAGGAATGCAAGGTAAGCACGGTGTCCTGGCATGCTTAGCCTACCACATTACACCAGTCAAGGGCAGAAGATGCGTGGGTTTAAGCAGGGATTCGTTAATGAACCATGGCGTTCCTCTGTGGCAATAAGAGGGACCACACTAACGTGCGTTCTGAAGGGTCCCTAGACCTCAAGGATTCTAATTACAAATGAAATTAGAAGGGTTTTTCTTTCCCTTGTGGAGGATTCTAAGTTTTGTGAAAAATCTGCGTAGGATACAACTATTACCGATGTTAGTACTTTTGAGGCTTTAAAAAGAGAAAGCATCACATTTGTTGTCGGCGTTCTTCTCGTTAATATGTTTGTTGTTCAGCAATAGGATATATTTAAAGAAATGCAGGACATTTGGCAAGAGATTTTGAATAGTAGCACTAAATAGCTATGCTTTTAAAATTGGCGGGTTAGTTCTTTATTTCTGCTCTACAAGGTCGGCCTGGAGTTCCAACTTTAGCATTTGATGAAGGTGCAGGGTGTTGGCAGAAATTGTGGATCGCCAGCTTGACCTCTGCCTAACGGGACGGTCTTGGGCAAATAACCTGTCGCTTCCCTTCCTTTCTGTTGAGCATAAAGTAAAGCTTACCAGAGGTTGTTCTCCTAAGCATCCAGATATCCTACCACATTAACCGTGCATGTAATGGAAAGATGTTTCACTCTCATTCAAGACAATAAAATAAATACAAAGCAAGCTG
Organism: Tenrec ecaudatus; assembly: GCF_050624435.1. NCBI lineage: Eukaryota > Metazoa > Chordata > Mammalia > Afrosoricida > Tenrecidae > Tenrec > Tenrec ecaudatus. The sequence continues at coordinate 113,609,450 of NC_134543.1, read as the reverse complement.
GAAAATGTGGTGTCAGGCTGGCAAAGCTTAGATTTAAATTTTAGCTATCAGGTTGGCATAGTTTAACTTTTGATCATGCTTAATTACACTTAGGCTCTCGGTGAAGAACGACCTGCTTTAGAGGTACTTTGGCAGTGTTTATCAAAGTCGTAGATACAAAAACCCAGCACCACCTTGGGTATCTGCTTTGAAAAGTATAGAACGTGCGTGGACATCAGAAGTCACTGTTGCATTCGCCATAGCAATAGAAACCAGGAACAGCCTCGTGTCCATAAACAAGAGAATTCCATGATTAAGGAGAAGAAAGAGAAAATAGGAGGAATTTATAGAACGATGATCCCATTCATGAAACAAGCTTTTAAAATAGGAACTGATCATCAAGTTAGGAGAACTGACTACAGGGAGTTACTCTCCATTTTGTTTCTTTCTGCATTGTTTAAATATTTCAGTATGTGCAAATGGTATGTTTTAGCAAATTAAAAATACGCAATAACTATGGTATTTCATTTTTAATGCCTGAGGGCTTGCTTGCGTTAGTGTTATCCTGAAATCACATCACATGCTTATTTGATGATGCCTGACCCAAGCAGACAGAGCCCCACCAGGTAGGTCATCCAAGCCCACCGACAGCTTCACGGCAGGAAGATGGGACTACATGCTCCCGTGAGGAATCTTGTGCAGTCTCTCAGAGTCAGAATGAGTTCAGTGGCAGAGGAAAGGTTTCAAGCAAGCTCTTATTAGTAACTGATTTTTGAGCCCTAAGGGAGAAATGAATATACAACTGAATATAAAACCTGTTAGATAAAGCCAGAACATGGTCTCTTGGAAGCTGATACATAAATATAAACAAATAAGCAAGCAGGTAAGTAAATAAATAAATCTCTTAGCAACGTTTGCCTTGTTTTCTCTCATCTTTCTTTTCCCCCCTGTGTGTAGATGCCGAAAGGTTCAGATGACACTTGGGCCCAGAAATTGTACAACACACATTTGAACAAGTGTGCTCTCTTTGAAAAACCCCGCCTCTCAAATAAAGCTTTCATCATCCAACATTTTGCTGATAAAGTAAGGAAGCACTATTGTCATTTTTCCTAATGAATATTTAAGTAAAATGAAGGAGAGAAAAAAAGTCAAAAGTATAGAGTTATTGGTTTGTCTGTTTCCTTTGCTGGTACCGTATTATTTTTATTTTTTATTAATCCTTTTATTGGGGGCTCTTACATATCTTATAACAATCCATCATTCAGCTGTATTAGACACACTTGTACATATGTTGCCACCAACATTTCTAAAACATTTTCTTTCTACTTGAGCCCCTCTCTTATCCCCCCCCCCCTTCTCACCCTAGTGAATCCTTGATCAATGATATATTATTGTTGTTATATCTTGTCTTACCTTGCCCGTTGCTTCCTTTCACCCACATTTCTGTTGTTTGGGCTATACATCCAACCTTATGATGGGCTCCCCCTCCCCTAACGCACCCCTACGATCCCCCGACCCTCATGTTACCGCTACTCCCACTACTACTCCTGAGGCTTAAATCTGTCCTGAACTCCATATGTCCAGAGCTCTCATCTATACCAATTTGTGTACTCTGGTCTAGCCAGATTTGTAAGGTACAACTGGATCATGGCAGGGGTGGGTGAAGGAAGCATTTAGGAATCAGAGGAATGTTGTATGTTTTGTTGGTGCTATACTGCACATATATTTATATGTACATACATGTATATGTTAAGTATTAAGATATACATTTGATCTTAAGCCTTAAGATTAAATGTACATATATTTCTATGTTAAGTATTAAGATAGCAGACAGACTTTGGGCCTCTACTCAAGGTCTCCCTTAACACAAGAACACTTTGTTCTAAAGCCTGGCATGATACTCACCTTGCCGACACAGTCACTGAAGACAAAATAGGTGCATAAGCAAATGTGGTGAGGAAAGTGGATGGTGCCTGGCTATCAAAAGATATAGCAGCTGCAGTCTTAACGGTTTGAAGTTAAACAAGCAGCCATCTAGCAGGGAAACAAATAAGCCCACATGGAAGAAGCACACCAGCCTGTGTGATCATGAGGTGTCTGCGGGATCAGTTATCAATTATCAGAAGATCCCAAACAAACAATTATATCCATGCAAAAGATGGGGGTTGGAGAAGAGACCCAAAGCCCATCTGTAGAAAATTGGACATCACCAGAGAAGGGTTACAAGGAAGGGATGATATTGTGATATCGCATTCTTTAGGACCTAATAGGAGACACAATCTTTAGTCTTGGCTTGTTGTTTTCCTCTTCTTTTAAATTAAATTGAATGGCATTATGAAATGAATATTGGGTCTACAATCCTCTGTTACTCTAAAGTCAAGGAAGCTCCGAAAAGCAAGTCTTTTTCTAACTTGTTTGGTGGCTAGCCGTGACCTCAGACCTGAACTAACACGAGGTCACCTGTAGTCTTCATTTGTCTCACATAGGGGATTTCTACAGATTTCAATGTATAAATACTGATCATGTGACCACAGATCGCTGCCTCAGGTTCTGCTGGAGGGGTTACAAAACGGTAGATGGATATACTACACCTCTAATCTTCTGAAAAAATTTCCATTCTAAAGCTGTGTTAGTCTGCGTAGACTAGAGAAACAAATTCATAAACACTCATGTATCTAAGAAAGAGGTTTATATACAAGAGCAGTTGAATATTGAGAAAACATCCCAGCCCAGTCCAGATCAAGTCCGTAAGTCCGACATTAGCCCGTATGTCCGATACCAATCTATAAAGCCCTCTTCAGACTCACGAACCACATGACGCCTAATGCAGGGCATTCACAGGCCAGTGGGTAGAACGTCATTGGATCCAGTGGTGTTGTAAGCATCTCAGCGCTGGCAGGGGTCTCTACGTGGCTGCTCCGTCTTCAGAGGTCTGTTTGCATCAGGGTAGGTCCATGTGGCTTCTCCAGCTCAGAGTACTGGGTAGCTCCATGTGTCTTGTCAGCTGCAATGTCTCTCAGGGAGTGAGCTGAGAGAGAGAGGTGTCCCCCACCTCCAAGGAGAAAATAACAGATTTATTCTCAGGAGGTCATGCCCACACAGAGCCCTCATTGGCTATAACCCAATTTACAGACTAGACTCCACCCCTTTACTCTTAATCCTCTCAAGTCCCAAATTGACACCAGATTATGTAACTACCACAAAAGCGCGCTTGACCACTAAGGTTGCCGCTCTGTGGTTAAGTCTCAGGGTCCCTCCTGCCAAGGCATGCACTCTGACTGCGCCACCAGCTCCATAGCCTACTTAGGAACTCAGGAGCCACACGACTGATTTATAGGACAGGCCTAGGGAAACTTCCCGAGACCTCCTTCAGGGTTTGAGGGGTCTTCAAGTCTGCTTTCATCCCGACTGGAAACCTGAGTGACCTGGACTGTGAGGCACAGGCTGCAGAACTCCTCGAGTGGCCAATGGCTAAAGCTGCTGTAATTTGGGAATCAGGAACAGAGCCGTCCTACGTTACCCTCATACCACTGCTACCCACCAGGAGTTCTTCAATGTCCCAGAGAGCCCACTCCTCCTCCTGATCCTCACTCCTGCTTAATCTCCCCTCCCCCTTGCTGCACGGTGACCTGGTACCGAAGGAGACACATCGGGTCAGCCTCCAGGGCTCTCTTTGGGAGCATGGGAGGAGAGAGAGCTTCAACTTCTTATGAGTCAGCTTAGCCAGGAACTGGGAGAATCTTTTGGGCACAATTCGTCAGCACTCCCTCTGTTCCTAGAGAAGACAACATTCGAGAACTTGCCCTGTAAAATTACTGACATTTCCTACTCTATTAGGAACTGTACTGGTTCCTTCAAATAACACCGATGACACCACTTTGAGGGGTGCTCCGGGGACCTATTTTTATTGTTTATGATGATGCTATGTAGTCTAAAGTCCTTTCAGTTAAAGAGATTTTTCCCGTGTGTTTTCAGGTGGAATACCAGTGTGAAGGCTTTCTTGAAAAGAATAAAGACACCGTTTTTGAAGAACAAATTAAAGTTCTTAAATCAAGCAAGGTAAAACCTGCATAGACTTTCTTCAATCGGGACAGATTCAATAATATGCTAATGACATAAAAATGACTTTTCAGCAAGAATGATATTTCTAGCAAAATTGGTTTTTTGTTTTTATTTAGCAAACACACAAGACTGTGTGGTAAGCCCAATTCTCAATCCTTTACAAAGAAATGTTAATGCTGCTAATTCTGATAATGAGGTCATCTTCTCATTGCTCCCATTTTCACAGATGGAGCAACGTAGGCCCAGAGACTGCATAGCTTTTGGAGCCAAATTAAAAATCAGGCATCTAGCTGAGAGTGTGTACTCTCAGGCAGCACACAACACTGCCTCTCAGTTCACTGTAAAATAATTACTTAAAATTGAGAAACCTGGACTACTTCTTCCTCACATGTTCTAGACTCTTCCTGAGCCTTTGTGAGAGATTGTGGGAGAGGACAGTTTTTCTGCTGTGTCATTTGGAAGGGGGCGTTCAAGAGACATGACCTCATGCACTCCATCATCCACATGGAGATTAATATTTGGGTCATTGAACGCTGTTTTGCATGTGGCCTAAGCACCTTGATTTTATTTTCCCCCAAACCTTATTCATTTGGTTGTTATTGAGACTAGCCACAGAGAAACATGTCAACTCAACAGGTTCTACGTGTATCATCCCATGACGCTGATGCCAGGCTTTGAGTAGTGTGACCATTTCCATTGTTTTCCTAAGTTGTTCCACAATTTGCGATAAAAAGGCTAAAAACATGAAGAAGTGAAAACTAGAAGGCCCTGGGGCCTTACCATCTTCATTCCAAACTTCAGAAGCAGAAAGCTGAGGACAGACGGCCCTTTCAGAAGGCCCGTGGACAGTTCTGCACCGTCCTGCAGGGTCCCTATGAGTCTGAATGGACTCAATGGCAGGGACTTTGTTGTTGTTTTTAATGTAGACAGAGAAAGCCATACACATATATCTGTACAGGTACATGTATATGTATCCTGACCTCTGAAAAGTAAGTGTGTTCCGGTAGATATTATAGGTTGAAAGTTTAGGGATGAAAATAATATTACAGCACAACTCTATTAACTGTTTCACTCTTTAAAAAAAGTGAAGCTTGGCCACTGCTAATGTCGAGCTAGCAGTTCACTTGGCAATGGGGAATCAGGTGGGTAGAGAGGTACGTGGCTGACCTAGCCCTCTAAACTGGCTGAGGTGTCAAGGCAATCTCTCAGGCATTTCTGTCCTCTCCCCCCGCACCTCCCCCCCCCCCCCCGGGCAGCACAGCTTTAACTTAATCCGAGGCAATGACCAAACAGTGCTTTCGTTTGGATTGCTTTTGCTCTTCGTGTGGCCAACCAAGCGGCAAGATAGTATTTATTATGTGAAATAAGGAATATGTCCATTTGCGTAGCAAGCAACGACTGTTGGTAGGTTCTGCATCACGCTTTGCTAGGTATACCATGAATTATTTCCTAAATCATTCTTCTGATGGATACACACATACAAAGCAAATGAAAGGATCCGACTTTACTTTTTGATAAAACAAAACAAAATATTAAAAACTCTTAAGCAAAAAATTTTAATCTGGAGCTACTCTGAGATTATTAGTTAAATGATAACTGCAAATATCATTTTGCTTATTAAGAGGATTTTATGTTCTTTGTAAGGGCTGTGATACTGTTGTATAAATATGAACTTATGCTAATATTAATATGCTCTTGTGGATTAGTTTGAAGTCTCTTTTGTTCCATAACTTTCTTTCACTCACGTGTGTTACGATCATTGATCCACACATTAGGTACTGGAGTTTTTTGATAGTCCAGGAAAATCCAAAATAGAGTATTGGAATTGTATAGTCAACTTTTAAATCCCTTGAAAACAAATATTAAAAAACTTATAGGAAATGGCCGTCTTTTTTATTTTTTAGCCTTCTGTTTTGTACCTAGAATCTGAATCATTTTCCTAAAATTATGATTATTTTATATTCTTAGAAAATTATAGAACTCATGCCACCTTTCCTGCAGAGACTTTCAACAATATGTTGAAATAGTGCTCAGTACTCGAACTGGTTCTCAACCAGATGATGAAACAGATGATGGAGCTGAGCTAATAATATAGGACTTCCAATTAGTATGTCACTAAAATAGCATGTAAAATAGTAATAGTGATTATTATATTAGTATAACATTGTTATAATTTAATATTACTAAAATAGTAATAGTTCAGAACCAGTAATAGGCTCGGAGGGGTCTTTTCTTGTGGGTTAGGGTTTGTTTTTTGTTTTCCTCTCTAGATTTGATTTCCCCCCTTGACTTTGTCTTTTTCATCCTCTAGTTTTAGAGCTTCACCTCGCCTCCTCTCTCACGCTGGGCTGCTAGCACAGACATCAATTTTTCTGGACTGTGAATCTGAAAGGGGGTGTTGAAGGAAGGGGGGTGTCTTCATGTGTCTTCTGTGAAGGTTGACACCGGCGGTTCCGTTTTGGCTATAATCTCCTTTCCCTGTTCCCGACCCAGTTTAAGATGCTCCCGGAGTTGTTTCAAGATGATGAGAAGACCATCAGCCCGACTTCCGCCAGCTCTTCGGGACGCACGCTCCTCACCCGCACGCCTGCAAAGGCCACCAAAGGCCGGCCGGGCCAAGCGGCCAAAGAGCACAAGAAGACTGTGGGGCTCCAGGTGGGTCCAGTGCAGCTGCTGCAGCGCCCTGCCCCTCTGGCACCCCGAGGCCTCAAATTGCCCGCATGGGTGTAGCCTCCAATGAGGACAAAGTCACCCAGCTTCCTGGCTGTGACTGCTGAGTCTCTCCTCAAATCACTTCTGTGTCTTTCTTCTCCTAGTACAGGCCATTTTCCCCAGACTGTACCGCCCGTTTGGCTCTCTGACTGTACAGAGCACCAGCCCTTTCCTTCTGTGCAGGTGTCTCATGGGAGTCTTTCCTGGGAGTCTCATGGGCTAGGGGAGTGGGAGACAGGACACACAAGCTCAGGGCCTGTTTAGCAGCGGACCCGTGGACCACATGCTGCTTGCTTCCCCATGCATGTGCCCGGGGTGGACCAGAATCAGGATCCGACCCAGGTCCACGCCACGTCCCTCATTGTAACCCCACCGACTACACTCTCCCCTCCAGCGGCTCATTCACTATGCTTCTTAAGTCACAGCTGCTTTTTCAGGATCTTACAGCCAACTTCCCGCTCCCTGTGTCTAAGTGACCTTCACGGTCTGAAAGTGAGTTGCTATTTTTAATCAAAATTCCGAGCCACAACAGTAAGCTCTGCAGGCTTATATTTTTTAAGTGGAACGGGAAAAATGAGTGACAGAGAATGAATGTATAGGTAGCCGATTAAGCACCTATGGTTGTAAAATTAAGGCAGTTTTAACCGAAAGCTCTTTCATTCCCATTCAGCAGCAGCTGTGCTATTGAAGGTGGGTCAGGCTTATAGGCATCAATGTCATTTTATTGGTGCCATCAGAGAAGAATATTAAATTGACTAACCTCATCTCTGACTTTTGACAAGAGCTTAATGCCCCTCGGTACTCTTTCCACACAGTTCCGGAACTCCCTTCACTTGCTGATGGAGACCCTCAATGCCACCACCCCTCACTACGTGCGCTGTATCAAGCCTAATGACTTCAAGTTCCCATTCACGTGAGTACTTCTCAACCGCTGGATTAAAAAGAAAGGACTAGAGGAAAATTGTGTGGCTCTTCCCTGTGACCCCTTTGTGAGGGGATGTCCAATTGTTTACAGATGGGCATTGGATCTCCATTCCGTGCCCCCACCCCATTCACCTTGGGTATAGTTTTATTCTGTCTTAGATGCCTGATACCTGATCCCATGGACACCTCGTGATCACACAGGCTGGTGTGCTTTTTCCATGTGGGCTTTGCTGCTTCTGAGCTAGGTGACCGCTTGTTTATCTTCAAGCCTTTAAGACCCGAGACGCTATATCTTTTGATAGCCAGGCACCATCAGCTTTCTTCATCACATTTGCTGATGCACCCATTTGTCTTCAGCGATCATGTCAGGAAGATGAGCATCACAGAATGCCGGATTGTTAGAACAAAGTGTTCTGTCTTAAGGGAGTACTTGAGTCGAGGCCCCATGTCCATCTGCAACTTTAATTCTCAACATAGATAGGAGTACATAATTCGATTCCCCTCTCATTATATATACATTTACATATGTGCATGTCTGTATTTAGGCCTCTGTGAATGTCCTTTGCCTTAGATAGAGAGTTCTTTGTTGTTGTTGTTGTTGTTAGGTGCTATCTGGTCAGTTCTGACTCACAGTGACAGCCACTGTATCCATCCATCTTGCCAAGGGATTTTCTCTTTTTCATTACCCTCTACTGTACCAAGCATGGTGTCCTTCTCCAGGCCCTGACCGCTCCTAACAAGATTATGTCATCTGCATATTTCAGGTTGTTAATCAGCCTTCCTCCAATCCTGACGCCACATTCTTCTTCATACAATCCCACTTCTCCAATTACTGCCTTCGCACACAAATTGAATACATACTGTGAGAGGCTACAACCGTGCCGCAGGCCTGTCCTAATTTTAAACCATGCAGTACGCCCTTGTTCTGTTCACACAGTGCCTCTGGATCCCCGTACAGGTTCGTCATGAGAGCAGTCAAGTGTTCCAGAACTTTCATTCTTCTCGAGGCTGTCCATCACTCGTTAGGATCCACACAGTCGAATACCTTTGCACCGTCAAGGGAACCCAAGTGAACGTCCTTCTGTTCTCTGTATCAGCAATTATATCCCTTCTTCCATGTTCTCGTCTGAATTCAGCCGGGACCTCTGGCAGCTCCCTGTCCATGCACTGCCACTGTTGTAGGCTTATCTTTAGCAAAACTGTACCTGCATGTGATAGTATTCAATAATTTGAGCATTTTGTGGATCGCCTTTCCTTGGAATGGGTACAAACATGGATCTCTCCAGGTAGTTAGCCAAGCGGTTATCTCCCAAATTTCCCGGCATCAATGAATGCTCCAGCGCGTCATCAGCTTGTTAAAACATTTCAATTGATAGTCTATCAATTCCTGGAATCTTGTTCTTGGCTCATGCTTTCAGGGAAGCTAGAACTTCTTCCTTCAGTGCCGTTGGTTCTTGATCACACGCTACCTTTTGAGATGGTCGAACGTTGACTAGTTCTTCCTGGTACAGTGACTCTGTGTTCTTTCCCTCTTCTTGGAATGCTTCCTGCATCTTTCAGTATTTTGCCCATAGACACGTTCGATATTGCGTCCATTTTTTCCCTCAGTTCCTTCAGTTTAGGATAATGCTGAGCATGCTCTTCCGCGTTAGTTTGTGACTATCTGACTTTGCCTCTTGAGCTGCCCTTTAGACTTTCTATTCAGCTCGTTGCCTTCACCATTTCTTTCATTTGCCTTAGCTACTCTACGAATAAGGGCAAGTTTCCGAGTCTCTTGTGACAGCCACCATGATTTTTTTTCATTATTTCCTGTCTCCTCATTGACCTGCGCTTTCTTCACATAGGATGGTCTTGATGTCCTCCCAGAGCTCACCAGGTCTTCTGACATTCGTGTTCCATGCAGCGACTCTGTTCTGGAGGTTCAGTTGGGATAAACTCAAGCGCATGGTTTGGCTCTAGTGGGCTTATTTCATTTTCTGCAGCTTCAAACTACACATGAGCAATGGATGGCCTGTTCCACAGTTGACCCCTGGCCTGCTTTTAGCTGCGGAGTCAATTTGATTTCTCTGTGTTCCATCGAGAGCCATGGACCTGTGTAGTTGCCATTTGTGTTGTTGAGAAAAAAAGTATCTTCTGTGAACAAGTCATCGGTCTTCCAAAATTCTGCCATGCGATCTCCAGCTTCGTTTCTGTCAACAGCTACTGCTACTTCTTCTTTGTTTCCAACATTTGCATTCCAACTGCCAACACTTTTCAATGCCTCCTCACTGCATAATTGATCAACTTCAGACCGTCGACCTTGGTAGAAGCCTTCAGTTTCTGAGTCACTCACTGTAGTGGCTGGTACATAAATTTGAATAGTAGTTGTATCGACTAGATCTCCTTGACTCCAGATAGATAGATACTATCCTTTCAAAGACAGCATTGTTCTTCCAGATACATTTTGAGATGCCCTTTGCGACAGTGAATGCGATACCATTTTGCTTGAAATCTGTCGTTCCTGGCATAGTAAACCATTTGATTTTTTAAATTAAAAATGGCTAAGCCCAGCCCATTTCAGCTCTCTAATGCCTGTAATGTCTGCTTTTATGTGTTCCATCTCACAGCTTGAACTTTTCTTTGAGAGTTCTTTAAGAGAGTGTAATGCTCACAGCAGGCATTCTTTACTAGAGAAGCTAAACTATTGTTGGGTATTAAGATGACCTCGGGAGAGATCATTTTAGTATAAAGCTTAAAGATAATTTCAGGGCGATAGTTTCAGGTGTCCATTCACCCTCTCTGGCTCCATAAAATTTGAAATGCATCCTGAATTTCCCCCCTTTAATCAGGATCACTCCGGAAGCTTTGCTCACATTGTTCAGTCAAGGTTGTCAGGTGCCACCAATTCTCCTGGTCTTGTGGCGAAAAGAGCAGTTGTTCATGGAGAAATAAGTCATGCATTTTATCTCCTCATATTTCCTACTTTCTTTATTGCTCCAAGTGAATCACGTGATTAATGGTTGTGTCTCAGAGGTTTGGAGATGGATATGTGTTTGTTTGTCTGTCTGTCTGGTTGGTTGGGTGGTTGGGCATACATAGCACTCTCAGGAGCTTCTTTTTTGTCACTGTTGTAAATATATCTATTACCAACTTTAATCAGTTCAGCTTTTTATAGATATTGAACTTGCTGACAAGAGTTGCAACAATTTGGCTGTGCACCCTGCCTTTAGTCAATGTGATTTTTCCATCCCCATTAACTGAAACTCGGTACTCCACAAGCAAGAGCTCCTCTTTCTTCCTCCCAGCTGCCTCAGATGACCACAAATAAACTTTGGTCTCTATAGATCGGCCTGCTCTTGTTCATCCACATTGGAACATGGATCAAAGATTTCTTTCCTCTTACTGGCCGAGTAGGACTGTATGTATGTATGACCTTTTGGTGATCTGATCCATTTGTCGGATGACGGGCCTGTAGGGGTTTCCACTTTTAACTATTGTGAATAGTGCTGCAATGGACATTGGTATGCACATAGCTGCTTGATTCACTTTCGTGTGCATTTGCCCTTCTTGCTAGAGACATCTCAAGGGCTGGCCCATCTCTATCCTATCCTAGATAGATCTGAGGCCACTTAGATAGAGCCAGCCACCTAACGCTTATTGGCCAACAAAATGCAGAGGAGGCTCGATGGCAGTTAAGTTTGGCTTTTTGAGCCACACCTGTGTGCAAAAATACATCATCTTTTATCTCTAGCATTGCTCCCATGGCACCCTCCTCAGTAGTGTGTGGAAGAACTCTTTTAAATCTGTCAATTAAGTCAACTAAAAAACCCTTTTATATTAAAAAAAAATACAGAGAAGTCTCGTTGAAAAAGTGTGCTCACAAGTATTTCTCACAAATAGAAAGATCTTGCTTTTCACTGCTGATTGTCAGCGCCCCAGTCCCCCACGGACATGATCACTTTGACTGCTGTTAACTTTGGAAGATCCCCTCCCCGTCCCAAGCGTTCCGCTTGTCTCCTTCCACAAGAATTTGCTTTCTGGACAGTGGAGTGTGGTTTGCGGCCGCAGCCAGGCCTCTTTGGGTGTTCACGGGCCTTGTTCTTGCACGCAGGTTTGACGAGAAGCGGGCAGTGCAGCAGCTGCGGGCCTGCGGCGTCCTGGAAACCATTCGGATCAGCGCAGCGGGTTTCCCCTCCCGGTAAGCCTGGCCCTTTTCAATGAAGGAGAGGTCCTGTGGGAGCCTTCCTCCAGCTCTTCAAATCAGCTGATGCGAGTGTCTTTTGACAGGTGGACTTACCAAGAATTTTTCAGCCGCTACCGTGTCCTAATGAAGCAGAAAGATGTGCTGAGTGACCGAAAGCAAACCTGCAAGAATGTACTAGAGAAGCTGATCCTGGTAAGAAGCCTTTTCACCAACTTCCAACTGAGTGAGGCGCTCTCCTGGTGCAATGGTGAAGCAGCCTTGGCTGTTTGTTGAGAGCCACCAGCCTCTCCCTAGGAGGAAGATGAGTCGGGCTGCTTCCATGAAGATCTAGAAGCTTGCAAACCCTAAGGGCAGTTCTACTGCGTCTGTAGGGTCATGATGGATTGAAAGAGGCTTGATGGCAATGGGTTGATCTAGGGCCTTCTGGTTCTGACTTTTGGAAACCGTGGGCCTTCCATATAAGATTCCAGTAATGTAGATTGATCTCTGGGAAATGAGATTGGGGGGATGGTGAGGATACCATGTCTCGGGGTAAATTTTTCCCCCCTTTAGAAAGAACGGAGACTTTGTTGGCGATGTGCTGTGACAGGAGGTGTGTTCTGAGTGGCCCACGTTGGTCTGCTGTGGGTTCAGACGGCAGCGTGGAGCAGGAAATGGGGACAGCCCTGTGCCTAGTCTCCTCAATCAGACCACTCCGCCCGGGCCTGTCCTCTGTAGGGGACGCTGCAGACGAGGCGGCAAGACAGGAGTCCCAGGTCTGTGAGGAGTGGCGTAGGGAAGGATGAGGTGGGACAGGCACACGGACAGGAGGAGGAGCAGGGAGACAGAGAATCACTGTCTAGCTCTTTTTACATCTTCAGCTAGGACCCCTATGTAAACATCACTGACTTACATTGAAGTAGGTTGTTTTTTTTAATACACGTGGTGAAATCTGTCCAGTTTTCTGGTTTCGTGTTGGAAGCAGGAGGTAATCTACGTACGGTGTCAAGTGATTTCTTTGCAGCTTTTGTTTGGAATTTCAGAGCATGTTTAGATCCTAGTGGTTATTGCAAGAACATTTCACTCTTCTTTGTATTTGCAAGTGGTTAATGGCCTGCATACTTCTTGACAAGGCGAACCACGGTGTCATGGGCCAGAAATCACGTGTGTGTCTGCGCGTACTGCTCAACTCTGCACAGGATCAAACGGCAATGAGCAATTACATACGTTTTTTGGTAAAAGAAGTTTTGGAATTTATAGAATGATTTGGGGCACATTGTAGGGGTTTTGTGTCTCTTCTCAAATACTGCTGATAAGCCCAAGAGATAACTACAGAAAACTTAAGTCCTACTCTCAATGCCCAAGGTAATTTTGCTGTCGTGTCCGTGTGTGCTTTTGGGTCACGCTCCATCCTGCTGTTTTTGCCCTTCAGCTTTCTCGTGGAATAGACAGCCCGGGTCAGGCTGAGGCAGTGTCAGCATGTCCACTTGCTTGAGACGTTGAAAATGCAGACAAGTCTATAATAACGGCCTGTACACCACCACCAAGTGTTTGGGCCACATGTAATCATTCCAGGTAGAATCATTCTGGACAATAACTCTTTGGCTTCAATTTCCCGTCAAAGCCCCCTGTTTGCTCAACTTGAATAAGATCGGAAAATCTGGAGCCATTCGTTGATTGCCATGTAGCCTGAGTTTTAGCTCTTCTAGATTCAGCCCTTCCATATATGTTTATGTGAACATGATTTCTACCACTAAGCAGACAATGTCCTCCAACCATAGGACAAAGACAAGTACCAGTTTGGTAAGACCAAGATCTTCTTCCGCGCGGGCCAAGTAGCCTATCTAGAAAAACTGAGGGCGGACAAGCTGAGGGCTGCCTGCATCCGCATCCAGAAGACCATTCGGGGATGGCTGCTGCGGAAGAAGTACCTGCGCATGCGGAAGGCAGCCATTGCTGTGCAGAGATACGTGCGAGGCTACCAGGCCCGTTGGTGAGTGCCCCGGACTTGCCCACTCAGACCTGCAGCTCTCAGTTGCCCGTGTACATTTATTGTCCCCACCTGGTACCATGTTGAGCGATCCCCGTGCCGGAGAAGGCGACACCAGTGAAGTAGTTTTGGGGAGCAAATAACAGAGAGAGCCGAGAAAAGACTTGCACCGGGTGTGCTCACCCGTCAGGAAGCTCTTAATCCAGGCATATTGTCAGAAATTAATCAATGCTGCGTTTATACTTTGTTTGAGATGAATACACGTGAATGATAGAGGTGAGGAAATTGGTGATACAGTAACTATGCAGTTGAACGCATCTGGGGTATTTATTCTAAGAGGGGGCGGAGCCTGGGGCGATGGAACAAACACTGCCCAGGACGGAATAAACCTTGATGAGCTTTCGCCTCTGTATCGTAACATGTGGATAATAATGCGGGACAGCCCACGTGTCATTAGATAATGAGAGTAGTTTAGGAAGCCCTAAGATGCTGTGCGTGTAACAAGTAAGCATGAACCTTGATTTAATGTACCCTACCCTGTACGCCTCTCCGCAACGTGTCCCTGGGTTTCCTGCGGACTGACGATCTATTTGCCGTTCCAGCTATGCTGCGTTTCTGCGCAGCACCAAGGCAGCCACCACCATTCAGAAGTACTGGCGCATGTATGTGGTCCGCAGGAGATACAAGATTACACATGCGGCCACGATCGTTCTTCAGTCGTACCTGCGAGGCTGCTTGGCCAGAAATAGGTATCGCAAGGTGAGGCGCCGTGTTCCAACTTTATTGATTCTCTCCATCCACTTGAATCACCTCTCTTTACAGAGAGCCACAAGGATTACCATGGAAATAGGAGTCACGTGAATACAGCCAACATTTAATATGCAATTAATTAATATTATGATTACAATATCGTAATATTACAATTAATGTTCAATTATGAAATATTTTTGAAATGTTTCATAAAGTACATATTTAGTAAGAAAATAATGGGAAAATTTACCTCATTTTTCTTGGTTTGGATAGTTCAGGGAAAAATACAACGTTATATTACTATCCTGTGACTGCTGTAACAAATAACCACACATTTGGTGTTTTAAAACAACAGAAATGTATTCTTTTACAGTTCTGAGCTCCAGAAATTCAGTACCATTGCGCCGAAGTTAAGGTTTGAGCACTAAGAGACTTTTCATTCTTGCCTCCTCCAGCTTCTGGCGGCTGCCCACATACGTTGGCTTGTGTCCTCATCACCCCATCCTCTGCTTCTGCCCTCACGTCACCTTCTCATCTTCTGTCTCTTTAAAGAACACTTATTCTAGTGGTTAGCCCTCTCCAGATGTTTTTGAATCATTTTCTCATCTGAAGATCTAATTGAATCAAATCTGCAAAGACCCTGCAGATCTGTACACAGACATTGGCAGGTCCCAGAGAGTAGGCCTCCATACCTTTGAGGCCATTACTCAACCTGTTATAGAGAGCTGTGAATGTAGCGGATGGATGATTGTCCCCAGAAAGAACTGTGGGAGGCTTTACTGTGGTAAAAACGAAATAAGTTACATCAAATACAGGCAGGTCCCACGGACACACTAGATCTGTTCCTACGTGTGTCTTTAATTTGTAGGTAAATTGGAACGGGGGTATATAGTTTTTAATAAGCCTCACTTTAGTGCAAGGAATGGTTCAGAGCCTTTTCAATGGTTTAGAAGTTGCATGTCCAGCAACTCAAGGTGATTGTGATGAAGAAGTTTTTGCAAGTAGAGGTTGGTTCCCTGTTTTGCAGCGAGGGGAAATTTATATAATACTCAAGGGCACGTATGTGCTGTCAATAAGATGGATATCCTAGACATTCATAACCCAAGCACTTGCCATAGTTAAAATATTGACTTCGGTATGCCGCTGTAGAAAAATCATCACGCTCTTTAGCAGTAATGCACACATTCTGCAGATAGTGGCTCACCATAGTTGATCTTTGTCATCAACTGGGGCCCAGGGCCTGGCTCCAGTGGATGAACTTACTTCTGACACCCTTTGCTTGAGGATATACTCTTAACCACCCGCACACATGCCTTCTGGGTCCCAGAGTTCTCTGGGGATCACGGTTTGAAGGAACAGCACTGGGGTGACTTGGAGATGGGTCTCTAGTCACATGGCAATACATGAGCGTGACCTTGACCTTCTTTTATTGCCTACTTTTCATTAAAAAAGAAGTTAAGCTTAACAACCACAAACCAAAACCAGTGAGCCTTAAATGAGTGTACTCAATAACTGCTTTGAAAGACCTAGGAGGATAGCTATCGCGGCGCTTTCTTTGTCCATGCCTGCTGTATAATCTGCCTCTTTCAATGTGAGCGTGAGCTTTCAGGGGATGGAAGAGCCTGAAGCTGGTCTTCTCCTTACCCTTCTGTTCCTCCCAGTCCTCCCCTCAGCAGCCTCTGAATGTGGCTGGAAGCTGTTGGTTTGGTAAGGGCGGTCTCTGACCCGACCAACGCAGCCGTGACTCAGCGCTCTGGGGGTACCCGGCAGGGGGCCAGCACCCCTTCAGTATTCCCTGTGTTTCAGAGCCAAGGTGTCCCTTGGCGGGACTGGCGGGATTAAGAGGAGGAGCAGGTGCTCCTGATTGCTCTTGCCTCACTGGTGGAAATGAGCTCAGAATGAGAGCGTTAATGATACAGTGTTTCCATGGGATTGAGCTATGGCAGTGGATCCGTGTCTGAAGTCACATGGGGAAGTGGGACACGTGAATGGCCGTGTCACTGTGTGCAGCTGGAGCTGTAAAGCCAAAGCCTCCCGTGTGCCCTTCCTGCGTCTACATAAGAAGGGCCTCCCTCGAGACCGTGCTGCTCCCGATGCCCATCTCTTGGCAGCGTGATGCTCAGTGACCACGCATCCCGAGGGCTGAGGGGAGGCAAGCCCCAAAGGCAGGCTGGCGCAGGCTGAAGATGCTGCCGGGCATGGCTCCTGAGCCACCACGCTCGTTTCGTGTTCGATCATTTAAAATTGAGCCACACATTTCCTAAATACCACTTCTTCAGGATGATGCCTTCCCCCCATGGTGCTCCCCCCCGGGTACAGACCTAAAAATAAGAGCTAGTCTACATGTAATTCGCACACGACGCAAGTCAATCATTCAGTCACATCAAGAAAAGTTGGATAATCATCACCCATGAGCAGTTTTAGAACATGCTCTTCATTCTTGGACCCATCGTTGTTAGCTCCCCATTTCCCCTCAGCCTCCCCTGCCATAATCCTAATGCGTTATTGTCTTTCTTTTTTTTAGACATTTCTCCTTGTACTAGTTAATCTGGTATCTTCCATGTAGGGAACTGCCAACTCAATATTTTGCTTTCAACTATGCATAACATAGAAAGGTAACATATTTTTAGGTAGTTTTCCCAAAGTTGCCTTTTGAAATAGACCTTTTCAGATCTCTTAAAAACAAAAACACCAATGCTGGCCTCCCTCTGTGTCTGTGGTGTGCGTAATAGCACACAATATACTGTGGGTTCTTAGGCATCGCAGAGATGCTCAGCTTGACACGAGTGGATAGATGTGGACCTTGAGTCCAGTCCAGGGCCGGGGATGACTTGCCTTTGTCCTTCTCGGCAGATCCTCCGGGCGCACAAGGTGACCATCATTCAGAAGTGGGTCCGCGGCTGGCTGGCCCGGACACACTACAGGAGGAGCCTGCACGCCGTCATCTACCTGCAGTGCTGCTTCCGGCGGATGATGGCCAAGCGGGAGCTGAAGAAACTCAGGATCGAGGCCCGCTCCGTGGAGCGCTACAAGAAGCTGCACATCGGCATGGAGAACAAGATCATGCAGCTGCAACGCAAAGTGGACGAGCAGGTGCGTGCACCTGCGGCGGGCGGGCCCCGGAGGTAGCACACACCCCGGGAAAAGTCCAGGGGGCTTGTTGAAGCGTCTCCCACCGACTAGCCATCAGCCCATGAGTTAATTCCCAAATTAACATGCCTGAAGTTCCTATGTTTTCTCTGGAAGACACTAGTGGTCAGAGCGAACGCAACTGTACCTAAATGCTTTTTCATTTGTATTTTATACCTCCCACACGAGTGATTTGGGAAGTCGTCATAATAGACATCTGTCTTTTGGGTAGCACACATTTGCTTTTCTACTTAAAAACGTCAGCGAAGAGAATTGGAGAACAGCAGGCAGGAGATTGCCATTTAAGAATGTGTGACCACCCTTACTGTGGCGAAGCTCTGTTCTAGGAGGCAGAGCTGTTACGGAATATAAAGAAGCCACAACTTCTGCCCTTTCTGAAACCGAGTGTGATCCACGGTGCAGAAGACTGGCACACAAGTAATCTCAGGAAGTGACCAGCGTCTGTGGGCAGTGCGGGGAAGGAGGGGCCCTGGATATAGGCTCAATTGAAATGCCATGAGAGCCCAGTCTACTAGTGAACCCCCGCACCAAGGACTGTCCACTGTGACGTTTGTCCTGACAAGCACTGGACCTGGCACGGCCAGCTGGCTGATGTGCCTGCTTCCGAAGAGCCCACAGACTGCTTGCAGAGAGTATTGGAAGAGTTACGAAGTCATATTTTAGCACATTAAAATGATAGGAAGGCAATGAAGAATACAGATATGTCCAGGGGCTAGAGGAGTCTGGAGATCGTGGAAATAGAGATGGGCAGGCCACGTGTGCTGGTGAAGCCATTTAATCTTTGGGATGTACCACCTGGCTAGGATAG
The DNA here is from genome assembly GCF_050624435.1 of Tenrec ecaudatus. Lineage (NCBI taxonomy): Eukaryota > Metazoa > Chordata > Mammalia > Afrosoricida > Tenrecidae > Tenrec > Tenrec ecaudatus. The sequence continues at coordinate 113,590,913 of NC_134543.1, read as the reverse complement.
GGCTGTTGGTGACAACATGACCTATTTTCTATGGCAAGCCTAGATTTCCGGTTTCTGGATTAAGAGCCATAACATTAAGGATTTACTATGGAAATATGTCGATGAGAAAATCAGAACTCTGTTGTCCAATGTGTCAAACAAATTTGATTGTTTCCGCTTTCTTTTGGTGTCATGAAGATGATATTGCTGTTGTATTGTAAATGTTGAGATTGGGTAGTTTGGTCCAATAGCCTACTGATGCTGGACCCACAAATAAGCATGGCTTTCTCTTACATATATCGGCTGGTATGTGTATTGACTTACTGTTCCGTGTGTGTGCATGTACAGAACAGAGACTACAAGTCCCTCATGGAGAAGCTGACCAACCTGGAGGGAGCATATAACACTGAGACTGAGAAACTCCGGAATGACCTGGACCGCCTTCAGCTGAGCGAGGAAGAAGCTAAAGTCGCCACCAAACGGGTCCTCAGCCTGCAGGAAGAAATTGCCAAGCTCCGGAAAGACTTGGACCAAACCCGGTCAGAGAAAAAGTCCATCGAGGAGAATGCAGATAGATACAAGCAGGAAACCGACAAGGTGGGAGCTATGGTCCATCTCCTGGTCTACTTTTGTGTAGACAAAGGCAGTGTCGTGCCTTGACTTAGCCTCTGTGGTGCGGTGTTGGTTTTAGTCTAAAGTGATACACAAATTTCAAGGGGTTTACTGTTCTTTATCAGTATTTCCCAAGCCTTTTGTCCACTGTGATCAATGAGTAGCTGCGAGTGTCTTAGGAGAAACGTTGGGCTCTCATAAGAAGGCAGTCAAAGCAGGATTCTAGGAAGGAAATTAGCCAACGACTTACTATTCCTTTTTCTGTAAATGCGTTTGTCTGGATGTAATGTAGATTTCTTTGTCTTCAGTAGGATTAGAACGGTTAAAAAGCCATTCAAGCAGTGAGCAGTCAATTCCAGTTAGTAAGATCTCTGTAGATATTTTTGCTGAAGCTTGGTTAATCCCAAGCTAGAGGAAGCCACATGTCTGTCCTGTCAGACGGACTGCAAGCAAAGAGCTACTGTGCAGGTGGAACAGCAGGCAAACCAAAACACCGGTCAATTCTTCAGGGCTTCCACACTACGCATTTCCATGGGATATTATAAAAATTGTACTCAGATCCCGCGCACGAGTGAGAGATACTGTTTTAAACCATTGTCAAAGCACTTCAACGTAAGACTTACTGAAGAAAAGAAAGCAGTATATTTTCAAGGTTCACTAGTATTAACATCTGTAAGCCAAAAACAAGATAGACTCTCTCTCGGCTCTCACTGCTGGCAAACATCCCAAGGATGCTCTTATCTAAACGGACATCTGGATATTAATAGCAGCATCTACAGAGAGAGTGTCAGCAGGATTTAAGATACAGCTCAGGCATGCTAGTGCCCCTAATAATAAAAAAAGAGATGCTTTCTTTTATGGCCTTCAGAGTCCTAATCAAAGCCTCCCTCCTCTGGCTAGTAGATGCCCCGGGATCGGCACGAGGAAACAGCAGCACTGTTATGTGTCGTCTCTTTGGCGTGGCAAGCTTGTTCTATCAGCACAGTGTCTGGGGACTCAAAGGGATCATCGGGGGGCTTTAGAGCTCTCCTCGTCTGGGGCTTCTCCTCAGTCCCTGGAAACAAAATATTGAAGCTCCGTGGGAAGATGCCCCTTCCTCTTCATAGCCACGACCTTGCCGTTCTGGTGTGATAAACAACGGACCGGAACAGAGCCAGGCGTCTCGTTTGGTTCTCTCCTGTTTTTCACACATGTACCTGCGGACACTGCTGTCGGTTGCGCTGAACGGCACAAGGGCAGACTCCTCAATAAGCGAGCTTACTTAAGTATCTGTAGTGAATAATTCACATGGGCTGCGCCACATCAGACGAGTAAGCAGGCACAAGTAACCCTAGGCTTATTGGTGACCCTGTCCCTGCCGGGGATTATAAATTTAAAAAGAGGCTTGCATGCTGTAGGAAGGTGCGGTGCCATCGGGAGAGACGAGTGCCAGCTACCCCTGAAAGCAGCATCTTTGATGTGGGGGGAACATAAGGAAACCCGAGATTCCCTTTGGGTACTCCAGCACTAGGATGGCGTGTAGTGACAGACAGGAGAAGATGGAGAGCGTGTCACTGTGACAACCACCTTTCTGGCTGGGAAAATGACATCCCCAGTCAGCTTGGTCCCAAAGACCAGCCTCAGACTGTGGTTCTTTGCCAGGTCTGATGGAACCTGCTGGAGCATTTTTTTTTTAAGTGTGGCCCATGCACATTTATTTTTAAAACAGCATCGTTGGTGAGGGGTGTCACACCCCAACAAACAGCACGTTCTCCCCAGAGACCACAGCAAACCGGGCCTTTTGAGAGTGGACCGTAGCAATAGGGTGGGAAGAGGCTGGGCCTGACGAATGGGCACAGTCTGGACTGACCAGGCAAAGGGCTGAAGCAGAGACCCTGAAAGCAAGGAATCTTAGAGGCCGCGTAGTCTTCGCCCTTAGCAATCGGACTTCATTCTGACCACCTCAGTGGCCCGTTTCATCTTACAGCTGGTATCCAATCTGACGGAAGAAAACACGTTGCTGAAACAGGAAAAAGAGACTCTCAACCACCGTATCGTGGAGCAGGCTAAGGAGATGACAGGTGAGATTCGCATGGGCCACCGCGACTGCACTGCATTTTCATAAGCGACACTTATATCTCATAAGACACACAGTGCTTGGAGTTCAACTCTGCTTAACAGCTGAGGATGGAACTACCTGGTTGTTGTCAGTGAGTATACAAAGTACCCAAAGGCAAGCGCTCCAAGTGGTTTGGCTGAATTTTTTGATGAACTTGTAAAGCCACTCTCTCAATACTTCTAAATTAATGCCAAGCAATAGCTTGTGTTATTAAAAGGTGATTTGATTTGCATATATGATTTAGTAGTCATAACACGAAGATTGCCTATTGATTTAGGGATAATTCTTGAATAAGCATGTGTGTTTATTGCTAAGCCAGTGGGTCTTATTTTTCCAACATCAACCACTCCTTGCCACTAAATTTTAGAAAACAAAACAAAACAACAACCATACATATTATTTGCAATAGAAACCTAGCCAAGCAAATCAAACCTACTGCCATTGGGTAGATGCTTCCTCATAATAACCCTATAGGAAAGAGTAGAGCCTGCTTTCTGGGGATCCCAAGGCTGTGCATCTATATGGGGGCGGTGTGCCACGTCTTTCTCTCCCAGGCCAGCTGGTGGCTTCAAACCGCTGACCTTTCAGTTAGCAGTTTGGAGTGTAACTCCAGTCTCACCAAAGCTTCTTGAGAGAACGTATTAGTTAGATAAGGAGAGTTCAGTTGCTGTCAGTAGGACAGATAAGAATGGAGATGGTTGACAAGGAATCTCCCTACATACAAATACAGACTAAGAAGATAGTGTTCTGAACAGCAGTGATTACTGGTAGGAGTAGAAGGGAACAGGTAGGTTGGAGTGAGGATATGTTCCATGAAAAGACTCGATAGAATGCTGTCATTTTTGATGGGATATAAATGCCATTGAGTCGTTCCAGACTCATAGCTGCCCTGTGTACAACGGAACAAAACACTGTCTGTCCAGTCTTGTCCCAGCCTCACAATTGAGGTTGTTTGAGCCAATTGTCGTGTCCGCTGTGTCACTCCATCATGCTGCTCCTCTGCTTACCAAGCATGATGACCTCTTCCAGGCCTACCCCCTCCGGATAACATGTTCATCTACTTAAGGCGAAGTCTTGCCATCCACATTCTAATGTGCATCCTGACAGATTTGTTTATTTCTCTGGCCGTCCCTGTACTTGCAGTGTTTCTCACCCACACCGTGAGGCAAGAGCATTAATTCTTTTTTGCATTTCCTTATTCATTGGTCAGCTTTCACATGCGTACGAGGAGGTTGACAATACCATTGAATGAAAGCATCTAGCCAAGATCTGAGTCTTGTTTAGCTTTGGAGACCCACAGGGGCAGCTCTACCCTGCCCTGTAGGGTTGTTATGAGTCAGAATCAACTCTATGGTCGTGAGGGGTTATTTTTGTTTTTGTTATTTCATCTGCAGTTGGGCTCGGCTTCATCTTCAATCCATGTGCCATACAAATGTGAGCCACTCACATGGAGTGGGTGGGTATGGAAAGGTCAGAATTCTTTTAGTACCCAAAAGCAGACCACTCAGATGAACCACCCTAAGGACTTTACCTACTTAGAAATGGAGGTTTTTAACAAAGCAGCAAGAGAAGTTTAGCGTGCCAGATAATAGTAAGCTAGAACCATGCGACTGAGGACAAGCAGAGAGACAGACAGACAGCGGAGTGTTAACAGAGAAACTGCCATTCCAGCAGACTTGAGAGGACCATGTGGATTTTGACAATACAATGTTTTGAATAGCCTGATGCAGAAAATGAATGGAATAAAAAGGTAGATTTTACTTAATAGGCAATGGCTAGTCAATGTCTATGAAGGATATGCCGAAACCAGTGTGTGAACAATCCATTGGCACTAGAGTGTGGGGCTGATGCAGGATGCGTAAACCCTTGAGGACAGACAGAGGTGAATGCCGTCCATTCTCGCTGCGTGACCTCTGTAAGTTTCTCTAGCACTCCCTTGTCCTGCTATCAAGAAGCAAAAAGGCTCCTATCTCTCTTGTTCCCTAGAAGTATCAGTCTTAGAGAGAATCTTATCGTCCAAATGGCCTGGAATACCCCGAAACAGCTCAGACACCAGAAAACAAGTCAAAAGGAGGATCGGTTTTGGAATGGGACTGAGAACGCCTCCTTCGGATGCACACAAGACTGCGATAGATTATAGTTGTTATGATTGGCGACTTTTTCATCGTGATTTTTCCCTTCTTGTACAGTCACTAAGATACTCATTGCAGATCACCGTGACACTAGAAATAAGCGCCCCAGACAGGGAACCTGGAAATCAATGTGCGGGGTTTCATGCTTGCATTCTGGGGAGCCGGCACCGCAGCGGGTCGCGATGAGTCAGCATCCACTCAGTGGCGTTGAGTTTGGATTTGGTGTTGCGGAGTCACCCCTAGCAGGTTTCATCTCCCTTCGTTCTTTCAGAGACAATGGAGAAGAAGTTACTCGAAGAAACGAAACAGCTGGAGCTCGATCTGAACGACGAAAGGCTGAGGTATCAGAACCTTCTGAACGAGTTCAGTCGCCTAGAAGAACGGTATGACGACCTCAAGGAGGAAATGACCCTGATGTTGGTGAGTCGGACACGACTGCTTGCTTTCTTTTTTTATTTTTTGAAATAAAAAATTCCAAAGGTATACAAAAGTTGGGAAAATAGGCGACTGAACCCCCATGTGCTCAATGTGTCGTTGTTAATTGTCTTCAAATCTTGACAACCCGGGGCCGTAGGATGGGACTGGTAGGGCCCATAGGGTTTGCCTTGGGTTGATTCTTCAGAAATAGATTGGCAGCTCTTTCTTCCTACTCTCTCTTAGGCTAGAAGCTCCACTTGAACCTGCTCAGCCTTATAGCAATATGCAAGCTTCCACTGACAGATGGAGTGGGGGTGGGGGTGGCTGCACTGAAGTGCATTGGCTGGGAGTTGAACCCTGGTCTCCTGTATGGAAGGCAAGAATTCTGCCACTGAATCACGCCGATTTACCCATACCGATCACTCATATGGTCAACACAGCCCTACCTCTATCCCATGGATTTTTTTCTCATGTGGATACATTTTTCTTTCCTTTTTAAAAAAAATCATTTTGTTAGGGGCTCACACAACTCTTATCACAATCCATACATACATCAATTGTGTAAAGCACATCTGAACATTCGTTGCTCTCATCGTTCTCAAAACATTTGCTCTCCACTAAAGCCCTTGGCATCAGGTCCTCCCTCCCCCCCACCCCACTCCCTCATGAGCCCTTGATAATTTATAAATTATTATTTTGTCATATCCTGCCCTGTCCGACCCATGGATTATTTTAAAGCAAGTACTAGAAGTCAAATAGGTTCATCTTAAAATACGTAGTCAAACACATTTAAGCCTAGCTTATGACATAGTTTAAATGGATATTGTTTTATGTATTGAACGTCTGGATGCAAAATTTCACCTGTGGCACAAATAGTTATATAGTTGAGTCTTTCTTCTTCCAGGTTTTCTTGTCATTTCAAAAGTATCTTCTGAGATAAGAAAGTACAGCCTCTAGTTGTAATAGAAGTTACTTAAGAAATTCTATCTCAAGGACACTCCTGCATTGGCAAATGTACCTTTTCTGTACTTTAATTGTCTGGCTCGCCCTCCCTTTTCTCCTTGTCCTGCTATCAAAGAACCAAGGGTTCTCTCGCTCTCTTGTTCTCTGCAAGTATCCATCTTAAAGACAACCTTCTGGTGCAAATGGTCAGAAATGCTCTGAAATCTCTCGTGCAAAGAGCAAGTGGATTTGGTACGTGTGGGGTCAAGCATTCACTTCTCTCTGAATCTCCTTACAAGGTTATTTAAAATGTAAGTGACATTTTCAAAGTTAAAAGGAAAAGAGATTGTGTGACAAAGGACATAAATGTATTGCCTTGCAGATGAAGAGAAGCTAATATAGATTGTATAGTTGGACATTATTCCACACATTTTCTGTCCTAGCTCCTATGTGACAGAGAAATGAAACATAGGCGTAGCTCATCATGATCCTACTATAATTGACAAATTGAAGTCTTGCCTTTGTTAGTCTTGCCTCTCTTGATTCACTTATTGCATTTGACCTCCTTGAGACTTCTCTTTCACCTTGCTCTCATTCCCAGCTTTCTCTACCGAACCCTTTCCCCCTGCCTTTCAGCATCATGTTTCCCAGAATTCTTGGGTGTATTTTTTCCTCACGCTGTTAGACAGCCTCACCCACTTTCACAGTGAACCAATGCTTCCTGTGGAGCTGGCGCCAAGCTTTGTGACTCACGGGGTGTTTCTGAGGTTCCTCAGGGTGTTAATAAAGGAGGTTGGGAAAAACAATTCTGCACTCCAAATAAATGCGGAATCAACCCTCTGAGCGGAGTTAGACGGAGCTTTTCTCTACAGAATTCCTTGGATACTTCCATAGCAAGTGCCTTGTGAATCTTGGAAAGTAAGAGAGATAATTGTGTGCCTCTAAAAGCCTAAACAGCTGGTGGGGAAATAGACTGGAAAGATAATGGAATTTGTCGGAAGCAGCCCTCCATCCGTCACTAGATGAGCACATTCCCGAGACATCTGTGAAGAGTCCCTGCAGTAAGGGAGGCAGCAGTCTCTCTGGTGAAGACCCACCAGTAAGCGCCATTCTCCAGTCCCTTAGAGCCAGTGTGCTTCCTGCTACTCATGTCTCTGCCCGCTTTCCCTTGGGTTGCAGGAAGATAGGGCTGAGCTTCCAGAGCACTGCAGCTGCTGGATTTCTTGTTTCTTCCTCCAAGTGACTGATCATTGTTATGCAAATGGTCAGAGGGAAAGGAAAATAGAAGGGAGATCAGGAATTATTTTGCTTTCCACTTTTTTGGTTGTTGGCAGCTTTTTTTAAATATGATTTAATTTTTAACAGTTTTATTGGCATATAATTCATGCATCATACAGTCCAGTAGCGCAGTCATAAGAAAGTTGTAGGATCATCATCACAATCAGTTTTAGAGATTTCCCTCTTTCTTGAACGCCTGTTATCAGCACCCCATTTCCCTACAACCAACCTCTCCTGCCACACCCCATAAAACTGTGACTCCAGTTTCTGTCTATAGATTTACCTATCCTGGTAAATTTCACATACTAGAAAAATATACAGCCCACCCCCCCTTCCCCACTAACAACAATAGTGAAGTACAACAAAGTAAAACCTTGTTCGAAAAGAAGCAGAAAATAGTAAAATCTTTAAAAAAAAATTTAATGGGAGATTAAATGATAAGGCATTACATTTTGCTAGATCTCTCTGGAAATAGAGTTGCACCTCGGTCCTTGGCTCCATGCGAGAAAGAATTTACTCCGAAGCCTGGCTTGTGATCCAAGTGAGTTTTATGAGAGTTAGAAGTTTCATGTTTACACAGCACCCATAGGACTCCTCCTGACCATGCAGCCTGGCAGAGACTGCTCAGCGTCATGCACAGATCTCTTTTCCTGCGACTCTTTGTTAGAGCTCTCCCAAGTTCTCCTCCAAGTTCCCTCTCTTCCTCTGGGCTCCTGCCTTTTCAAGGATTCCACGGGGAGGACATGGTGGACGAGTCCAGATTGACCCCATTGGCTGAATTGAATTCATCTGGCCCAGGTGGGCTGATCCAGGTTTAACGCCCACCCATGCCCACCAGCGGGAAACCTGGGCCTCTGAGCATGTGCAGTGCGCCACCCTTTGTTCTTGTGCTTGGCTCTCTGGACATGCGTTAACGGACATCCCCATCCCTGCACTTATCTGCCTAACAATTTTAGCCTACTTGTATCTGCCACAAACCACTTTCCAGTATACTCTGTATGATAGCTAGGCTGTTCACAGAGGGGATTCATCAGCAACTTAATCCATGTATTGACCCTGCAATTGGATTTGGGGCTCTCACTGTCATCCATAGTGTTCTCAAATCAGGTGTTCAGAGTTTAAGCTCTTAGCGTCCCCTCCTTTGAAGTTGGACGTATTATTTACAATCCTTGGGTCATACAGGCTGGGGTGCTTCTTCCATGTGGACTTCGTTGACACCTCCCTTACATAGTTGCTTGTTTGAAGATGTCTTTAAAACCCTAGATACTATTCTTTCTGATAGCTGGGCACCATCTAATGTCTTAGCCACACTTTGCTATAGCACCTATATCTTTAGTGATCTCTTCAGGAGGGTGAGCATCAAGTAGGGCCATGTCCTAAGAGAAAATTGCTTTAGATTGGGGTTAGAAACAAGTGTGGTGACTCACTTGTTTTTATTAGATCTCATTATCTAGCTTCAGCTAGAACCAGAATTAATAGTCTTTGGACAAAGAATTTTAAAATTTGGCTATGTAATATATAGCCAAATTAGCATATTGATGACATTATCTCTTTTAAAGAATTATTTTTCTTTTTGTTTGAAACAAACGTGTATGTCACAAGAGAGCAATGTCTTATTTTATTCTTTGGCTGGAATGTCACAGCTAAAATTTGGCTGGCTGGCTGGCTCAGATGACACGGACATTGTTCGGCAGACTGAGCGCTCACTCAGCTATTGAAGCATTTTAGAGTAAACTAACTTGGCAAATGGATGGCAGGACATTTTAGGAATGGATGGTCTGCTTCTAAGGCTTCTTGTAATTCATGCGATGTGTGGGTAAAAAGAGTAGTGAGCAGAGTGCCCCTGGAAACCAAGTTCACGCTGTGACCATTCGTCTGTACAGGGAGCGCCAGGGCAGAGGCTAAGGGGAAGACTGATCGGTGCTAAGGAGTGTGACCACACAGTGAAAGGATAATGAGCCGGGAATCCATGTTTGTGACGTGTTTGAAGGGACATCACTTCTAGAGTAAGGATGGAGCCCAGCATGCCAGCAATGGCTTCGCGAGCCCTGGCAACGCAAATACAACGGGTGCCAGAGGAGAAGGAATTGTGGGAGAAATCGAAGTCAAGAGGAAGAGGATGAGCGAGGTGCAGCTAGATCGTGGATCTAGTCAACGGTGTGTCTTTGTCATGGAGTAGCATGCAGACAGCGAAACAATCCTAAAGCAGGGACGTGTTACCAAAGACACCTAAGTGTTATAGCTGCAGCCAACCCCAAACCAGCCAGTGGTTGCTGAGTCCACTCCAGCTCCCAGTGACCCATGCGTGTCACAGTACCACTGGGCCGCATAGGGGTTTCTTTCTTTTTGATTTTTTAAAAATCATTTTATTAGGGACTCATACAAATCTTATTGAAATCCATACATACATCAATTGTGTAAAGCATATTTGTATATTCATTGCCCTCATCATTCTAAAAACATTTGCTCTCCACCCAAGACCCTGACATCAACTCATCATTTTTCCCCTTCCTTCTCACTCCTCCCTCCCTCATGAACCCTTGATAATTTATAAATTATTATTTTGTCATCTTGCCCTGACGTCTCCCTGCACCACTTTTCTGTTGTCCATCCCCCAGGGAGGAGGTTACATGTAGATCCTTGTAATCGGTTCCCCCTTTACACCCCACCCTCCCTCTACTCTCCCAGTATCTCCATTCACACCACTGGTCCTGAAGGGATCATTCACCCTGGATCCCTGTGTTTTCAGTTCCTATCTGTACCAGCGTACATCCTCTGGTCTAGCCAGATTTGTAAGGTAGAATTGGGATCATGATAGCAGGGGAGGGGGAAGCATTTAGGAACTAGAGGAAAGTTGTATGTTTCATGGTTGCTACATCGCACCCTGATTGGCTGGTTTCCTCCCCGAGACCCTTCTGTAAGGAGATGTCCAGTGGCCTACAAATGGGCTTTGGGTCTCCACTCTGCACCCCCCCCCCCTCCCATTCACTATGATATGATTTTTTGTTCTCATGATGCCTTATACCTGATCGCTTCAACAGCTTGTGATCACACAGGCTGGTGTACTTCTTGCTTGTGGGCTTTGTTGCTTCTAATAGGGGTTTCAATAGCTGATGGTTGAAGTAGACTCAAGGGCTTCTTGAATACTAACAATACTGGGTGTCCACCAAGTGGCCCCTGGGCTCTCGGGGGTTAACAATCCAGGGATTACCATAGATTCTCAGAGCAGCTTTCTCACCTCCTCTGCACTGCCCATCCCTCCCACAGCTGACTCTGTGATTTAGCTTCCTGCTTATATAAAAGTGACAGAAACTATACTCACCGATGTGACGCCCACACTCCCGCCTGCCCCTTGAACACCATTCATGCTCCATCACAGTGCAGGAAAGAGCCACCACTACAAGAGGCCAGCACGTTTGGCCAAGTCAGGGTCAGCAAAGACAAGGGAGGCCTTAGAGAGATGGAGTGACACAGGGGCCTCGGCAATGCACGCAAGCCCGTGAAAGATTGTGTGTCGAGGGCACACGAGCCAACAGCGCTTCATTCCGCTACATACCTGAGTCATGACTCAGAGCGGACCTGGGGCAGCTACCCGCCCGACGGCGACAGCAGGGCAGGGAAATGACGGTGCAGGTCATCGCCTGTGCACTGTGCACTTTGAACCTTGATTGGACCACAATACTACCGCCAGCCCTTGGAGACTGGTATCAGACCCCGTGCTTCAGCCAGGGTGACTGGCCGCTCACAACTTACAAAAGCCAAAGGGGAGTCTGCTCGGGATCACAGGTCCTTCCATCACGAGTTAGGTTTTGTGACTGTGCTGGACACACCATTCTGGGGTTCCCTTCTCGTCTTTTGAGGGGCTCAGCCGGTGGCCCTCTTTTAGGGGGTTGGTGGAGACAAGTTGGGCATTGGTATAGCCAGTCGGTGTGTGGAAGTTCAAGGTCTACATGCTGTCGTGTAAATTATACCAGCTTATATGCATGCCTGCTGTACTTGCCTTGCAGAACGTCTCTAAGCCTGGACACAGGAGAACAGACTCCACCCACAGCAGCAATGAGTCTGAATACACCTTTAGCTCTGAATATGCAGAAACTGAAGATGCTCCGATGAGGGCAGAGGTAACGATTTAGACACCCATTCCTAAAGGTCAGGTGTGACTTGCAACGCACAGGTAACGTTTCCGTTGCAGAGTGGACCCCAGTTGCCCTGAAACACAGCATTGGTTCGGAATTGTTTCTTCTTCAAGTGATTCTTTAGCTGTGTACATTCATGCATATCGCCTATAGTTTTGGCTAACATATATTTATTTTATTGTTAATTTTAATATAATTTTGATGGGCAGACTTTCCTCTTTGTCATTAGCTTTTACACCTTAATATAGCCCATGTACCAAAAATAGAGCCTGTCAGGAATTTCAGACTCAGATTACTTTTTTAAAGTAATCCTTTCTCTCTTGAATATTTTAAATACCAGTGCCCCAAATTTTAGCAAAACTTCTTCCTCTATTTAATGCCAGAGTTCACCAATATAATTTTCTCCCATAGACATGCATGGAAAATCATTTAGAAACCTGCTTTAATATTTTATGTCATGGCATATTGCTCCAACTATAAGATTTTAAGCTAAATCAACCCCCAAATCAATGTTCACATCTTCTTCTCAAGTATACATCTAATTCCAGTCATGGGTGGTTCAAGCACACCTCCTCTATTTTTTTTATCATGTTCTGAGAAGATGCCCAAGTCAGAAATAGACAGCTTCCAACAGACGGGCTGAAGAACTCGAAAGTTTTTGCCGCCTTGCTCTACTTATTTCGCTGGAAAACATGTCTTTAAAGCAAGCAATCTTTCTGTTGAGTGAAGCTTCAGAGCATGAGAATGACAATCATGGTGGAAAACTGTCTGTCTGCTGTTTTGTCTCTTTGCGAGGCTGCTTCAGTCCATTGAACACGGTTCTAACTCTCACGGGAGCAAGACAACTTCTGGAGGGCAGACGCGAAGTCCCAAACTCCAGGCTAGGTGACCGTCTGAAGCCGCCGCAGCCTATGGAAACCTAAACGTATGAAAGAGAAGATTGACTATTTTCGCTAGGATGTCATTATTCCTGGTGACCTTTGATTGATTATTCTGCCGTCCAACTTCGTATCTGTCAAATCTAGGGATAGAGTTACAGGCTTATTTGTGAGGTGTGTAGAAATAAGTTTCCGTATGTGTGAAATTCTGTGCTAATTTTATATTCAGGCAAGATGCTATCTCTGTTTTGCTAAGTCAGGACAGGTGTTGTGTTGAAGACCTAAACTTCACCTTACTGATGAGCATTGCAGCTAAAAAACAAGTTAGGTCTGATTGTTTTGTAGGTCAATAATCCTGGCAGCCTAAAGATGCCCCATTAGTTCAGTGGGTTCATCTTGTTTTCCTTAGATCCAGATCCAGACTGAACTTCCTCCTACTCATAACTCACAAAAGACCCGCGATAGCTAATGAACATCAAGTGTAGTCAAACTCACGAACTGACAAAGAAATACAATAAAAAGAATAATAAAATATCACTTGAGGTCGATCATCTTAGCCATTTAAAAAAATTATAACAGCCACTGCTATTCCAAGCTACATAGTGGTTGCTGATGGAAGCGTAAATTGACCCAACCAATTTAACAGCCCCTATCAAATTTATTCAAATTTATATACCGACCTTGGAGCTTAGTGATAAAGAAATTGAAGAATTCTACCAACGTCTTCAGTCTGAAGCTGATTAAACATGAAATCAAGATGTATCGATAATTACTGACTATTGACATGAGCAATTTGAAACAAGGAGGAAAACAGAAGTTGGAAAATACGACCCTGGTGATAGAGATGAAGCTAGAGATCACAAGATAGAATTTTGGAGAACCAATAACTTGTTCATAGATAATACCCCTTTCAGCAACACAAAGGACTATATACATGAACTTCTCCAGATGAAACACACAGAAACCAAATGGACTCGTATGCTCAGGTTGAAGTCAAAGAAAAGTAAAACAAATCCATGAGAACCAAAATAAGACCTTGAGTCTATCCCACCTGAGTTTTGAGGACATTTCAAGGACAACTTTAAGGCGTTGGACATTAGTGCCAGAAGACCCGATGAGCCATGGGAGGACATCAAGACCATCCTTCCTGAAGAAAGCAAAAGTCCACTAAATAGGCAAAAGAGAAAGAAAAGTTCAGCGTGGATATCAGAAGAGACTCTGAAACTCACTCTTCATTGTAGAGTAACCGAGGTAAATGGAAGAAGTGATGAAATCAAAGAGCTGAATAGAGAGTGTCAAAGGGAAGCTTGAGAAGACAAAGTAATATAAGGGGATGTGCAAAGTTAGACAAGTTGAAAATGTGCAAAGTTAGAAAACCAAAGAGGAAGGAAACACCCAGCATATCTTACACTGAAAGAACTTAAGGAAGAAATTCAAGCTTCAAGCTGCAATATTGAAAACGATATGGGAAAAGGGAGAAGTTCAAACTGCACTGAAAGCATTAGCCGAACCCAAGGCTCCAGGAACTGCCGGTACCAATTGAGAGATTTCAGCAAGCTTGACGACGCACCGGAAGCACTCATTCATCTATGCCAGGACATCTGGGAGACAGCTACTTGTCCAGCTGACTCGAAGAGATCCACACGTGTGCCCATGCCAAAGACAGGGGATCCAATAGAATGCTCAAATTACAGAACAATCACATGCAGGTTATAGATTGCTGGAGATCATCCAGCAACCTTTGCGGTTGTCCATTGACGGGGAGCTGCCAGAGGTTCCAGCCAGATTCAGAAGAGGATGCGAAGCAAGAGATGGCATTGCTGAGGTCAGATGGACCGTGGCTGAAAGCAGAGAACACCGGAAAGACGTTGACTCGTGTTTCATCGGCTGTGCAAAGGCATTTGACAGTGTGGCTTATGACAAGGGATGGACAGCCTTGAGAAGAACAGGCATTCCAGAACACTGCACTGTGCTCATGCAGAACTTGTACATGGATCACGAGGCAATTTTGCAGACGCAAAGACGCCGGCTGACTGTGGGAGTGTGAGGGAAGCGCAGATTCTGTGTCGAGGCAACGCTGGACCTCCGGAGAAGACACGATGAGCAAAGCACATCCGCCTGAGTTGAGAAAATTTACGGACAAGAAGTTATCATTGGAATTAAATGGTGGCAGGCATGTCCAAGGGATGCTTCGGGGATTTGACTCCTTTATGAGTCTTGTGATAGATGAATGCGTGGAGATGTCAACTAGGGGACAACAGCACTGCTGGAACGGTGGTGATAAGAGGCAGTAGTGTCATCATGTTAGAAGCCTTGCAGCGAGGCTAACAGCCATGTTCAAGAGTCTACAGCCGTTGCTTCTACGCACCCCGCTCTCCAAAGGACCTGCTTTACTACAGAGTAAAAATGAGGCGATGTGCATTTTTCATGTTCAGTGTTTTTGTTAAATAAACTTGTAATATTAAAAAATGGCAATTGTGCAGTTAGAACGAGGGAACACCGCATGGTTTAAAGTCAGGGAAGGTGTGCGTCAGGGTTGTATCCTCTCACCATACTTACTCAATCTGTGTGAGAGCTAATAATCGGAGAAGCTGGGACAGACGAGGAAGAACGTGGCATAAGGAGTGGACTAGCAACCTGAGATGTGCAGATGCCACAACCGTGCTTGTTGAAAGCGAGGAGGCCTGGAAGCACTTGCTGATGAGATCAAGGATTGCAGCCTTCTGTGTGGATTGCGCCTCAATGTAAAGCAGACCAAAATCCTCACAACTGGACCAATAGACAACAGGAGAAATAGAGAAAAAGGAAGTTGTCTTTTTTTGGATCCACAGTCAATGCTCATGGAAGCATTCTTCTCACCTCCCTTCCTCACACACGAAAAGGCTGTTTCATTCTCTCCATTAAATCTAATGATAACAATAGTTTCCTCTTCGTAGCTCATTAAATATGAAAACCTAAAAGAAACAGGGTAAAACAACAGGACTTCCATAGTGATCATTAGTTCTTTCTTTAAAAAATAATTTAAGCTTTAACTGTTATGCCATTATTTATTCAGTAGTTCCACTCTAAGTCTGTGTTGTAACTCACTGATATGTGTCTACGAAGTTGCTAGGGCAACGATTCTCAACCTGTGGGTCGCGACCCCTTTCAAGGTCAAATGACCTTTTCACAGGGATCGCCCTATTCCTCACAGTAGCAAAATGACCATGATGAAGTAGCAGCAAAAATAATGTTATGGTTGGTGGGGGAGGGTCACCACCACCTGAGGAACTGTAGGAAAGGGCTGCGGCCTTAGGAAGGTTGAGAACCACTGTGCTAGGGGGTGTCTCAGTATAATGCACAGAGACATCCTGGTCTTGCCACTTCTAGCTTTCCGTCCAGTCTCAGTATGTACACGCGGTGGCTGTTCACTATTAAAAGTTTTTATCCTGATTAACAAAAGTAACGCATGTTGACTGCCCACCATTCAAACAGAGACATGCAAGGTAGAAACCGACACTCTCTCACCCGTAATTCTCCCAACTTTCCAAGACAGCCACGGTGGCCTCGTCCTGGATGCACTTTTTAGAAGTCACGTGTGCTTGGTTTTTAGACGAACACAAGATTATCACACTCAAAATCCCCTGTAAGTTCTGTTGTCACCTAATACTTTATCCAGGGCGCTTCCAGGTGCTCAGGCAGACCATCTTCATTTCCTGTGGCTGGAAGATGGATTTGGGCTCTATTGTGATTTATCTACACCAGTGGTTCTCCACCTTCCTAATGCGGTGACTGACCGTGCTGTGGTTTCTGGCCTTTAGGAGCCGAGCGAGAAGAAGGTTCCCCTGGACATGTCGTTGTTCCTCAAGCTCCAGAAGCGGGTCACCGAGTTGGAGCAGGAGAAGCAGGCGATGCAGGACGAGCTGGACCGCAGGGAGGAGCAGGTGCTCCGCAGCAAGGCCAAGGTGCACAGGCCGCCCAGCCCCCCTGCAAACCTTGTTGCTGAGCCCGGGGCTTGCCCACTTCTCCCGGCTCCTCGTGACCGAGGACCCAGCTCCCAAATAACTTAAGCAAACGGCATGTGGGTCAGATGGGGAGGGAGGCCGAGCTCCCCTTGGCGTTTGCTGGAGAGCAAGTGATGTCATGATTAAAATGTAAAGCGTGTGCGTTATATCTCCCCCAGGAAGAAGAAAGACCACAAATTAGAGGTGCTGAACTGGAGTATGAATCACTCAAGGTAATGCGGCATTTCTGCCCAAGATGTTGAATATCCTGTTTTGGCAATTATGACACAGACCTGCCCAGAGCCTCGGTGTTCCTCAAAAAAACAGCCGCCGGGGCTGAAGGTTACACCAAAGGCCTTGTTCCTGATGTAGGCATCACTTCTTTTATAAATCCTATTTGATAGAAGTTACACTGGAGTCCACACAGGACAGGAGCACCAACTGCCAGCTGAGGCTGTGGAGATTAATAAAAGCCACAGGCTCTGGGGACAGAGATGGATGGGGTCGCCTCTCGTGGTTACAAGGGACCGGCAAGTCCAAACTCTGTAGGTCAAGGGACAGGCGGGGACTCCTGCATTCTAGTGTCCCCCCAGACCTTAGCAGTGTGCTGCATACACGGAGCCCTGGTGGTGCCGTGCTTACGCGATGGGCAGCGACCCGCATGGTCAGCAGCCCCGCCGCCGATGAAAGACTGGGCTCTCTCCTCCTGTAAGCATTAGGTTCAGAAACCCACAGGGGGTCGCCGGGCGTCCGCACTGACTCGACAGCAGCGAGTTGGGGGTTTGGGTTTGGAGGGTTCCCGAATCCATGCATCACAGGACAAAAAGGTTGCGTCACGAGGTTCTGGTCAACCTTATGTTTGTAGTCTGGAGGTAGAATACACCCCAAGGGAACAGCCCCACCCACACCCCCAGTGCGAACCGGGTGAAAGTTTGCAGAGTAGACTATTGCTTCACAATCATCTGGTCATGCACATTTTATTTCAGCGCATCCGTGGCACCCCTCAATGCGCCATCGTGCACCCCGTTTCCTCCCTCTAGTTCCCAATCCCACTGCTCCTTCTTTCCCAACCCTCTGGGTTTTGCCCTTGAGTCCATGCTGCCTCTCTCATCCTAAAAGGGTTGATGATTGTACCACGGGGTGATTTTGGGGTGGCGAAGGGCCATAGTCTTGAAAGTCTCACCACCCTCTGTCCAACTTTGAGTTTTGTTCTGTGTGTTTTCCCCACTCTAGACCCAGGACCCCTCATATGATCCTGTTCAGCACACTAGAGAGTGGTAGCCGCCCACCATCTAGTTCTTGGGCCCTCGGGGTTGGGGGGCTGATGGAGAACTCCCTTTTTGTTCTCAGACCTCCCAGCAGCGGGACACAGCGCACATCATCTTAGCGCAGGCTTTGTTCACGGCTCGCCGATGTGATCGCGGGTGAGGGCTGCCTAACTGTGCGTCCCACCAGTGTCCGACCACACAGCTGGCCCCAGAGCCTCGACAAGCTGACACATAAGGAGTCGCATCACATTTGTGGAAAAAATGAAATGAAAAGACAGTGGGGAAAAAATCCCAGAAACTTTTGAAGTCTTCCCTTAAGATGAACCATGATATCAGCGATTTACTGGTTTCTTCCACCATTGCCAATTACATTCTACAGTGGCTGGAAGTTACACCGGGGTCATGATTACAACCAAACAAAGCTAAACGTTCGAAAAGCCACAAGAGAGCCTATGGAAACTCAGTGTTATTTTAAAGTTGTCACATGTGGTTGATAATTCCTGGGCACTGCCCGAACTGCCAAGAAGTCTTCTGTGTATCTTTTCAGTAACACTGCAGTAAGTCGAGCCCCTGACCTACTGCCTCCTGGTATTGATTTAGAACATAATTCATGCCATGAATAGGACCCTGTTCTCTGGACTCACCACTTCCTGGGCTCACAACTGCTGATTCCTGCTTCCTCTCCAGGAGCATGGCACCTTTGTGTCAAGAGAGCACTTGCCCTCCACCCTAAGCCCGAGCCCACCATTCTCTCATCAGCCCCTTCCTCTGAAGAGGTTAGACTCTTTTCCTGACACTGAGTAGACATTTGACTAATGAAGCCGTGTATTTATTTTACAGTCCGAAATCTGATCAGTGTTTCATCTTATGTAACCTCTGCCACAACCTCTGAAATACATGCTGTTGTTCTCTTTTAAAAGATAAGTGGACTGAGGCCGAGAACAATTACATTGGACAGAGGTGGAGCTTGAAGCCAGGTCTCCCGACTAAGGAAGCTTTCCACGAGATCGCTGGTTCCTATCATTGCTTGTTTAGAAGCTAAATCTCACAATAAGCCCAATGGTCCAGCATCCTAGTGGATTTCTCCTTTTCCCCGTGGGGCCCTCCCACTTTCAGACCTGCAGTGCACTGTACGAAGCCTGTAGTCAGATCAGTCTTCAGCATAGGGTGTAACCTATTCTACCATTCTTTAAGATTTGGTCATTCAAACCGCTGGTCCAAGTTTTAGCCCTTTTTGAAATCAGCATTTAGTATACCTTCAGCTTACCCTATGTGTTATTTTTAAATAGATGTGTTTGTGTGTGTTGTGTATTAACACCCACTTAAACCGAGTAGGCAGGCATATTTTTGGAAGACACACCTACCCAACCCAAATGAACATCCCACTGGCGTGTTACAAGTCTAGGCTGCTGTTCTCCCTTGGATTCCAGCCATCCGCAGAGATGGGAGTGTTTTCTGAACAGTTGTTCATGTGCTTGCTCAGAAAACCTGCTCGTGAGTTTGTTCACTAACTTAATTGGAACCGATCGGCATCGTTTTGGGCACCACGGAGAACCTGGCCTGCCCACATTGAGAAACTGGCACGTAAGTGGGTGGTGTCTGCAACATGCTTAGCAATAGCTGAACCCGCCCAAAATCCAGACGGGTCGAATGGGGACCTTCGGGCCCTGGGTTAAGGCGCTGCAAACATTCCTGGTGTCTAAACAGGAATGAGTGCTGAAGGCACAATGTGTGCCCTGTCCGGTTATGCTGACAGCCTTTACCCTTACCATACGAGAGGGCTTGGAAAAGTTCATGGGGTAAATGCACATGAAGGTAATGGACTTTTTCCATGTACTTTTTGAAGCCCTCTCACATGGACAAATGCCTTCCCATCTCTCCTCTGTCCCTCTCAGTTCTCCCGTATGGTTTTAATTGGACAGGCCAAGGGAATGGGAATGGGAATCTGTTCTCCAGTTCTTCAGCCTCTGCCTACCTCCCACAGAAATGGACAAATAGAGGCATTCTCTGCAACATGTCAGAAATGAAGCCCAGGGCCCAGAGTTTCCAAGTACTAGACCAAAACAAAACAGAAAACCCAACCCAGGGCTATTGAGTCTACTCTGACTGTTAGTGGCCTTGTAAGAGTCCCTTTGGGCTTTAGGGACTGTAAATCTCTACAGGAGCCTCCTTGTTCTCCCATGGAGGGCCTGGTGGGCTCAAACTGCTCACCTTGTGGTTAGTAGCCCAACATATAGACCACTAAGCCACCAAGGTTCCTTAAATATTAGACCACTGGTTCTCAAAGGGCGGTCCCCAGCCCAAAGCCCCAGCACCATCTGGTAACTTGCAAGTGCAAATTTGCAGACCCTGGCCCACACGTAGTGGGACCGAGACTCTGGGTGTGGAGCCCAGCAATCTGTGTCTTCCCAAGACCTGCAGAGGTGCGGCTGTGCCCTGAAGATTGGGAAGCACTGTGCTGGAGCCTCGGCATCAATGTCAAGGCATTCATGTGCTTTCTATTATAGAAATGAGTGAGGGGAACCTGACTACCAGTTGGTGGGAGATGAGAGATAGCAAGGGATTAAAGATAGCACAAGCCGAAAAAACTCTAACTCACTGCGGGGACCCCCCAGGACAGGGTAGGACTGCCCCTGTAGGTGTCTGAGACGGTGACTTTTTACGGGAGTAGAAAGCTTTATTCTCCCCCCTCACACACACACGGATTGGCTGGTGGTTAGCAGTCTAACCCATAACCCCTACGACGCCAGCGCTCCTTCCTCTCACCTACGAATGGATTCATCATGAAAGACGGGCTTCTTACACTGGAATAAATAAGGACTTTAAATAATTTTAATATACCATGATATACATTATATAATATGGTGTGATACCTGGTTTTAAGATCACATGTGACATAAAATATATGATACTTAACATAATCTAAAGCATATGAACTCATATATGATCTAGTGTGACAAACGCAAGATTGCATCTCTAGAAGTAAACACAAAACATTAAGCTCCCTATGTAGAAGTGTCTCATTTCCACTGTCACAGGCCTTATGTCTTGTGCCCACCCAGGCACTGTGGTGTCTACTTAACTCTTCCTCAACCAGTCTCTTGTATCAGCCCCATTCTCTCCAGGCTCACAGGCCTTTGAGCCGTGTCTGGTGCCCCCTGGAACGAGGATGGCTTGTAGTGAGTGTGTGGAAGTATGGAAGGACTGAAGGACGTGTTTGTCCTTCTGGAGGGGTTAGGGAGACATGCCTCTCTAACTTCTTCCACCTCCCAAGGCTTCTTTCAGCAACTCTAACAGCAGGACACCCCGAGAAGGAGCTTGTAAAAGAATTGATTTGTTATTAAACCACTTGAGAATTCCATCCATTTGAGTGGAATGGCAATTTTTTAAAAGTAGAAACGCAAACCTCAAATATCAGTGGTCTTTTCGTTGTGCTTTGCAAAGTCAGTACTGGGACACTGCTCATGGTTGCAATGATCTACCCCCTTCTGAGCCAGGGAAGGGAACTCTGGCCGGCTAGACCCCCAGACTTGCCCTTGGGATTGACCTCCAAGCCAAGTTGAGCTCCCCAGGACTGGACTAGCCTCACCCTTTGGAACCTGTTCATCTCTCTGGCCTGTTGACACACCCAGGGCAGACCTGGAATCAATGTGATGCTGGAATGTGGGTTGGTGAAGCAACCCACCTTTCTCAGTTCCACGTCACCTAAGACTCCCTTCACGCGCAGGTAGGGCAGCTTTTTGAGCAGAACGCAGGAAGCCATTCGCTCGGGCAGTTCTGATGCCCTTTGCCAACACAATCCTTCTGTCAGCGTGGGGGTGGGGGGGTGAGAATCAGGAAATTCAGCGTCCCAAAGTAACCCTGCAGATGCCGGCAATGAACTCCTCTTTGTCTCTTCACCCAGCGCCAAGAACTCGAGTCGGAGAACAAAAAGTTGAAGAATGAGCTCAATGAATTACGCAAGGCGCTGAGCGAGAAGGGCGCCCCCGAGGTGACCGCTCCGGGCGCCCCCGCCTACCGCGTCCTCATGGAGCAGCTGACCTCGGTCAGTGAGGAGCTGGATGTCCGGAAGGAGGAGGTCCTCATCCTGCGGTCACAGCTGGTGAGCCAGAAAGAGGCCATCCAGCCCAAGGTAAGCCGGGAACCGCTGGCCGGAAGGGTGCATCCTGGGAGGCCTGTGGCTTCTAAGCCCTGTTGCTTTGAACTTGACCATGAGCAAAGCAGCCGGGAAATCCCAGACGCTCTTCAAAAGTTCGCCTCTAGGGAGCAAAGGGCTTTGAAGAGGAACCTTTTTTTTTTTTTAAGTAGTAATGCAACCGCGACAAACTTCAGTCTGCAGTAAAATACGATTAAATCCGAACATCCACGGGATTGCTGTCGCGGGTGAAAAATGAACTTGTGGTGGGAGGAGTGAGATGCTGCTTTGAGATTACTTGAAATGTGAAAGGTGGAAAGCCGCCGGCTTAGCTTGGGAAGGGCTCGGCGTGCCGGCCAGTGGAAGTTACCTGGAGAGGGACACTGTTCTTCTGCAACTCAGGGGCACTGTTCACTGCGGGGTGCACTGTCCCAACAGGGAAGGGCTTTCTCGAGGGTGTAACAGAAAGGGCTCAACCAATGCGGCACCGAAGTGCCCTTTCCCTGTCCTCAAGTCATCTAAGATCAAGCCCCTGCGGGTGCGGAGGTGACCTGTTTGTCATTTGCCCTCCGAGGCTGTGTCTGAGAGCGATTGCTGCAGAAGCCTGGCCTGTGTCCCTGCCCATGTGTGTCCAGGAATGAAGCTGTCCGGCCTCTCACCTGCATGGCCTGGCATGTTGAAATGCTCACGAAGTGGATGCCTTAGAAGGTGGAGCGGGCTCCTCTTAGAAATGGCATTCCTGCACCTGGTTACAAGGCTGGGCCTGGTGCATCTGCTCAGACTTAGAGAAAGGCAGCTCAGACCTGCAATGGGCCTTCCCCCAGGACACATCGCAATGTACGCGTGACGCTTAGGAACAGTCTCTGTCACGAGTAGAGCTATGTAAAACGGTCGCTCTTCTTAGATGACAGGCCCTTTACGTCTGCAGTGAGCAGAGTTCTGGACGCTCATTTTGGCACGTCCACGAAGCAATCTTCTCTCCCCCAGGACTACCTCAGCTGATCACTGGGGCTCCCAATTGATACTCTTGCCTCTGGTTCCCTTCTGCAGACTGGTAGTCTCACGAGGCATTGTGCAAAAGCTAAGGGAAAAGGGAAGAAAGCTGAACCGAGGGACATAAAATCAGTGTCGCTAAGAGAGCGCATGCTTCTGGCCACACGAACTCTTGGTTACACCACTCACATATCCCACGTGAAGACCACTACTCTCTAGCCTCCAACCAGAGACCCTGGTCTCCAAGCCCCCAGGCTCCACGTGGCAGAGGCCATTGTATTGCTGTGTCGCAGCCTTGTTCTCTCCCTGGACAAATGCCAGGACTGGTGCAGACCTCCCAGACACCAGGCTGTGTCACCTTCCTCGGTTTCCAGTCAGTGAGTCTGCTCTGTGTCCACCAGGACTCACATCCCAGGAGGCTTGGGATATGTAGCCTCCAGATAGGGCATTGTGGTAACGCACGCAGACCTGGGACAAGCATTTCGTCACACACACCTGTCACGTGTGCAAGAATATTGTGCAACCTTTTGAAGTCTAAATATCTCAAAATGACTCCAAAGAACTTGTTCCACGAGGCTGGGTTTATTTACTGAGCTAATTTTAGCAAACACAGCTCCTGGGGTTTTGGGGGGGCAGTTTTTTCTATGATGATGGGGGCTTGATGGATGTGGTGGAACTAAGGGTTTGCTGTTTTCTTTCCCTTGTTTTCTTACGCTGGCTGGCTTGTGGTTTTCAGGATGACAAGGTAACTATTAGCTTATAAACATTTTTAAGTCAATTCGGCTTTTTAAAAAACTTGCTAAATGTGAACTGTATATAACCAAAAATGGCCATTTTAGCCATTTTGGACTACCCATTTCCAAAAGTCGTGCATCCCCCCCAGGCAGAGACTCTGGCCCTTCCACAATCACTCCCACCTGCTCCCTCTCCCCCCCCCCCCACCCCACCACCAGCCACTGGCCATCAGAATTGCCGTTTGTCTCTGTGCTTCTGCCTAGTCAAGATGTTTCTTACAAGTGGGTTCATAGAACGCTTGCCCTTTGGGGTCTGCGTTAGTTCACTCAGCATAATAATTTCAAGGTTCGTCTGCGTCATGGCCGGTCTCAGGACTTCGTTTCTCTTTGTGGCTGAATCATACGCCATTGTATGCGTGTGCTGCGTTTGGTGGATCCGCCAGCTGTTCATGGGCACGTGGGTGGTTTCCACCTTTGGGCTTTTGTGCACGATGCTGCGGTGAACATTGGTGTACACATATCTGTTTGAATCCCTGCTTCAAGTCTCAGGTGTAGATGTAGGCGTGGAATGGCTGGCTTATATAATGTCATATAATGTAATTCCATGTTTAACTTTTTACGGAACTGCCAAAATGCCTTCCCTAATGACTGTTCCATTTTGCATCTCCACCGACACTGTGCAAGAGTTCCAATTTCTCCACATTCTTATCATACTGTTCTTTCTGGGAATAGCCATCCTAGTGGGTGGGAAGTGATAGCTATATTGTAGTTTTGATTGGCATTTCCCTAATAACTAGTCATTTTGAGCCTCTTTTTACATGCTTAGTGGCTCTTGGTATATCTTTAAACATTTTTTTTGGTCCGTTGAACTCTTTGGCCCATCTTAAAATCGTGTTGTTTGTCCTTTTGTTATTGAGTGAGTACTACTCTTTAATCGTAATTTCGGTTGCTAGGGCTCCTTGAATAGATGTGCTTGGTGTCTTCTGGCCTTAGAGTCTATTTGGCCCTTTGCAAACGAGCTGTATCTGACTCCTTCGTATTCGGGAAGTCATCGGGGAAATAATGGACGTATGAGGCTCCAGTCTGGATTGTAGCGGGGTCCCCATGATTTCTAACGCACAGGCAGCTCCGTGACTCACTCTGCCAGTCAAGGTGGGCTTCCCACAGACTGTGGGGAGAGACCCCTTACCTTGGAAGGCCCTCAAGAGCACAGCTGTGCCCCAGCTTTCATTTCTGCCAGCTGTGGGGAGGAGGAAGATAAGCGGGGCACTTCCTAGCTGCCACCACCATTTCCCTGAGTCAGAGCCCCCTCAAGAATGCAGAGCCGAATTTCTCTACCACACCTGGGTTCGCCGATGGAGCGGCAGGCAGGCTAGGATTTTTCTTATGGTGCAGCCCTTTCCAGAACCTCTGCTCAGTCACTCCGAGGTTGGGGAGATAAACTCTGATCGGGGAAGGTGGGCCTTTCTAATATTGGTGGTTGGAGTCTCATACCTCCCTGCTCACTCCCCGCCTCCTCCGCCTGCCCCTTCCTGGCTGCAGCTGGTGGCACAAGAATAGGACTCTTTCCTGTGGAGAGGAGCTTCCTAAGAAGCCAACCTTTCTCGTGGACTCGTTAATGAGACTGAGTTACTCGGTTTATGCACAGTTCAAAACTGGGCCGTGCACATCCTCAGTCATCAATGAACACAAATGACTGTACTTAGCCTAGAAACTGGGTCTCTGAAAGTTATTACGTGCGGATCTTGAACATCTGAGTACGGCTCGTTCTGGAACAGAAAAAGTTTCTGCCTATCAGGAAAAGAGGAAAAATTAATTCTCTATGAAATATAGAGTAGCATGTTGATAAAAGATAATGAAAGAAATGCTGCGTCAAGATCTTATAAAGAAGATTTGTAAAGATTTAATATAACATCAGCTCAACTAATCATGCTTATTAGGTGTCACTTGGCCTTCTCAGTGGGTGCAGTTTAAACTCACCAAGGACAGCATTAGGAAGGAGAGCGGAGGCACACATGTACATGCACGTGCACACACACAGATTTCAGGATATGTCCTGTAAATATTGAAATTAAAAAGTAAGTATGTTTCTTTTGAAAGCCTGACTGAGCATTGAGATTTGCATCTAAGATGATAGCATGTGCAGTGCCTTCTGACAAGGCCACTTCATTAGGAGACTTGACCACTAACATATCAGCTATATCGTATTGAAGCCAGTAGAATGGGCCACTGGGCTCCAAAGCCAGCTATTAAGTCTATAAAGCAGCGATCGCTAAGTTCTTTCCATTTAAATATACCCTAAGATGTGAAGAAAAAAATTAAGTTTGATGAATCATATATCGTCTGAATAATCCCACTTTGTCTGTCCTGAGTTTTTCATGGAGAAGTGAATTCTGTGTCAGACTTTTAATGTTCTGTGGAGGTGGTTGTTTCATTCTACCTGGTTGATAAGGAGTAGAAAGACCCGCTTTGAGCATTCCATTCAATAGATGTTTGGTGTTCTTGCCTGATTGTTTTTTTAATGTTGTACCTGTTGTACAAAGCTAGGTCGTTTGTTCATTTATTTGTGTATTTGACATAGCGACTCGGGGATTTTACATACAGGGCAGCGGTCCTCTGGCATCTAAATCTCTTTGTGGTCCTGTCTTAGGGATTACCAGGAAAGGGAATCCCGGCACTTCTTTCTCGCCTGTGCCCCAATTGCCCCCATGGTTGCACCGGGCTAAAGTCCGTGGGTGCGGCGGAGGCGTGGCGGAACACATGCTGTCCATGGCTGTGGAATCCCTGCTGACTCATGGCCATCCCATGTGTACAGAGTGGAACTGGGTTTTAGAGTTTTCAAGGCTGACCTTTTGAAAGCAGGGCACCAGACCTGTCTTTCAAGGTGCCTCTGGGGCTCGGGGGGGGGGGGCGGGGGGATTTGAAATGACCCCTTTCCACTTAGGAGTCCATTGTTTAGCCATCCCCTCCCCCCAGGGACTCTATGAACCCCCTGTCTATGGGGGAAAGAAGCGGGTGCTCTGAGTTGAATGTTAATGTGGAAATGTGCCATGTCCCCCTTCAGAACACAATGACGGATTCCACAATCCTCCTGGAAGATGTGCAGAAGATGAAAGATAAAGGGGAGATAGCACAAGCGTACATTGGTTTGAAAGAAACAAACAGGTAAGTTGGACCAACCTTCCTTTGTTTGTTTAGGTTTAGTCCTTGCTCCGCCCCTGGCGTCGTAAATCACAGCTCAGAGACATCGCCTTATTGGGTATCAGCTGATCTTTCTCCGAGGTGTTCCAGTTAGAGCCTAGTTCATCAGGTCAGGTAGCATGATCATTCACGAGAGGTAGCAGGGAAATATCCTTTCCCTCGGGGGAAGACGTGTTCGTAGGTTTGGGGTCTCCGTGTTGGACATCGTGGGCTGTCACTTGACTTCGTCATTCAGTATGGTCACTTCCGAAAGTCGGTAGGGCCAGCTGCAGAGGGCCACTTTCCGCCATTAAACCGTGTGAAGTATCGGGGTGGGGGGAGGGGTCGGAGTTACCGGGAGTCCCATCCTTTTTCGGCCACACGGCTCTAAAAGGGCACTTAGATTTCCATAGTGGGACCCTGGTGCTTGAGCTCACGTTTCTGACATGTTCTCTAAGGTTTCCTGAGAACATCTTCCCTCTGGCTTTATGCCGTGTATTCCTGGACACGGAAGAAGTTGCAGGAGGCATGTGGCTCTCATGGAGTCTTGGAGGGCCGACGGAGAGCTCAGGGTTGGTACTGTCACGACATGAATGACGCTTCCTCGCAGCTTTCCCAGGAGCTCAGTTTATCCGGAGCAGCCCCTAAAACTTGTTTTATCCCAAAAGAACAATAACCAAAGTGTAGCGGGCAGAGGACGCCCCTGGACTCTGGAATCACATCCCGCTGGCCTTCCAGCTGGGTCACTGGCTGAACCTACTTTCATATTAGAAATGTGTGACATTACACATACAAAGTAGGGGCCTTCAAAAAAGTTTGTGGGGGAAAAATTGCACTATTGTTTAGCTCCACATACCAACTGCCATCGCCTCAGAAGAAAACAGAGAAGCCTCGAGATGCTCATTGTGTTACATCTAGCTTCTATCCAAAAGATTTAAACCTTAGTTTTGAAGTGGGTTATAGAGATTGCCGTCGGACGAGAGGAGCTGATGTCTGATTCTGTTCTGTGGCTGTCGTGATTAATCTCCAAGATAACGCATGACATACGAGGATGCCCCGCAAAGTTCACGGGAAAATAGAATGAAGACTGTAGACTTTTCCCCCAAAGTGTCGTTTAAGATTTCTCAGATGAATGATTAGCTTAGTAACACCAGAACCTCGTTCTCACCTTCCCCGTCATGTCTTATTTTGTGGGGGGAAAAATAGTTCTAGATCCTCGATTGTTTTTGCTGTCGTTTCTGTCCATTTTATTGCAACGATACTGAGTACTTTATCGAATTAACCGGGCGTTCTGCTTGTGGTATTGTTGCATTGGCATCGCTGTACCCCTAGCAGAGTGTTTGACACCTGGGCTGCTCTTGACCTTCATCATCTCATCACCGTCCCGTATCCCTTTGTGTTTTACATTGTTGCTCCTTTTGCATGGAAGATGGCCTGCTTTGGATTGCCAGGAGTTGAATGAGGATGGAGAGCTGTGGCTGGTTTATGAAGGGTTAAAACAAGCCAACAGGTTATATTTGTCTCCTCCGAGACGCAATGTTCTCAATTTGTTGCTTTCTTACTAACAGCGGCCTCCCAACTGTAACGCCTATGTTTCTTAACATCCTCATTGTCTTCCTGGGCAAACTTGCTCCAGCGACACAGAGATTCAGCCAAACACCTCCTTAAGAACGTCTCCCCTAAGGATACCAGTAGAGCAGACATGGGTAGAAAGGGTGCCCGCTCTGAGTGAAGGGGCTCTCTAGAATCCTGCTCCAGCACCATGTGTGTGCATTATCTTTCTCTAGGAGTTAGAAGGAAAATCAAACTTTACAATGAGACCCAGAGGACGGGGAGATTCGTACCTGTTATTTAAGTAGTTATTTCTTTGGGGGATTATTCCTCAATCTACAGGATAGATTGCCTGCAACAATGTGGCTGCATTGATAAATATTACAGTCAGATTGCCTGAAAGTAATGTTAAGGGCATGATTTCGCACTCCATATGATTTCTGTGACATTCAGGTTTGTGCTTCCCTCCATTGCTGTGGTTAAGAAGTACCCACCCCTTACTGACGGACTCTCTCACTCTCCAGCATTTCACAGATGATAACTTTGAATACATTTTCAGGCGGTGAACCCCAACCCCGTGTGAGCCTACGCCGTCCTCAGTGGGCCACCCCAATGATACGCTAAAGGTTCTAGCAGTGACCCGGCCACAGAAGGGACGAAGAGACCTTTTCTCCCATTTGTCTGTATTGCCCCCATCTCTCCATGTGGGGACATAGAGTAGCAGTGGGAGGATGTGAGGTCACAGGAGGTCAGCTGGGCAAGGACATAAAGGAACATGAACCTAGTCCTCACCTAGTGCATGCTCGGGGAGATGGCAGCACCTGACCACCGTTGTCGCCCTAGACCCTCCAGGCGTCATGTCGGCCAAGAAGGTGTGGTGGGGAAAGTGAGCATCCGAGAATTGCCTAGGGCACCAAATGGGTGGGGGTGGGAATTGGGGAGGCAGACAAGCCCCCCTTACTCCCACCCCCCATTCTTAAACAGCTCTGCAACCACGTTCATAGGTGATCCAAACCAAACTCACCGCCATTGAGTCAACTCCAGCTCATAGTGACCCTCCAGGCAGAATAGAACGGCCCCTAAGGATTTCTAAGACTGAAACTCTTGATGGGGGCACCAAGCCTCCTCTTTCTCCCTCGGAGTGGCTGATGGTTTTGAACTGCTGACCTTGTGGGTAGCAGCCCAACTCAGAATCCAGGAAGCCCCCAGAGCGCCTGTCTGTAAGTGAGGAGTGGCGTACTTACTCGAAGGCAGCGCAGGGACCGTGTTCTATGGGAAGGCACAGCCAGTTGAAAAGCCTACACCGTTCTCAACACGCATCCGCTCTAGTGACATCTCAGCCTTAAAACGCTCAGAAAAATACAACTTGAGTTTTAAAATGTTTTAAAAGTACTCCGTTTGCTCCAGGGGCGTCTGCTAATTCCGCTTCCTTTGTTCTTCGGTGTCACAAACCATTGTCACTAACCTTGGCGTGTCTGAAGTTCCAAGTCTGTTAAAGCGTTTGTCTCCTGTTACCTGGCTTGCGTGGTAGCACTCAGTCCCCCGAGCAGTTGGCGATCAAGGGGATGAGAGTGTAAGAGTGTCTTCCTTCTTCCTGCTGGCTAATACCTACCCGTGATTGTGTTTTGTGTGTGGGAGGGGGTTCATGTAGACTCGGGGTGCATGCTAAACGGAGGCTATTGAGTCTGGGGTTCCCTGTACGCACAGCCGCCTGGCTATCCTTGTGCTTGGAGAAGTCCTGACTACTTGGTCTGTTCTATTGATGTCTATAGTCTAAAACAGGCTAAGATTCTGTTACTGATCTGGCAGCTTATGATGCAGAGAGATGTCTCTGTGGGTATGCATAAACTTTAGGGCTGCTTATCTAGATTTGGGTAAATCTGTGTGTCTATTTCACACTCATGCCCCGGCCTCTCTGTGTTTCTGAGGGAGGAGTACAAAGTAAAAATGGGACTCCGGTCCCTCTTTGTCCCTGAAATGAGCAGCTCTGAGATTCTTAAATCCATATTGCATGACCTAGAATAGTGATGATCTGACCATCCGGCCCTCTGCCGTGATGTTGTGCCCAAGAGACTGTTTCTTGATTGAGTGTAGGCATCATTTCTTTAAAGTTTACCAAAGGTTTCTTGGGCTTTTGAGCACTTGACCGTAGAACCCACAATTCAGAAAGACACGCACGAGAGCATTGGCTGCCATTTCCAGCCCTTGTTCACGTGTCTGGATGTTCATCGAGTCAGAAGATACCCAGATGCTAAAGACCATCTGCTTTCCCTGGCCCGGCTAGTGAGCGCCAAGCCTTGCGCCCGCCAGGCAGGGGACTAGGCGTGCCCTCTGCCTCCTACCCGTGTGTCTTCTCTTCAGGCTGCTGGAATCCCAGCTCCAGGCGCAGAGGAGGAGCCACGAGAACGAGGCCGAGGCCCTGCGTGGGGAGATCCAGAGCCTGAAGGAGGAGAACAACCGGCAGCAACAGCTGCTGGCTCAGAACCTGCAGCTGCCCCCGGAGGCCCGCATCGAGGCCAGCCTGCAGCATGAGATCACCCGGCTGACCAACGAAAACTTGGTGAGGAGGTGGCTCGGGCCCCACCCTCAGGCTGGCAGAGCCAGCGCCTGTCCCCCGGGCCCTGGGGTTGGTTTTGCTTGTCATCAAACACCTGTGTCCTTGCTGGGAAGACGCACCACTCCACACTGTTACCCTCTTGCTCTAAACAGAGCCAAGGAAAACCTTTGTGCCTGGGGGTTCTCTCACCCCGAATGTGGGGAGCTGGAGGACAGCCACCGGCCACACACTGGGCTCTTACTGTCCGAGAGGACTCAGGTGCTCTCTGCAGTCACCTCCGCTGCAGGCCAGCTACCGTTCTAGGAGGTGCTTTTGCAGTTGCCATGACAGACCCCAGGCAGCCTCCGAGAATATCCCACCATCTCTGGCAGCCAGAGGCGGTGGCAGACAAATACGGGTTGAGCTGAGTCCAGGAGCGTGGTCGGTGGTAAAACCAACAAGGGCTTTGGCTGTAACTCAGGATGGAGAGGGGTCGTCAGGATTCAGGCATGCTACATTTTTTATTCTTTGTGAGAGAACCTGAAGATTAAATGAAGCCCGAGGTTTTTCTTTCTTTTCCCTCCTCTTTCTTCCTCCTCACCTGCTCACATTTTTTTTTACGGAAAATGTCTCCTGAGATATTTCTTCCTTAATCACGTCACTTTTATTACAAATCTATAAAGTTTTATAAATCGAAACTTAATTTGACCAGGTATAGTCACGATATTTTAAAAAACCATTGGCTGTTATAATTCTGCATTTCTACATAGCTCTATCTATATTCCCCAGTCAGTTTGCCTTTGGGGAAAGCTGCTGAATTTTCGCTGCTGATTTAATGATTGCAATCATCGCTCTGTTACCCCTTTACTTGATGGTTTACATCAGAGGTTGTGTTCTAGTGTTACTTGTTCAGCGAGTTCTTGAATGAATGAGAAGCAACATCCAAATATTCTTTGCATAGTCCGTCTGCGCCTCTGAGGACAGCTTTCTATGTGAGGCTCTTGTGCAGACGGGGAAGGAGGCTTGGGATGATGTTCGACTCTTTCCAAAGGCTGAAATCTCATTGATTTATCTGAATCAGAGAATCATTTTTTTAATGTTTTCATTACCCTCAAGTATATTGTTGCTTAAACTAACAATGCTTTGATGACTAAGAACTGATTACGACACTGAATAATATAACAATGATTGATCAGCATATGAATTCTGTGCTTATAAATGATTGAAAACACAGGGAAATCCGTGAAACAAAGGGTGGCCTGTGGGCCCCGCTCCCTAGCGCTATAGAGTAAGTTTGCTAGGTTGATTAACTATTGCTCCCTGGCATCTTGGTCTGCGGTATTAATTTGCTTGGCACTTAATAAAAAAAGAAAATACAAACATGAACCAGTCTCCGCATTGCAAACCATCGATTCTAGTTGATGGGTTTGCCTGCACCCAGGGAGAATGCTTTCTGAATCACCCGCTCCTCTTCACCCGTCGCGCTGAATGCAGCGCAGGGAAGGTGGGCTCCGATTCAATGACTAATTGAGGGGTGTCCTTTTTTCTAACCCATTGTGGTTTCTCAGTCCTAACTCTGTGTGTTTCCTGGGGAAGCACTGGAGCAGAATAGTAAAGTCCCTGGGGGTTGGGCTCCCAGACTACACCCCACCTAACCCGCCCCCCACGATGCCCCATCACAAGCACAAATCTGACGGCTCTCCCCTGAGCAGGCTGCACAGGCTGCCTCGGGGCTCCCTCTGAGCTGAGAAAACCTCAGTGGTTCGTGCCGCCCCCCCACCTTCAAACAGGTGTGGAGACACTGCCGGGGTCACCCCGTTTATTTGCCTCCCCCACCCCTGCTGCTGTTTCAGTGAGAAAAAAACCGAAACAAAGCAAAAGCACAGCATCTCTGCGGGCGTGACCCGGGGGAGGCAGCCCGAGGCCCATGAGCAACGGCATCCTGGCTGTACCCGCTTGCCTTTTTTTCTCCCCTTGATGGTCCTGCAAAATACTAATAATCATTTCTAGATGAGCAGGGTGCATGGGCAATGGGAGGGGGTGAGCTGGTACCTTCTGAGGACGTACAGTTTTATGGTTTGTGTTTTAAGCTATTGTAAGCTGACTTTGCTGAGAAGTAGCGTTTCCCTCCCAGCGGAAAATAAACACCTGCTGTGCCTGTTTTTTCAGTATTTTGAGGAATTATATGCAGATGACCCTAAGAAGTATCAGTCCTATCGGATTTCACTTTACAAACGGATGATTGTATGTAACGCCCCCAGTGTATCCGCTGTCCTTCTGGCTATTTCTAGGCTCGGTAACTGGCTGCCTGCCCCTTCCAGGGGGCCTCGCCAAAACCTCTCACAAATCCCGTTTCTCCCCACAGCTTTCTCTCAGCCAGTGGCGTCACCTCTGTCACTGTCCTGCGTCCATTGTCTTGTTAGTCTGTCATTAACACCAGACTTACAGTGTGATGGAAGCCAAATCCAAGAAGCCCCATGGAACCCTTATTAGTACCTTTTGGAAAGTCCTGGTACCCAGTGCCACCCTTGCCTGGGCGGAGAATGGAGGAATAGGTGTGCTTTTTAAATGCCTTTGTTCTCTCACTCAACTCACTGCAGGGAGTCGATTCCGACTGGTTGTGACACTGTAGGACAAGGTAGAACTGCCCCCATAAGCTTCTGAAACTGTAACTCGTTAGAAAGCCTTGTTTTTCCTCTCATGAGGCAGCTGGTAGTTTTGAACTGCTGACCTTGTGGTCTGCAGCCCAACGCTGTGCCCGCTACGCCAGCAGAGCTCTCCAGTTCTCCGTTAGCTGAATGACAACCACAATCGACTGATTCATTTCCCTTCTAAGCATTTTCCTGAGTCTGCTGTTTGCTTTCTGTTGCCAGTCAATTTGGGAGAATCCCTAATGAATTAGAAAACCAGTCGATAATCACAAGGTGTTTGGGGTTTGTATTTTGTAACCCACCCCCTCCCTTTGCATGCCCCTCTTTTTTGCATCTCAAACGTTTGAAATCACCACTTTTTTCTATAATAAAAATTATATCCCCCTATATAATAATAGATGTGTTTTTCCCCCTGCTGCTGAGAACTTGGTCCTCAATTTGGTCCTCAGGCAGCCACTGTATTCTATCCTCTGCCCTGTCGTTATATGGTCAACGTACCCAAAGTTCTGGACATTTCTTAAGTAACGAAGATAATTTTAGCTTCTCCAGAGGGGGGGGCTCATGGACCCATGCTTGTCCTGACTGACACACATGATGTGTCAGCCAAAGTCCAGCTGTCCTTAAAATTTCCCACGAAACGTTTTGTGCATCTGTCGAAATTTATTTTAGTCTGCTCCCTTTCTAGAAAGCATTCCACGGGGAAACAGTAAATTTTTCAAGTGTTGTGTTTCTTTATAATATAAAACCTACTTGAAAAGACGCCACCGTGAGCTCGCTGTCCATCACGCTGTAAAGGATTTGACTGCATTGTGCATTTTAACTTTGGCTTTTATTGTAGCTGCATTTCCCACGCCTGCCAGGTGGTGGCTCCACCAATGAGCTTTTGTGTAAAACTAACAGTACTGTATTTTGTGCTGGCTCTTCCCCAGTGTATTTT
The DNA here is from genome assembly GCF_050624435.1 of Tenrec ecaudatus. NCBI lineage: Eukaryota > Metazoa > Chordata > Mammalia > Afrosoricida > Tenrecidae > Tenrec > Tenrec ecaudatus. The sequence goes on along the minus strand of NC_134543.1, from coordinate 113,556,473 downwards.
AGAAAGCCTGTTTTGATCTCTTTATTTCGTTTTTTGTGTGTTTTTTTTTTCATTTTGATTCTTTAGGATTTGATGGAACAACTTGAAAAACAGGATAAAACTGTCCGGAAACTGAAAAAACAACTGAAAGTATTTGCCAAGAAAATTGGTGAATTAGAAGGTATTTAAACACATTTTTTTTTTTTACTATTGGCATGGCTACATGGATCACCCGATTTGCTTGAGAATATGAGGAATGATAGCCTAAAAATAACTAGGTGGAAGAAATGCTTTTTTATATAGTCATAATACTTTATACAGGGAGGAAATTAATTTCTTAGATTCAGTAAATATTTGTGGAACATTTTCTATGTGCCAGGGACTGTACAGAGCAGCACAATGTAGCAGAGAGGTTTTGGGAGTGGATGCTTGAGCTGGATGGCTTGGGTTCAAATCCTGGGTCTTCCATTTGTTACCAGTTGCTTCCAAGTCACCTCCATCCCTTGGTGACCCCAGGTGTGACAGTAGAAACCAAGTGTAAGGCTTTAACTTGGGAGATGACTCAGTTTGTAAACCCCCTGTGTTCCTTTTCGTACGCTCTGATCAGTAGAAAAGCCATTTGTTATTGTACATTTTTAACAGTCTTATTGGCATATAATTCACAATGTATTCATTCAATCACAGTTTCGCATCTTTTGCCAGCTTTCTTTTGATATGCACTATTTTGATTAAAAAGAGGAGGTAGTATATTTCAAGATCTTAGGAATATCAGGCCATTGTCAATCAGGAATCAACGTCATCAGTGAAACCGCCCTGCCTACAATGTCCTTAAGCCAAACCGCATTGGTGAGGGCAATACATAGAGGAAGCAACATTAGCCCAAGGATGCTTATGCAGAGTTATATTGTGAAGTCAATGATATCCGAGTAGAAAGAAGATAAGATAGATGAATGTGACTCGGGCACTTGCTGGGTATAGTCCCTGCTCTCTGTCCGCCCTGTGCAAAGAATAAAAGTGACCAATTCTTTCAGCGTTTTTCTCCTCTTGCCCCTCTGTACTTCCCACCCACCATTATACAGAAAAACATTGCCATTCTTATAAGAGAAGTTAAAAAAGCATTGCTTTCGATATAACACACTTAAATTCTCTTGACTTAGAATAGCAACACTGCTTTCTCCTCCTGTGGATCCCCTTAGTAAAAGAGACTTTTTAGAAGGCAGCTGAGATTTATTTAGCTCCAACATTTATATGTTTTAGCAGAAGCTACACAGGTACATGGAGAGGGCCTCAAAATGTGAACTGCTTGGTCCCGTGTTCTCAGGAGCGGCTGTTGCATCTCCGTTTTTACACAGTCGAGAACATTGAGGCTGGACAGCTTCCAGAAATCAGTTAATTATTTTATCGGAGGGAAAAAAAACTGAGGACCAGACAGTGAGCGACTTACAGAGGGTTTCTCAGTCAGCCACTGGCCTGACTGGGATAGAAGCCAGCTCCTTGTGTTATACTTTTCGGCAGAATCTAGCTCATGACCATGTGTTACATGTTTGGGCTCAGTTTGCAAATCACACTGCCTCTTCGGAGTTCCCTGTCACGGCTTTGTGATGTATTCTATATGAAAATCTGGTCCTTGTGGGCTAACTCAGTTAAGCCTGGCATCCAGATCTTCCTGGTGCCAAAGTGAAGAAAACTGGAGGGAATTTTTCCTCCCACGTGTTTTCTCTTTTAGGACAAAAAGTCACACAGTTATTTCCCCCTTCGAGTATAACGAATCTAGAAACGATAAAGAGAGGTGTCTCGCTCACTCTGAAGGAAATCTGTCTACAGCAGTCCTTGGGCAGAAGGACTCCTAAGTCGCAGGTCCTTGAAACCTGGGTGGTGTCCTGGCCTATCTTCTCGGCTTTCTGTCCCCCTGCTGGCACATGTGAGCCGACATGTGTTTTCAGCAGTAGATGATTTTGCTTATCAAGGTCGTGATGAACTGACAGATTTATTCCATCTTGAGCCAATCCTCGCACTCAGGGAGAAGGACAAAGACAGAGAGTAACGTTTCCATGAAAGGGTGGCACATTGCCTCGCGGACATTGCTGCAGAGAGAAATTGTGCTCCAAAGGACGTTCCTCTCTTTGACCAATCCAGAAACGGCCTAGCTAAAGAGATCTCAGAAGGGAAGGAAAGCAAAGTATCGTTTTTCACCCCTGAACATTTCTACCATTGGGAAGTGTCCTCAAAGTTGCTGTCGGATGGGGGTTTGATACTGGTTCTTAGTGTTATTGTATAAAACACTGATGTTTCTCTCCACCAGGCGTTTTAATGCATCTTCTTCAATACCTAACTAAAGCTGTCCTCTCACTTTTCCCCCTCGGAAGTAACCTCCGTGGTTTTGGTAACTGGTGACATCGACGAATCTCACTGCGCGTCCCGTCAGTGATGACTCACAGTGGCCCCCTGTGGGTTTCCAACACTGTAACTGCTTATGGGAGTTGAAAGCCCAGTCTTTCTCCCAAAGAGCTGCTGGTGGCTTTGAACTGCCAACCTTGAGGATGTCAGTCCAACTCGTAACCACGGCACCACCAGGCCTCCTAACATAGATGAATGGGATTGTCTTATTTTGACGTCCCAGGTGCTGCCCCACTGACCCACGTGTTGTTGTATTTAAGCTGACTCCAGGAATGGTTTATGTGACACCAAGCAGCATGCGTCTTCCATTCTTGTGTAGAGGACTCACCTCCAATTCTGACTCACAGTGGCCCTCTAGGGGAGGCCCTGTGGGTTTCTGAGGCTGCAGATCTTTACAAGAACAGAAAGCCTCATCTTTTTCCCACGCAGCAGTTGGTGGGTTTGAACTGCTGACTTTAGGCTAGCAGTCCAACTCATTGGCCACTATGCTACCAGCACGCCACTCCCTTGTACAGAGAAATACACTTTGCAGTGAATCCCCCTGTCAGACCACAGCACACACGCGAGACACTAGACTAGGCAATGGGCGCTGGCTGTGCCTTGGGAGCGTCCAGTGACAGCAGGTGTTGGTGGATGGTGGTGACATTACCTAGGCCCAGTCTTCAGTATGACTAACTCCAGTGTGCAATGCTGGACCACAGGGCGGGCGACCCGTCACCGGGCTCCCTGCCACCGTCTCTGGCATGTGGTTGTGATTCATGCCCGAGCAAGCGCATTGTCAGGTACAGATGTTCGGGGTGGGGACCTCCCTGTAGAACTGGCTTCTTAGAACCAACCAGGAATTGGCCAGGGAAGTCCAAGGGAGCCCTCCAGAGCCAGCAACAAGACATGTTCTATCCCAACCTCACCTGTGTCTTACCTCCTTGGTCCTGCGGATAAAGGACTTAAAAACCTATTTTCTGGATCCTACATGTCCGCAAACACCATGAAAACTCACACGAGGGGGGCTTCTGTGCCTTCGTGGAAAATTCCATTATCTTTTCATTCATTTTTCCGTGAGCGTTCTGACGCTCCCTCACATGCTCCCTTGAGATGAATTTGGAGACTTCTGTTTAACCCTGACCACAGTTCTTGTCTCGGAGCTGCTGCCATTGATCATAAACACACACACTCAGCTGCAGTTGAATGGACCCAGCTCACAGCGAGCCCAGAGGCCACACGACATAGCAGAACCGCCCTGGTGGGCTTCCGCGACTAACTCCGTACGAGAGTAGAAAGCACCATCTATCTCCCAAGGAGGGGCTGGTGGTTTCAAACTGCTGGCCTTGCTGTTAGCAGGCCAACATATAACCGCCACACAAGAAGGATTCCATCGATTGTAGTGACCACTTTGAACTTCGGGAAGGTAGTTGTCCTGTAATGGCCACAGCTTCCCGGTAGCTGTGTGAGCGCTGAGCTAAACATACACAAAGAAGCAAAACAGACGAATAGGATTGTTGTACCTACTTAGGTGTGTGTGTGTGTGTGTGTGTGTGTGTGTGTGTGTGTGTGTGTGTGTAAATGAGGGCGTAAGAGGAGAGAGGTCTTTGCCTTTTTGAAGCATTTTACATTTTCACATCAGCTTCTCTGGAGAATTGCTGGCCTGCCATCCACCTCAACTTTTGAACCTATTGCGACGATGTATACAAAGTAAATATCCGTTTTTCTTAGTGAATGGGTTCATAGAGTTAAAAAGGAGGGGAAATCTGTTATAGCCGGGCTGCTGCTTTGTAGAATACTGGTTTTTCCTTCTGTTAATTAAAAGTCTAAATACCTTTCGCCGTTTCTGATCAGGATCCATTCATTAACCAAAAGGTGCAGTCACTAAACATTTAGGACACTCGATCTTTATACCAAATAAATGGTTAATCGTGCTGGCTGTCAGAGTGGCTTTACCGTGTACAAATCTGCCACCCGCGCACCCACGCACACACAAAAACAGGTTCAGCAGAGACAGTGAGGTCGTAAATGTGGTGCATTTCTATGGTTGTGGACTTCTCATAAGTCACAGGAAGAAAAGCCGCTCTCATCCTTTCTCCCTGGAAAACATTTTCTTCCCCCTTTTGTTTCTTCCCAAAGTGGGTCAGATGGAGAACATCTCCCCAGGACAGATCATCGACGAGCCCATCCGTCCCGTCAACATCCCCAGGAAAGAAAAGGATTTCCAAGGAATGCTGGAATACAAGAAGGAGGATGAGCCCAAACTGGTGAAGAATCTGATTCTGGGCAAGTATTCTCTGCATGGGGTGAAGGTCTGGCTCGGGCCTTCGGGGCCACCAGTCCCCAATCTTCACATGGCCCAGCCTGGCGTTGCTTGCGGGCGCCAGCACGTCCGGGTGCTTTGCAATGCTGAAAGAGTGTTCTGCCCACCGATCGCATGGTCAGGGTCCTTTCTAACCCCCATGCCGGTGGTTAGAATCCCATTTGGGAAAGGGTTACACCTCTCTTACGTTAGTGAGGCCAGATTCATAGGCGTGTTTTGAGCCAGTCTCTTTGGCGATATAAAAGAGATTAAACAAGCAGAGGTGTTGGGGGAACAGATGCCAAGCCCCAGGGGGATCTCCTAGGGAGCAGGAGACAAGCTGAGGGGACAGGACTAGCAGAGCTGGCAGGGAGGGCACCCTGAACTCAGGCTTCCTGCCTGCTCAACTGTGAGGAAATAAATGACTGTCTGTTACAGCCACCCACTGGTGGCATTTCTTATAGCTACATAGGTACATTACCGGTAAGACAGGCCCCCTCCGAAGGATCCTTTGAGACTAGAACGCTTCAGTCCTGGTGCACTTTGGAATCACCTGGGAAGCTTTGAAAGGGGACTCTGAGTGCCCCCCCACACACACACTAGACCAGTCCAATCAAAAGTTCTCGGGACAAGCCTGGCCTGTGTAGCTGTTGTGTATTTGTCTTTTTCATAAACCTCTCAATAGATTTGTAAGCGTAGCCGCACTGGAACACCACTGCTCTGGGCTCTTTAAATACTTATGTTTCATTTTTTTTTTTTTTGCTGACTTCCCCAGAAAAGTTTATCGCTAATGCGTCCGAGAACACAGGTTATTAATAGAGAAGGAACAAAACTAATCAAAGAACAGAGTCCAGCAATGGAAGAAGAAGGCTGATCAATGAAAGGGGGTGGGGTAGCGCAGTGTGAGACCCCGAGGCGGGGCGTGAGGGGTGGGGGGTGAGCAGGGAGCACACATAGCCCATAAGCTCTGCCCTGAGGAAGCTCTTAATTTTGCATAGTGTTGTTCCCTCAGCCACCACGGTGGCAGCCACGTGACTGGCAGTACCACCGATTGATTTAACGTTCCCCAGTTCACGGAATTAAACTCGGTACAGTGCGTAGTCACGCACATTTCAGCATGACCTTCGTTTTGCAAAACTAAGAAGCCACTGTGTTTTAAATACTAGCGCAGACAGAAGATTCGTGTGCTTGATGAACATTTCCCGAACTCCTACCCTGTGCCAGGCATGTCCTAGGCACTAGGTAATGGGCAAAGTGAAGTCCCTGGCCCCACCGAGCGCTTATTCCGGTGTGTGCCTGGGGGTGAGGGTGGGGGGCAGAAAAAGGCAAAACCAAAAAATATAGAACGGGTAAAAAGTGAGGGCAGGTATACCGGTTTATCTCAAGTTCTCAGGAAAGGCCCCTTTTGATCAGATGATTGCAGGGCAGAGACCAGAGGAAATGAGGAAACACTGCTGATGCCGGAGGAGAGAATATTCCGTGTAGAAACAGCCGGCACGAGAGCATGCCGCGCGTTCAACACCCGCTTGACTGGTGTCCAGTGAGCTGAGGCAGGTTGAGGTGTGTGTGTGAGGGGTCAGGCTCATCACAAAGGTGCTAGCAGACCCGGTGAGGATTTTGCGTCTTCCACGTGAGTGGGATGAGGAACCACCTACAGGCTGTTCAGAGCAACCGTGACATCATGTGATTTACATTTTCTTAAAGAATCGCCCTGGTTGCTGTGTGGGAAAGTGTGCTCTTGGGGAGCAAGGAGTGGATCGTGGAGATGGGGTGGAAATAGAGGGACAGGGTGGTGGGGGCCTAAAGGAGCGAGGAGAATTGTTGAGAAGTGATTGGGTTCTGGAGGTTCGCCAACAGGATTGGCTGATAGATGAGATGAGGATGTGAAAGAAAGGGTCACACATGAGGACACAGTTTCCAGCTTGCAAAACGGAAAGACTGGAGACTGGAGCGACCTATTTGACGGAGATGGGTAACTACCGGAAAGCAGGTTCCGTGGGGAACCGGAGTTTGGTGTGGGATAGGCACAGGGATGGCAGAAGGCAGTCGCTGCATGAGTGTGAAATTCCAAGGAAGCGGAGAGCAGGAACTACGACACCGGAAGTCATCCCAGTACAGACACCTGAGGTTCCTATGTTCCCATCCTCAGGGATTTCTCCAGGCAGTGAGCTATGAAGGTATCTTTTTTTAACGTGACCTACTTACTCTGAATAATTGGACGTTTACGTGATCACGGTGCTTTTATATCTCTCAAAAGATTCCTCATGAAATGTTTCAACGTTACATAAGATCACTTTTCTTTTTCTTTCTTTTCCAGAACTGAAGCCACGTGGCGTAGCCGTCAACTTGATTCCAGGGTTGCCGGCATACATCCTGTTCATGTGCGTTCGACATGCTGACTACCTAAATGATGACCAGAAAGTGAGGTCGTTGCTGACATCCACCATTAACAGCATCAAAAAAGTACTGAAGGTCAGTTCGCGGTCAATGGAATCCTCGGAGTGGATATTCATGGTGATGGGATCTGTACAGATACAGGGTTTTCCGTTCTTTAGACGAAAGTGTCCTGTCTTAGCGGCTAGCATCCCTTGTGAGCTGCATGGACCTTGCAATGCGAATATTTACCTGCTTTCAAAACAGGGTCCAAATTGAACACAAATAAAGAGTACTCAGGTATAATTGCCCTGAATTATAAAGCGAATTGTTTCTTCGCAGACAGAAGTCATCTGCTTTGGGGATCTGCCTGAATCAGAATTGGAACTGTTTAGAGGAGTCAGTGTGAGCAATACATAGGGAATAATATGATACCATCACAGTAAATATTAGGTGGGCTCAGTTACACCTGGCAGACTCCTGGAGCCCGTTCACAGGAAAAGGAATGACTGATAAACCCCGAACGTTTGCCTTCCACCTTTGCTCCGTATTCTTCTCCAGCTACCCCCCAAATTTGCCTTGTTAACCTGAAGTGCCTGCTTCCACGTGCACAACAACACACGGGTCTTAAAGAGCCCCGTGATGTAACAGAGCCGCGGAGCCCACATCATCGCTGACTCATCCTGCGTGATCCACCTGGTGACACTCAGCACAAGCGAACGAGTGATGTGCTGGCTTTTCACTCCGCTGTTTCTGTGAGGATCTGAGATACGGGGCACGCGGGACCCCACCCCAGGAGAACTTTGAGGCTGGAGCTGGGCGGAGAGCTGCCTCCCTCTGATGCCGTCAGTGGTGGGTCGTGGTCAGTCCCATGGTTCAGCACACGCTCAGCGGGACTGCGTAGACGGGAGCGACTGAACCGCAGCGTTTTGGATACTTTGCCAGTAAAAGCTGATGGGTGTCTTCCCAATTAACTTGCTCACTTTTTTAAAAAAATGTTTTAATGCTGTATTGCACTTAAAGTGTAAGTTTTGTGACTTCTCCAGTCAACTCCTACCCCAAAAGACAAGAAAAACCAAAGCGTCAAGTTTCTTTCCCTCGGGTCTTCATTGAAGACGACAGCGATGTGGGGCAGCTCTGATACCACTGAGAACGTGCGTTTGACTGACGTGCCTCGGCGTCTTGCATACCTGTTTTGGTTTTAGTGACAGATTTTCCTCATCTGGGCTGGAAAGCAGCACACCCAGCCAACTGTATCTAGAAAATGTGTCATCGTTTTTATGTCCAGCAAGTAATTTTTATTTAGATACCTTTGCATCGAACCTAATGGCTTTCCCACTGACATAAGAAAAAGAATAAAATTGATGGACACTTTAATTTTGACCAAATTTAGTTTGTTCGCTGTAAAAGCATTATTGTGGAAAATGTAATGTAGTGACTCTAATCAGCATTCGGGTTTTAGATTTCTTTTTTTAATCACTGAAAATGACCTTTTCCCCCTACCCCTTGATTTACTTATTATGCTTTGTTTTTATTTAAAATTTTTTTACTTATTATGCTTCTTAAATTTAAAAAAAATACACAAAAAAAACTCTCTCCCTCACTGACACAAATAAATAATATTGCATAGTATTTCATTAAACTCGTGTAGGAAGTCTATCAGGGAGGCTACGTGTCTTATCCCTATTGTACAGCAGAAGAACCCCAGGCTCAGGGACGGTAAGTGGCTTTCTCTGGGCCACGCCCCTAGTGCGTGGCAAACGTTCCTGAGTTTAGATGAGCGGAGTCTTGATGATTTTTTGTTCCCACTTAAAGGGAAGTTAGCATCAACCAAGTGAGTGGGTATCACTTGTCTACTGGCAAGCGAATGGATGCCCAGCAAAGTAGCGAGCAGACAAACCATGAACCCGGTATAGCTGGCGTTCTGGCAGCGGCGATGTGCCTTTTGCATCTGCCGTGTGCTTTGCTTTTGCACGGGCTTACCAGGGCAGCCGAGAGAATGGGCTCTCTGGTGTCTGTTTAGGTTTTTCTTCGCCTTCTTCATTTTATTTCCCTGAGGCAAAAAAGCACATTTCGACTTACTCTCTGTTTCAGAAAAGAGGTGATGATTTCGAAACGGTCTCCTTCTGGCTTTCCAACACCTGCCGATTTCTGCACTGCTTGAAGCAGTACAGCGGAGAAGAGGTGAGTAAACCCTGACACCGTCCGCGCGTTCCCTGCCCTGTTTTAGGACAGGGTTCAAATGCTGAGATGCTGAACTGTGTTCTGCTTCAGTAACCCTAGATCAGAGGTGGCATCAAAGTCCAGAGCTCCGTTCGGCCCCCACTATCTCCGCAGTAACTGCGGGGTGGGGAGAAACAGTGTCTTCCCTCTGAGACTGTGTGTTCTGCGAACCTGCAGGAGAGAGGAGGTGAACACTTGTCACTGAGAAGTGACGGAGTGAAGCTTGTGGTCACTATGATGAAGTGGGCTAAAAAAAATAACAGTCTAGAAATACTGACCCAATTTGAAGAGATGTATTGATTTAGGCTTGTCACATATGTTAAAGGTGATCTTTTGGGATATTGATTTCCCCCCAAATCTTTATTGATTGTGTTTGTAATAATGTCCTCATCAGTGGTTTCATAGACTTCGAAAATGATGTAGAACATTAATAATGACTATTTAATATGGGCGCAGTATGTGCCTAACAGCATTTAACACACAAATTTGCCATTTAATTCTTACCACGTCTCTGTGAAGTAGGACTCATTCACCTGGTTTTACAAATGAGACCATTGAAGCTCAACAGTGTCTATCAGTTTGCCCAAAGCGACTCAGCCAGAAAGTGCAGATTCTGGGATTCTGGGTCTGTCTGCCACTGAGTCCCAGCCCCTGCTCTATGCCTTCCTTCCCCAAACTCAGCACAGGCAGGCAGAGAAGCTGAGCACCCAGTTTATGGGGGAAAGGACTCTCTGGCAAACGATGAGAAACACAAAGGCAGCCAGGTGGAGTCCCTGAGCAGACAGGACCAGAATCTCCACGGCACCGCAAAGGATGGATGTCCTGTCAGGACACTCAGTAGGTTGTAGGGCGGCAGATGCTTGTATATGGGCAGAATCCATGACATAAGCGTGAAGTTAACTGTTAAAATACCGAGTGGCTGGGTGAAAGGGCGCTCTATTTGTAACACACTGCCCAAAGGATTCCGACTCAAGTCTAGGCGTGGCTCCCATGAAGGATAGTGAATGTCTGATTATTTCGGCAGTCTTTGGGGAACTTGCTCAATTTTGGGAAGATCACGCCCCTTGGGCATAGTTTTATGAACTAGAGTGTTTAAAGGCTGAGGTGAAGACATTAAGCACAGCAGATCATTTCATGTTTGTCAGTCAGCCTGCTGATTCATCAGTATAAGCACTCATTCGTGCTGGCTTGGGAAGTTCAGATAGGATTGAAAGGCAGTAGGGAGTGGAAGGGGACTCTGACGGACACCAGCATTTGAGGGCGGCTCCCCTGGCATTTCTGTGGGAGCTGGGTGGTCTGGGACCACTGGACGGGAGGAGCCTCTAGTAAGAGGTGTTAGCAGAGGCCCCGCGCCTGGCTCAGGGAAGTTCATAACTGGGGGGGAAGACAGAGAAGAAGCTTCCCCTCCTCGGAGAAAGTTGGAAAGAGCACGGGGCGGTGGATCAACCTGCAGAGTGCTCAGCGGAAGAGACGCTCGGCTCACGCATAGCCTTCTTAACGCTACCTTCCGACCCTAGGGTTTTATGAAGCACAACACATCTCGCCAGAACGAACACTGCCTCACCAATTTCGACCTGGCTGAGTACCGGCAAGTGCTGAGTGACCTGGCCATTCAGATCTACCAGCAGCTCGTCAGGGTGCTCGAGAACATCCTGCAGCCGATGATTGGTAAGCCCGTGGCCCTGGCGCGCTGCAGTCTGCCCATGGGAAATGGCCTCCGGCAGCACATGTTTGGGAGCCAATGTAGTCCCATAGGAAGGAGCCAGGGTGGTGCAGTGGGTTATGCATTGGAGTGCTAACCGCAAGGTCAGTGGTTCAAACCCACCAGCTGCTCCTCAGGAGAAAGGCCAGGCTCCAGAAAGATTTACAGTTTGGGAGACCCTGCTGCTCTGTTTCATGGGGAGCTGGAATTAATGGTTGTGGGATTGGGTTTGGTTTCATGCTGGAGAAGATCAAGTATTAAGGGAACGTAGGTGGGCCTAAAAGCTGCTGAGGATGCCCAGAAACCCAGGCACGGCCAACAGGGGATACATCAAAATCTCACCTTCGACGTGCCCCGCTCCTAATTCAAACTCAGTGCCACCGAGTCGATTCTGACGCAAAGCGACCCTTACAGCGACCACCTGGAACTGCCCCCGGGGGTTTCCCACACGGGAACTCTATGACAGTAGAAAGCCTTCTCTCGCTGCCATGGCACACTGGTAGTCTCCAACGGCTGGCCTTGCAGCTAGCCACCCAGTGCATCCCCACCGTGCCACGAGGGGGGACCTGTTTTAAGATCGGGCTGTGCTTTATGCTCCGCGGTAGATCGCATTCCTTGTGTTGCTTTCTTAAAGGTTTGGACAGAATGAGTGAGTAGATTGAAGGGAGTGCTTGAGGAAAGCTGCATTTCCGTCTCTCTGGGAGGACACTAGCGTAGGCTTCCTGGTGTGGAAGTTGTTGTCCTTCGGTGCCATGGCGACTGTGGGCACAGCGCAAGGGAGCCCGCCCGGTCCTGCACCGCCCTCACGTGGTGGGTCCCGGTATTGCAGCAGCCGCGCCCATCCAACTTGTCAAGGCGCCTCCTCTTTTGGGGCAGCCCCTCCTTCTCTAAGGACTGGCCTTTCTGACATCATGTCGGAATTCCCTGGATCGAGCCTCGCCTTCCTTTCCTTCAGGGGGCATTCTGGCAGAGTTCTGTGAGCGGTCCGTGGTACTGTCGGTGTTCTTCTCTTTAAGAAACGCCCGCTCTTCTTCCATCTTTCTTAGCGCACCTTTCACCTGCAGATGAGGTGGCCAAGAACTACTCTGGCCTGGGCCAGGCACACCTTATCCTCAGTCACCCCCTTGTTTAAAGAGGCCCTGGGCCGCAGAGTGTCCCCCTGTGCGATGCGCCATTTGACCTCCGCACTGCTTCCTCGGCCCCCATTTAAACTGCGGGGTTAGGAATGGGTGCACTGTGCCCTGGAGTGAACTCGCTGCCGAAGAAAACAAAACAGAGCACACCTGTGGCTGAGTCGCTGGGCACTTCAGCTCCGTAGGTTTGCCTGGCCACCACCTGTCCAGAAGCAGCTCTCCAAGAGGTTCTATGGAGAAGCCGCTCCACACTGAACCGGACACCTCCTGGACCCTGGGAATGGTTCAAGGCAGTTTGGTTAAAGGAGCCGAGCCTTATGTTCAGGACAGCTGTTGGGTGCCTGGGGGGTAGGTAGGGGTGACTACCTGGGTGCTCGGCTAATTGTGTGATTCCACGCGCCTCTCCCGAAATGCGTGCGCTCGCCCTGGGTGTTAATTTATGTACTGTACCCTCCGCGTGCCTCTGGAATGGGAAAGGAGGTTAGACGTATGAGATGGGGGGGGGGGGGGCACAGACACACTGCAGGCTCTTAATTCGGAATATATTGAGTCAAAAGAAACCATTTTTTTATGTTACCAATTTCTTATGATCAAGCATATTATCAACAGGCTCTTCACGCTAATCCCAACCCCTTTCCTTCCCAGCCACGCTTTCCCTCCTCACCCCTGGCACCCCACAACATCATCATTTCCCTCCTGTGGGCTCAGTCCAGGGAGGCTGAAGCTAGCCCAAAGCCAACTGCCAGGGAGGAGCCCAGGATGGGAGCCCACACTAATGTGCTGGGCCACACTAATGCGCTCTCCCACCACCTGTCTACTCTCAGGACATTGACCTTCTTGCTATTTGATGGGTCTGTCTCTGGGGCCCAAATATCTTTCATGCACCTCTCTCCAAACCCCAACTAAGATAGCACACGTGTGTGTTATTGAAAGGCCTCTTGTGGAAACCGCGCCGGGCATACTTTGCATTTCGTGGTGATTGCCCCATTTAAGAGTCATTCCTTCGCTCCTATTTAAAATCCAGAGCTCCTCATCCTGTGACATCCCTCGTCCCTCTATTGGTCCCCTGTTTTCGGAGACTCCAGATGTATGTGCGTACGTGAGTGTGGCCGCGTGCACGCACATGACAACGGGCGTTAACCGTGGGTCTCCTCTTAGTCTCAGGCATGCTGGAGCACGAGACGATCCAGGGCATGTCCGGGGTGAAGCCCACGGGGCTGAGGAAGCGGACCTCGAGCATCGCGGACGAGGGCGCCTACACTCTGGACAGCATCCTCCAGCAGCTCGGCTCCTTCCACTCGGTCATGTGCCAGCACGGCATGGACCCCGAGCTGATCAAGCAGGTGGTCAAGCAGATGTTCTACATCGTGGGGGCCGTCACCCTGAACAACCTGCTCCTGCGGAAGGACATGTGCTCCTGGAGCAAAGGCATGCAGATCAGGTGAGCCAATGTCCACCCCCTGCCGGCCTCGTGTGGCAGAGAGCCGGCTACTGGCTGGACGTCAGTGCACCCAAAGTCCCCTGCCAAGCAGCGGAGGAAGACCTGGCTTGGCGCCACTTTCTCTGGTCCTGGCAGGGCGCCTCTAGCTCTTTTCGGCAGTTACTCCTTGCCCGGGCCTGCCAATGGGCTCTTCTCGTTGCTTGGTGGGAAACCTTGCACCCCTGAGAAGGAAACTTGTGCCGGTGGCGGGAAAATGCACTAGGATAACTGTTTCCCGCCTTTGGGTCTGCAGTTAACAAGGAGCAAAATATCCGACTATCAAGATGCCTAGTACATCTTGACAAAATGACTCTCTGCACCGATGGCAATAGGAACAAATTTAGCACCTGTTTTACCAGCACTTAACATATGCCCTCTCCGATTTTTTTTTCCGTAAACCCAACCAAACCAAACTCAATGCCAATCAAGACCCTTTTTGACTGACAGTGACCCTAAGGACAAGGTGGGTCCACCTTGCTCCTGTGGGTCTCTGAGAAGGCGACTCTTGACAGGAGTAGAAAGCCCTGTCTCTCCCACAGAGCAGCTGAGTGGGTGTGCATGCATGTGTGTGTGTGTGTGTGTAACTGCTGCTGAACTCAGTTGTCTGCCCAACTCCTCCTCCCGAGCATAACCTCATTATGATAATTTATCATTTTATTTTTGCAAATACTTATTTTAAAGCAGCTAGAAGAATCGCCGGGAGGTGGTGGGGATGGGTAGGGTGGGGGAATCTCTCCTACCAAAGTCTTTACGCTACTCAACCTCAGAAAATTGTGGCATTCTGTCCACGTTTTCCCTTCTGACCCAAATTCAATTTCCTACTTCCCTTCAGGAAGTATAATTGAAGTATAGTTGGATTTCTCCAACATAGACTCCCAAACTTATTTGGCTTACCCCGCCACTTTTTCAGGGGGGAAAAATGATTGCTCCTGGCAATTAAAACCATTTGTCCTAGATCCCAAAATCCAGGCTAGCAGGTAGGTGTGTGCTTTCGCAGCCCCTCCAGGGCGGATGGCCCACAGAGGGAAGCACGGCGCTGTAGACTTTGCTCATCACTATGAAGTTACCTGTGGTCACGTCACAGTGCCTTTTACTTGCCTGACTTCTAAATTATGACCACGTGGCCATTTCCTTCCGTCATATTTGGAGACCACTGTCACTCAAGGATCCCCTTGATCCCCGAGGGCGTGGTGGTCACACATCTCGTTGGTTACCACAAGGTCAGCAGTTCAAAACCACCAGCTGCTCCGTGGAAGAAAGATGAGACTTTCTAGTTTCCTAAGGAATCACAGACTCGGAAACTCACAGGGGCGGTTCTACCCTGTCCTGTAGGGTTGCCGTGGGTCAAAATGGTCTCGACGGCAGTGAGTTTGGTTTGGTTTGGTTGGGTTGGGTTGGGTTGGTTTGGTGGTGCTGTGTGTAAGTACTAAGCTAGTAGATGTGAGGTTGGTGGTTTAAGCCCACCAGCTGCTCCTCTGGAGAAAGACGAGGCAATCTGTGCCTGTAAGTATTGAATCTCAAATATATATGCGTTTAAATCGACTCGAAGGCAGTGGGTGTGGTTTGCTCACTGGATTGGCCAGCTCATGAGACCTCAGCTGCTGCAAAGTTGCTTTGTCTTGCTCCTTGTCTGTCTGTCTTTCAATGACTTCTCCTCACTTGTCTTTCTCTCCTTCCATTCCCGAGCTGTCCCCGGGCCAGGATCTCCTCTGCCTGGCTCCTCCCCAGGCAGAGCGTGGGCCCGAGATCCACGTGGGGAGCCGATGTTTCCGTTCACTGACTTAGCCTTTGCTGTAAGGAAGAGAAAGTACTTCAATGTTCATTGATCCGCACCGATCAAAAAGAACTCGTCGCTAAACCAGAGAGGCATTATGAAGTGTGTCCTGGTGGGCTGATCCACCAGGCCACAGCCAGATTGTGTGCGCTGTTCGGCTCAATAGCAAGCTTTCTTTCTTTTTTTTTTTTAAATTAAAAAAAATTTTTAGCAAGCTTTATTTCATACTGTGTGTTACGGTGACTCCCAGGTCAAGTCCCTCAGTTAAAGAATATTCCCGAGCCATTTAATCTTACATAATCATGATGATAAGCCTCCAAGCTATTTATAATGGTACAATTTCAAGCATAGCTGATGAGATCTAAGGAAACTGAACAAAAATACTGCCTGTCATTTTAGCATAACATCCTGACAAGGCCATGCCAAAAAAAATTTGAAGACGTTTTGACAATGTTCAGCAACCTGGTCTTCTTCCTCTCGCCGACTCTTCTTGGCACAGGTACAATGTCAGTCAGCTGGAGGAGTGGCTGCGTGACAAGAATCTGATGACCAGTGGGGCGAAGGAGACCCTGGAGCCTCTCATCCAAGCTGCTCAGCTCCTGCAAGTGAAGAAGAAGACCGACGAAGATGCCGAGGCCATTTGCTCCATGTGCAATGCCCTAACTACTGCCCAGGTAAAGCGATGGCCTGGGGGGAATGGGTCGCCGCTTAGCACACCCAGTCGGTGGCACAGCCAAGGGGTGGCGTACTGATTACCTTTGTTCGCGGCTGGCTTCCTCTGGGCCGGAGAAGCCGGGTATGCCTCTGCACTCGGAAGACTGGAGCGTTGTCCAGAATGCCACACACCCCGTACTCGTTACAGAGAGAGACTAGTGCCCACACTGCTCGGCCATGTCCCAGGCTCTGAGCTACAGCCACCAACAAAGCAAAATCCCTGCTTGCATGAGGTGGGGTACATAAAGTGTCTATCCCAAAAAACATTTGAAAATGGCATGATTCTTGCGGCTTCTCTTTTTTCAAAGACTGATGATCCTTGTTTCCTTTCCATGAAACACCGGATGGGGGTCTGCTCTCCAGGCCCCACGTGGTGCAGTGAGATCCTTCAACAAGGAGCATGCAGTCTGGTGGGGAAGACAGAGCTGGGCCTAGCTGATGCATCATATTCAGTCTGGCACATTCTAGAGTAGAGGAATAGGTGTGACGGGAACTCAGGCGTGACAACTGTCTCGGTTCAGAGCAGGATCCGAGCAAAGTCAGCTAGACGATGAAGGGCGTCACGAACTTGAGGCGTGGAATCCTTGGAAGACAGGGGCAACAGCACGAAGCAGGGCCAGGCACGAATGAGCCCCTTTTTCGTTTTCTTTTGCCTGGTTATTTTCTGTTGATTCCTGGACTTCTTTACTATTTGTCCCGTATCTTAGAACACGGAGCTCTCCAGGTTAGCCCCAAATTGCAATCAGAACCCAAATTAGGAGAGAGTCAGAATCAGGATTTGCAGCTTCAAAATGCTGAATTCCTAGTTCCATAACCCTTACTAAGAATACAGCACAATTACATTACTGTGTTATAGTTTTAAGCCCCTCCCATCCCTCATGTCCACCAATCATGCAAAGTCAGAATACAATTCATTTAGCGAATTTTATTTCACAAAGGTCCTACATCTTTAAACTCCTAATACTCGCTCCTGATTCAGTAATTCCTCATAGGCATGATAAACATTCCCACTTTCTAGTCCACATCTCTCTGGGGTTTGATTTCATCTTTGCCACTCGATCAGCACTGCCCAATTTAATTTGAAAAAGTTTTTCTATTTTAATTTAAATTGAAATGGTCACATCTGACTATGCCTTAAAAATGGAAATATCTTTCCACTTTATTTTCTACCTTATTTTAATAATGATTTAATTAGATATAATGATTTTACCCCCAAAAAATGATTTGATGCTTTAAAAAATTCAAACATTTATTTATTGGATACCTGATCTGTACCATTCTGGGTCTCTCTATGATACTTTTTTCTTCTTAAATAATTCTATTGCCATATAATTCACATACCGTATGATTTAGTGGTTTAAATATGTTTAAAAGTTGTGCATCCATCACCACAATCAATTTTAGAACATTGTTTTAATTCTTGTATCCATTGTTATTGGCTTCCATTCCCCCTTCAAGTTCCTTTGCCATAACCCTGAGAAAGTATCAGTCTAATTACTATCTCTATAGATTTTCCTATCTTGAATTTCATATTAAGAAAACCACACAGAAAAGATCCCCAACAACAACAGAATAAAACACAGAAAACCCTCAATCCAGGAGACAGCAGAAAATAACAAAAAGTAGAACAAGTTAAAAATGGGTCAAAAGGGGAAAGCAGTGGTAAAATGTGACATTTTCGCCAAGGTGTAGTAATCTGCTTGCCAACGCACTCTGAGGACAAGACGGTTCGCATCTTTGGTCAGTTAACTGAGGGAATTCCCTGTGGGCGCCCTGTAATGGGTTTGGGACGTTCACTGTCATCCACAGCCTTCTGCAAACCAGGTGCTCTGATTTTAGGCTCAAAGACAGTTCCCTGTCAGCTCCCATCCAGCTCTGAGCATCGAGGTTCCTGCTAATAATCCTGGGACCCCACGGCAGGGGTGTTACTCGCCCTCGTGAAGGAGCAGGGGCACATTGTGAGACCTGGTTGGTCTCAGATCAGGACTTGCAGTTAAGTGCAAGCTCAGAGTGCATTTGTGTACCTCTGGTCTGTGTATATCGCTGGTCTCTTTTAGGGGGAGCGTTTCAGTGTCTTGATAAATAATATAAATAACCTCTATGAGACATTTGGTAATTCTAGGAACACCATTAATCAATTCAGTGGTATAAAACTTAAAATACTACTGAGAAAAGGAAAATATATGTGTGTAGAAAACCTTTTTAGACTAAAATGCGTAAAATATTCACTTATACCATTTTAAAATGTGTGACTGAGCATTATTTAAGAAAGCAATGAGAGTTGGACACAGGGCAAAAATTACTATACTGCTCCTTCACTACGGCCAAACTGTGTCTCTCAGCGGCTTTTAAAGCCCTTCCTAGCCTCTAATTAATTGGTTCATTTTAAAGGCCTTTGTTATTATTTAGTTATAATAAGTTATCTTTTGCAAAAATATGATTTCAAAGAACTAAGATTTAGTTCCTCTATTTTTAACTCTCGCTGGAAATGTGCCACTTGAAGCGAGATGAGCCAATTGCCGAATGCCATCCAAGCATATATGGAAAGTAGAATGTGTAATGTACAGACAATAGTAAATGAACACTGAGGACACTGTTGGCAATTGCTGCTTTGGGAGGCGCGCGGTTGGGGGTGGAGGCATGTTTCATGTGGCATTCTCCCAAATCTATCCTGTCTCTCTAAAACTCATACAAAGACTACATACGTGTGAACACTTAGGTAATCAAAGGTAAACCTGCCCTCCCAACCTGCTCCCTCTCCCGTCTCCCTGAGTAGAGCCGATGAATGTGTGTGCAGGCGCCTGCCCTTCCCCCCATCCCACCCCACCCCGCATCAGTGGCTCCCCGGGTGCATTTGCTGATGTGCTAAGATCTGCGACCATCTCATGTCTTACAGATTGTCAAAGTGCTGTTTTTGTATACTCCAGTAAACGAGTTTGAAGAAAGAGTCTCCGTATCATTTATTCGCACTATACAGGTAAGAGCTGTTCCCCCATCTCCACCTACCCCTGCCTCTTGGGGTTATGAATTGGGCTACGGACCACAGGATCAGCAGTTCAAAACCACCAGCTGAGAGAAGGGTGAAAATGTCTACCCTGTGTGGGAGGCCTGGTTGGGCATGATCAAGGGTAAGGTAACCAAGAGGAATTGCTGAAACCCTGGTGAGCATGATAGTCGGATAGGAGGGAAGTCAAAGGAAATAGAGGAAAGAGCTGGGAGACAAAGGGCATTTATAGAGGTCTAGATGAAGACATGTACATATGTAAATTTATATATGAGGTTGGGGAAATAGATCTATGCGCCTATATTTATAGGTTTAGTATTAAGGTAGCAGAAGGACATTGGGCCTCCACTCAAGTACTCCCTCAATGCAAGAATACTTTCTTCTATTAAATTGACATTTTATGTTGCTCACCTTCCCAACACAACCGCTGAAGACAAAGCTGATGAATAAGCAAATGTGGTAAAGAAAGCTAATGGTGAACGGCTATCAAAAGATACAGTGTCTGGGGTCTTAAAGGCTTGAAGGTAAACAAGCGGCCATCTAGCTCAGAAGCAACAAAGCCTACATGGAAGAAGCACACCAGCCTGTGCGATCACGAGGTGCTGAAGGGATCAGTTATCAGGCATCAAAGAACAAAAAATCATATTGTGTACTCACCCCCATGATATGATTGCTGAAAACAAATGGGTGCATAAGCAAATGTGGCGAAGAAAGCTGATGGTGCCTGGCTTTCAAAAGAGATAGTGTCTGGGGTCTTAAAGGCTTGAAGGTAAGCAAGCGGCCATCTAGCTCAGAAGCAATAAAGCCCACATGGAAGATGCACACCAGCCTGTGTGATCACAAGGTGTTGAAGGGATCAGGTATCAGGCATCATCAGAACAAAAATTCTTACCATAGTGGCTGAGGGGTGGGAGTGCGGAGTGGAGACCTAAATCCCATTTCTAGGCCGCTGGACATCCCCTTACAGAAGGGTCTCAGGGAAGAGATAACACAGTCAGGGTGCGATGTAGCAACAATGAAAAATACAACTTTCCTCTAATTCCTAAATGCTTCCTCTTTCCACAATCATGATCCCAATTCTACCTTGTGAGTCTGGCTAGACCAGAAGATGTACACTGGCACAGATAGGAACTGGAAACATAGGGAATCCAGGGTGGTTAATCCCTTCAGGACCAGTGGTGTGAGTGGCGATACTGAGAGGGTAGAGGGTGAGTGGGTAGAAAGGGGGACCAATTACAAGGATCTACATGTGACCTCCTCCCTGGGGGACGGACAACAGGGAAGTGGGTGAAGGGAAATGTCAGACAGGACAAGATATGAAAAAATAATAATTTATAAATTATCAAGGTTCATGAGGGAGGGGGGAGTGGGGAGGGAAGGGAAAAATGAGGACCTGATGTCAGGGGCTTAGGTAGAGAGCAAATGTTTTGAGAATGATGGGGGCAATGAATGTACAAATGTGCTTTGCACAATTGATGTATGCATGGATTATGATAAGAGTTTTATGAACCCCCAATAAAACGATTTAAAAAGAAGAAGAAAATATCCACCCTTATAGAGCTATAGTTGGAAACTCACACGGTCAGTTCTACCCTGTCCTGTAGGATTACTGAGTCAGAATTGATTCAATGGCTGTGAAGTTCGTTTGTTTGTTTGTTTTAGCTTATTCATCAATGTACTCTTTTGAGTGGAAATGTTTTAAGTGATTAAAAAGTAGTGTGTTTTTAATCTGTGATTTGTTTATCTTATTTTTTATAATATATTAGCTTTTTCAATAACAGCTTATTGGGGAGGTTGAGTGCTTTGAAAGCAAAGGGAAACATTCTCTACTAGTTGAGGCTTTTTTTGATAGTATTTTGGACCGAAAAAAAAAAAAAAAGCCCATGTAGAGTCAGGGAATTAATGCCATGCTTGACTCTTCTTCTTTCAATCTTCCCAGGTGCGTTTGAGGGACAGGAAAGACTCTCCTCAGCTGCTCATGGATGCGAAACATATCTTTCCTGTCACCTTCCCCTTTAACCCATCCTCCCTGGCGCTAGAAACCATCCAGATTCCAGCCAGCCTGGGCCTGGGATTCATTGCACGGGTCTGAAATGGAAGTCCAGGCAAATATTGACAATGCATTTCTTGCCTGAAATAAGATCCCATCCTTCCAAGTAAGCTACTGAAACCACATTTTTAAAGATCAAGCTCTGATTATCTCCCAAACGAGGGTATTAACTGGAAATCTCCTGAAAAAGGCTCTCCTCACCTGTATTACCTTGTCGAGCACCCCCCTCCCCCGAGCAGCTAGGTCTTCCACGTTTACACACAGGTGAAGGAAGGAAGGAAGACGGAGGGGGAGGGCGGGAGGAAAAACGTGTCTACAGCCGCCAGCATTTATTTTAGATCCTTAGTATTGCATCTAAATGGTACAAAAACATAAATTCCATAGTCAGCTGTTGCCTGCACAGAACCAGTTAAGGAGCCTCCTTGGAGCCCTAACAGAATAACTGGAAGAGCGATCACTACTGAGCACGCCTCCGTCTAGGAGTCCGTTCTGTCGATACTGTCAAACTGGAGAGAAGAAATAAACGGGGAATATGTAAAGTACTTGGTCAAGTAACTTCCTTCTCTGGGTCGCTGCTGAGAGAGCTACGGGAAGAGCCGTAACATGGCTGTCCGTCTGTGCGGTGGTTCTCTGAGCGTTTCACGTTGCTGCTACGGGCCGTGGTCTTGAGAACGTAAGTGGCATTCTGATCAGGCAGAAAACATTTCTGGGCCGTCTCTGTTTACAATTCAGTCAGATCACAGTTTGCCTGGACTGTGTGCAAGTACCTACCGGCTCGCCTGGCGAGGACACAGACACTGACTGGACGTGGTGTACTCACCTGACATGAAGTTTGACCGTCGGGGGTCGGGTTGATTAGACAAAGTGGCTACTGTGGATGTCATTATTTATTCAGGATGCATTATGTGATTTGCTCAATAACTTTGCCCGGTGGGTATCACATCCGGGTACAGTGTTCTGTGAAGTGACTTATTTTTCCATTTTCAGATTTGATTCCTGCAGTGCCCATTCTCAATCTTAGTGGGTTTCATTTCTTCCTCTATTTATTAAGAATCAATCTGTCACTTCTAGAAAGGATCATTGAAATACTGATGATTCAAATCTGAAGACCTTGGTTATCCTAACAGGTTATGCAAATGAAGGTGTAGCGTAGATATTTAATTATGATTCCGTTTTCATAGGCTGTAAGTGTTCTCAGATACCACTAGATACTTTAAAGAGCATCATATTAGAAATACTTTAAGAAGACATATATGAAATATAGAAGATTGTTGAATTTTACAGAGGATTTGGCTCCCTAAGAGCCAGATTCTGTTAAGTTTCCATTCTGAAATTCTAATTAAACAGACTCCCTCCCTTCCCTGCCCCCCACCCCAGGGTCTCATACAACAAATCATCAGGTTGTGCAAAAGCAAATCATTAGTTTTCATTAGAAACTCGGGTTCAGCATTATAATCATAGGTTTATGTCATTTAACTGTTATCTGTGTGCAATATGTCGGGAGAATCAAACCCTTCCAAGCCTCTGATAAAGATTCTTAGATGGTAGACACTGCCTTTCTCCTTATTTGGGCCTCATTTTCCCTGTCTTTAACATGAGAGGCTTGAGTAGCTGCTTCCTGGCATCGCTGTCCCCGTAAAGCCTCCCCTCTCAGATCCCAGAGCAGCAGGCTGCAGTTACAGAAGAAGTACGCCCTCTGCTGGACAGACCAGTATCGGGGACCTGTTCAAAGGGATTCTAGAAATACAAACTCCCAGGTTTCTAGTCGCCGTAAGCTTACCTAAGTGGTTAAGGAGGCCCCTATATTTTTTATTATTTGAATATGAATGAATGCGGTAGGTGATTATTACCGTATCATGTACTGATCTATTTTGTTGACTATTTGTATTTATTTGCAAAACCAACCCCAAACACTACTGATTCGATCCAAGTGTCTCCCTTTTCCCTGGTTGGCAATGCGGTTTTCAGGGAACAATTGGGCTTCTAATTGAGGTGACTACTGAATGTGGCCTTGTGCAACAGAGATGGGGATTGGGTGAAGGAGCTGCTAGCAAAAACAGAGGGGGGAGGGGGGTGCAACCACGATGTAGGCTGCCCACCTCACACATGGAAACTCTCCAAGACCCTTGCCCCAGCTTGATCTGATCTAGTAGATCAGGCCTTCAAGACATCAATGCTACAGACAGATCATACCCTGAAGCCTCTCCGGCCCGGGTCTTCCCTCCTGTTCCCTGGGCACCCCGTGGCATGCTAGAGCCCTGCTCTGTACTTGTGCCCCATGCCAACTCTATAAACACAAAGGTCTGCCTTCCCAGGGTTCCCACTTCCTCCAAGACCTGCCTCGAACCGCAGACTCTTTCATTTCCCAGTAACCTGGACAATGTGCATTGTGACTAGCTTGCGCTGTGGGACCAAGGCCGTGAATGACTGCATTGCTTCCCCGAGGATGCAATGATGCGCTGCTCGCCTGGGATGCTTGGCCATTCGGAGCACTGTTCACGCCACCTTCTGCCCAGCTGTCGACCAGCTCCGTCAGCTTCCTCCAGCTCTCTGCACCCAGTCCCTCTTCCTCCCCTCAGCTGAATCACAGAGCCCACCACCCACCACGTGCTGCTCTTTGAAGGTAGGTGGGTGCTGTCTAGTCTCAGTGCCCTGCTGGCTTTCCTACTGTCGTGCCTGCCAGTCACACTTTGCACAAGTTCTCACCATTCTCTGCAAAACACCCATGACACGGTCGCTATTCTGCTTCTTCCTCATTCCTCTATGATGCACCACAGAGATTCGGGGGAAGAGACGCAAACCCCACAGCAGATCCTTTCTTAATTGCCTTGTTCCCTGGACCCCCTCTTCTCATACCCTAGGAAGGCAAAGCTGAAATTTGGAAGCTGGGCCCTTGCCTAAAAGTAACTAACGAGAGGTGGGGGCGGTGAGCCGGAGTTCAGATTCACACAGTGTAGCTTCCTGCTTCCCCTGGAAGTCTCGGGAATTCCCCATGTTTCCTGACACTTTTTTTCAACAAGTACAAAAATATATTCCACAGCCAATTGATAGGGACATGGGCCAGTTTGGATAATTTGCTTTGTGGTTCATTACAATGGCTTATTAATAAGAGTTGATGCTTACTTGGTAAGTACTTATCTGTAATATAGGTCAGATTTTTTTTTAATTCACATAGCGAAGAAGACTGAAAATACTTTATTGGAATTTCAATGTAGTGATTTTTGTGAGAAATACTTTTCTTGGTCACCTTAGGTAAAGGGGCACCTGCCACCATCATCCTGAGAAGTCCTCATAGTGTTCAGTCAGTCTCCAGTCTCTCTCTCTCTCTCTCTCTCTCTCTCTCTCACACACATACACACACACACAAGCTTGTTCCCCAGGAGGCATACGCTGAGACCCTCTGGGTATTTGGGGCTGTTTTGGATAAAACAAAAAGCAAACGGTGAGTGGGTGACCCTTCATTTCTCCCGTTGAAAGTTACACACAAACCACAACTTGCATCCGAACGCGCTTTACTTCAATGCTCTTTCTCTGTTACCTCATTTCTTCTTCACAGCAGTAGATCGGGTAGGACTGGCTGATGACAGTCAGTGGAAACTACCCACTTGCCCATAGCCACGGGGTGGGGGGGGCGTGCGAGCAGATGAGAAGCAAGAGACTAAAACGTGGCCGTGGTGAGGTGGCATTCTCTTCCTGGTACGCGTGGGGTCCTGCAGGGTCAGCAACGGGTGCGCCCTGTTTTCCACCCGACTGTGGGACTGAGCCAGTGCGGCGTACCGTATGACTTGTCCTGACGGATGAAGGCCCAGAGCCAGGCGGTTTTCTTTTCTGTCATACTAACTGGTTGTGATGCGTTCAGACCCTTGGGAGGTACGATGCTCTGTGTGTAGGACGTGAATTAGGTGTCAGGCAGTCTCAACCGAAGTGACAGGAAGCAGTGAAAAGTTCCCGAAAGTTAAAAGGAAGGTTTCTCTCCCATACACATTCCCCAGAGCCCCTTTGAGAGTGACCAGGTGAGCTGGCCAGACCCCGGGATAGTCAGGCTTGGCCACCTTCCCTGATCTAGGGCCTCCACACAGAGTAGCCCAGGCCACTGGGGACCTCCTGAGGGACGTCCACTAGGCAAGCCCAACCCAAATCTGCATGGGATTGTACATTGCAACGCGTGCATGCCTGCAGTGTTTGCGTTAGATGTGCTGTGCGGTGGTGTGGCCTGTGTTCATGGATGAGTGCACTGTGGTTTGTTCTCGGGCAGCGCTGTGAGGGCCGCCTTACCCCCTGCCCCCTTCCCTTCTAGAGCTGCCTTAAGTTCCCTGGAACTTTCTCTGTAAAGGATATCTCATGCCTGAAGAGGAAATCTTGCTGTGTTTCTTACAGTGTTGTCAGGGTTTTTGTTGGATCTCGTCTCTCCCACCACCAGGCCCTTTCGTCCTTCCGGCATGACCCGCACACCCTCCTGTTAGTTCTGCTTCCTTTGCTTTCTGTTCTTCCCAAACAAGGAACAGCAGTAGGGGGGTAATGAGATTCCACATGAGAACAGGTTCCTGCCTTGGTGGGATATCTGTCCCAAGTAAGCACATAAACATCTGCAAGAAACATTAGATCCATTAGATAATTGGTAATATTTCAATGTCCTCTTTTCTACGGACCCAGCTTTGATAGAGGGTATGACCCTCTAGAGCAGTGGTTCTCAGCCTTCCGAATGCCAGGACCCTTTCATACACTTCCTCATGTGGTGGTGACCCCCAACCATAACAGGATTTTCATGGATACTTCATCACTATCATTTTGCTAGTGTTATGAATCGGGCGACCCCTGTGAAAGGGTCGTTCAACCTCCCCCCCTCCCAGGGGTCGCGACCCAGAGGTTGAGAACCCCTGCTCTAGAGCCTTTCACGGGCGGTCTTTTAGAAAGAAACGATAAGAACTTTGACTCCAAAAAGAGGTTGAGTGCTGTAAGTTCTAGTCTCTTGTATTAAACGAATCAACCTAGAATCCCAATCCACGTTCTCACTGCACAGTCTGCCAAAATGTATTTTATAATTTGGTGTCGCTAAAACGTGCATTAGCTTAATCTAAAGGGCGCCATGAGTGCCTGCCAATGACTAACATCCCCACAATATTGTACTAGAAAGGAGACATGCTTTTGGAATGGAAACTGGTGTATGTCATTGAATGCTTCATAGTTCAGTAGACTTGGAACGTATTTTTAAAAGTCAGGAGCTTCAAATATAATATTACCATGTGTTAAAAAATATTAGTCCACATTTCAGGTCCTCTAAATCCCTTGATCCACTTAATTTTTGCCCCTACAAATGGAATTTGGCTTTTCACTGCCCTTTAACTGTGGATATGTATGTTATAATTTATGATTCCTGTTATATATTTTTGTGAGCTCCTTGATCCATATTGGGTTTTGATGTTGTTGTTAAATTGCTTTAACAATGTTGCAGAGAAATGGGCTCACACCGTTTAGTGTGTGATATTTTGTACTTAACATAATTTTGCTGTGAAATAACCTACAAGGAAACTGAATGTTACAGTTTTTCAACCTATTTTCCCTTGTTGAATCTGGAGAAGGAATTTCACTTTGATCTGTGCATAGAAACCAGGTGGTGGTGCCCTTGTTCTGTGGAAAGTTCTTAGGAGAAAGTTCTTAGTCATCCATTCAAAGAAGTGCTGAGAAGTGCAAGCCATTATCCAGCCAACTCTCGTTTTATGTTGTACCCATTACGCATACCTTCAAAGAAGTTTGGGGGGAAAACCTTACTAATCACCTCAGATCCACAAAAATAAAAGCCTTTGAAATACAGGTTTTGACTAGATATCACCTAGTGCTAAGATGAAAACCAAAACAAGATCAGATGACATTATGCTCGAAATGTGTAGGTGTCTCATGTTGTACTTAGTAAATGTGTGCCATTTATGCTGTATTCTCCTAGCTATGGTAGAAAATTGTTCAAATAAAGACATGCATATAAAGACTTGCCGGTGTCTCTTAAATTCTCCACAGCACGTTCTTCCTAATGGCGGATGTGAGTCTGCACTCCCCTCCCTGACGTTCTACGGAATCTTGAGAACGTCATAGTTGATGTCCTCTTTCGTCCTGGACAACATGGTGAAGAACGGAATTGCTAAACCTCTAAACCAGCGGTTCTCAACCTGCGGGTCGCGACCCCTTTGGGGGTCCAATGACCCTTTCACAAGGGTCACCCGATTCATAACAGTAGCCAAATGACCATTGTGAACTAGCGATGAAAATAATTTTATGGTTGGGGTCATCACAACATGAGGAACTGTATGAAAGGGTCCCAGCATGAGGAAGGTTGAGAACCACTGCTCTGAACAAAGAAGGCAATTAGAGAAAAGGCTGCGTCTTCCCTTCTGAGTGAGTCATGCCTAGATGTTTTGGAATTCTCCAACAGAGGAATAGATTTAGCCAAGGGGAATTTGGCATACTTACCGCTGAAAACCAAACCAAACGATGGCCATTGAGTCGCTGCCGACTCAGGGTAGAACTGTCCCTGTGGGTTTCCGAGACTGTAACTCTTTGGGAGTAGAAAGCCACATCTTTCTGCACCTGGTGGTTTCAAACTGCAGACCTTGCAAAGCACAGCCCAATGTGTAACCACTATGCAGCCAGGGCCCCTTCCCCCTGAAAATCAGCCAGTGTAAATAAGCACCCCAGCCCCCCAGTTGCAGCGGATGGGGAAGGACTAGACAGGAGCTGCCGTGAGTGGGGCCAAGCAATGGCAATGAATGACACAGTTGACTTTCTCTTTCAGATGGCTGTATCAAATGGTATATTTTAATTATGAAACAAATTCAGTCCAGGCTGAGGCTCAAAGACGTAGGGAGATACACTCATCTGGCCTAAGTAAGGGAGAGCAAGGCTGTCCAGCTATGTGGTAGAATTAGCCTTATCTTCATTTAGAGTATGGGGACGTGAATATGCATGTTATTCATGTAGATTGTGTATCACAGACACCGTGTTTATGAGGCCAGTGCAGGACCAGGCAGTGTTTAGTCCTGTAGAACGCAGGGTTGCTGCGAGTCAGAACCACCAAGAACAGCAGCCTCTCTGTTGTTGTTCGTTCATTTAACTAGCTTATGAAGCACTTTTGTAGGCACCATGTCAGACCTGGAGAGACCGCAGCAGCCAAATTAGATTGAACCACTAGCCCATGTCCGATGGGGAACAAAGATGTTACATGGACTTAAGTATCAGTGTTTGCAAGCTAATTCTGCAAGGCCAGTATTGTCCTGATAAATACCCAAACTAGATAACATAAGAAAAGTAACATATTTTATGAGCGTAGATAAAATAATCCTTAACAAAATGCTATCAATGCCTATAGAAGGATTTATATGTCCCGTGGGATTGCAAGGTAGAATTAAAGTCTAAAAATCAATGAACGTAGTAACCCACTGGCATGGAGTCCATCTGACTTGTAGCGATCGATCCTATAGGAAAGATTTTTGAGACTATAAATCTTTGCAAAAGCTGACTGACTCATCTTTCTCCTGGGATGTCTGGGGAGTTTGGGCTAACAGTCCACTGCTCAACCCCCTAGCCACCAGGCCTCCTTAGTTAATGTAGTGCACCAGATGACTAGAATAAAGTACAAAATCAACATGATCGTCGAAATAGAGGAAAGTCATTTGACAAAAATCCAAAGATGCCTTATGGCAAACTCTCACCAAACTAGGTGTAAAAGGGACTTACTCAACCAGATAAAGGGAATCTGCTTTTTAAAAACCACGGCTAACATCACACTAAGGGACGGGCCCTCTGGGCATAGTGGGCTACATGTTGGACGAACCAAAAAGGTCGGCAGTTTGAGCCCACCAGCAATTCAAGAGAGAACGATGGGACTTTTTATCAGACAGAAACCCACAGGGGCAGTTCTGCTTTGTGCTGCAGGGGCGCTGTGAGCTGGAATCCACTCAGCGGCAATTAGTTTAGTCTTTTTTTTTAGTTTTAGCAGCATACTGAGGCCTCCCAGTGGAGCAGTAGGCTAAGCACTGGCTGCTAAGGCTGATGTGGTTAGTTCAGATCGACCAGCTGCTCCTCAGGAGACAGATGAGGCTGTCTGCTCCTGTAAAGATTCGAAATCTTGGAACCCAATGGCGCCATCCTACCTGTCCCACAAGGTCACCAAGTCACACTCAACCCAATGGCAGTGGTCTTTAAATGTCACAGTGTTTGTAATGGTGAAAGGCTGGGTGTTTTCCCTTAAGATCAGGCGCAAATCAAGGGTGCCACTTCCGAAGACACACTAAATGTCAGCCTGAGAAATTGGGGAGTGGGGCAGGGGCGGGGAGGGAGGAGGAGAGCAATAAGTATCCGCATTGGAAAGAAAGCAGTGGAACTTTTTGTAGATGACATGACCTTGCATAGAGACAACCTAAGGACTATTGGAAACAATAAACTGGATCAGCAAGGCTGCAGATCCAAGATCAATAAACAAATATCAGTTGTGCCTTTTATACACTTGTCGCGGCCAGTCCTTTAGTGAAGAAAGCAATTTTATTTGCAATGGCATCAGAAAGAATAAAATACTCAATATACTTATTATTTTTTAAAAGAATAAATGTAGCCAAAGAAGGGAGACGCATATTCTGAGAACGACAAAATTTTAAACAAATTGTTAATTTTATATCTTTGATATATAATACGTACGTGCAGGAGATAGCAAT
Organism: Tenrec ecaudatus; assembly: GCF_050624435.1. Taxonomy (NCBI): domain Eukaryota; kingdom Metazoa; phylum Chordata; class Mammalia; order Afrosoricida; family Tenrecidae; genus Tenrec; species Tenrec ecaudatus. Next base: position 113,526,664 of record NC_134543.1, on the reverse strand, counting down.
ACTAAACCAAAACCAAAGCTAATTCTGAAATCATTTGAGAGTTCGAGGGGGCACAAGACGGCTAATATAAAAATCTTGGGAAAGAACGGAGTTGGAAGACTCCGTTTCAGAATGTGCTAGAAAGCTAGGGCCCTTTGAAGCGCGTGCTTCCTCTCTATCCCCCTGGAGAAAGAAGCGGCGCCCCAGGAATTCATTGGCCCGAGTCTGCTGCGCCTCCCGCCAGGTGGACCCTCTGGACCGCCCGGCACCTGCAGGGAGGAGGGCCGCTCCGCCCCGGCCCGGCCCCGGCCAATAGCAGCGAGGACTGGCCGCGCGGGGCCCGTAAGGACCAATCCGCGGAGGAGGGGGCGGGCTTTCCGCGACTTTCCGCTCCTCGCCGCCAGCCTTCGGGACAGCGGCGAGTTGTGCCGGGGAGCTCCCGCCGGATGGCACCGCGGTGATCGACGCTGCGCTCCCGCGGACGGTGCTCCACTCCCGGGGCCGCCCGGGCACCGGGGCCTCCGGGCCCGAACAGCCTCGCCCATGGCGGTGGCGGAGCTGTACACCCAGGTAGGCAGGGGCGCGCGGCGCGGAGTGGACGTGGCACCCGGGCCACCTCCCACCCCTGCAGCTTCGACTGCAGATGGGAAGGCGCCCACTTTCGCCCGGGTCTTCGGGGGCGGGCTGGACAGACTGGGGGACGCTGGCGGGCACCTCGGACCGCCTTGTCTCCCGACCAGGACTTCCCTAAAGCATGGCAAAGACGAATATCTGAAACATTACCCCCCCCTCCACCCCACCCCCCACACCACCACCACCCCACAACGCCACGTTTACAACGGTAATATTCAGGACGTCTTCAGAATGCCACAAGTGCATTCAACTGTGCCCATGCCCGAAAAGCCACCTTAAGATGATAGCCAGGAACAGTTCTACTGTGCAACACCTGGGAACGCCAGGAGTGGGGATCCCTTCGTTCCTTTGCCAGGTGTGTGGCCCAGAAGTCACCTGGGGACTCCACTAACCTGCTGTGCAGTCGCACACTCGTCATTTAACATACATACTGTGCTGCACAGGAGCCCTGGCATAGTGGTTACACGTTGGGCTGCCCATCTGCAAGACCAGTGTCCCCGCCCCCACCCCTACCCCTTTCCGTGGGAGAAAGACAGGGCTCTCCATTTACCGATATGTAAAGAGTTACAGTCTGAGAATTCAGTAGAGTTGAGCGCCTTACCATTGGGCTGGGAAATGAAAGGTTGTCTCTTCAAGCCCATCAGTGGCACTATGGAAGTAAGAGGAGACTGTGGACTGTGTGTGTGTGTGTGTGTGTGTGTGTGTGTGTGTGACAATTCACAAGGTGTACTGGTGGCTGGCGTGTAGTGCTTAAGAGTTGGGCTGCTTGCTAACGGAAAGATCTGGTTCAAACACACCAGCCACACCTAGGAAGACTGAGGAGGCTTCTGGATCAAGTTGTACAGGCTCAGAAACCCTGGGGAGTGGGGAGTGGAGGCAGGCAGTTCTGCCTGCTCTTCTGGGGTCCGTGGGAATCAACCTCATGGGAATGGGTTTTGTTTTTGCAGGTAGTTAACAAAGCCCCTTTCGCAAACACACTGACTCTGTGGAACACACTAGAATATTCTTCCTTGCTGTTTGTGACCAAAGCCCATTTCTCTGGCCAAGACCCCACACCTCACTTGGGAAGGGCAGCATTCCCCAAGGATGCTGGGCCCTCTGAGATGAGTTTGATCACTTGGTTGGATAAGTTGTGTTTGGGGGTGGGGGGGAGTGTATATATGTAAATATGCATATCATATATCTATGATGGGAAATATAGAGTCCCCAACATTCAGGTGGGTCAGACCTCTTTCCCAGACACGGGCCCTAAATTTGTCTTCAGAATGGCACCTTTGCTATAGATTCAAAAACAGTTGAAACAAGTTTCGTTGACTTAAATAAACCTTTGTTCCCTTCTGCTCTGCCTAGTTACCCCTCGCACTGCTGTCCAGTGGATTCTGACTCCTAGAGGCCCCTGATTGGGCTTTCTGAGACTGTCAATCTGATGGGGATGGGAGAGCCAATAGCCTTATCCTTCTGTGGAGCAGCGGGTGGCTTTGAACCACCCACTCTTCGGTTCACAGAACACTCAATGCCTAGCTTGCAGCGCCAGGTACAAGTCAATACTAATTACCCAAGCCATATTGCCCCCTCCAGTTCCCCTCCGGTTAACTGGACTTCTGACTGAACGCTGTTTGAATTGCCCTAGTTCTCCGCGTAGCATAGTTTGACCAGGGAGAAGGCGGGCCATCAGACAGCCCAGAGCGCTTCTTACGGCTTCAGTTGACTGGCGGTAAGAGAAAATTCTAGAACAAAAATACTCCTAGAAGGTGCTTCTTTTGGAGGACAAAGGACACTGTGGGTGATCAGCCTATATTAAGTAACTGACAGTTCATCCGGAAGCGAACAATTTATGGGTGTCAGCACTACAATCTTCGGATCATCTGGTGGCTCACTCCTCAAATATTTACTAACGGCCCATGGGTACGGGGCAGAGCTGCGGAAACACTAGTGTGGACGAGCTCCATGATGGCTAGCTTGGATGGGCAGAGAATCAGACTCCCAGAGGAGAGAGAAGGCTGTGCTCCCGGGCTGCCACCCCCTCTCAGGTGGTCAGGCAGCCCCGCTTCCTCAAGCCGCACGTGGGAAGCTGAGCTGCCTGCTGTAAGAAGCTGCTGGGTTGGTTTTTAGAGAGCTTGCTTTGTTCGAGTTCTTTCTTTAAACGGAAACAAATACTCAGCAGTCGTGGCTGCTTCCCTGGTCCCACGCCTTCTTGTCTTCCCTCCACCCTGCCCCAGATCTAGCAGGCTGCCGTAAGTGTCTAGATGGGGGTCCATGGCCACATTCAGCCCCACAAGGGTGCCCTGTCTCCCCGCTGTCTGGGCCACACAACCCTTCAGAGCCATCAGAACCTGATTCCTGCAGTCAGAGGCAAACACAGATCCTGCACATGGCTGTGGGCCTGGCTGTTGCCCCGTGGCCCCCTCTCCAATCTCCTCTTAAGACACATTGGATCACCCTCAATAATACACATATACAGCATTGTCTGTTACGGAGTACCGTACATACAAAGTGAATGGCTCTTGAGTTTCCTGATTGACCCAAACCCACCGTCATGGCGTCGATTCTGCCTCATGACGGTGCTGTTGGGTGCCGTCGAGTCCGTAGCGACTCACAGTGGTGACCCAATGTCCAACAGAAGGAAACCCGGCCGTCCTGTGACATCCTCACAACTGTCCTGGCATGGCTAGGACATGGTATCAGCTGTTTTTCTCACTCTGGGCCGTGTCCCGACGGCAAATGAAGGGCTGAAGGCTTTGTGGTCACAGACTGTGCTCCATCTGCCTCACTGTGATCAACTCTGCTTTGAGGAGGCAGCTCTTCCTCAGTCGTGTTTTTGCGTGCCTTCTGACCTGAGGAGCTAGCTCATCTCCTGCCACCATCTCTGGCGATGCTCTGCTTCTATTTCGGGTAACAATGTTTAGCCGCTGTCCATAGGTGCTCTGTGGCTGATTCCTCATTCTTCATAGTCTGTTCTTAGTCTGGAAGCTCTGCTGAAATACCAGTGACATAGCTTCCAGGATCAGAGCAACCCACAAAACATCGTAGCGTGACAAGCTGACACACAAGGGATGGTTCCGACTCACAGCGACACGACATAGGAATTCGAAGCTTGGAGATCTCTACGGGAACATCCAGCCTCACCTTCCTTCTGCGGAGTGGCTGAGGCATTTAAACCACCGACCTCGAAATTAGCAGCCCAGCGCCTCACCCACAGTGCCACCGTAGGGCTGAATTTGGAACCTCTACCCCCTCGGTCAAAGACCGAATGTGACAACTAGCACAAGATACACACGGAAACTCACGTGTGATTTAAGAGGGAGAAGAGAATGTTTATAGTTGAAAGGAGCCAGACTCGGTGAAGGCTTTGGAGGGGAGGTCTCCAGCGTCACTGGGGAGACACTCGGAGAGGATGTAAAGGAGGCTGGAGAGAGAGGGGAAACAAATTCACGACCTAAGATATAGTGCAAGCGAAGGCAAGGAGGATGGCATGTCGCGTCACCCCCCGTTGTGCCAGCAGATAACTAGCTTGGCTGGCAACAGAGAGATTGGCAGTTCAGTCTACCCCAAGGCACCTCAAAAGAAAGGCCTGGCAATCTGTTTCCAAAAGCCAGCCACTGAAAACCAGATGGGGCACAATTCTGCTCTGATTCACATGAGGTCCCGGTGAACCAAAATTACCGTCACTCGAGGGCAACTAGTTTTAGGTGGCATGGGAGGATCATGAAGACATCACTGGCAATACGGCTGCTGTAGCAAAGTGTGGTAAAGAAATCAGGTGGTGCCAGCTGTCAGGAAGAATAGCAAGTGGGGTCTTGAAGATTTAAAACAGGCAGCCATGTAAGTGAGGTGTTCGCTGAGTCTGCATGGAAGAGGCCCACCAAGCTGTGTGATCTAAGGATTGTAAATAATTAAATTCAAGGCCCGAGGAGGGAATGCTATGACAGCTTACATTCCGAGGGCCCAGTTTACAGAAGGGTAAGAATGACAGTGAAAGGGGAGCCCCCCCCACGTGGATTAAGCGTCCAGTGAATTCCCTCTGATCATTGGCCTGGGGTGTGGATAGCCTTGCTCTCCTACAGAATGCATTGGAAAGTAGACTGATGTAGGTGTAGTCAGGTCAAAATGTAACGGCTTACCGTTTGTTCTCCTTTTGGATTCATTCTAAATTTGTTCTCGGTTTTTAATCGTTTCTGCTTTCTTTTCTTTGGGGGTTCTCTGTTTTATTTCCTTATTGTTGCTGGTTCGGTTTTGTTTGGGAGGATGGTGTGTTTTTCGATATATGAAATCCAGGATCATGTTGGCTTTGGCAGCACATGTACTAAAATTGGAAATCCAGGAGAGGTAAATCTATAGAGACAGTAACCGCATTCATAGGTTCTTAGAGTTCTGGCAGGAGAGGTTGGGAAGAGATAGGGTGCTAATAATCATGAGCACAAGAAAGCTGTTCTAAAATTGATTGTGCTGGTGATTGCACAATTCTTTTTAATATAGTCGAAACTATTGAATTGTGTGATGTGTGAATTATAAGTCAATAAAACTTATTTTAGAAAAGGCTTGGAAGAGTATGGTGGGAGACAGAGCAGAGAGGAGGTGGGGGTGGGGGGAGTGGAGTGGAGTGGGGTGGGGTCGTAGCAACCCAAGAGTTAGGTCAGGGCTGTCGCCTCCAGAAGAAGGGCTCTCCTGGAAGTTTGAATGGGAGATGACAAGGTCAAGTGGACGTTTTAAGAGGTTGACTATGCTAGCCACCTCCATGTCACGGGAATTAGAGGTCCTGGAGTGGACACAGGGTGTGGGGAGGGGGAGGGTGCTGGATCACCGTGAGCGTTGGGTCTGGATGATTGAGAGCAGAGCAGAGTAGTGCCTGTGATGGGAGTTAGGGACATCAGGAAGCCAAAATCTTTCTTAGAGGCAAGTTTTGTCCCTGCAGAGGTTGGCATGGGGGAAGGGGGCCTGGAAGTGCTAGCGCTGAGGCCCCTGTAGAGCCTGGGGCTGAGTCTTTTGTTCAGAGACCTTAACTGCAGGCGGTGAGGGACTTGTCAAGAGAGAGACAAGGTGGAGAGCCCCTGGGAATGCCTCCAGGAGCAAGATGGGCCACTTTCACACACAGGAGGAGACGGAGAGCTGGCCCAGGACCCACCTGAAGAGAGGCTTCATGAGGAAGAGGGCAGTCCTGGAGGAGGGGCCGCAGTCTGCCCGTCCAGGTGTAAAATGACCCACCTCTTTACTAAAGCTACTTGGCAGCCTGCCTTAGCAATGTTCCAAGGTGCAGGGAAACCGGTCTGGCCATGCCTGCCTTGAGCTTTGCCATGGGCTCCTGCTGCTCTCAGGCTCACTGAGGAGCTGTGGGGCTCTGCCTCTCAACGTCACCCCCTGGCCTCCCTGCCACCCCACGTCTGCCTTGGCTCACATTCCCTATAACAGCCGCTCCCTCTGTAGAGCTTCACCAGCTTCCGGCTCGCTCTGGAATATCTGCTCTGCTCATTCGCAACTGCCCCTCCCAGACTCACCTGGGGCAGCACCTCTTCTGAGAAGTTTTTGGCAGCCAGCCCACCTCCCCCAACCCCCACTGCCGGTGCTGATCTGCATCCGGGCACCTTCCCCTATTGAGTTGTAACTGCTCATGAATGCCACGTCTCACCCACTTGACCAAGAGCTTTTAAAGAGCAAGGAAGAGTGGAGACATTCAACAGGTGTGCGCCTTTGTGCAGGAATCAGTGAGTGGGTCTTTATGCTTCTGGGAAAAATCCTCTGGGGGAGAAGTTGATTGTCCAGGTGGCGACTGTTCGGAATCACAGTCAGGGAATGCCTCTTAGGTCCAGATGTCGTCTTAGGACCTGCATGTGGCGACTCCTTCCTGAGCCCGAACCAACAGCCCCATGTGCTAGAAGTTGTCATCCAGCTTTGAAACATACTGGGCTTCAGTTAGTTGCCCAAAGGCACGTAAAAGGGACAAAGCCAGGAGTAAATGCCTGTGTCCTCGCTACCTCCCACCCCTGCCTCCTCCGTGCCACGTCTTTGTCATCCTCCTCCTCGTCATAGGCTATGACCTGCCCTCCCCCACCCACCAGTCCACCCCATTCGTACCTACTTCCCCTCAACACCTGGTTATTTCTCATTTTATTCCCTCCAAGAACCCAAGGCAGTGCCAACCCCAGGGTCCCACAAAGGGGTAGGGTGGGACACCTGATGGCACCATCTGAGATCATGGACATGCTACTGATGGAGGGTTCGTAATGACATGGGGTAAGAGGTGGGACAATGAAGGCAAGGGCATTGTCTGTGTCGTGTGATGATAAACTTATATAAGTATGTAAATAGAATAACTTCTGGTGCTGGTGAAGAATATTGAAAGTGCCAAAAGAAGCAACAAATCTGTCTTGGAAGAAGCAGAGCCAGAAGGCATCCGAGGCACGGATGGAGAGCCTTCATCTCACATACTTGGGACATGTTGTCAGGAGAGACCAGCCACTGGAGAAGGACATCAGGCTTGGTCAAGTAGTGGGGCAGCGAAAAAGAGGAAGACCCAGGACAGGCTGGACTGATGCGGTGGCTGCAACAAATGGGCTCGCGCCTAGGAACGATTGTGAGGATGGTGAAGGACGGGGCAGTGTTTCCTTTTGTTGGGCAGAGGGTCGCTGTGGTTTGATTAGGACAACAATCGACCTTGGAAGCACACCTAGGGCAGCTCTACCCTACCATCTAGGAGAGCTGTGGATCAGAATCAGCTCAGTGGCAGACAACAACGTGTGTGTGTGTGTGTGTGTGTGTGTGTGTGTGTGTGTGTGTTCCTGTATGAGGAACCTGGCTGGCATAGTAGGTTAAGCATCAGGCTGCTAACCACGAGGTCAACAGTTCAAACACCACCGGAGGACGATGAAACTTTCTGCTCTGCAAAGATTTACAACCTCACTCACTCACTCACTCACTCACTCTCTCACTCACTCACTCACTCTCACTCACTCTCACTCACTCACTCACTCACTCACTCACTCACTCACTCACTCACTCACTCACTCACTGCCATCCAGTCCATGTCCACTCCTAACAACCTTTTAGGATGCCCTAGAACTGTCCCTGTGAGTGTTCAAGACTGCAACTGTTTACAGGAGTAGAAAGCTTTGTCTTCCTCCTGCAGAAACCCAATGGAGCAGTTCTGTTCTGGTCCTGTAGGGTTGCTTTGAATCAGAATCAACTGGACAGCATTAGGTTGGGTTTGGGTGTACGAAAGCGGTATCCCACCACCACCCCAAAATGCAATTTTCAAAGATATGCATTAAAATTTTTTTTATAAAACAACTTTATCACCTTCAAAGTACTCTCCATTACACCTGATACATTTGTCAAATCTGCTATTCCATTCTCGGAGATATTTTTCAAACTCCTTTGTTTAGATGGCTGGCAGCACCTCCCTCGTTTTGGGGGGTTTATTTTGTTTCACCTCTTCTCCATCATCAAATGTTTGTCCTTTCATGTCCCACTTCATTCTCGGAACCATAAAAAGACACACGGAGCAAGGTCAGGTGAGGAAGGTGCGTGGGGAAGAGAGGCATGCTGTTTTTTTCCCAAAACTAGTGCACTGAGATGGCTACGTGAGCAAGTACATTGTTGTGGTGACAAAACCAGTTCCCCATCTGCCACAAATCAGGCCTTTTTTGTTACACACCGGTACTCAATCTTTTCAGAACCTCTCACTAGAAAGCTTGATGAACAGGCTGACCTGGTAGAATGAACTCCAAATGCACTAGGAGTCGAAATTTTCTTGCAAACAAAGTTTCACAGCCACACGCGGTTCTCTTAAATCGGCCATCACAAAAAGCGAGGTTCAAGCGAAACTACTTTTACGAAAACATTCACTGTGACCAGAGAGAACCTTCTCACCTTCCCAGATGCTGCCACTGGGTGCATGAAAATGCGTCCTACTGAAAAAGCTCCGTTCCACCCAGCACAACTCCTGGTTTTTTGTTTGTTTGTTTGTTTGTTTGGGGGGAGAATTGGGGGCTTCAAAAAAGTTTGTGGAAATGGAATTGAAAGACAGTAACATTTTTGGAACCCTCACATACATAGAGTTATATATGAATGCATAGTAGACACAGAAATCGAGGAGGATGGATGTAGCTGGAGGAAAGTGTAGTTAGATTCAGTAGCTAGGAGGTCTTCGGGTTTACTGCTCTTTCTGTACAGCTGTGGGGGTGGAAAGAGGGACCCTGAGCAGGGTGGCAGGCTAAAGGAAAGGGCCCAGCAGAGGACCGGACGTTGGAGACGCCAGAAAGACAGACGTAGGCTAGCCTCGGAGAGGAGAAGGGACGTGAGCCTGTGGTGGCAGGAGACTAAGACATGCAGATCTTGAGAGGGAGACAGAGAAGGAAGCTGAGACTGCAGGAGTGGGTAGGGGTGAGCTGGAGGAGTCGTTCCCACCAGCCTTGTCTCATAGCATTGACCTTTCTGCCCTTTCCTGTAGAGCCCCTGTGAGTCGGAATGGACTCAAGGGCAGAGAGTCTGGGTTTGGTTTTCCTTCCTCTGCCCCCCTCCTGCCGGGTGCACTACACTGCCTTGGTCTCCCTGTAATGGCATGGTTCTCTAGATCTGGTGTGCTCAGCCCCATGTGCAGTGGAACTGTGAGGCTGCTCCCTCCTGGCAGCCCCTTCAATGCAGCCAAGGGTTTTCCTTAGGTTGGTAGTAGTAGTAGTAATTATTAAGCAGAGTCAATACATACTCTCTCCCTGAGACATACCAGGTGTGGTGACGGAGTGAAGTTCTGGTTCTGCCGCTTCCTAGCAGGATTGAAGTTCTTTAACTTCTCTGTTCCCAGCTTAGGGAGCTACTACACAGGGATTAAACAACATGGCCAACAGACATTTTATTGCTTTAACAGTTAGGCTCATCTCTGGGTATATATGCCACTCTTTGCCCATAAAACAATCAGGTTGTTTTGATGTAGTGTTCGCGGCTCTGAGATAGAAGGAGTGCATGCTGGCTTAATTTCAAGTAGGCTGTTGTTTAGGTCAAGTCGTATTCCACAGGGTGCCCTTTGATGAAGGATTTATTTGAACAGAGCAAATTACATGAACTTGGAATTTTCCCCAAGCATCCCTTCGCCTTTATTAGGAACTGAATAGCAGACCGAGCTAATGTGTTATCTTAAAGAGGGGCCAGAAGTAAGAGTCACTGTACCATGAATAAGGAGCCCCGATGGCAGGTGTAGTGGGCTATGTGTTTGACTGCTGGCCACAAGGTCAGCTGCTTGAGCCCACCAGCTACTCTGTAAGAGAAAGATGAGGTGTTCTGCTCCCTTGAACATGTACAGTCTCTGAAACCTACAGAAGTTCCACTCTGCCCTACAAGGTCTTTCTGAGTCGTAATCGACTGACTGCTAGTGAGTTTGGTGCAATAAACGGAGAGTCAAATGTTCTGAATTGCAAAATGGGTCTATCAGAGTTCAAACTCCTTTCTTGAAATGAAAATATTCCCGTCTTGTTATAAGATGGCAGAACTTCTCCATCTGTGCACAGAAACTCTTAAAAGAAAAGTCAGAATTTTTCTTATCAACAAGCCTGGTGTCTATTGGTAGTGGAATAATTTGGAAAAGAATACTAATAATTGTATAACACAAATAAAATATATAATCAATGGCACTGAATTATACATGTAGAAGTTATTGACTTGGGGAACTTTTTGTTGTGTATATTTTTACCACAATTAGAAAAAATGCGTACAAGGAAGAAGAAAATGTTCTAGAATCGTCTGTGGTGATAATGGTATAACTCTTCTCTATATGCTTGAATGATTGAATGTATGACATGTGGATGCTTACTAATAAAACTTAAAAAAACAAAAAGCTGGGCATCAACTCCACCTGTGAAACGTTTAACATGGATCATCCGTTGATTTCTACATATTAAAATAGGGGGTCTCAAATATTGACTTCATAATTTGAAGAAGAAATTTTTGATCTTCAAAATATGTAGGGAAGTTGTTGGGAAGTCTAAGTTGCCCTTGAAGGAGCCCGACGGCATCATGGTTGCCTATTGGATTACAATTCACTAGGTCAGCAGTTCAAGACCACCAGCAGCTCTTTGGGAGAAAGACGGAGCTTTCTACCCCCATAACGAGCTCCAGTCTCGGGCACCCACAGGGGCAGTTCTACCCTGTCCTGTAGGGTCGCGATGAGTCAGTATTGACTCGATGGCAGTGAGTTTGTCTCTTTGTTGAGAAACTGCCCTCACACTTTGCATACGCCTGCCTTTCTAATGGTCTGTTCTCATTTCCACTCTTCTCCAGCTGCATTCTGACTTTGCAGTGTGCAGCGTGCATCTCTCTCGATGCTGCACAGCCTCCCACACCACAGAAACCCACTGGCATCTCATGGCTTCCAGCTCCTGGAGACCCTGTAGGACAGAGAAGAGCTGCCCCTTTGGGTTTCCACACCTTTAGATCTTTCAAAGGCTGCAGAGTTACTGGTGGGTTCGAACCACTGACTTGCGATTGGCAGCTCGGTGCGCCCATTAACTATCAGACACCACCACTCCTTCCCTTGGAAGTCTCTTAATACCGATTTCTTTTTCAAATATTTCTTACCTTTTAAAAAAATCTCTTGTCCTGTAATTTGTGGGTCTTAATTCTTCTCATATTTAAAACTGGGATGATATAGACATCCCAGCAGTCGGCAGGTGGCCCTTTGGAACTGGGGTATGGAAAAAGGGACCCAGCATGGCCTCACTTTTCTGAACTGATGGGCTAGAGCATAAGGAGCAAGTGTGGGGGAGGTATAATGGTCAACTGAATTTGTTGATTTTGACTATCCAAGGACACATAGGGGTTTACGTCTGGAAGACAGTGGGACATGTGTCTAGACTTCCGTTGAAAGATCTGGGTGGCCGGCCTTCATGGCACAGTGGTAGAAGGTTGGTTTGGGAAGTTGTGGAATGGACAAGACCGTCCAGATCCTGCCTGGCATGAGCAGGGCCTTGGTCACTTTGGCCCTTGGAGCAGGAGGAGATGGCCGGGGCAGCCTGGGTGGGGGCTGTGAGGTCTGAGTGAGGAGGAAGTGGTTGTGGGGTGGCCTGACTACTCTTGCTGACCTGCAATGTGGAGCCTCCTTTTCAGTGTGGGACACGGCTCTTGGAAGAGAATTTGATTCTCCGTTCTGTACCCCATGACAAGCTCCCAGGCTCACTGGGGAAGACTCAACAAAGCAGGCAACATCCATGGATGAATAAGCAAAATGCGGTACATCCATTCAATGGAATACTACACTGCCAGCAAGAAGCATGACATGCCGATCTGTGCTCCCTCATGGGTGGAGTTTGAACACATTATGTGGATGGAATGGTATATGTCAATCACAAAAGAACAAACACAGGCTGTGTGCAGAGGCCAAAGTTTATTTATTGGTTACCCAGGGAGGGAGTTTTTGCTTCTGGAATGCTGAGTTTCTTTGATGGTGATAGAGAATGCTCACTGATTAAGGGTAACCGTGGCCAATAAGTAAGACACCTGCGAGAGAATCCGTGGCTGTTTTGCTGCATATACTTTTGTCCCAAATGAGTCAATCGCAGTCAAAGGGAGATTCCCAAACAGGAAGGAACTTCCTGGCAGAAGGAATCCTTTAAAATGTACTGTCGGGTATAATATGGTACCCTGATGGCACAATGGGTTGAGCACTGGGCTGATCACCACGAGGTTGCTCTCAGCTAAAAACCATCAGCTGCATCACGGGAGACAGATGAGGCCGGCAGCGTCTGGAAAGCTTTACAGCAGCGGTTCTCAACCTGTGGGTTGTGACCCCTTTGGGGGACAAACGACCCTTTCATAGGGGTCGCCTAAGACCATATTCCCGATGGTCTTAGGAACTGAGACACCGCTCCTCTATCCGTCCCCAGGCGGGTCCGCCCACATGCAGATACGCCCCCACGCGGGGTCCCCACAACACGAGGAACTGTAAGAAAGGTTGATGGCATCAGTTTGTAGCCCCAGAAACTCCGTACAGCAGGTCTACCTGTGCCATAGGGCTGCCATGACATAGAATCACCTTGCCAGCATTAGGTTTGGGTTCTTGGTCTGGGGCAGGTCCATTTTTTTAATTTCCCTGAAAGAATGACCCTTTAAATGCCGGAAGGCGTGTGAATGGGGAATAAAGAGGTGAGGTCTGTGGCCTGAGTCAGCAAGTATGTGGTGCTCCCGAAACCTTTCCTGGCCGCAGGAGCCTCTCCTGAGTCTGATAAGCCACGTCATTCCTCCATGGGGCGTGCTCCCAGGGAGGCAGGGCTGGCTCTGGGGACTTAACTGTGGTCCGAGTCTGGGAGGCCCCTGGCTCATGGAAGGAATTGCCCACTGAGGAGGTCTTGGGAGAGTTAGTTAGGGTGTTTGTCTAAATGGCTGCGGTTCTGTGTCCAGAGGCTTCCCAGGGAGCCCTCCCTTGGTGCGCAATGCTGCCCTGGGGAATGTGGTGACGGTGGGGAGGGAACAAGTGGGTGTAACTTCATATGCAACTGGGTAAACTTTCTTCATGTTTACTTACCAGGCTGGGTTTCAGCTGGGAGGCTCTAAATGACTGGCAACCCTGCCTGTGAGGCCACCAGGATCCAGCAGGGTGTGGGCAGCCTGGAGGAGAGTGGGTCATTGCCGTCGCGCCGGGGGAGACGTGGAAGGTCGGTTATGGGTGTCCTCACACTGCCCACCATTCGATGCTGCTTTCGCCCATCTAGCCCAACTCTCGCTGTGAAAGCATTTGGACTCCGGGGAGTTGGTTGCAGTGGAAAGTTCAAGGCTAGTTGACTTTGAGTTGCTCTCAATTCATGGTGACGCATGGACGAAGCTGCTGCACAAGTGTTAGGAGAGAGATGTCCCTTGAGGGACTAAAGGGTGCCTGGTCCGAGCCATGCTGTTTTCAGTTGCTTCGTAAAACCCGTTAAAGCCAAACGATGCAGAAGAAGCACTGAAGAAAACGAATGTGTTCGAATGATGGTGTTGGGGAAGAATGGTCTAAGTACCACGGACTGCCAAAGAGCAACCACATCTGTCCTGACGGAAGTACAGCCAGAATGCTCCTCAGAAGTGTTGATGGGGAGACTTTGCCCCCCCCCCCCTCGTTCTTTGGAGAGGATGGCAGCAGAGACCAACCCGTCGCTGGGAGACGGCTGATAAAATAGAGGATCGTGAGAAAGAGGAAGACCTTTGTATTAGTCTGCGTGCTTGAGAGAAACAAATCCACAGAAACTCATGTAAAAGAGAGAGTTTTATATAAAGGTTAAGTGCTCATCAAGAAAACAGCCCAACCCAGTGCTGCCCAAGCCCACAAGTCCAACATTAACCCATATGTCCGACACCAATCCACAAAGTCCTCCTCCATCTCACAAAGCAGATGCAATGATGCCGACTGCAGGAGGAAAGCCGAGTCAGTGAGTGTGTAAGCATCTCAGTGCTGGCAGGGGTCTCCACATGGCTGCTCCAACACCCAGGGCTGCATCAGGGTAGGTCCGTGCGGCTTCTCCTCAGGGATGTCTTGTGGGAAGTGAGCCTTGCCAGCTGAAGCAGAGAACTGGCTAAGGCAGCTGCACCCTGGTCCGACCATCAGAAAGCAAGAGACCTGAGAACTCGAAAAGGCAAGGCTCACAGAGCCATTTATCCCTCCGCCCTTCAATTAACTCCACATGTGTTTATCGGCCAGGTTGTCACAAGAAACTAACAACCTCAACCCTCAAGGAGATAGATTGACACGGTGGCTGCAACAAGGCTCTCACACATCAGCAGTCACGAGGACCGTGCAGGGCTGAGCAGTGTGTCCTTCGGTTGCACTTGGGATCTCTCTGAGTTGGAGCTACCTTGACTGCATCTACTAACGTTTTCAGCAGAAGATCCGAGTTAGGAAACATGAAGTTTACCGCAACAAGAGTGTGGATCTCTGTGTAGCGGCTGTGTCTGAGAAGCCTGTGAATGTTTGTACCAGGGCTCCCAGTCTTTTATGGCAGCCCAACTCCCTGCTGAGAATTTGCATTTCCATCCCAGAGATGGGGAGTCAGAATCTCCATTATAACAAGATCCTCAGATGATTAACTATAGTCCATCAACTGGGATCTGTAAGCCCCACCTGATCATCACCCCGGGGTCTTTTTAAAAGCTAGATTCTGATTCAGTATATCTGGGGCAGAAATGCACATTCTCAGCAGAGACATTCCAAACCGAAGGAGCCCATTGAAAACTCTCCTTTGTAGAGTACCTGCGGTCCACTCATCTGCTTGGGCTTGTGGCTCTAGGCATGTGTCACTCCCAGGCCCCCTCACTCTTCTGCCCTCTGTCTCTGAGTCAGGACTGAGTCTCATCTCGGGAACGGCAGCGCTTGCTTACCTAGCTGTAGGGAATGAACACAACTCCAATCACTTCGTGTGGTTAGAGGGGGCCAGCCCCCCACCACTGATCACGGTTCCGGTAGGCACAATTGTACAGTTGAGATATATAAATATTATCTTAAAGTCTTCAAGAGCATGAGAGGTAGAAGATATCGAAATAATGGAGTCAGACACATTTCATGGTAGCAATGCTCACCTCAACCCCTCTTGGTGGTCCATGTGGAGAGTGGGGGAAGGGAAGGAGGACAAGGGGAAAGGGAACAGGGGAGCGAGGACAGGAGAGGAGAGGGGGAGCCTAGAGAGGAGCTGGGAGGAGCTGAGAGAGCCCTTTATTGCTAATCTAGGCCTGTATGTCTTTGGGGTCAGCGCAAGCCTGCTAATTACAGGTAAAGTCATACATCACAGGAAGGGGTTGCACTATAGGTTATACTACTATGAGAGGGGGACAATCTAGGTATACATGCAATAGGAAGGGGAGGGATTGGGGGCACACATGTGACAAGATGGGAGGTTCCTTGATTCAGGATGGCAACCTGACTTTGGATGTCACTGAGCCGGTTTGATATGTTCTCTGGATCTCCATAGAAACCATTATCAGTAGGGTGTGTACCCCACCTACAGGAACCAAGCTAATGGTCTCAAGCCTTTAGGGAGTAGCCCATTGTCCTTAACAGCAGGGGGGGGGCTACCTGTTTGGCAGTTGAATGCCTTCAGGGAGGATGTCTCTAAGCATCTGACCTCCCACCATATGCTGGCAAAAAAAACCAATGTTTGGCATGTCTTTGCGGGGAGACAAAGCTGGGGAAATGTTTAAAAAGCAAAGACGACACCTTGGGGACTCAGGGTGCCCAATCCACACCATGCTCCTTTCATCCGCCTCCTGTGGTTTGTGAAAGCTGGACTCTGAAGAGAAGGGCAGGGGGGGATCCATGCATTTGGGTAACGGCGTTGGCAAAGGGTATTGAAGGTGCTCTGCGCTGCCAGACAAACGAGTAAATCGGTTGGGTGAGAAATGAAGTCAGAATCCTCCTTAGACTTGTATAAGTCCTACTTTGGACCTGGTATCGGGAGGGTCTCGTGGTTGGTAAGGTAGAGAGTCAGAGAAGAGGAGGTCCATCTTTGATGAGATGGATTGGCACCTGGGTTGCCACCAGTCTGAACTGACTTGATGACACCTAGCAATCATCTCCCTTCAGAGTCACCCTCTTTCTTATCCCCCCATCATAAATCCATCCTACCTGTTCTAGCATTTCATTTAAAGGGACTCACCATGTGGACTTGTTTATATCTGCCTTCTGTGATTCAGCATACTACATTCTTTTTATTTTAAATCATTTTATTGGGAGCGCTTACAGATATCTTAACATTCCGTAGTTCAATCACATCAAGCAGTATTGTACAATTGCTACCATAGTTTCAAAGCATTTTCCTTCTTCTTGAACTCCTTAATATCAGATCCCCTTTATTCCCTCCCTCCCCCCTCCTCCCAGAACCCTTATTTTTATGTTTTGTTTTGGGGTTATTTTTGCCACATCTTACACCATCCACTATATCCATGTCCATACAGTTCCATTCACTTCCTTCAAGTGGGCTGTGTAGTGATCAGTGCTGTCCCATCAGCCTGCTCCACTTTCCCCCTTCCTCCCACCTATTCCCGTTCCTTGTTAGTTGCTAAGTAGTACTACTCCATTGCATGGTGCCCTAGGTGACGCTGACACCTCAGAGCTCAATGACTAATCGAAAGGTTGGTGCTTCAAAGTCACCCAGAGGCTCCTCCAGAAACCCATCAATCCCTCTACAGCTGATAGAGCACAGATCTCCTCGGACGCACCGGCGGTTACCACGAGCCAGAATACAGTTGATGGCTTCGGTTGTCTAAGTAGCCTGCAGGGTTATTTTGTTTTTAATTCACCCTTCTGTTAATAGAGTCCTGGTTGTGCAGTGGTTAAAGTGCGTGGTTGCGAACCAACAATGCATGAACCTACAGTGGAGAAAACCAGAATGTCATCAGTTCGTTACCTGGGATTGGTTTAGTTACAGAATCTCCTGAAGGTGTAATCCCTTAACCCCAAAGGCCGTTTCCTATTACGTTTGAAAGGTACCAGGAGACGACTGGCCAGATGTGCAGCCGCTGGCCTCTGATGGGTCATTATCTGCCGCGATGTCTGTGCTCTTGCAGTGAAGAAGCAGAGAGTCACAAAGGGCGGCCTCTTGCTGGTGTTTGTCCCCAGACCCTAAGGTAGAGGCTGATGGGAATTCAGTGTTCGGTGACTTGGTGTGGAAAGATGGTGGGCACGTAAGGAAGTATGCAGCTTTTCCTCTTGCAGACACCAAAGTGCCCGATTACAACCAGCAAGGGTTTCCGTTCCCGACAATTACCTTCAAAACAGGGGGGACCATGCAAAGTATTTCATCCCCCTTTGACCTGGGAGTCTGTGGAGACAAAGGAGATCCTCTGAATACGCTAAGGGCCAGCATGCCTCTGTGGAAGCCTGGGAAAGTTGGAGGCTTTAGTCCAGTTGGCTCTGGGAAATGACAGTTGGGGACCAGATGCCCCCTGGCATCAGGTTTCATCAGCTCTGGGATCCTAGTGTGTGGCTTCTGGGACATGAAGCTGTCAGGTGCCGTGGAGTCGATTCTGACTCGTCGCGACCCTGTCTGTATGACAGAACCCAGCACCACCCGGTCCTGCACCAGCCTCACAAATGTTACAGCCCCTGTGTTCGTCCATCTCCTTAGACGCTTTCACTGCCCATCCACTTTACTGGGCAGGAAGCCCTTGTCCAGGGACTGGGCTCGCTTGATGCCATGTCCAAAGAGGGCAAGACAAAGGCTTACCATCATTGCTTCTAAGGAGCATTCTGGCTGTCCGTCCTCCAGCACCGGTTTGTTGGTGCTTCAGGCCATCCATGGCTCTTTCCATGTTCTTCACCAACACCGTCATCTGGACATATCCCTCTTCTCCAGTCTTCCTTATCCGCTGTCCAGCTTTCCCATGATTGGAAGTACCATGGCTTGGGTCAGGCCCAGTGACGTCTTTGCCCTTTCCCACTTGAAAGAGGTCTTGCGCAGCAGATTTGCCCAGGGCAATATGTTTTCCTGAGCATGGATTTTGGATCTAAGCCGCTTTCCTGAGCATGGAATTTGGATCTAAGTCAGATGCAATCCTTGATCACTTCCCTCTCTGTTTAGCGAGCGGATGTGTGGTCCACTTGTGAGATTTCCGTTTGCCTTCAGTGGAGGTGCAGTCCACGAAGGCTGTCATCCTCGGTCTGCTCCCCTAAGTGCCTGAAGCTTCCTTTGCGGCCTGCCAGGCAGCTTGCAGCATTGGCGTGGTCACAAGTTGTTCCCGAAGTCCGGGGCTACGTGGTTCATCATGCAGCCCAGCTCCTGGAGCCACGCACTCAGCACACAGACTGAGGAGTATGGTAAATGCTTTCTTAGGGGATGCGTACTGTCTCCACCTGAGCACTTCACAGCTCTTGTTCCTGTCTGCCCGGCGGGGTCCTGAGACTTCAGGGGCTCCCCTGGGGAAACCACGGATACCCAGGCAGAGAGATGCATGGGCCCACCTGCACATGCAACCCCCGGCACACTGCCTGGCTCAGGAGGAGACCCGGAGAGCCAAGAGGAGCTGCTTTGCTTTCTTGGTAACCCAGCCCTGGGCCCATGCAGACACATTAGATGCTTACGTGTTGACTGAGCACGTGGCAAAAGACAAGGACAGAGTGGCTTCGTTGCTTAGTGCCACCATAACAAAAGTACCACAAGGAGGTGTCTGGGAAGAATAGAGTGAATGTTCCCACCCTGCAGAAGGCTAGAAGTTCAAAGGCAGAAGGTGGCTCCAGGGGGAGGCCCTTCTTTGATTGGTCATGCTTCTAGAAGCTGCAATTCTTAGAGTCCCTGGCCACCCTTGGAGATGGATGCTTCTGCCCTGCATGTGTCTCCACACGTGCTGTCTGGCTGCTGTGTGCCTGTGTCTGTGTGGACATTGTAGTACTCCGCAGTGAGTAGGTTGAGGGTCTACTGGACACTCGTATGACTTCAATAACATAGCATAAGAAAACGGTCTTCAAATAGGATCAGATCCTGTTTGGTACAGGGCCAGGCAGGGAATGTCTATTTTTGCCGGGTCGGGTGGGGTGGGCAATTCAATTGCTAATGTCAGTGCATGATGGGGACCGATGAATCATAGGACCTGCTGGTCGCAATTTCAGGGTGAGGCAGGGCCATCACCTTTCCTTATGTTTAGCAGCACTAGGTGCCAGTGGCCAGTTCTGAAGTGGGTGGCCCTCCTCAGCACCTAGGTGCGAATGGGTTCTCCTAACTGGGTTTGCAGTCAGCACTGCCAGGTGCACCAGCACGTGCTTAGGCTGGCTGCCTTTCCACAGTTCCCAGGCTAGGAATCCGTGGCTGCCAGCCAGCATGATAAGACCGCAGTGATAACCCTGCTGTAATAACACTTCTGTAGTGTTTCCCAAATTGCTCACAAGTGCATAGTCTAACCCGGGAGCCTCACCATGTTTGTGGGAACATGGAATGAAAAGAGAATGACCCCCTCCCCACCCCCAGAGCTTTCGCATCCCAGATAACGTGGAGAAAATCTTGTACCCATTTTATCGATGAGGGGAGCAGTGAAAGGCCCAACCCATAATGAGTGGATGGAGAAACACATCCCCACCTGCTGCCACTCCCAGGCAGCCCACGGGTCTCCACTGTGAAGGGGTTCTCGGGCTCTGTTTCTCAGGCTCCGGAAACATCCTTGCCTGGGAAATAGGGCAGAGAAAGAGCCAAGCCTGGTAGACTGCAGATCCCTCTAAAAATGACCTGAAAACCCGGAGTCAGGTGAAAGTCTCCGAATGAAGAACTCGACTCAGCGGGCTGAAAGAAACCTTCCCGTGTCTACGCGCCTGCCAGTCAGGGTCTGGCGCTGCCGAGGCCGGGGCTCAGCCCGTCTCATTCTGTTGGTCAGTACAACAGGGTTTGGATCCCCGATCCTGAAGAAGTGTGGACGTCTGCAGAGATCACAAAGGACTACAGAGTCGGCGACAGAGTCCTGGGACTCCGGCTAGAGGATGGCACGGTGAGCGTCCTGCCTCGAGTGGCTGCCAGGAGTGGCTGGGGTGGGGAGGGCACCCAGACCAGGGGTGGCTGGGGGTGGGGAGGGCACCCAGACCAGGGGTGGCTGGGGGTGGGGAGGGCACCCAGACCAGGGGTGGCTGGGGGTGGGGAGGGCACCCAGTCCAAGGGTGACTTGGGGTGGGGAGGGCACCCAGGTCGGCCTGGATGGTTAAGTACTCGGTGACTAATGGAAAGGTTGGCAGTTCAAATCCAACCCAGAGGCATCTTGGAAGGATGGACTAGTGATTTGCCCCTTACGGGAATCGACACTTACAATCCAGTGAGGCCCACTTCTGTTCAGACACACACAGAATCGCCATGAGTCGGAATCCACTCGATGGCAGCTGGTTTGGGTTAGGGTTTAGGGAGTGGGCTGGGGCAGGTGGTCCCGGTGGGAGACCCCAAAGTAGGGCACCAGCGCCCTCCCCGGTGGCCGGCTGGCACTTGGGACACATGGTTACCTTTGTAGCACTGTCCCTTGTGCCCCTGCCTTATCCCCATTGAGTGCCCTACAGCCCCCAGGCTTCTCTGTGCTGAGGTCCCAGACAGGGGACCACCCTGTGCCACTCCCTGCGTTCAGGGTCTTGTTTGGAGAAGACTGGCCAGTGGCTAGCCGTTTTGGTTTCCTGGATCTCAGCAAAGGAGTCCCAGTGGTGCAGTGGGTGAGTGCTTGTCTGCTGACTGGAAGGCCGGCAGTGGACCCTATCGCCACTGTGAGAGAAAGTGGTGGCCAGCTGCGTCCCTAAGACTTACAGCCTGGAACACTAGGGAGCAGTGCTACTGTCTTACAGGGTCACCACGGGTCTGAATTGCCTGGGCAGCAATGGATTTGGTTTCCATTAGTAGAAGTGCTAGACTGCCAACAGCAAGGTCAGCAGTTCAAACCCATCAGCTGCTCCATGGGAGAAAGACGAGGCTATATGCTTCTACAAAGACGCACAGCCTCGGAAACCCGACATAGAATCGGCAGTGGGTTCATCAGTAACCAAGGCGCACTGGTCATGCAGCAGTTAAGTGGTTAAGCATTTGACCGCTAACACAAGGTCAGTGGTTCAAAGGCACCAGCTGCTCTGCAAGAGAAAGGCGTAGCAGGTGGGGTCCCTAAATACTTACAGCCTCAGAAACCCCACGGAGCGGTTCTGCCCTGCCCAGCAGGGTCACTCCTAGTTGGGATGAACTCACAGCAGTGGGATTTGGTTTCAGCAGGGGCTGGGTAAAGATTAGAAACTGGAAGAAGTAGTTTGAGCCAAGGCAGCGACAATGGGGAGAGAAGAGCCTTGGTTTGGGAAGAGGAGAGAGAGAAGCACAGGGAGAGAGAGGAAGTGTGGAGAAGAGAAGGAGGGAGGCCGAGGAATACAGTGGATGGGCGTATAGACCATGGCAGGGAGACAGGCGGGGATGAGAATGTCAGGCTCTGTCTCCTGAGCTGCCTCTGTCCGTGGTGGTGTGGCAAGGCCATGCAAGGTGAGCTTTCCCACTTGTTCCCACAGAGGGATGAGCTGGGAGGGACTCAAGGCAGCCTATGACTTTCGACCCTCTAGCACCCTAAGATTTTGCATCTGCTCTCAGCCTTCTCTGTGAATCATTACAAAAGGCACCCCGTTTCTTCATAGCTGCAGTGATACCCGGATCTGTAGCTATGGCGACTGACTGTTTTTCGGAATTGAGCTGGATAGGGGCCCATGCTCTGTCTGATGCCAAGAAGCATGGTTTCAGGGGAATGCCACATGTGAATTGGAGTGCCAGGGTCTCCCGGGCATGAAAATGTTCTCTGTGGAGAACAGGGCACAGTGTTTGTTTTCACTCAGACTCTCCTGGAGCTGGGGGGCATTCCCTGGGCTCCTGCAAGGGCATACTCTCTAGAATCAGACTGTCTAGGCGCAGATGCTGGCGAGCCCACTTGATTCAAGGGTGGCAATGGCCCCCATCTGTCTCTGAGCCTCGGTCTCCCTGTCCATCAAGGGGGTACTGCTGCTGAAGATCCTGGGGGGCAACCTCGGAGTGGGAGTCTGACTCCAGGAGGCTGAGGGAGAGGAGGGAGGCACATCTTCTGCTGAGCCTCCCCTGCCCCCATGGAACCCACCCAGAGGCTCTGCTCCTTGGAAGAAAGGCCTATTGATCTCCTTCCGGAACCTCAGCCACAGAAGCCCCTGTGGAGTGCAGTTCTACCCTGGTGCCCAGGAGGTGGCCATGAACAGACTCGGGGGCTACTGGTGAGGTTGGTTGATTGGTTTTCCCTTCAGTGCATCCTTGCAGTTCAGTTGCGTCCTTCTGTGCACAGTCAAGGTGCTGGCGAGGCCCCAGGCAGCTTTGTCTGGGGAGGAAAATCTCAAGCCAGCAGCTGCAATGGGATCAGGTAGCCACATTCCTGGCCCTGAACCTGCTCCCCAGGGAGGGCCGAGGGAGGCTGGTAAGGTGGCAGGCAGCCAGATGGCTCATTTACGTAACCCTTTGTCTGAATCACAAAGCCTGCCCTGTGTGGGGACATGTCACCTCTACCCCAGCTGTAAGTCTGACGTGCTTCACATTTTCTTCCCCGCCCCACACTCTCGCTCAGGCACATGCGCACATACACACGCACCAAACCCAGACCCTCAGCCACCTAGTGACCGAGACAGTACACCTCCAGGGAAGCAGAGAGCCTCGTTTTTCACCCAATGTGTGCCTGGTGGGCTTGAACTACCTACCTTGTGATTAGCAGCCCGACCCCTAACCTGAAGCACCACCAGGGGTCCTTATACACACAGTATGTACACCATGCATACACATGAAGGGGCGGAATTAGCAAGAAGGACTCCTGGCCACAAAAAGAAAACAGGAAAAAGAAGACAGACAGAGAAGCTAACAATCATGCATGAGAAGTAATTTCTTGATTTCTTTCTCAAAATCAAAGCGTGTCCATATGACTGTTCTGGGACAGGGGAGGCCCACAAATTGAGTGGCACCAGTACCGTTCGCGCAGGTAGCTGCTGTGAGGCTCAGCTTCCAAGAGTCCGGAGTGCCCTGGGCCGCTCTCCTGGTAGGAGGCAGACAGACCCACAGGCTGCCTGTCGACAGGAGGCTGTGTAACAGCAAAAGGACACAGGCTTCGGAGCCAGATCCGGACCAACTGTGGGACCCCAGATGGCAAACGTAACCTCTCTGGCTCTGTCAGTACCTGTTAGTTGTGTTGGCTCTGGCCCCCTTAGAAGACAGCTTTGAGGGTCGCATAGGTCTGCATTGTGGCACCTGGGACACGCTTTGCGGGGCTGACTCAGAACCACGTATCACGTGGAAGCCAGCAGTGTTGCCCGACACCATGACAGCGGCGTGGGCAGGTAGAGCAGAAACGTGCTTGCTGGGTGACTTTGCTGCAGGCACCTGACCTCTCTGGGCTTACCTCTCCTCTAAGCCCTGAACTGACGGTGGAGGAAGTTAGAACAGGTGACAATAAGGTCCCTTGAAGCTCTGGTAATTCGAGAGCCCAGCTATGTCTGGGATGGACGAGGAGGAGGGAGAGACATTAGTCTTTGCCTTCCTTGCGCATAGGCAGTGCTTTGGGGATTCTAGGTCGAATGTGGCCTAGCCTGCGTAAGTGACTCAGCCCAGGACGGGAACCGTCGTTCTGCGCGGGGGCAGCCTTCAGCCCTGGGTGTCTGGGTGCTGCAGGTGGAAGTCCTGTGCTCACGCGGGCCCCTGCAAACACTTCTCACCCCCAACTATCACATGACAGCAGCCTCCACAATCTCAGAGCCACCAAGGAACCTAGAGCAGGATCCCGTTTTCAAATGAGAACTTCCATGGAGCCTGACATCGAAACCACATCAAAGCAGAGCGCTGAAGGAGGACCAGCCTCCCCAGGTGGCTTCCCCTGGGCCTTAGCCCAGCCCAGCGAGCTTGTCAGTGCTCCCTCCCCACCCCATCCTGAGCATCAGCTATGAAGATTTGCTGCTGCTGCTACGTAAGGTGGTTTTTCAGAGCGTCTGGGGTGGATTCAGACAGGAAGTGGGTAGGATGAATCACAGTTGCTCAGCACAAATCTCCAAAGTCCTTAATGTCCAGAGCCTTATTGTCCCCTTCCACCACCACTCCACCCCCACCCACCCCCCAGGAGTTGGATTATCCCATCGACCCGGAATCTCTGCCGCCGCTGCGCAATCCCGACATCCTGGTGGGCGAGAATGACCTCACGGCTCTTAGTTACCTTCACGAGCCCGCCGTGCTCCACAACCTCAGGATCCGCTTCGCCGAGTCTAAGCTCATCTACACCTACAGCGGTAAGGGACAGCCCTGCGTGCCGTCTGTCTAAGCTTGTCTATACGCCTACAGCGGTAAGGAAGCCCGTCCAGGAAACAGCCACGTGTGCTGTCCGTGTGTAATCACACCGAATGTCTGCCCAGATCGCTCCCAGCAAGGTAGACGCTAGAGGATCGTGGATTTGTGTTATGAAAGAAGTATCGAGAGGGGGAGAACCTTCCAGAAGAACTAAGGCGGAACGGCCAAGAAAACAGATGTAGAAAAGATGTTGAGTTCCTCCTGGGATAGGCTGGGTCTTGTTTCTTGTTTTAGACAGTGATGTTAGTCTTACATTGTCCATTGCAAAAGCCTGCCCTTTGGGGGCGCATTGCCACACATCTTCTCATCCATCCCTCAGAATGGCCTGGAGAGGGGGGTAGCATCGGAGCTATGGAACATTCCATAGCTTGACCAAGGTGGCCAGAGAAGGGTTAGCAAGTGGCAGAGCTGGGGTTTCCTGCAAGAGCCTAGCGAGGCCGGTGGCAGGAAGAGTCTCATAACTGCATCTGACGTCTCTTCTCAGGAATCATTTTGGTGGCCATGAACCCTTACAAGCAGTTGCCCATCTACGGAGATGCCATCATCCACGCGTACAGTGGGCAGAACATGGGCGATATGGACCCGCACATATTTGCCGTGGCCGAAGAGGCGTACAAGCAGATGGCCAGGTACCCTCCACAAAAAAAAAAAAAAAAAAAAAAACTCCAGAGGGGCGTCCTTTATTGAGCAGACCCCCTTGGATGGGAGTCCTTGGGTGGTGTCAATGGGTGAGGGCTCAGCAGCTAGCCTGAAGTCTGGAGGCTCAAGTTCATTCAGGGGACTCAGAAGAAAGGCCTGGTGATCTCCTTCCAAGACAAGCAGACATTGAAGACCCCGTGGAGCCCAGGTCTGCTCTGACACACACAGGGTCACCGGGAGCTGTAGTTAACTAGATGACAACTGATCTGTGACAGCAGTGTGCAGGTCACTGAAGGGTATAGATTAAGGTGACCAGATTTTAACATTGGTAAAGTGGGACACCATTGATAAAACTCATATCTTGGTGAAATAGCCACATGGCAGCCGAAAACCATATACCTTAGCTTGTCATGTATTCTTTCCAAAAATCAGGACTTTTTAAAACGCCGTGGGATGCAGGACAAATTGTTAAAAATCAGGACTGTCCCACCAAAAGCGGGACGTCTGGTCACCTTAGTATAGATGGGAAAGGCCAAGACTAGGCCTCTCATTCATCTCCCAGTGGTTATGTCTGTTTTCCACATCCCCCCATTTTAGAGCTTTTCCTAGATGATTACCAACTTAACTGGGAACTTCACTGGCGGGCATCTCTGGCATGGCCAACGATGTATTTAAAAGATCCTTCCACGTGTCTTTTACCACACCTATTTCTGAAAGTCCTATTGGATTCCCCCTCTACCCTAATCCTTGGCCATCGTGTGGAGGGCAGTGGCTTCTATGTCACAGAGTAGCCGAGCCCTGGCTCTGGGCCCAGCATCAATCCCTCTGTCCTCACCTGAACAGTCTGGCTGGCGCTAGTACCTACCCCTACGGGCAGCTGGAGAGGAGTAAGTGCCTAGCACTGACACATGCCAACTGCACGATCACCATTATTTGGCCAAGAGAACCGCTGCTGAGTCACATGGGTGTCTCTTTACCTGTCGTCTTCGATATTACATGAGGCCCCCATGAGTCAGAATCAACTTAAGGGCATTTAACAAGCACCTGGAAATCTGAGCCCCTCCCACAAGGACAAGTGTGCTTGTTGGGCGTGTGTTCTGGAGTAGAGGAAGACTCCCGTCCCTGCCCACCACCTCAAGTTGGCTTCAAGAGACCAGGCTTCAAGTTCTGCACACTGGACAACCTGCCAGGACATTGTTGCTCTAAGCCCAGGTCTTAGCATTTCAAAGCTGGGCACATGGAAACATGAAGGGGCTTCAAAAAGTCTGTGGGAACACGGAGTTAAAAGACAATGGAATTTTCCCATGGACTTTTTGAAGCCCCTCGTACTTCCCGGAACTCATCGGGTTCGGGTGATCCAGGACAATGAAGGAAGTGCTTTCACACCTGCGAAGTGCCCATGGAGCCTGGTGTAGAAAGGCCCCCACCAGCCGGCTCACTGCAGGCAGCCGTTTGAGTACACCACGTGGTGTGTGCTGAGCGCGTGGGGAATCTGGAATTGGGGTGCGGGGGTGGAACGGGCCCCCCAAGGAAGGCCTTTCACATGTTGGTGGAGGCCTAAAGTCCATCCCAATGACTCCGCTTGGGACCTCATGCCTGGTTTCCTCCGGACTGGACCCCATGCCCCTTTGCTGATTTTGCAAGTGTCTTCCCAGGCCAGTGAGCCCTCACCGTGAGCCTGGCTCTCTGTGGGGAGCCCAGTGGGACTTCCCAGTGCATCAGCCAGTGGGGACCCGGGGTGGACTTTAGCGGCTCTCCACACGGATATGGCAGGACCAAAGCTGCGGTCAGGTGTGCAGCGTGCACACTTAGGAAAAGACCAGGAGGAAACTCCCCAGAATGTTCCGCCTCGTTCCTGTGGGGACGAAGAAGCAGACTTTCCCATCTTCCTGCTTGGTTACGTTCTCCTTCCTAAGCATAGACTCCCTCTGGGGTGGGAAGAAACAGGCGTTTTTGTTTTTAAAGAATCCTTTGATTTATTGTAGAAACCATAAAAACCAGTCGATAATTGTGAGTGGGGAGTCGGGGGCTGGGAAGACGGTGTCGGCGCGCTATGCCATGAGGTACTTCGCCACCGTGAGCAAGTCGAGCAGTAAGGCGCACGTGGAGGACAAGGTTCTGGCGTCCAATCCCATAACCGAGGTGAGTCGCCCTGGCTCGAGGGGAGCGGCAGGCAAGGCCAGAGGCAGAGGCAGGGGTGATGCGGGCAGGCTCCCGCCCTCTAAAATCCAAAGAGGGGACAGAGGGACCTAGAAGCCTGTTCTGCAGTGCGATTGAGGGAGAGTGGGACAGAGATGATGGCTTTGGGGCTCTTCGTCTCTAATGCTGGGCTCCCTGAAATTCTACTGTCAGACTTGGAGTCTTACATTTTATGTCGCAGGGATGGGCCTTCGCCGGTAGGCATCCTGGTGCACTGGATCAGTGATAAGCTGGATCTCATGAGCTGATTATTAAATACTTAGGACTCTCTTAGGAGCTGACTGTTAGCCCTTTGATGGCTTCCAATCAGTCGTGATGGGAGTATTTACACCACAGTCAGTGGCAGGTCCTACAATCAAGGCTCTTTCCCCATACTCCCTGAGTATATTTCTCAGCAAGGCACTCACGGGACGAGTAGGGCCAACTCAGATGGCCCCGAGGTACAGCAGCAGCCCCCCAAGAAGAACAGCCATCTGAAAGGCACACGGGAGGGGCCTAGGGGCCAGCGAGGGCTGGGCAGTAGTGGAGAAGGTATAGTTGCTAGGGAAGGAGAGATGGAACTTAACAAGTTAAGACGTAGAAATAAAGACTCATGCCCAAAAGGATAGGAGCAGAGGAAGGGAGTCGAAGGGAAGGTCTGAGTAGGGATAGAAATAAAGGCTGGAGGAAGGATCCCCAAACCCAGACCAGCCTCCCTGCCCTCAAGTCAATGCTGACTCACAGCAGGCTGATAGGGCAGGGTAGAACTGCCCCTGTGGGTTCCCAAGCCTGTGCCTTTTCCTGGGAGCAGAAAGCCTCCTCGTTCTCCCACGGAGCCAGAGAGACGTCTAATTGAGCACCTATCATCGTTGCGGCGTGATTGGGCACTGTGCGCGAATTGCCTCATGCAAGCCTCTCAGCTCTGTACGAGGCACAGTATTCCCCACTTAGACCGGGAAAGACGGACTAACTTGCAGATAGCAGGCTTGGAACTGAGGACTAGGAAACATCCGAACCTGTGTCTCCCACGGAGGTTGACGAAACGTGCCCCGGTTCCTGCCTCTGACCTTGCCCCAGGGAACAAAGCCCCCCTCTGCTAATCCGAGCTCCCCGCAACTTGCAGGCTCTGACTGGACACCAAACAGCTCCAGACCCAGAGGTGTTTGTAAGGTTGTTACGACAAGAGACGTGTTTGTTTTCTAGGCTGTCGGGAACGCCAAGACCACCCGCAATGACAACAGCAGCCGCTTTGGGAAGTACACCGAAATCAGCTTTGACGAGAGGAATCAAATCATAGGCGCCAACATGAGAACGTACCTGCTGGAGAAGTCCAGAGTTGTCTTTCAGGTAAGGATGCAGATCCGCGTTACAGGGTCCCCTCTCCCCCTCCCCGCTCCGGCAGCCCCGTGTGCACTGCTGTGCCGCACGCACCCGGCAGCCTGCGTTTCCCGTGAGGACCGGAGCTTTCCCATCAGTCATTTGTGGGCTGGGTTATTTTTTCCACTGATTAAAAATGTGATGGATAGATTGCACTATCGATAGGGTTGGATGAGTGGGAGGAGAACGTGATACCTTCGTAATTTGGGGCACTAAACATTGTTTCACAGTCTAATGCACTTGTTCGAATCCATTTGGAAGTACCTTGGCATAAAGGTCAGGTGATCTACTTCCTAAAAAAACAGCCT
Organism: Tenrec ecaudatus; assembly: GCF_050624435.1. Classification (NCBI taxonomy): domain Eukaryota; kingdom Metazoa; phylum Chordata; class Mammalia; order Afrosoricida; family Tenrecidae; genus Tenrec; species Tenrec ecaudatus. The sequence goes on along the minus strand of NC_134543.1, from coordinate 113,497,785 downwards.
TCGAAAAACCCTATGGTGCCCAATTCGGCTCTGACGGACATGAGTTAGAATGAACATCAAAGCAACTTTTTTTTTTAAAGCAGGTGGAGTTTAAGAGAAAGGCTTTTCAGTCAGTAAAATGGAAACCGTTCTACTTTTAGGCCAGCAGGGGAGCAAGAATAAACCTGTACTCCACCCAGCAAGCTCCCTAAACATTTCAACCAGTGTGAATCAAATAAGGATCTCGGGCGGCTCATGGTTCAAGGTTTCAGCTGCGAACCCAAAGGTTGGCAGTTCGAACCCACCAGCTGCTCCGAGGGACGAAGCTGTGGCCATCTGCTTTTGTGTAGATTGTAGTCTTGGAGACTCAGTGGGACAGTTTGACCCTGGCCTACAGGCTTGTTCCGAGTTGGGATCTACTCAAAGGCACACAACAAGGAAGCAGCCGTGAATTGACAGCTGACATTTTGGAGAATGTTTGCGGGCGATAACATTTCTCTGGGGTCCCTGTGGGAAGACTGTCCTGGGCCACTAGGTGAGAGGAAGGCCTGGCCAGCAGCACCCAGCTGGGGGCACTACGGGGGCCGCCGCCTGCTGCCCGGCCGAGGTAAAAAGCAGAGGTGTGCGTTGGTTTCCATGAGCTGGCAGCTCTGGTGGCTGGTGCCCTATAGCCACAGCCTGACATTTTCACTTGCCGAGGCTTAATGTTGCTTTCAGGACGTTTCTTTCTCTTTCGCAGTCAGAAAGCGAGCGCAATTACCACATCTTCTACCAGCTTTGTGCGTCCGCCCAGCAGCCGGAATTCAAGCACCTTAAACTGGGTACGTGATGGACGGCGTGGAAGGGATCTTCTCCCTCGTGGGCCGAGAGGCGAGGCTAATTATCCGTTCTTCTTACAGCGACGCACCTGTCCCCAAAGGGGTTCTGTCCAGAGACACGTGATCCCTGTGCTTCGGGGTGGGATGGATGCACCTCACTAAGAGGAATTAGGGGAGCGGGGAGGCCGGCGCAGGTCCAGGGAGGGAGAATTTCTTGCCAAAATTCACTGGGTGACTGTGGTCCTCCGGCTGGAATTTCCTGAACAAGACCTCCTGACGGCAGAAACTATGATGGACGCCCCCCCGCCGCCCCCCAACTGTCCTTCTTAAGGTTAATCTTGGATGGAGATTTCGCTAAACATGTATGCTATAGTTCCAGATTTTAAAGCATTGCGATGAATAAGTAACAGAACGCTTGCCACGTCAGCTGGTTTTTTACGAGTACAGTCCAGTGACCGTCATTACGTCCGCCACGTCATGCAGTCATCCTCCCTCTGCTCCCTGACCAGAAACTCAGTGCCCCTTAAGCAATACACCCCCATTTTTCCGGGGAGCCACTAGCAGGCGTTGGCCTCTGTGTGCATTGGCCGTGGTGCATCCTGCGCTTGTGTTTCTCTGGGTCTTGTTTCACTCCAGGTAACACTTTCCAGGCTCATGCTTCCTCTCGTCTAAGAGGATCTCCCTCGCAGTTGGACTTGTTTGGTGACTCGGAGTCAGAACTACTTGTAATAATAATTCCGTTAGGGGACAGCTGGGGTGTAGGATGTTTGTCCTTAGCACAGCAGGGCATTCTTGTCCCAGCCCTTCCATCGTGGACCTTCGTGCTGTATTGTAGAAGGAATCGGAGGCAAGCCCCAGCGTGAGGGAGCTGCACGCATGCCCGCTGGGGTCTTGGAGAACTGGCTGGCACTCTTTACATCTAAATCCCGTCAAGTTTCAAATGAAGCTGATACCCAGGCCTTGTCTCCCAAATAGGATGTGAATATGAGTGTGGAAGGGCTTCCACAGGGCCTTCTGCTGCTCAACTAGTAGGCGCACATGGGCCCCTTGTCTGGTTCATGGTCCTAAGAGAGTGGACACGCTGGACCTCGTCACGCTGGACCTTTTGTCCCTCGCCTTCTCCTGGTTTGCTGGCTTTCTTCTCACTGTGTTTTGTCTCGCTGGCCAGAGGGTGGACACATGTGATTTAGGGGAAGGAGAATGCGACACACTCGTACGCTCTCAATGTGTTCTGTCTAGTGTGGGTTCCGTATACCCAAGCAAAGCAGGAGAGGCACTTGATGTGTAAGGGGCGGCAGAGGGAGGTAGTGCCCATAGGGGTACTGAGCGTCTGTTGAGGGTGATGGAACTTGGAATTGGATGGTGGGGGCGGCTGTGTAACAGGCAGAGGGGTGTTCACGTCACCGAGATGTACAAGGATGGCGAAGGCAAATGCTTTGTTGTGTATCTTTCAGCAGTGGTGTGTGTGTGTGTGAGAGAGAGAACAAAAGCCAATAAGCATTGGAATCTGGCTTTGTTTAATTTTTAAGTACACGAGACAAAAATCTCGCCATCCTCTCTTCAACAGAGCATTGCAGCTAACCTTTACAAACAGTGTTTATCATCACACGCCTTTCTTTCTCACCTTTGGGGGAAGTGTTCCGAGTCGATCCTCACCTGTACATCCCGCGGGGGCCCCTGTTCCGTTTCCCCTTGTCCCTGCAGTCCCTCGCTGAACTGTCCCCTCCGGCCCTGCCTCCCTGGGGCTCCTGCTGCTTTATTTAAAAATTCGTGTTGTTACTGTTTTTTTGAATTGTGGCAAAAATATACACCACAAAACATTCTCCAGTTCAACAGCTTCTACATGTGTAATCCAGTGCCAGTGATTAGACTCTTCGTATTGTACGCCATTACCGATACCCTTTCCCAAATTATTCCGCCACCATTAACGAGAACTCAGTGCCCTCTGAACAGATATTCTTCGTCCTTCACCCGTGGTCACCATAGGGCAAGTCTGCTTCCTTTCTTTCTTCCTTCCTTCCTTTCTTTTTTATTAGTTTCCTTGGTGTAATATTCATGCATCGGACACACCCATTCTTCCATCGCTTTTAGAGAGAGTTGGATGTGCATCACATGTTTCCTGTTTCCCTCCCTCTCTCCTCTCCTGCCCCTTTGCGTACTTTGCCAATGTGTGAAAGGTAGACAGGCCTTGATTACCATTTCTGCTGGGACCTTGAACAAGTCGTCTTCCTCGTTTTTGAGCCTCGGTGTCCCTGTCCGCTGCAGAGTCCCGAGAACTGAGTTAGACAAGGTTTGTGCGGTGCTTAGCATCATGTATGAGGTGTTGGCATCTGGCTTCTGCTGGCACTGAATCTTCCTTTGGGGTTTCAGGGAGCGCGGACGAATTTAACTACACGAGAATGGGAGGCAGTACCGTGATAGAAGGTGTAAACGACCAAGCGGACATGGCTGAGACTCAGAAGACCTTCGCCTTGCTGGGTAAGGCCAGGGTGTGGGCCAGTTTCTCCAAAAAAGAGGTGCCCGGGGTGAGGCAAGCAGACGGTATTTTAAAGGCTCTAATCTGAGCTTTCCCAAAGGGGTCCTGGCTGCTTTTCCCATAAAGGCCTAGAAGGGAGCCCAGGGCTCCATCCACCTCACTGGTAGAGCACAGACTGGGAGCCCTTTGGGGCCTAGAAGGTCCTCTGGACTGAGTACGAGGACTCCTGAGAGTAGAGGGCCACTTCACGTCAGAAGTGTAACGCTGACCCGCCTTGACCTCCACCAATGCTTGGGTGATGAGAATCGATGATAGATGGTGATATATGGGGCTTAGAGTCCATACATGGAGCAAGTGGCCGAGCGCTGGGGGACTAACTGAAAGGTCGGCCGTCCAAGCCCACGCAGGAGAAAGGGCTGGCGACCTACCTTCTGAAAGGTCACATCCATGACCCTGAGGAGCACATCTCTACACGGACACAACACGGTCTCCGTGAGTTGGAAGCAACTAGACAGGCACCCACGGGCTTGGTTTGATACACATACATAATTTGGAGCTTATTATGGGCTAAGGAGCCCTGGAGGCATTGGGCTGCTGACCACAAGGTCAGCAGTTCTGAGGCACCAGCCGCTCTGCTGGAGTCAGATGATGCTGCCCGCCCCTTTAAGATTATAATCTCGGAAACCGTTCACAGGGTCCGTGTGACCTGGAATTGACTCAATGGCAGTCCAGTCGAGTTTGATTTTTGTGGCATAAACAAGGAGCCCTGGTGGCACTGTGAGTTAGGTGCCGGGCTGCTAACTGAAAGAGGAAAGGTGAGGCGGTTTGCTTCCATCAAGATGTAAAGTCTCAGAAATCCCATGTAGGGTTACTATGAGTCAGAATAAACTCAATGGCCCTGGATGCGGGGGGCTGGGAGGCAGCTAAGCCAACAGCTTGGGGGTTTTGCCACTCGGAAGTGCTTGGGAAGCAAGCCTGCTGACCTGCTTACCAAAGGTCACAGCCTGGAAAATCAAGTGGGGCTGCCGTGAGTCTGAATCTGACAGCCACCAGCAAGCAGCAAGGAGCTCTTTTGCTTGAAGAGGATGGGGCAGCTACCTGTCTCAACAGAGCAGTGTAGACCAAGCAGCTCAGAGAGTCCCCCAGCCCTCCTGCCCACCCGGCCTCTCAGTGTCGTCGCTGCCACCCCCCCCCCCACCCAAAGCTCACCCAGAGACTGCAGTCCTCACCTCGCCAAGCCCCGCGCCCACTGGCAGGTCCTGTTTTTGTTTATGGGGCTTCAAGCAAAGTCCTTCTTAGCAGCTGGTTTGGCGTATTTTCAGCTCGGCGACATCCGGTTAATCCCCACATGGTGACAGATTTCGTTTATTCTTAATTTCTATTCCACCTCCAGCAGCCAGGCTCCCCTCGGGAAATGTGGCAACTCAAATTAAGATAAAGGGGGAGGATGCATTGACAAAGGGACCAGCTACTGAGATGTGGGGGTCACAGGGAGGCTGTGTGGGGTGGTGCAGGACTGCAAGTAGCAGCCGTTGCTCACTGCTGTTCTGTCGGGGCTAGAAAAAGAGAAGAGAGTTGGGTAAGGTGAGCCGGCCGATCAGGAGCAGCCAGTCCAAAGCAGGAAGGAGACCAGCGACAAGTAAGCCCAGCCCTCTCTCTCCCTGGTCTCCTGCCTGCATTGCCCACTGGCACATCCAGCAGGAAGCCAGAGCCCAGGAGATCCTGTTGAGTTGGGGGACACTAGGGAGACCCTGTTGAGTTGGGGGACACTAGGGAGCCGAGGCCCTGGTGGGGCAAATGGAATCCATTCAGCACCCCCACCTTAAACGGAATGTAGGGAGTTCGTTACAAACTAAATTCAGAGACTAAGCGGGAGCTGATTCTCTCTAAGAAGCTGTTGGGAAAGTCAGTCAGTCCTTCAAATATGACTTTGTCGGTCAGAGGTCCCAGCAGCCGACGGCAGAGCGCGGTGTTGTGTTGACGCCTTGTCTGTGAATCCACAAGGTCCGTTCCCATTCTGTGCGTGGCTGCTCCTGGGGTGGCTCCAGTACCACAAGGGCGTATCTTCTTCACAGCAAAAGGAGAAGAAATGCAAAATTCCTGACTCGGGGACATTTTTTTGCTTTGTTTTCAGGATTCAAGAAGGATTTCCAGATGGATGTTTTTAAGGTCCTGGCCGCCATCCTACACCTGGGCAATGTGCAGATCACTGCGGTGGGCCACGAGCGGTCCTCCATCAGTGTAAGACGGGGTTCGCCCACTCACCTGTGCCTGGCTGGGTTTGGGCGGTGCGGGAAGACTGGCTCCTGGTCTACCTGCCTTTGCATTTTCCCACCAGACCTAGGTGGGCCTGCTGGGGAGACCGGTTGGGCAGGGATAAAGACTAGGGTGTCCCTGGGGTGCCTTTAGGAAGAGTGAAGCTGCTTCCTTCTTACAATAGTAGAAGGGGGTGGGGGCACCCATTCTGTTTTCCTTTCGTTCAACAAATATTTTATTAAGCAGCGCCCACTGTTAATTCCTCGGCTCTCTAGTGCCTGCGGTTAGAGCAAGAGCGGGAGCTACAATGGAGTATGTGCTCTGGGGCTCTGTGCTTCCTGTCCTGGTGCCTGGTGACCAGGACGTCATTCTCCCTCCTCTCCCCCACCCTCACCCGGAGTGGCCTGCCAACCCCCTCTGAGAGCCAGCCCTCACCTCACGGCAGATCTTGGATTGGGGGAGAGAGGAATTGGGGGCAGGGTCTGGTGGAACTAAAGTGGGGTTTCTTCCCTCTGGTCTCCTTCCTGGTTTACCTCAGAGAAGCCGGGCTTCTGCCCGTGGTCCTCTCTAACTCTCGGGGACCCAAAATGTGACTCCGCCCAGCACACACTGTCACCGTGAATGCTGGCCCCTGAGGTTTGTTACAAGGGCTCTTTGGAAGAAGGAAGTAAAATTAATAAGGTTTTTAAAAATCCCTTGGAAATGGCTCTTTACGAATCTCTGTTGGAGAAAAGTGGGTGAAGGGAGACCACGATCAGTGTAAGACATGAAAAAAATAATCATTTATAAGTTATCAAGGGTTCAGGAGGGAGGGTGGGGGAGGGGGAATGAGCAGATACCAAGGGCTCAAGTAGAAAGAAAATGATGATGGGGGAAAAAAAAAGATGATGGGTACATATGTACAAGTGCTTGACACAATGGATGGGTGGATATTGTGATAAGAGCTGTACGAGCCCCCAATAACATGATTTTTAAAAAGAGACTCTCTGTTGGAAATTACCAGACCAATAGGTACTGGTCTTAGTTTTGGGACATGCATGCCATTCATTTGTATCAAGAACTCGAAATCTTGCGCAAACTAAACTTTGGGCACCGTCTTCATTCTTGAACTCTTCTGCTAGTTTCGAGTCTCCTCTAGAGTGGCACAGGCAGCTGATTGGTTGGCTGATTGATTGATTGATTTGTTTTCACGCTGAACAGATAGTTCCTTCTTCCAGGGCAAACACACAGGGCCTCAGCCAGTTCCCTCTTCAATGAGGAGATCAAGTGCATCAAAGCAAACCTTGTATTATTGTGGTCTTGGCCAGAAGGGGTGGGTGGGGGAGGAAGGGGCCAGACTCTTGAAATCACTCCCTTCCTCGTAGTCTGACACCTCTAAAATGTGAGCCCACCGTTTGCCAAGTGGTCTGTGGCGGTGCCTGCAGGTGAGCCTGCCCTGGAAGCTCTCCTGTCCCCCGAAGGAAGGATGGTGCCCCGTCCCCTCGGGACCGTCTTCTCCAACAAGAGCCCCTTTGTCCACTCTGGCTCTGAACTACTGGGGAGCCCTGCCTCCTTTCCCTCATCTGCTGGCCAGTAGGGACAGCGCTCAGGTCCTGGATCAGGAGAGAAGTAAGAACCGCTGTGTGTCCAGGAAACACTGCCACCTCAGCCCTTGTGTTGAGCTCGCTCGGCTAAGAAGGCCGCCCTGAGCTCCATCTGACAGACACCCATGTGCCTCCTGCATCGGACACTCCAGGCCCCTGACCACACAGGTGGAATGGAGTGAGCGCCCATGCTGACAAGTGGCCTGGGCAGGACGCAACAGGGAAAAAATAAGGGGGTGAGGCTGTCTCCACCTGCACAGAACAGGCCTTAGTCGCTGCTGATGTTCTTTGGCCAGACGGACAGTCCATGTAGGACATGTCCAGGAGTCCTGGCTCCTGCTGTCGCCCAACCTGTGACCTACATGGGCCAAGTGCAGGAGGAATACCACTACAGCCTCTCCTCCTCCCTTCCCCCTGGGGCTGGCCCTTCAGGCTCATGCCAGCTCCTCCGCAGCCCGCCACGAGGACCTGACCAGGTGGGACAGGGTTGGCTGAAGAATATGATGCCTGACGGGGCTTGTGCTTGCTTTTTGAAGGAGGACGACAGTCACCTGAAGGTGTCCTGTGACCTCCTGGGCGTGGAGACAGGCAAGGTGGCTCAGTGGCTGTGCAACCGCAAGATCATCACGACCTCTGAGACGGTGGTGAAGCCCATGACCAGGTCGCAGGCTGTCAATGCCAGGGACGCGCTGGCCAAAAAGATCTACGCCCACCTCTTTGACTTCATTGTGGAGAAAATTAACCAGGCGTTGCAGTTTTCAGGCAAGCAGCGCACTTTTATTGGTGTTTTGGACATTTATGGGTAAGATACGCTTCAGTGAGTCTGTCTTTGCTTGTTTAAATGTTCTGTTTAGATCATTTCATTATCATTACATCATCTCATTCCACTTCCTCTTCTCTGGTTTGCCTGATTGGAGACTTGGTGTCTTCTGGTTCTGCCTACAGAAGTGGTTCTCAACCTTCCTCACACCGCGACCTTTGAATACAGTTCCTCATGTTGTGGTGACCCCCCCCCCACCATGAAATCATTTTCGTTGCTATTTCATAACTATCATTGTGCTTCTGTTGGGAATTGTAATGTAAATATCAGATATGCAGGATGTATTTTCATGGTTAGAAATTGAACATAATTAAAGCATGGTGATTAATCACAAAACAATAGGGCATTATATATTGTGAAATATTTATGTGTTTTCCAGTGGTCTTAGGCGACTCCTGTGAAAGAGTAGTTCAAACCCCCACCCCACCCCCAAAGGGGTCGGGACCCACAGGTTGAGAACCACTGGTCTACAGGATTGTAAGCTAAAACTAAAACCACAGGAGAAGCTCATGCCTTCGACGCCAAGGAACTCCAGGACAGAATAGGACTGCTTGTGGGTTTCCGGGGCTCAGTCTTCACGGGAGTAGAAAGCCTCATCTTTTTCCACGGGGCTGCTGGTGTGTTCGCCCTGTTGGCATGGAGCATGGGCGAGGCCAGGATCAGTCAGCAAATACCGCTGTCAAAACCGTAGCCGATTGATTGACCGACAGCGTCACCAACACGCAAAGCTGTAGTCTCCTGATACATGTCCCTTCTGGGGCTGCGCACGTCGGAAGGTTCTCTCTCTCTCTCTCTCTCTCTCTCTCTCTCTCTCTCTCTCTCTCTCTCTCTCTCTCTCTCTCTCTCTCTCTCTCTCTCTCTCTCTCTCTCTCTCTCTCTCTCTCTCTCTCTCGTCTGGGCATCCTTGCGAGGCTCCAGCTGTGTTCCTTTCTCATGTTCTTTGAGCTCTGCCAGCAAAAAGAAGGGTGTGTACAAAGGGCGGGATCAGGGCGGTAGGTGGATGGTTTCCCAGGGAAACTCTCCCAGGACAGCCCTGGCAGGCGCATTGGGTGATGGGGGAACCCCTTCCTCCATGCACCGTCCCTGCCCTGTTTCTCTGCAGTGCCCTTTTCCGTTTTCCTCACACATCTTCCTAGGAAGCCCCTGCGCCCGTTCAGCCCCCTTCAAGAAAATCTATCTCCCCAAACAGACACCTGTAGCCTTCTGAGCTGAGGGGATGCAAAAAAAAAAGGTCCCAGCTAGAGTTTGGTCCCGGCCAGGTACCATGTACCTGGTCTCCAGGTCTTGTGAGGCTGTAACAGCCTGAGCACAGACACTGGCCCAAGTCCGCGCTGCGGGTGAGAAACCGTTCCCTCCACCCTGAGGTCCCCCTACAGTCCCTGACGCACAGGGTAGCGAGCCTCAAGGGGGACGTGTACCTTTTCCTCTCCCCAAGCAGAGCCAACAGTCCCCTGGTCCAAGCCCACGCACCCACAGGTGCAGAGCTCACCCCCTACCCACCGGGCTTTTCTCTACCGTCCTCCTTCCCCTGACTAAATCTGCTCCTCGAACCTGCGCCAGCCCTCCCCCAAGAGTAGGCCATTCCGGTACCGAGTGCAGGGGCGAGGAACTTCCACCCCGCAGGCCGTAGGAGGCCCGTGAAATCACCGACACCAGCTAACTAACATCACACCCCGCACCAAAGAGAAGCATGTCCAGCCTTCACAGTGGGGGGGAGGTCACTAAAGGTTGGGTCCCTTTCTTTGTTTGTTTGCTTAATAGCTAACACATGCATTGAAAATTGAAGAATCCAGAAACGACCCGTTTTTGCTGTTGTTGTTTCCAACTCGCTGCCTTCAGTCTAGGCCAACGCGTGGTGACCGTACAGGGCCGCGTGGGTTTCCGAGACCGTGATTCCTCGCAGCGGAGACAGCTTCATCTTCCTCCCCTGACCGAATACGGCAGGCTGATAGTTTACGTTGATTATTCCACATGGCCCCCGAAGGATGTTAGAAATATCCACGTGGCCCTGGGCAGCAAAAAGGGTTCCCCCACCCTCACCCCAACCTTCCTAATGCAGCTCTCACTGGCCCTTCTGTTCTCCCCCCCCTCCGCCCCCTGTGCTGAGTCTTGCTTTTATAAATCCTGAGCCCAGTTCATTGTCTGCTGAGGATGCATCTAGAATGGCCCCAAATAAGAGGAGTCAGGCCAGCAAGGATGGGACCCCCGGGAACCACCAGCACCTAGCCTCTGTGAACCCCCACCCTCAAGCCCAGCCCCCTCCCCACTGCCAACCCTGGTTTTGCAGTGGGCAAACTGTGAGGCTGGCCCACACACGGTAGCAAGGCCCTCCACTGGGGTGGGCGAGAAGCAGCTCAACACGTCCCCTCCTTCCCCAGACAAAGTGGGGAGCCCTGCCTGCCAGGGAAGGGTGGAGGTAGGCATGGAGGAGGGGCGTCAGGTGCTGGGCTGACCTTTACCCAGCTGAAGAGAACCAACTTTTCCCAGGGCTGTTTGATATGAGACAGGGCCTCGCTTTGTTTGCTTTCGCTCCGAAGTTAAATACCTATGACTCCCACTTAACAGTATCAGTCAACAGTTATAAAATACTAATACATTTCTGGGAGAGCCTCGTCAATAATTTACTTTGTCTTGTTCTTTAAAAAAAAACATAGGATGTGAGTAGCCAGTCAAAACAGTTCGAGTAAATGATGAATGCGGCCACGGTCTTGGTGACCAATGACCTTTCTCACTGTGGTGGGGGCACGGGGTTGGTCTGTTAGTCTCTAGTCCAGTTTTCTGTGTGTCAATGACTTTGAAAAGCAATAGCTCCTGGTAGCGACATAGGCTGCTTATGGACAACGGAACAGGATTTGGGATTTGGTTTCATGGGGCATCCCTGTTAATTGGCCGAAGAATGTGTTTAGAGTTTCTGTTCGACCTCCAATTTCGTTGGTTAGTACCTGGGGTTTCTCATGCTGCTTCTTAAAAATGGGTTTATTTTGTGATTGACATATGCCAACCCACCCGTTTCTACCTGGACCACTGGGTGTCATGGAGTCTAGTCCCCATGACAACGCTCACCCTCGTTGCCAGAGTTGCACCTAAAACTCCCAGCCCCGTGACACTCCAAAAACCTCCAACCCACAGCCATCGAGTCGATGCCCACTCATAGCAGACCTATAGGATAGGGTAGGAATGCTCCTGTAAGTCCCAGAGACTAACTCTTTACGGGAATTGAAAGCTCGTGGTTTCGAACTAGGAAACCTCAAGTTGGCAGCCCCACGCCGTAACCACCATGCCACAGGGTTCTGTGCAGCCCCCAAGTTCCTACCAGATCGTTCAGGTTGCCGTTGTCAGCTTGACCCCCGTGTTGGTCATCCTTAAAAGGCCTAACGCTCAAGGCAGACCTCTGTAAGCAGTTGGACTGCACTGTTGCCCTGAGTTCTTTAAATCTTAAGCCAAAAACAGCCCCTGCAGTCAGCTGACAACCCTGAGAATGGAGGGGGCCCGTGGCACTGACTTGAACTTGAGGGAACTGCTGAACCGGTGTGTGTTTTGCTGCCTTTTCTAGGTTCTCAACAACATCAACCAAATTAATTTTAAAACTCCCGAGGATTTTAGGTGGCACGCAGTGGCACTCAGTGACCCAAAGACCAAGCTCCCACTGGATGGAGGGCATAGGAGCCCGTGGCACTGGTTACTCGGAATCAACCCCAAGGGCAGCACTTTGAAACCACCAGCAGCTTCGGGGGGGACGGGGAGAAAGATGGGCTTTTCTACTCCTGTAAAGAGTTAATGGTCTCCGAAACTCACCTGTTCCACCCTGTCCTGCAGGGTCGCGATGAGGCTATGGCATCAACTCCACAGCAGTGAGTTCGGGTTTTACCGGTTTGAAGGGGGTGCCCCGTGTCTAGCACATACACCCCTTCCAAATGGCCCGGCAGAAATGCTGTTCTCTGATCATCTCTCGAGATAGCTCAGGAGAGTCTAGAAATGCCAAAGGGACGAGAGTCTCAAATTATAGCATTTTCACATGAAGCTGAAAGGCAACCATGTGTCATGCTCAAGACTGACTTTCCTTTTATAAAATGAGGCCGATTCAATTCAATGGCAGTTCGTTTGGTTTGAGAAGTGCATCTATGGTGTAAGGTGTAAAGCTAATCTCCCCGGGTAGTTCTATAACTTTGGCTCCTGAAAGCCCTACCCATGGGCCTCGCTGTGGCTGTGGTCTTGGAGCACAGGTGGGGGGGGCGCCTTTTGCCTCCCCCGGGTCCAGCCCTGGCCTGTTAAGATGACCAGACTGTCCTCTGCACTTCTGGATCGCCGAGGCTGGCAGTGTTGAGTGGGTTCTGCTCCAGCAACCAGCTAGAGGACAGTCCAGGCATGCCCCCTGCCCTGGTCTCCTAACCTGAACCGAAGGGTCTCAATCAAGTGAGCCAAGACTCCCAGGGCCATGCGGGAACCGGCAGGATGGTGGGAACCTCGCAGGGATGGCGTGATTCGGTACAAAGACTTTGGGGACATGAAGCGCTGTGGTCAAGTGATATCTACGGCACCACCTGCTGGGCTGTTGGTCCTCAGAGGGCCGCCTGCTTCTCCAACCTTCGTCTATACCAGTGGAGACCCAGTAGTTCTCTACGGACAGTGGCTTTCGAGTAAACAGTGGAGGTGTGCATAAAAGCTCATTTATCTCCGGACGGAATGCCTGGAAGCACTCCACAGGCTGCTTCTGGGCGGAAGGTGGTGCTGTCTTACAGAATGGGCCAATCCAGACCTCTGGCTTCTCCCTGGCCCGCGATAACCTCTGGTGTCAGCGACTGGAGCTAAGCAGCAGCTGCCCCTTGGGGCCGGGGGGTCTGGCCCAGGCCTCACACCGCGTGCTGTTGTATTAAGTCCAGCCTGCTGTCCATTTCTGCCGCTTGCCAGGCTCCCCTGGGCTCTTGGCGTGTAGCTCAGGAAACTCACTGGCTGTCTGGGCTCAGAGGCTGGCGCGTGCCTGTCTCATGCCCGGTGGGATCCACTGGGCATTAATCCCCCTGCCCTTTTCCTCCACAAATTCTGTGAGAACCTATTAGGAAGCCAAGACTCAAGAGGCCAGAAATGGGGGAGCCAGAGACTAGGCTTCCTTATGGAAAGTAGAGGCAGGAGCGCTTAAGTGAGTTACACATCCTCCCGTCTATGAAGTGAGGCAACGAGTGCCAGTCTTGTGTGGATTGAAGGGAACACCGCCTTGGGACAGGTCTGTTAGAATGCCTGCCTCGTGGTAGGTGTGTGTACACACACCTGTGTTGTTTCCTGCTGCTTGGAAAAGGCCGTTTAGAAACTGACTGCCTGTATGTGAAAGCAAGAAAGCCTGAGCTAGATTTAAAGCTTAGCCCACCTTTAAGTTATGCAGCGTGTCTAAAAATGATCGGCCTGTGAACATGTGCCGATGTCCTTGCAGTTCTATTGTGTTTTCACTGTATTCCAGCTTTGAAACCTTCGATGTGAACAGCTTTGAACAGTTTTGCATCAATTATGCGAATGAAAAATTGCAGCAGCAGTTTAACCTGGTAGGTGACTTTTCTACCTTCTGGAAAGTTCTCAGTGCGTGGCAGTGGGGGAAGAGGGGGGCCTAGTACACCTTCTTCCACTGGGTTTTCAGGGGAAAGGCATGTGAGTCACTGCACCACCTTGTGGCCATGGCCTGGAATTGCACCTTCTTATTCTTCCACTGTGTGTGCCTATAGCCGGTCACCTGCTGCTGTTTCCACTTCAGATGCACACCTGCCATCGTTGGATACAGACACAGTGTGCAGCCCGATCAAACGATTTAATCCGTGGCCTGAAGGCTCACATTCCTTGCTTGCCTCCTCCCTTCCTCAGCACCAGGCTAACAATTCCTCTTATGTTTTGAGATTCCACTTCCCCAGAGAGCCCTCCCGATGCCTCCCTGCCTCTTCCCGGGTTAGGAAACCTCCCTACATGCTGGCCCATGTCTGAGCAGCTATCAGTGGCTGCCCTGTCTGCCTCCAAGCTGGCCAGCTTCAGTGGGTCCTCACCCCCCCTTGGCAGGTCCTCACTGCCCCTCGGAAACAGCCGCAGTGCCGGAATGCTCTAGGGAGGAGGCGAAGGTCGTACATGATCTAACCTCTGTCCTGTGCCATGCCACCACCGTCCATCCGTCCATGGCTGTAGTCTCTGCGTAACACCCCTCTCATTCCGTTATCAAGCACTCGCTGGACCTCCACACTCCACACTGGGGTCCTTTACTCCACTCTTCCCACCCCCCACCCAACCTCCCGGCTCCCAGACAAACTCATTCATTCTCCAGGAGGGGCCTGAGCCAAGACTTCTGGGGAGTCTGTCCCTGAACAAGTGATGAGCAGAGGTGTTGACTTATTGGTATCTCACTGTCTCATTCTCAGATCGACTGGATCCCACCCAGAACGGCTGCTTCCCAGCCAGAGAGGCAGGGTGTGTGGTTGCCCAGGGGCCTGGGCAAGGAAGGGGCTACAGGACCATGCAATGCTGGCCCGGGCCAGACCCTCCTCAGCAGCGATACTCGTGGTTCAGGGGCTGTGGCCTCTACTCCAGGGTCTTCTCAATGAAATTAACATTCCAAATAGTCATCTGTCTGCTTTTCCCAAATGTTCCTGTTTTCCTCTCTGGGAGCCCACGTTAATACTCTTTATTTCTTTTCCATGTTAACGTGTGGCTTCCAGCATGTCTTTAAACTCGAACAAGAAGAATATATGAAGGAAGATATCCCTTGGACGCTGATAGATTTCTACGACAACCAGCCAGTCATTGACCTGATCGAAGCCAAGATGGGCATCTTGGACTTACTAGATGAAGAATGCTTGGTAACTTGCCCCGATACCCGCTGCTGCCGTCCGCTTCTGCGTGGTCCCGGGTGGGCAAACTGCAGTGTTCCTAATGGGCATCCTGATGTGTTATCTAAGGTGCTTGGGTGACGTAGTGGTTATGCATTGGGCTGCTAAACACAAGGTCGGCAGTTTGAAGCCACCAGCCGCTCCGTGGGAGACAGCCAGGGCGCTTTTCTCCCATCAAGAGTTACAGTCTTGGAAGCCCACAGGGGCAGTTCTACCCTGTCCTGTAGGGTCACTCTGAGTCAGCATTGACTCCATGGCAGTGAGTTAATGACGTGTGTGTGTGTGTGTGACTCAGTGGGCTGACCACTAGTGCTGCGATGATAATCCACAGCCGGCGCCCCAGAGATCCAGGTGAACCCCACCCTCAGCATGTGTACCACCCTGGGGTGACCTCCATGGCCTCTTTGGCCACACCCAGGCTGTCCCTAAGTGCATGTGAAGAGGGCATGGACACAGCCAGTGGGTCCACTCCTGCTGGGAATTGGCTGACAAGAACTGGGTTATCTTTGCCTTCCCAATTCTTGTGAGTCATCAGGAGGCGGAGCTGAAAAGCCAACATCACATGAGTCACGAGACAGAGGTCGGTAGATCTTTTTACTTTTGCTCTGGGAAGAGTAACTTTGCAGGTTGCCAGGCCAACGGCATCCCTCGGGGAGCCAAAGGGAAATGATCCCTAGGAGATTACTCCTGGGTTTGGGTTGCAAGGTTACCATTTGAGGCTCAAGCTTGGATATGTTCCTTTTCCAAAGATTCATTTGTACATTAAAAAAAATAGGATTCGAGTGGCGAAGCGTCATCAGCCTCTCCTCACTCATTCCAATCCTTGATGCTGCGCGTGGTTTGGTCTTTCTGAGTGGCCCCCGGTCACCAGCCAGCTAAGTGACAGGAGGGCAAAGGACAGGCATCAAGGCCACGCATTCTGGAACGATCCACTGGTGAGCAGGGAGGCCTCTGGGAAATATTTGTCTACAAGGACATTCCTTGCTCTCAAAGCAGCAACACAAGAGCCATTCAGACAAATGGGGATTTGGCTCACGGAGTTGGAACTGAACATTATGGATGGCTTCGGAGCCACGGGAGTCAGAACAAGTCTTACAACTAGCTTAATTCAAGGACGTCAGATCCTAGTTCTTGGAGGCAGGGAAACAAAAGAGCACTTCTCTCCTGAGGTGGGCCAGGGGCCAAGGAGGAGAGCCGAGGATGACAGGCAGGCGCCAGTCTTTTCCCATCCAACTGTGAATGAAAGTGATGCTCCCATCCTGGAATCCATACTGTCCTTTCCCGAGCCTTAAGATTTCTTTAGGGGGGGGGGGCGATGAAATCACTATTAATTTTGCAGAAGCCAAATTCTTCATTCCTAAGTTACAATAGGGCCATTTTCCTGTAGGTCATCTGTCTTTTTCTTTCACTCATTAAAAGGAGATCGGTGTGCCCTGAAGAGTGTTGGGATCAAGGAAATCTTTCTGAGCAGAGTTGTTTCTTCCAAAGGAAGGCTGGGCGGGAGACTGTGGGTCTGCCGCTGTTCACCTCGCTCATCTCGGTCTCTCGGAATGAACCCGGTATTCCTCATCCCCACAGAGCTTCCCGCTCCACTTTTCCTACTTGCAATTTGGGTTGCTTTTGCTTTTCCAGTTGCCGCATGGGACTGATGAAAACTGGCTGCAGAAGCTATATAATCATTTTGTCAACAAGAACGCCTTGTTTGAAAAGCCCAGAATGTCCAACACATCTTTCATCATCCAGCACTTTGCTGACAAGGTACCAGCCCCGGGAGTCATTCCCTGCAAAGAGCAGGTAGGACCCAGCCTTTGTGTTTGGATTCAGAGTGACACGTCCATGTCGCGTTGAAGAAGGGTACTTTCTGTCTTCTGTTTCCACCTCAGATGTGACCGAATCAGAATCTGTATGTTAACCAGATCCTCACATCCAATTTAGTATATTTGGGGGTGGAAATGCAAATTCTCAGCAGGGGCTCTAACCAGAAGGAACTAGTTTGAAGCCGTGAGTTTCAGCTCATGGATTAGTTATACATTGCTCTTTCTTAAAAAAAAAAAAAAAAAAGAAACATCTAAACTAAATGACATTTTAATTTTTTAAAAACATTTTATTAGGGGCTCATACAACTCTTATCACAATCCACACATATACATACATCAATTGTATAAAGCACATCCGCACATTCCCTGCCCCAATCATTCTCAAAGCATTTGCTCTCCACTTAAGCCCTTTGCATCAGGTCCTCTTTTTTTTTCCCCTCCCTCCCCATTCCCCCCTCCCTCATGAGCCCTTGATACTCCACAGATTGTTATTTTGTCATATCTTGCCCTATCCAGAGTCTCCCTTCCCCCCCTTCTCTGCCGTCCATCTCCCAGGGAGGAGGTCACATGTGGATCCTTGTAATCAGTTCCCCCTTTCCAACCCACTCACCCTCCACTCTCCCAGCATCGCCCCTCACACCCCTGGTCCTGAAGGTATCATCCACCCTGGATTCCCTGTACCTCCAGCCCTCATATGTACCAGTGTACAGCCTCTGTCCTATCCAGCCCTGCAAGGTAGAATTCGGATCTTGGTAGTTGGGGGGACGAAGCATCCAGGATCTGGGGAAGTGCAGAGTGGAGACCCGAGGCCCAAGTGTCAACCACTGGAGATCCCCTCACAGAGGGGCTTAGGAGAGGAGATGGGTCAGTCAGGGTGTGATGTAGTACCGACATTTTAATTTTTATCCCACCCTTCACACACACACACACACACACACACACACACACACACACACACACGAAACAAAGTAAAGAAGTCATTGGGACTGAGATACCTCTTTAGAAGCCCCTAATTCCGTTCTCTGCACAGGTGGAGTATAGATGTGAAGGTTTTCTTGAGAAGAACAGAGACACCGTCTATGACATGCTGGTTGAAATCCTGAGAGCAAGCAAGGTTGGTAAAGGTCCCGAGAGGCTGTTCACGGCACCCACCATGTCGTGCACGTGAACCGAGTGGTGTGTGTGTGTATGTGTGTGTGCGCATGCACATACACTCTGGACTGTGGCAATTTGCATATATACCACAAAAAAAAAAAAACACGACAATTGAGACTAAAATGCCTTTCTGGTTTCTGGAAGCTCTGCTGTCTTCCAAAGCAGAAAGCACAGGTGTCAGAGAGGACAGGGAGTTGGTCCGACCATTGAAAGAACCACAGTGCACACGTTTGTTCATACAGTTCAGCTGTCGCAGAGCCGAGGGGCCCCGGGTGTCCAGCGGCACTGCCTGGATTCTGGAGGTATAAAGGCCAGCGAGGCAGGCGGGGCGCCCTCCTCCACAGTGTTAGCCAGCGCTGCGTGCACACAGAAAGCCAGCGCAAGCCAGAGACTGAGGGCCGGAGGGACCGAGTGCAGCTGCAGCCCTAAACGATGTGCTAGCCAAAGAGGAACCTCATGGGTTTTGTTAGACCGGGTGGACCAGGGAAACAAATCCTGTGACAACAAATATAGGTGTCAGAAACAAATCCTGTGACACGTCGTATAGATCAAGAACTGATTGTATACCAGGAAAACATCCCAGCCCCACCCAACTCAAGTCCATAAGCCCGATCCCAGTCTGTAAGTCCCTCTTCACCCTCATGCAGACGCAGGCAGTGATGCAGAAGGCAAGATCGCAGGCCTGTGGGGTAGGGTCATGTGGATCCAAGGTCAGTGGAGACAAGGCAGGACTCCAGCCAGCAGGAAGACAAAGGGGAAAGAAGATGCGAGGGGAAGGTCCAGAGCCCTCCTCATCAGAAGGCCACACCCCCACGGAGGAACCATCAGGCAGTGATGTGATAGGTTGGATACCGCCCCTAGATTTTTATCCATCTTCAAGTTGACATGAAATTACCTATCAGGGTTTGTTGTTTGTGGTTCCCCCCTTTCCCTGTCTACTCTAATCATTTTTACTGAATCTTGAGAATAAGAATTCCCTTACACAAGGCAGGCCATGACCTTGGGGAAGACTTGCTTATTGGACTCTGCTCCTTCATTCTTTGAAAACAAAGCAAAACAGAAAGACGCTGGCTGAAGCTTCCGTGTTCGACAACGTCCCTTCGCTCATGGTTGTCGGTCACCCACAGGCCACGCTCCCACAGGCCAGGCAGGAGAGTGCACTGCCGCTTGTGTGGAAAGTGAGTGGGCTTCATTTCCCAACTGTTTCCTCAACCCCAGCCTGGCCCTGAGGTCCAGCCTGGGTCTCTCTGGGAAGCCTGCAGGCTGAGAGAGATGGGGAGTGGGGGGTTCTGATTCTTGCTACCTCAGGCAGGGATTCGGCCTTCCAGGAAATTGTCCCTATCTCCCTTAAAAAGGACGAGCTTCGCACTAAGAAGGAAAACGGACAATCAAGTCACTGCTTCAAGGTGGAAAGTACTAGGCGCCGTACAAAGTAGCGCAAGTAAAAGGGTAAGAAGACAGGCAGGCAGAAATCGGGGTTCGCTCATGCTGGGGCACCCAGAAAGGCGTCCTGAAGGAAGCGGCACTGGGGGCCATTTGAACTGCACCTTCCTCTTCGCATGTAGGTTTGGGGTCTGCAGGGATGCGATTATGGGTGGAAGGTGAGAGATTGCGTATGGAGGGACCATGTGAGTCAGGGCCCAGATAGGTTTGGGGTCTGCAGGGATGAGTTATGGGTGGAAGGTGAGAGATTGCGTATGGAGGGACCATGTGAGTCAGGGCCCAGATAGGTTTGGGGTCTGCAGGGATGAGTTATGGGTGGAAGGTGAGAGATTGCGTATGGAGGGACTATGTGAAGCATAGTGAATATCTTCCCCCTTCGGACTGTTGGTGACTCGCACCGTGCGTGTCCCCCTCTGTTCTCTGGGTGCCGTCCAGGGAGGGCTATGACCTTCGAGACTGGCTTAGCTGCGACTGACCGGGCACTCACTGTTCCGACGGGGGCCGCCGTGACTGCTTCTACGACTTGTACCGGCCAAGGACTGCGGGCAGTCCCCTTGGGCATTGAAATCCTGTTCTCTGTTCCTTCCAGTTTGACCTCTGCGCCCACTTTTTCCAAGAAAATCCAGTTCCGTCTTCCCCGTTCGGTTCGATGATCACAGTTAAATCTGCAAAGCAAGTCGTCAAGCCCAACAACAAGCATTTCCGGACCACGGTTGGGAACAAGGTACAGAGACGGGGACCGAGGGTGACGGGGCTGAGAGTGCAGGCCGTGTCCTGGGGAGCCAGGAGCTCATCGGACCGCCCTCCAGGTCGTGGTGCGGGCACTGGGCTGCTTTAGATGGAAAATACACACAGGTGAAGCCAAGCGGCAGTGTCCCCTCACCCTCACGGGGTGCTCACCTGAGCGCCCTCCGCCTGGGCCCAAGGATGCACTTTGCTAAGCCCCCTGCCGTGGTTGGGCACAGCGGTTTCCAAACTTATTTAGTCTACAGTCTCCCCTTCAGAAAATAAAAATGATCCAGCAGCCCCCAACAGTGAAAAGTGTTGGTTCAATCGCCCATAACCCAGGCTAAAGTGCAAGTAACTGCTTTTGCAGCCCCCCACCCCACCCCCATTCATGCGGCACCTCCACTTTCGGAAACACTGGGCGAGAGCATTGGAGAGTCTCCCTCCATACCTAATAAACAGAGCTGTGGGTTGAAATCCTTAGTGTGCTTTTGTGGGTGGAGGTCTTTGTTCCTCTGGATGAGTGACACACCAAGGGTGGACATTTGATCACTCCCTCTGTGACCTAGAGCTGCCGGGGCACAAATACCACAAGGGGGTGGTTTGAAAGAACAGAAATCATTTTCTCACTGTTCTCGGGGCTAAAAATCCAAGCACAGTTCTCAACCCGGCCAGTGCCTACGTTGTCAGTCAGTCCAGGGCAGTTCTTGGTTTTCCTGTTGTTCCTTGCCTTGTCGATGAGCTTCACGTGGCAGAGGTCTTTCCGGATGTGGGTGTCTCTGGGTCTATTCTGCCCTTTTCGTGGCTCATAAGTGATTAGGTTTAGGACCCACTCTGCACTGGGATGGCCTGCTTACCACAGCATGGGGAACCCCCTGGTTTCCAAACGGTTATATTTCCAGGTTCAGGGTGGAGGATGCCGTGCATATTTGGAGGAAGACCGTTCAATCCATAGCAGTTAGTTAACTTGATCGGAGCATTGAATTGCCCTGAAACTTTGGCTGTCTGGCTTTGTTTTCTAGTTCTGCAGTTCGCTCTACTTACTCATGGAGACCCTCAATGCGACCACGCCCCACTACGTCCGGTGCATCAAGCCAAACGATGAGAAATTACCTTTTGAGTAAGTGTTCTCAGGCGGGGCCACATGAAAGCACAGAGGAAGCAGGTTCTGCTAGGCCATGGTAGGGTTTGCTCGTCATTGGCGGGAAGTTTGCTTCTGGTTTTTGTTGTTGTTGCTGTTTCTCATGATTCAAAATACTCCTGCCCGTGCATACCCATGAACGCAACCGTGTGGCTGAGACCTCGCCGCCAGGGTCAAGCCCAGGGTCAAGTGTGAGGAGGAAAGGTCTGTTGCTGCAAGGTGCACAACCAGGGAGACCAGAACTGCAGGAGAGCAGGAAGAATCTGTGTGCGTCGTTGTGCAAGGGAGGCTGTACAGGGAGCACAGATACGTCCTCAAACACGAAGAATGGGACTTGGCCTCTGGGCCCCAAAGATGAGGCCCACACCCATGAGAGGAAGTGGTAGAGGGCTTACTCCACTCACTCACTCAGGCACTCATTCACTCACGCACGCACTCACTCATGTACTCACGCACACACTCATGCACATACTCACGCACGCATGCACTCACTCATGTACTCACTCATCACACAGTCACTCATGTACTCACTCACACACTCACTCATATACTCACTCATCACACACGCACTCATGTACTCACATACTCACTCATGTACTTACTCATCACACACTCACTCATGCACACTCACTCGTGTACTCACTCATCACACACTCACTCATGCACTCACTCACATACTCACTAGCTGCCAACAAGTCAATTCTAACTCACAGCGACCCTACAGGACAGGCTAGATCTGCCCCTGTGGGTTTCTGAGACTGTCACTCTTTTGGGGAGTAGAAAGCTTCATCTTTCTCCTATGAAGCTGCTGGTGGTTTCGAACTATTGACCTGGTGATTAGCAGCCCAGTTGGCTTACTAGAGCTGTCCAAAAGAAATGAGCTGAAAAAGAAAGAAGAGAAAAGAAACGAGCTCCCCTGGGGATCAGGCTGAGGTCAGGGGTGCACCTGCTGGGCATTTTGCATCAAGTGGGTGCCTGGACCACAGCGTGTTTGACGCTCCGCCCCCACACCGTCTCCCCACAAACCTTCATCAGCATCAGTGGCTCTTGTCTCCATGGCCCCAGACAGCCCTGTGAGTTCGGCTTTTCACCAGAGGGGCTGTTTGCCTTTGACTCCAGCACACACTGAAATATTTGCTGCGTGCCCGACAGGGGCCCACAAAGAAAGGCCCCACCTGCCTGTTCTCTCAGAGGTCACAGTCCAGGCCACCCCTGCTTCTGGCCCACGTGTCTGTGCCTATGGCTCCGCAATATGACATTGTCTTCTTTTAAGGTTTGACTCCCAAAGAATTGTCCAGCAGCTGCGAGCCTGCGGCGTTTTGGAGACGATTCGTATCAGCGCACAGAGCTACCCCTCCAGGTGCGTGGCCAGACCTCGCCTGGGGGTCAGTGTCTCCAGCCCCAGGCCTGCGCTGAACTCCAAGGGGCTGACACTGCCGTTAGGGCGTGTGTTTCCGATCTCTGTAAGATGCCCTGGGACTTGCCCCCACGGACCTGTGGGAAGGCAAGTGGAAAGAAGCCTGCCATCTGTGGAGATAAGCCACTGTCAGCACCACCTGCTCCCCATCTCAGTAACGGTCACGCTCGGGAAGGCCGGGGAAGGGGGCGCTCCTGGGCCAGAGTGCTGAGAAAGAGGGTCAAGCAGGGGTGTCCACAGAGCCCGGTCCCTCTGCACGCTCCCCCAACTGCATGTCTTTGGCTCCCCAGGTGGACGTACATCGAGTTCTACAGTCGCTATGGCATCCTCCTGACCAAGCAGGAACTTGCCTCCAGTGATAAAAAGGAGGTGTGCCAAGCCGTCCTGCACAGGCTCATCCAGGTCAGTCCTCACGCCCTCGGCGGCCCCCACAGAGGTCGCGTCAGTCTTGCTTTTGATGTGACAGCCAGCGCTGTCACAGTCAGGAAGGAGGGTCAGCAGAAGGGGCGATGAGAACCCCAAAGGGAGACAGAACGCCAAACCTTTCCTGGTTCCGACTCACAAGCCACGGGACGGGCGGGAGCTTGCCCACCAGCCCATGTGAGAGCAACCGAGAACTCACACACGCCTGCCCGTCCTCGCTGCCAGCGCCCGGCATACAGTGCATGTCTTCCTCCAGAGAGGCTTGAAGCAAGCCAGCCAGAGTCAAGCGCTGGAGCATGATGGGAAATTCTTCAGCTCCCCCTCAGAAAACAAATGTGTGTCCAAATTGCCAGGCTTGGGGCATCCTGGAATCTACCACTTGAGCATCTTTCCCAAACACTCACAATTTGGGAGTTTCTGTTTCTGATTGTCTCCTTTTTCTCTTTATTCCCACTCAGGATTCTAACCAGTACCAGTTTGGTAAAACCAAGATTTTCTTCAGAGCAGGACAAGTGGCGTACTTAGAGAAACTGCGGCTAGATAAACTGAGGCAGGGTTGTATCGTGATCCAGAAGCACATCCGTGGCTGGCTGCAGAGGAAGAAGTTCCTCCGAGAGAGGCGAGCAGCCTTGACAATCCAGCAGTACCTCCGGGGTCAGCACACCGTGCGGTAGGTTGGTTGGGATGGAGGGACATACACGTACCGGTCAAACGTTCTGTGCTGCCCGTTTCTAAGGGGTGGGTCTCTCAAGGACTCTGGGCCTTTCTTCTGAGACGTGAGGTCCAATGTGTGTGTGTGTAGGTGACTTCTGATGGCCTTCAGCCTTGAAGTGAGACCATGTGGTTCTCAGGGACAGGAAGTACCGGCTCTGCCCGGTGTGGGACCCGAGTGTGGGTGCAGGCTCCCTGGAGCAGACATAGGCCTGCTTGTCCCGTGTGCTTCTGGGCTCAGATAATAGCCGCCGTCTCTGGGGCAGGACACACAAGCATTCTCTTCCACCCCAAACTCATGCCTCCTTTCTGATTGGGAATTGCCAAGGCCTGGTGATGCTACCTTTCCCTGCCCAGTGCATCTGTCCCACTCATTGCACTGCAGATAAAATGCCGGAAACACCGTGAGCATGCCCTGAGGCCCCGGGCCCTTGTTGGGCCTTCCTCGCTGCAGCCTTCCTCCCGGCTCCTTTCTCTCATCTCCCTAGGCTGGACCTGACTGAGCCCCTGCTCCATCCAGGCCTTAGCTCCGTAACCCAGGAAAACCCTTTCCTCCAGAGCCTCTCAGTCTTTGACGTAGTCAAGGACCTCTGTGGCCTCAATGCCTTCAAGCAAATGGAAGCTCCAAGGGGACAGGTCCCCACCTGTCTCATCCCCGTTGCCCCGAAACCTCATACCTAGCACAGCAGTTACCACTCAGTGAGTGTTCTGTAAAGGCTTTCACTCTGCGTGAAAGTGGTGTCCGTCGATAGTCCTGGCCTCGGATTTCTCCATGGGCCCTCTAATCTCACAGGACAGGAGACCCGCCCCTGTGGGTTTCCAAGACTGGAACTCCTGGCAGAAGTAGGAGTAGGAAGCCCTGTGGCTGGTGGTTTCAAACAGCTGACCTTGCGACTGGCAGACCAGTTCACGGCCACTGCGCCCCCAGAGCAGGAGGGTCACTGCGGGTTGGCAGCAACTCAATGGCCATGAGTTCCATTCAGTTTGAACCCGCTAGCCTGGCAGTTCCAGACAACATCCCCCTTTTTGAATGTTTCCAGCACGGCCTGCAGAAATCCCGCAGCAGCTCTGCCCTAGCAGGAAAGCCGCTCTTTTCCCTGTGTTATCGCTTATTTCTCTTTCCCTTTGACCCGGGTTCAGTCTGCTCCCTCCATGGCCTGTGAGATCTGCAAGCAGCAGCTTGGTCTTCGTCCCTGGTCCTCTAGACAAGCACCGGCAACCCTGTCCTGCGCAGGGGCAGGCAGTGACTATCGGGGCTTTGCTGGCCGTTCAGAGGGTGCCGGCCGCAAGCACTCCCTCGGATACGATGTACATAGCTTGCCTGGCCCAGTTCCACTAGGACGTTGTCTACAGACAGACGGTGGCCCAGCGCCCCCTGTATGGTTTGTCGCCCAAGTGAAGGAATAAATTAGCCAGGGCGATGCAAATCCAGCCTGTCTCACGGTCACCACCACGGGAGCCCTGCTGGCTCTTTCTCAGAGTGCAGAGGAGAGGCGAAGCAAGGAGGAGCACAGGCCTGGAGAAGGCGCTAGAATACACCACTCACAGAAGCGAGGTGTAACTCTGCAAACCACGCGAATAGTTTATCACCTCCAGAGGGCTCCCCATACTTACGGGGCTGGGACAGCCCAGTGGGGGTGACCCACTCTCCTCTGCATTCCTTCTGCCTAACGCAGGAAGGCCATCACGGCAGCAGCCTTAAAAGAAGCCTGGGCAGCTATCATCATCCAGAAGCACTGCCGGGGGTACCTGGTCCGCAATTTGTACCAGCTCATTCGCGTGGCCACCATCACCATCCAGGCCTACACGCGGGGACTCCTGGCGAGGAGGCAGTATCGCAAGGTATGGCGGAGGCCACGTGCTTTCTTGGGAGGTGGGTTTTCCAAGTGGCCTCGGTTTCGTCTTCGCTGCCCACGGTGAGACGGACATCCCCCTGACGAGCTCCCTGGAGCAAGGAGTCTGGCCTGTGAGTGTCCGCTCGTGCAAGCCTGACACACGGAGACTGGGCTTGTCCCTTCAGAAGCTTTGCTGTGCCAGGGCTCTGTGGTCCGATGACAAGGTCATCACACTTGACCCTGTTCACATGGATCGGATAGAAGTTGCATCTTCCAGCTTTGGAGATGCTGACGAGCGGAGCCGTGGAGACCCGGCGTTCCGCCAGCACAAACTTGTTTTTATTTATTTATTTTTTTTTCTTCTTTTACATTTTATTAGGGACTCCAACAACTCTTGCCACAATCCATACATATACATACATCAATTGTATAAAGCACATCCATACATTCCCTGCCCCAATCATTCTCAAGGCATTTGCTCTCCACTTAAGCCCCTTGCATCAGGTCCTCTTTTTTTTTTTTAAGATGCTGCAGGAACACAAGGCTGTTATCCTTCAGAAGTACGCCCGGGCGTGGCTGGCCAGACGCAGATTCCAAAGTATTCGGCGGTTCGTGCTGAACATTCAGCTGACTTACAGGGTCCAGCGTTTGCAGAAAAAGCTGGAAGACCAGGTGGGTGTTAATGATACACCTTTTGCATATACTTTTCTCTGACCTCCTTTCTGTGGGTCCTTAGCTGTGCTGTTAAGATTTGTGCCCATGTTAGGAAGTTTGAATGGGGTACCAGTTGGACCATAGAAGCGCGTTATAAACGGTTCCCGACATCCAGTTGTATAGATTGTTCGCTGCACAAGAGTCCCTGTCCAAGACGGAAAGTAAAGGCTGAAATCCTGCTGGAGGTCTGCTCGCCAAGCCATGTGTCCTGGTGTGGAGCCTCTTCCAACAGGAGTGCCACTAAAGTGTAACAAAAGCTCTCCGTGTGCAGAGCCTTGCTTCCTCGGGGCTGGTCTGTCCAGGGCTGAGGCTGAGAGTGGGTGTTCACTTGCCCAAAGGTGGCCATTCATGTCTATGGGTTAGCCACAGGGCTACCTGGCTTTGGAAAAATTCCTCATATAATTCCCACTGCCAAGAGAAAACCCATACACTCTCAGTGGGTAAGGAAGGCTGTTAATAGTCCTGAGGGGACTCTTCAGTGTCCAGATCTGTAAAACCCACTCCCAGGCCTCTCTGAGATTCTCTAGGGGTTAACCTTGAACTGAGCTGTATGCAAGGTCCTGTTTTTGGGTGCTTGTGTTAGTCCAGGTAGACCAGAGAAACAAATCCATGGACACACATATGCATATAAGGCAGAGGTTTATATACAAGAGCAGTTGAATATTGAGAAAACATCCAAGCCTAGTTCAAATCAAGTCTGTAAGTCTGATATTAGCCCATATATCTGATACCAATCTATAAAGTCCTCTTCAGACTCACGGAACACTTGCAATGACACTGAATGCAGGAAGATCACAATCCAGTGGGTGGGAGGTCTTGTGGATCCAGTGGCGTTGTAAGCATCTCTGTGCTGGCAGGGGTCTCCATGTGACTTCTCCAGGTCCAGGGTTCTGGCTGCATCAGGGTAGGTTCATGTGGCTTCTCCTCAGGAATGGCTCATAGGGAGTGAGTTTTAAGGCTTGTCGGTAGAGAGTCTCTAAGGGAGTGAGCAGAGAGAGAGAGAGACTCTCTCCTGCCTCCAAGGAGGAAACCCAGGAGTTCTTAGAATTCTCAGGAGAAGGCCATGTCCACACAGAGGCCTCATTGGTTATATCTTGATCGACAGGCCAGACTCCACCCCTTCACTTGTAACCCTCTCAAGTTGACACGAGATTATGTGTCATGTACTATGTAACGACCACGCTCCTATATGTGTAAGAAAGAGCTTTATATCAAGAGGTAATTGTATATCAGGAAAACAGCTCAGCCCAGTACAACCAAAATTCATCAAGTCCGATGGTCCGTAAGTTCCTCTTCAGACTCACGCAGTCACATGCAAGGATCTGCAGACCGCAGGGACATCACTGGCCAGTGGGTGCAGAGTCTTGTGGATCCAGCGACAGTGGGCACATCTCCAGGGCTCCTGCAGGTCTCCACATGGTATCAGCAGAGAGAGGGGAGGTTCCTAGGGCCCTCCTGATGAAAGAGGCCACGCCCACAAGGAGGTCCCATCAGGCTATGACCTGATTGACAGGCCAGACTCCAACCACGTGTCATATTCCATATATCAAGTTGACACAAAGTTATGTAACTACCACAGAGCTACTGTCAAGTGGATCTGTGACTCACAACACCCCCAAACACAACAGAGTAGATCTCTGCCTGATCGATCCCACGTCCTCCTGTGATTGGCTGCAGACTGCATCATTAAGATCACAAGGGTTCTCTTTGGCCGAAATGTTTCAAAAGTATAACTCCTGGCCTTTCTCTCGTCTCAGTTTAGAACAGTGGTTCCCAACCTTCCTAACGCTGCGACCCTTTCATACAGATCCTCATGTGGTGACCCCCCCCAAAACCATAACATTATTTTCGTTGCTACTTCACCACTGTCATTTTGCTACTGGTATGAATCGGGGATCGGTCGTTGGACCCCCCCAAAGGGGTCGCGACCCCCAGGTTGAGAAGCGCTGGTCTAGCAGCTCTGCTGAAACCCTTTCAGCACCATGACAACCCCTGGGCCTCCATAACAGGCGTGCGGTGTCTTACCTGGGAATCAAACCCAGGTCTTCTGCATGGACGGCAGAAGAAAACTCTGCCTGGCCATGCGCAATTCTACTCATGGTTGCTATGGTTGGGCCCATTTCTGGAGCCACTGTGTTGATCATCTCTCTCCATCTCGTTGGGAGACTGCCCGTTTTTGCCGACCCTCTACGGTACCAAGCCTTGATGAGTGAATGCGTGGGCCACGGGTGGATTGGGCACTGTTTGCCCTGTTCTAGATCTGCCTGAGCACCATCCTGGGGCGACCCTGCAGCTCTGGCCTTGGATGGGCCCCACAGGGAAGAGAACAGGCCGGCGTCTGTCCTGAGTAAGCCTCTAACCGTCTGCCGCTTCCCGTTTGTAGCACAGAGAGAGCCATGGGTTGGTGGAGAAGCTGACCAGCCTGGCCACTCTCCGGGCCAGCGACGTGGAGAAGATTCAGAAGCTGGAGTCTGAGCTGGCGCGAGCCGCCGCTCACAGGCACCATTACGAGGAGACCGGGAGGAGATTCAAGGACACCGTGGAAGAGGTCTGGGCTGGTTTGGTGACTACGGGAATTCCGTACGACTCTGTCCCGGGGAGGGGTTGTCATGGCAACCTTCTCTGGGGTAGCAGAGGTCTCCAGAGCAAGCTGGACTCTGGTGTTGACTGCTGTAACCCAAGGGAGTCTGCTTTGAGCCAGAGCGAGGTCAGAAGGCCAGTCTGGGAGATGACCAGGAGGCCAGTGCTTAACCTATATGCTTTTCAGAATAATGCTAGGCCTGAGCCGGAGCCCTCGCTGCCTGGCCCCCATGCACCCAGGAGAATCTTGGTCTCTTGTCCCTTATCTGCCATTATCTTGTCCTTTTTTGAGACTGTAATTCCCTGTGGTTTCAAGTCTAGGGGAAGGGCTGGTTTTTCTCCCCTGGAGTGGCGGGTGGTTTTGAACTGCTGACCTTGCAGGCAGCAGCCCAGTGCATCATCCATGACACCACCAGGGCGCAGTGTGGGCTCTCAGAGGAAAGCTCTTGTCTCTCTGAGATTCTGCTTCACGAGGCTCCGCGTTCCCCGTCTCGTCCCCGACCCAGCCTCGGCCTTTGGATACTTGCTAGTCCACCAGTTTCCTTTATACATCAGACAGGACCTATGCATGATACACCCTGCATTAATCCTGTCTAGTTAACGTGACAAAGGCAGCCCATCCCCAGGTGGGATTATAACCACAGGCTTAGAGGTTAGGGTTTACAGCACATGTCTCAGGGGGACGAAGTTCAGCCCGTAGCAAGTGCAAACCATGGGCCCAGTCTTCCCCTACGCAGGACGGTGAGGAGAACTGGAGACTAAACCTGGAGTCAGATGACCCAGGCTCTCACACAGCGGGGCTTCAGAAGGTTCATGGACACATGGGATGAAAAGATTGTGGGCTTTTTCTATGAATTTTTTGGAAAGCCCCCACATATTATATCTGCCAAGACAGAACCGAGAACAACCCCGCGCAAGTCACTCACACTCTCTGAACTGTGGTTCCCTCAAATGTAAAATCAACCCAACCCCGCTCCCTGCCATCAAGTCAATTCCATCTCGTGACAACCTTATAGTCCAGGGTCAATCTCTCCCTGTGGGCTTCCAAAATGGTAACTCTTTATGGGAGTAGAAAGCCTCATCGTTCTCCCTCAGAGCGACTGGTGGTTTCAAACTGCTGACCTAGCAGTTAGCAGCCCAACTCGTGACCCAAAGAGAGAACAAAAATCAATTGACAGTCTTGTTAAGAGGATATCCTTCTCAGATGAATCATTTACCAGCTGCCTATTGTGGAGCCCGGTACCAGTGCGAGCTACTGTTTCCTAAAAGGGGGTCCAGTCTCCTGTGCTTGTCCAAATCCTACACACCCAGGGTGATAGCTGCCAGGAACCCCAGGGCGGTGGTACCCCTTCACCCTCCCCATGGCTCAGATGCCCAGGTATACCAGCACAGCCAATCACAGACCGCCAACACCAAGGGGGCCTTGGCTGCCAGCCTGGCCAGAGAAGTTCTGCTCCAGCCACGCCCTTGAACCCTGCGGTGAACCGATGCTGGCTCATAGATTCCCTGGCTAACACGATCCGCTGCAGACCGGTGGGTCCACTGAGAGGCATGTCAGGAGAAAGGCTGGTCTCCAAAAACCAAAGGCAAATACTGCCATCGAGTCGACGATGACTCACGGTGACCCTATAGGACAGGGAAGAACTGCCCCCGTGAGTTTCTGTAAGACAGTAACTCTTCCCGAGAGCAGAAAGCCCTCTCTTTGTCCCACGGTGGTTTTGAACTGCTGACCTTGCAGCAAACCCGCAGATGCTTAGCCGCTATGCCACTCTTTCTGAAAATGAGCCACTGCAAACACTGTGGAGTACAGTTCTCCCTGACACGTGGGCTCCCAGGAAGTCCTTCAACAGAATGCTCAAAATGTGAACCCGTTCTACATCTTGTAGTAAGCCTGTCTCTCACGGTAGGTAATAAATAGTCAATTCCTACACCGATTGAAATACTCAAGTCCAGACTGGAGTTTCCCTTCCAGCAAGAAGAGTTCTCTCTCTCTCTCTCTCTCTCTCTCTCTCTCTCTCTCTCTCTCTCTCTCTCTCTCTCTCTCTCTCTCTCTCTCTCTCTCCCCCCCCCCTCCCTCCCTCTCTCAGGTTTCAGCCACTATTGGGCCAGCTTGGCTGGGAATCACAGCAAGT
Source organism: Tenrec ecaudatus (assembly GCF_050624435.1). Classification (NCBI taxonomy): domain Eukaryota; kingdom Metazoa; phylum Chordata; class Mammalia; order Afrosoricida; family Tenrecidae; genus Tenrec; species Tenrec ecaudatus. The sequence goes on along the minus strand of NC_134543.1, from coordinate 113,466,902 downwards.
GCTTGTATGTGAAACTACATGCAGCGTCTTGTAGTGGGCTGATGACTGCTGTCCTCTATCGGGGGAAAATGTTAATATCATTATACAGTTCTCCCCCAAGAAAGGCAGTGATGGTGACCAAAGTGGACATTAGGTTTTCCATTTTTTGTTTATTTTTTCCCTCCTTTCTAGAAACTGGCCAAGCTTAAGAAGCAGAATTCAGAACTAGAAACACAAAAAGAGCAAATACAGTTGAAGCTCCAAGAAAAGACAGAAGAGCTGAAAGGTAACGCTCCGGGGAGGGGTGGGGGCGGTACCCCCATTCATTCACGCACCCGTTCCCTGAGTAAGTAAGGCTGACGTGGACCGAGTTTTAAGCTGAGGGGGTGGGGGTCTCACTTTGATGCACACTTAGTGTAACAAGCAAATTTCAGTTTGCCACGGGGCATATCGTCTTTGAATGACGGTAACTGTACCCTATAGATCGGAAGTAAACACAGGCCTAGAAAGTTGATTCCGAGGTACAGCAACCCAATGGAACAGTCCCTCTGGGGCGCACCCTCTTCCCTCCAGTCTCTTTAATAAGCAATGTCACACGATTGATTTGATGGTCTCAGGTTGTTCAGCCTGACACGAAGCACCCCAGCCCTTGGGTTGGCAGAGCGGTTTCAACGAGCCTTCTCTTTTCACAGAGAAAATGGACAAGCTCACCAGGCAGCTCTTTGACGACGTGCAGAAGGAGGAACGACAGAGAGTGTATGACAGCTCGCTTGCTCTCTCTCCCTGCTGTTTTTCCTTAGGTTGCTTCCCCACAGCTGTCCGCCAGCAGCCAGCTTAGAGCAGATCCCAGAGGCAGGGGGGCAGGGTGTGGATATTATTTTTCAGAGGTGAGAGGCTTTAGGACGTGTGGATGCTAAGCCCCACGCTGCGCACCTCTGGGACACAATACAGCTTCTGGAGTTGCCCGGGTGACTGCTGCTGGACGGGCACCATGGATCCCCATCCCCCCCCCAATGCCCACCCCGGGGACTTCTCACTTCCCTTCGTTGCCGGAAGGATGCAAGGTTCAGAGGCTGCCACCCGTTCCACTTCCAGCACGTCTGAGTTACAGCTCAAACCACTGCCATCCATCGATTCTGACCCATGACAACTCTATCCTAGAGGGCTTCTGAGGCTGCAAACCTCTACAAGACCAGACAGCCTCCTCTTTCTCCTGCAGAAGGGCTGGTGGTGTCGACCCACCCACCTTGCCGATGCAGCCCAGTGCTTACCAGACTGGACGGTCAGGATTAAGATCCCAGACTCAAACTCACTTCCATGGAGTTGATACCTGCTCACCATGACCCTGTAGGGTAGATCTGGCCGTGTGAGTTGCCGAGATGGTAGCTCTTTAGGGGAGTAGAAAGCCCCGTCTTTCTCCCAAGGACCAGCTGGTGTTTTTGAACTGCTGACCTTGCAGCTAGCAGCCCAATGCTTAACCACCAGGGGACTTAGGTTAAGATGACTCCGTAGAAAACAAACGTCCCTCCCTTCCCCCGCTCGTTGTGCCCTCTGTCCTGGGCAGTCAAGTGCATGACACACTTCAAACCATTAAGGCAGGTCCCCAGAACCCTGTGCTACAGGAACTCTGCCTGTCTCTTTATCAACCCCTCCGCTAATTCCCAAAGGCCTGGGCCCTCTCCTCTTAAGGAGGCAGCGCAAAGCCTTTCAGATCTGAAGGTCAGGACTGCCTGGCACAGGGCTGGGGCGAGAAGGAACCTGCTTGGCCAGTCTCTGCGGGGAGCTGGAAGGCAGAGTGCTGCCTGCTGGGTAGGAGGCAGCTTCCCTGTGCAGTTAGCAGGCCTGGATCCCCAAGGGCTTAGGCAAGGGCATGTCCTTGAAGAGCCCCAAGAGATAACAAATACATGAAATGTTTTATGATCTTACATCAGCTTTTAAATATGCATATTTAACTAATTTTCCTTGGGGAGAATATATATATATTTTTTTTTTTTCTTTCAATGAGCTCTTCACACTCAGAGAGGAGGTAAGCTTTTTTTTTGGCATCTCACTCTGGGCCGGGGCCACTTAGACGCAGTCGTTTCAAGCAGTGGACTTGAGCACCAGGCCAAGGTCAGGTCATGTGTGCAGCGTGGCATCCTGACGGTGAGCTCCAGGCTTGCAGGCAGGCAGATCAAAGGGGCATAAGGAGGTATTTCTAGGCTCTCGTTCTGCTTCATCTCCGGCAGTCGCCTGTGGCTCACTCTGCTCCCTGCCGGCACACCGGGCAAGCCTTGGCCCCTGGCTCAGCCCTTGAGAAGCACAGAGATGCCCGCTGTCTGTGGATGCACGCCTGTTCCGGTGGGGTACAAACCTAAGGTTCTTTTGACATCAGACTCCCTAGCTACGTACAATTGGCATCTTCAGCGATTCTTTTATCAACCTCTTAGGAGCACCAATGGTTTCTGAATATCCTGGAAACAAAAGATGTGTTCCTATGTCGAAAGGAGCGCAGGTAATCTCTTAGGAGTGTGACTTTGTCGGGGGACAGAGAGGGCCCCTTGGTGCTCTCAAAGTGAGTCATAGAACTGAGAGGACTGGAGGTCCAGCCCAGCAATGTAGTATAATGGCCTAGGACATGCATAGAGGCCCTGGGGCAGCTTTGATTCCGACTGGTCCCCTGTTGGGCTGTATTGGACCAGTCGGGGTCATGTTGTCTTTATTCGATTATTTTCTTAGCCATCACTAATTTCCTATTCAGTTGAGAACTCCTCACAAGGAATTGGGTGTCCACGGACATCGGACCACCTGCATTTGGTGCTTTTTATTTAGAATCTTTGAAGGCCCAGGCCTCGGGGTATTCCAGTGGCTGGATTCATATGATTAGAACAGAACCAGGTCCCCTTAGGATCCTTGGGACCGAGAAGGAGCCAGCATTCATCCAAGGCCAGTGTTTTGTCCAGTGGGCAGCAGGAAACCAGGGGGCCTGTGGGGTGCAGTGCCCCCCCACTCGCACCCACTGAGTCTTTAAGCGCAATGTCTTGGCACTCCCCGGGCATCATCTTCTCAGCTGGGGCCATCTTCTCAGCTCTGAAGAGGCTGCCTTTAACTTACAGGAACTGGTAAGCGCGTCCTAGAACTAAGGACCTCGTCTCCTGGGGCTCACACAGGTGGTGATGAAGCTCTTTCCCGGGCTCCTCATTGTTTTCAACATGATGAATTGTTCTCATTCAAGGGGAAGACGCTGGCAAATTAATCCGTTTCTTCCTTTGCTGCCTAGACTCCTCGAGAAAAGTTTTGCAGTGAAAGCCCAAGCATATGAGAAGCAGATCGGGTCTCTGAAAGGAGACATCCAGGCCCTCAAAGACGAGAAGGTCCAGCTCCAGCAGCAGCTGGAGGAGGAGCGTGTGGCCTCCGGAGGCTTGAAGGGGGAAGTGGCCCGGCTGAGCTTGCAGACAAAGGTAGACGCTGCCTCTGACTTTCAGATGAGCCCCATCACCTGCAACTTTCCTGCTCCTGTAAGAACAGGTGCATGGGCTCCCCAGGATCAGACAACTGAAATCCCAGACCCGCTGCTGGGTTGTCGGTTAGCACCCCGTTAAGACTTGAGTAGAATCACCCATAGGGTGTCCGAGGCTGCCAATCGCTCTAGAAGCAGACTGCCTTGTCTTCCTCCTGTGGAGCACCTGTGGATTCAAACTGCCCACCTTTACATGGCTGAGCAATTTAACCACTGCGCCTCAGGGTGCTCGCTCACGTGTGCCAAAAGAATCTATGTAAAGTCCCGGAAGAAAGGACTCGCTTTCTCCTTTGATTATTCCAAGTGTAAATTCCAAAGCTGCCTTTGATTTGAAATGACCATATTATCTGAATCAAGGAGCCCCGGTGATGTCATGAGTTGTGGTCAGCAGGGTCAGCAGTGCCGACCCAGGGCCACTCTGCTGCTGAGAGGTGAGCCTGTCCACTCCCGTAAGGTGTGAGTGTCAGGACTTGGAGAGCAGTTTGACTTTGCCCTGTAGCGTCGCTGTGATTCAGAATTGACTTGAAGAAGCCACCCGCTACTCCACAGGAGGAAGACGAGGCCGTTTGCGTCTAGAAATATTTTTATTATTATCTGAATCTTGCATTTGAACTAGAAGCTCCATCAAGGCATTGACCCATACTTGGACAACTGAGGCTTAACTGAATTCCTTCCTTATCAGGAAACTCAGATCCTCGTAAATACAATGGTTGGGGGGCGGGCAGGGAGCAAAACATCTCAGTGTCCTTTGGGCCGCTTTTAAGCTTCCGCTAACTGTGAAATGCGTGTTAGTAGATTAGGAGGGGATACAAAAAAAAAAAATGAGGAAAAATCTCCGCTAGGTGGAGCTTTGGTAGTACGCATCCCCACGTCCCCCCTCCTGCTAGGTGAACCATCAGTGCACCCAGTGGCATCGCCTAGGAAGAGTCTGGTCATAGTGAATTTTTTTTTTCTTGAAAGTAAGTAGTTTCGCTTGAACCTCATCTTTTGTGATGAGTGATTTAAAAGAGTAGCATGTGACTATGGAATTTTGTTTCTTGCTCGGGAAAAATGTCGCAGAGACTGTGGTGATGTTGAACACAGCTTACAAGGAAAAACTCAAGTGTACGAGTGGTTTTCTTATTTCAAAAAAGTTGAAATCTTGCTCGATGACAAACCTCGTTCTGGCCATCCGTGAACTTCCTGAACGGGCGAGAATCTCAACAAAATGTGTGCACTTGTGCTCAAAGGCCGACGACAGACCATCGAAGAGATGGGGAAGTCATCTGGGAACGAGAAGGGTCACTGGGAAACTTGTGTCTCAGTTCGGACTGACCAGGAAAAGAGCATCTACTATGAACATGCCCTGCTTTGAAAGAACAGCTCTGAAGCGACCCAGGCTCTTTTCCAAGGTCACTACTGGTGGCAAGGCACGCTGCTATTCTTATGACCCCAGAAGCAAACATCAATCAAGCCAGTGGAAGACGGCACCATCACCTCGCCCCCAAAAAGCCTGTCAAGTGAAATCAAAGATCATTTGTTTTTTTGATGTGAGGGGCATGGGGGATTCGGAGTTCGTTCCACCAGGTCAGACTGTTAATCAAACTTTTGGGGGGGAGGTTCTGAAAAGAAAGTATAACAGTGTGCGACAAAAAAAGGCCAAAGAAGGCAGATGGGAGACCAGTTTTGTCGCCATGACAATGCTCTTGCTCATGCAGCCATCTCAGTGCACCAGTTCTGGGCAAAGAGCAGCATGCTACTCTTGACCCCCACACCTGACTCACCTGACCTTGCTCCATTCAACTTCTTTTTGCTTCCTCGAATGAAAAGAGACATGAGAATAAAGCGGTTTGACGATGTAGAAGAGGTGAAGAAAAACAAACAAAGGAGGGAGGTGCTGTCAGCCATCCAAACAGATGAGTTGAAAAAAATGTTTCCAAGAATGGAATCGCAGATTTGACAAATGTATGAAGTTGGATGCAGAGGACTTTGAAAGTGATAAGGATGCTTTGTAAAAAAAAAAAATTAAATACAAACCTTTTTTTGGGGGGTGGGATTCCATTTCTTTTTTGGAGGGGGTACTTCCTTGTATTTGTTAATATTATGCAAATTTTCTCTGTAGTAGCCTGGTTTAGAAGCTATTTTAGAATTATGTCAGGTAGCTTTTGAATTTCCTAACAGAACTGCCCATGTTCTGTGGGCCCCAAATTCCTATTATTTAACATTGGAAGATTAGACCAGATAATCCGAAAGGGTCACTTTGCTGTTTTCTTTTTTGAAGAAACCATACAGTTTATAGCCCTGGTGGTGCTGCAAGGCTGGAGGTTCAAGCCCACCAGCCACTAGGAGGAAGGAGAATGAGGCTCTCTATTCCTGTAAAGATTTCCAAAACCTCAAAAACCTGATATTGGATCACTATGAGTCAAAATCAACTCAATGGTAGTGGGTTTGTGTTTGTTTGTTTTTAAAAAACCTTTTGTGTCAGGCTTCTTGCATTTAACATAATCCTCTTTTTTTTTCTTTTCTTGTTTCCGTTTTTATTGTGACTTGAGTCAAGGTTTACAGAGCAAATCCGTTTTCCATTCAACAGCCCATGCACACTTTGCTTCAGTTCATCCACTGCAATCCCCACAAGGCACCATCACTTGTCCCGCTTCCTCCTGTGTTCCCCATTGCCCTTTTTCCTTTCCTAATCCATCTGACCTTTGTCCTTCCATCTCAAGTGGTTGGCTGTTGTTGGGTGTGACTCCTTCCCTAGTCTTAGTGTTTCCCCTTATAGACCTGTCTGCCCTGTGACTGAAAACTGAGCCATGGAGTGAGTTCATGTCCAGACCTGAAATGACAGAGAGTCTTAGTCTTCGGGGGTTCACCAACCCCTATCCCACATGTAAGCCTGGTCTGTCTTTATGATCATGAGATTTATTCCCCATTTTTCTCTCATTCGAACCAGGACAGTCTAATGTCATCACTTTCAGAGCAGTTGGTAGTCGTACCTGGGCACCAACCAGATAGTCTGATAGCTGATTCTGATTCATTCTGTGCGACCACCTGAGCTTGGTGGTAATCTGTAGAAGTCATGTACCACCTCAGCCCACTGCCATTGAGTCAGTTCCAAATCCTAGCATCCCTGCAGGACAGGGTAGAACTGTCCCTTTGAGTTCCTGAGACTCTAATTCTTTATGGGAGCAGACAGCCTCACCTTTCCCCCTCGGAGCGGTTACTGGGTTCGAACCACTGAGTTTGCAGTTAGTTAGCAGCTCAATACTTCACCAGGGTTCCTTCTGGCTACAAAACCGCGCTGCCACGGGATTGAGTCTGACTCACAGCGACTCTGTAGGACACACTGTAACTCATCTTTCTCCCTTCTGGCAACAATCCGCACCTTAAATGACGGAAATTGTGTGACTGCATTTGGAGTAAGTCACCAGTAGATGTCACTCACCTCCTCCTGTTTAGCTAAAGGGGACGTCCAAATTCTCTGGTGTGATATATTAACAGATTCCATCTCATTTCATTTTATGTGTCACTGTCCGTATACTAAGCATGAAGAAATATGAACATGCCTTGGGGGCACCCCCTGACGCCTTAGACCAGGGGTCCTCAAACTTTTTAAACAGGGGACCAGTTAACTGTCCCTCAGACCCATTAGAGGGCCGGACTATAGTTTAAAAAAAAAAAAACAACTATGAGCAAACTCCTATGCACACTGCACATGTCTTATTTTGAATTAAAAAAACAAAATGGAGAAAAAACACCTGACGGGCCAGATAAATGTCCTCGGAAGGCCGTAGTTTGAGGACCCCTGCCTTAGAAAAAAGAACAGCCCTTGAGGATTCCGTGGTTCTGTTTATCAACCAGGCGTGTGACCCTGAACGTGCCGTTTGATCTATACGTAGCCTCCGTCGTCTCATCTACAAAAGCGACTCCAAGCACTCACCCAGGCCTTGTGTGAGGACAAGGTCATGCACCATAAAGCGCTCAGTGCTTTGGTTGTCGGCAAGCTCCTTGCTAGCGACTCAACACTCCAAATAAATCAAAACCCAAGTCCACGGCCATGGTGTCACTCCTGGTTCATAGCGACCCTATACTCCATGGGGTTTCCAAGGCGATACATCTTTACAGGGGCCGAGAACCTCATCTTTCTCCCTAGTAGCAGCTGGTGGTTTTGAACCAACAACCTTGTGGTTAGCAGTTGAACACTTGCTCAACAGCACCACGGGGAGCAGATGAAACCGAGGCTCCGTCTTATCACCCTGCGTTTCCTCAAGGTCTTTCTGCCTCCCTTAGCTACAAAAGCCTGCGGTCCCTCATACAGTCTGAGCCAGTGGGGCCTCTGGAAGACAGAATACAGCGTCCCCACCGACAGAGCTGCCCTTCAATGGACCCCAGCCCACAGGCCACCCCTTGTCCCCCAGAGCCAACTCCCAGATCTCCTGGGCTTACCCTGTCTCAGCCACTGCCCCACATCTAAGCCTGACAGAAGCCAAAACCACAGTGATGAAATGAGCAACGCTGTGTCCAAGTGTGTTCACCAGTAAAAGAGAATTTTAGTCCTGGGTTTCACTGTTCTCAGCTCCTCCGCCCCCACCCCACCCCATCTGGAACTTGTAGAAGTCGTTACTCTTTTTCCCTCTACATGGGGGAGAACCTAATTCTATCAATATAATCAGGCAGACCTTGGGGAAATAACATTTTAATCAGTTTAATATGATCTGAGTCCAGGCTATATGGAGTGTGATGGCCTTCCATAACTTTAAGAAAGGAACTACAGTAGAGAGTCACGTGCATAGTCACAATGCTGGAATATGAGAGCCGGGGTGGCAGTGTGGGTTACGTCTTGGGCTGCTGACTGCAAGGTTAGCAGTTCAAAGCCACAGTCGCTCCACAGGAGAAAGTTGAGGCTTTCTACTCCTGTGAAGTTACTGTCTCGAGATGTACAGAGACCCACAGGGGCAATTCTACCCTACCCTACGGGGTCGCCGTGAGTTGGAAACAACTCCATGGCAGTGAGTTTGGTCTGGGTTTTCTCCAATATCTGTCAGTAGTCACAGCTGTTTTGGGTTTTTTTTCATCTGATCCAACCTTGCTGCGATCCAGACCATCTCCGAGTTGGAAAAGGAGATCGAGCTACTGCAGACGCAGAAGCTAGATGTGGAGAAGCGTGTGCAGTCCCAGAAACGAGAAATGAGAGGTAACAGAACTATGAGTCACTTCGGCTCTGGAGCTCGGACCCAAGGGATCTTCGGTGTGCCATGGCTACGGCAGTGTGTCTTTCCGTTGGCGTGAGGTTGGCTGGAGAGCTGGTAGCATGGTTGGCGGGTGGTTGGGCAGCGGGTTGATTGCATAGGTGTGTGGTTAGCTCTTTGATTTGTCGGCGAGCTGGAGCTTAGTGAGCCAACTGGCTCTGTATGTGGTGACCAAGTGGAAGGGCAGAGAATTATGCCCTAGAAAGGGACCCCAGAAGAAGGGAAAATCGCACACACAGAACACGCAATTTCTCCAAACTCTGCTTTGCTCATTGTAGAAAAGATGTCAGAGATCACGAAACAACTTCTCGAAAGCTACGACGTGGAAGATGTCAGAAGCCGGTAAGTGTGTTTTGTTGGGGTTTGTTTTGCTCGGCTCACCACTGGGCCCAGGCAAGCCTGGAAAACAGGAGAGCGGTGAGAAAGGTGAGCTCCTCTTTCCTTGTTTCCCAGGCTCTCTCTGGAAGACTTGGAGCATCTAAATGAAGATGGAGAGCTATGGTTTGCTTACGAAGGACTGAAGAAAGCAACCCGGTTAGAAATACCTGCAAGGATCTTTCCTATTTCTCAGAGGGTTTGGTTTGTTTGTTCGTTTGTTTCTAAGGCTGCGACCCTTTAATACAGATCCTCACGTGGCGCTGACCCCTCCAACTATAAAACTATTTTCGTTGCTACTTCCTGTCATGTTGCTAATGTTAGGAATCGGGCGTCCCCTGTGAAAAAGGGTTGTTCGACAACCCCCCTCAAAGGGGTCACGACCCACAGGTTGAGAACCGCTCTCTTAAAGCGAGGCTCTGCAGCATTGCACCCATTCCTAAATGCCTAAAAGGATGTTATGATTAGACATTTCTAATTCCATGCCATAGGAGCCCTGGTGACTTAGTGGGTTACTCACTAGCCTCAGTCAGCAGTTCGAAACCACCAGCCGCTCCGAGGGACGACGACGAGGCATTCTACTCCTATAAAGAATGAGAGTCTCAGAATGCACAGGGGCAGTTCTACCCTGTCCTGTAGGATCCCTGTGAGCTTAAATCGATTCCGTGGCAGGAGCCCTTGTGATACAAACTATCACACTGAGGTTGTCCCTTGTCACTTGCCCAGTGGCTTTGTAAAAGAGAGCATTGGCAGTCTGCTCACAGGAAGATCTCCGCCTCGAATAGGCTGCTGGACAGTTTTCCTCTGTCGACTGCGGGGTCTTCACTGTGCGTTGAAATCGATTCGACAGCACCTAAGGCACGTAAACTTGCTGTGCAGACTGCTCCTGCCCCACAGACACACACACACACACACACACCCCGGCTCTCCCAGCAGAGTAACGGCTGAGCATTTCCTCGCCCTCCTGTCACAGTGTCTTGGAGAGTCATTTCCAGGCCCAGAAGGACTGCTACGAGAAGGAGATCGACGCGCTGACCGTCAAAGTGGTGCATCTAAGTCAGGAAACCAACCACCTGCAAAAACTGTTTCGAGAAGAGAATCACATCAACGAAAGCATCCGCCACGAAGTGACCAGGCTGACGTCCGAAAACATGGTAGAGTCCCAGCGCCCCCTCCCCGGGGCCCCGGCGAGGCCCCAGTTCTAGAAACACTGCTCGGTGCTAGAGGAAAATTCCGTCTTTGAGAATGAAAGCAATTGTTACACATTACTTTTCTCCAGATGTCAAATAACGTGGTCAGATGGTACAATTATGGCATTTCCCCAGACTGGAGAGCACTTTGATAGAGAGTATGTTTGCTATCCACAGAATGTGGCCACTCGTTGTGTGTGTGTGTGTGTGTGTGTGTGTGCCTAGCCCTAGCCCCTTGGAAAGTCAGGGGTGGGGTAGGAGTGGGGGGGAGGGTGGAGTACAAGATGCAAGCAAACAGATGTAGGAGAAAAGGGCACCCCGGAGAGGAGCATGCACGGAGAAGGTGGGTCCCCCGCTCCTGCTCCGCAGCATCGCACCCATTCAAGGACTTCCCTCCGCCTCTGATGCCACCCTACCCCGCCACCTTGGTCTCATCCTGCCTTCTCACGCACCTTGTCGTTACGTATTGGATTTCTAACTGCAGTTCAAAACCAACAGCCGCTCCTGGGGAGAAAGATGAGGCTTTCTACTCTCATAGAGTTACAGTCTTGTAAATCCCACAGGGGCAGTTCTACCCTGTCCTATGGAGTCACTGTGAGTCAGCACCGACTCAATGGCTGTAAACTCGGTGTGTGTTTGTTTGTTTGTGGGTTTTTTTTTTGTGGGGAGCAGTCTTCTGACTCATTCCTACTAGCATGGAGAAACGCTCTTGGAATCTCCTCCCTTAAAAACTCCCCTTTCTTGACCCTGAATCCCCTGAAGCCACCACCTCTTTTCTTTGAGAAGGTGGCCAGACTTCTCAAAGGACTTCCACCTGCTTTCCCAGCCCCCTGACCATTTTCTCCGTGGCCACCTCCTTCGGTCCTGTGCTCCGTCCACTAACTGAATCTGCCTGGACTGGGCTACATGCCCACAGGTCCCTTCAGCTTCAGCGTAGACCCTCGGCAACACTTCGCAAAGTTCATCTCCATACTGCCTCCTTATGGGACGTTCTGTTCTCTGGCTTCCAGGACACCACCGCTCCTGGGCTTTCTTTCCTGCCTTCCTGCAGTTGCTCCTCAACTGCTTTACTGTCTCCTCCTCTGCTTCCCCCTGGACGCATTAGAAACCCTCAGTGCTACATCACCAGGTGAGGAGACTTCATGTCTTCCTTTCTTCCTTGGATAAAACGAGGAATTTGCTGTGAGATCCACCGCCCAATCGGATCTTCTTCAGTTGAACGACAGAGGCCTGGGTGCATCTATCGACTTGTTTAAGCTGACTGGGGAGGTCATGGGTATGTGACAGTAAACAGACAGGGGTGAAGAAGTGTAATGCATACTGAATGATTCCAGGTCTCCACCTACAGAGCCGGGCATACCCAGAATTTAGAGGGCACTCTGGGGTCCCTTTGAGATTGAGTTTCCTGTCCCAGGACAAGAGGTGAGGTCTTGGGTCCAGACCCACGGGGCTGGCTACCAATTCCTCGCTCTGCAGCATGATGGCCATGCCCTCCCTTCACTGAACACAGGAGTCCCGTCCGCCTTCCCCCACAGGGCTCTGCCTTCCTGCCAAGGAGGCTGTGTTGGGCTGGCTCGTCTAGAGAAACAAAATCAGAGATGCCCATCTATGTATCAGAAAGAATTTTATACCAAGAAGTAATTTCACTTCGAGAAGCTATCCCAACCCAGTCCAACTTAAGGTCCTAAGTCCACTGGAAGCCAGGGCCTCTTCGGACTCACCTAACTGCAGGCTGATGACCCAGGAAGGTGACGTGTGAAGCAGAGAGACCACAGGCCAGTGGGTGCAGCGTCACATGGGTTCAAAGTCGGGGGACACCTGGGAGGGCACCAGTCGCTCTCAGGAGGCAGCCCACACGGGGCCACCCCTGAGGCAGGCACACTCCCAGCAAGCAGGACAGCGAAGAGGCAGAAAGAGAAGTCCCTAGTCCCCCCTTATAAAAAAAGGGCGCACCCCCAAGGAGGCAGCACCAGGCTGTGACTGATGGACAGCTTGGATTCCACCCCTACACTTTCAGACCCATCCAAGTGACCCTAAAATCGCGCCCCCCCCCTCCAGACCTTGGTGGTGTCAGAATGGTCTCTGTGAAGAAAGTACTTCTTCTGAGTACGTTGGTATCTCTAGCGCCTATATAAGTCTTGAGATCCAAGGCATAACATCGGACCAGTCTGGACGAGGCTTCTTCTCGTCTGTTCTGTGGGGCTCAACACAGAGACCGTTCAGTTTGCTCCCGAGAGGCTCCGAGGTTTCCGTTGAGCTATTCGGAGAAGAAAGTACTTTCCAGTCTAATGTTGCCCACCCTCCCCTAAAGATGATTCCAGATTTCAAACAGCAAATATCAGAACTGGAGGAACAGAGGGAAGAGCTGGAAATGCGGCTGAACGAACAAACCGAAAAAATGAGAGGTAACCGAGAGCCTGCCTGAGAGAAGGGCGTCCTGCACCCCAGAAGGGACTCCTGAAAGTCACGTTCCCAAGGGGGGGTGTCTCAAACCCATACTTCCTGGGGCCAGGCGGCATCAGGGTGAGGAGGGGGGTGCATGGGGAGAAGGGACAGGAAGTGAGTGCCCCAGGTCAAGGGGTCTCTGAACTTACTTTGTTGTGGGCAAGTGGAGCATTTTAGAGTAGCCGTTTAAAATATTTATTTTTATATCTATTGTTCAACCCAAACAAAGCCTAATTTCTAGCTTGATACTTGAAGCCTATCAATAACTGAAAATATGAACAAACCCAAAGCAGAAGTCAATCATATAGCTCCCAAAATATGACATTTCTTCTCATCCTAGGAAAACTGGAAGAATTGTCCACTCCATTGAATTACAGCCGTGAAGAGGACAGCACCCTGAGGAAGTAAGTGTTCATGTGTGTGCTTCGAGTTCATGTTCATTTAATGCTTCTCTTAAGTAGCAGGAGATCCTAGGGCTTGTTTCTCATCCCCAAAAGCACGGTGCTGATAAATGTTCTTAATATGTGACCGTTTCAGTTGAGGGCCGCACAGTCTGTTTGGGTGTACACATTCACACAATCTAGCTGCACAGGCAATCTGTGGGAGAATGGACAAGACAGAAAACATTGGTTGACTCCGGAGTGAGTAGCTATGTCTGGGTCACCTTCGGATTGTTATACTATGTTCATGAATTACCTACTTTTTAAAAAAACAGATGCAATAACAATTGGACAGGAGAGAAGCATTTTTTTCCCCAGCAAATTGTTAGTGTCAGATTTCAAATCTGTGTTGATGGACAATTTTCATTGCTAACTCTCTACCCCTTGCCCCCCACCCCCCTCCTGGACTGCCCAAAATTTACATCCTGACCAGCAGAGGGCGCAGTGCCCAGGTGGAGCCCTGTGAGGAAAATCTTTTGTTTCACTGACAACTTGTTGTGACTCTAAACTTTCTAGCACAATGAATGGACACTCCACATCTCTGATGTTTCAGCATGCGACTCCATTGGTCTCATAAGACCAAATGGGGACCCAGACTAGAAGGACAGGGCTGGGCTAGCATGCCCCAGTCCCTAGCTCTTGTAGTGTGTAGTCCCCAGGCTGCTTACCAAGGACATAGACATGTGACTCTCGGTGATAAGGGTGTGGTGGTCCTGAGGGAGCAGTGGTGGGTGAGGTGACGGTAGGAGTCTCTTAGCAGCCTGGTGAAGTGACAAAGCAGTCCCTCTCCATCCAGTCCAACCCTGATCTCTGCCACCCACTGGAAGGGCTCTCTGTTCAGGTACACACCTTGGCCATCATCATTGCTACGGCAGTGAGGGACTTCTCCATGACGGTGAAACTGCTATTTAAAAAAATAGAAATAAAAAAATAACCCCTTTCATGTCTTCTCAGAGGCCACGAGGTCCAAAATGAAATGGACACTGGAGGGAAAGAAGAGCTCATCAGCAAGATTCAAGAAATGCGGGCGGCCGGCGAACACTTGACGAAGCCGTTCGAAACGGAAAGCGAAGTCAGGAGCGGCTTCCTGCAGGAAGCGTCCCGACTCACCCTGGAAAACAGAGTGAGCAGCGCTCCACCTGGTGGATGAAGGGCTGCCTGCAGGCAGAGCCTTGAAGTTCAACTCCCTCTCATGGCAGGCCCATGGGGGATCAGGAGGGGGGTGTTTCAGAAGGTTTTTAAGGCTGTGACCTCTCAGAAACCTGTCTTCCGAGGGGCTTCTGGGTGGGCTGACACCTCCAACCTAAGTGCTAGGAGGCAAGAACTTGACTCGCTGAGCCTCCCAGCCCACTCCCAAGCCCCCTCCCCAGGCATCCTTCATAGCAAATGTTTCAGACATCCTAGACTCCTGGAACATATTTAGCATCACCAGGCCCAAACAAGTATCTTAAGTATTTCTCTGCCTTCACCTTCTGACAAGCCAAAGAGTTCATTTTTCACAGTAAACATTTTAAATTTTCTGTAATGAGTATTGTGTTGTAGTCAAGAGCGGGCAAAACTCCACTTCCGTCCAGTTGATCACAAGTCGGGTGACCCCGTGTTTGTCAGAGTAGAACCGTACTCCCCGGGGGCCTCCGTGGCTGAGGTGGTCTGAAGCGGAGACTGCCAAGAACTGGGCAGACTTGTACTTCCAGCCTGTCACGTAGCAGCTGAAAGCATTCACTACCCACCCAGAGGCTCCAGCCGAGAACAGTAGGTCAGTGTGAATGAGTCTATTCATACGGCGGAATACCATGAAGCCATACAAAAACGATTGAAGTCTGACTGCATGGACAGACCTGGAAATCATTGCATAAGGTGAAGGAGCCAGGCACAAAAGACCACATGGTGTCCAATTGTATTCATTTTAAATGTCCAGAATAGGAAAATCCACAGAGATCAGGGGATGGCAGGTCAAGGGGACCAGTTTCTGTTTTGACTGATGAAATGATATTAAGTCGATTCTGGCAGGGGCTGCACAGTTTTGCGACTATTGGAAGATTACTGACTCGTGCACTGTTAACGGGTGGGAATGCCATACAATTGTATACATCCCCAAAGAGCCGTGTCCCCAACGAGTCAATTAAGACACTTCTAAGCAAATGCCCGTGTTCCTTTATATTTCTGCAGGATCTTGAAGAAGAGTTGGACATGAAGGACAGGCTGATTAAAAAGCTACAGGATCAAGTCAAGACGCTCACCAAGACCATTGAAAAAGGTAGGGGATCGGGGTGACTTTCCTATGCTTTTGTGTTTTCAGCCAAAGTCCATGTGCATTTAATTGTATTTTTCCTGATGTGCAGTCCCAAAGGAAAGAAAGAAATAGTCTTCCAGGGTGGCATCTGGGGCCCAGTCATTAGTTGTTGGGCTGATCTTTGGAGACACACCTCTCCAGTTAATACCAGCAAATACAAGTTTCCCTTTCAAACAACCTAAGAGTCAAAGAGCTTAGGAATGAACTGCTTGGAAATGCGCCTTCTCTTCCCAGTGCGTGGGATCCGTGTCCCAAGTTCCATGAGAAGAAATGAATAGAGATCTACAGAGCTAGCGAGCACTCTGCGCATGGCCCTTTATTTCTCCTTCGGCTTTGAAGAGCTCTTCCATTCTTAGCTTTTCAATTGTCACTTCAAGTTTGAACTGTCCCCCGCCAAACCAAGGATCGCTCCATCCTTTATGAAGGCCAGGAGGGTGCTGTCCCCCCCCTCACTGTGGACTGAGTGAACTGACATCTGTCCATTAAAGCCAACCAAAGCCCAGGGCCAACCCGTCGACTTGATCTCTGAGCCACCCACGTGGGATTTCGAAGACTAACTCTTGGCGGAAGCAGACGGCTTGATGATCATCTTCCCGGGGACCAGCTGGTGACTGTGACCTGCCCACCTCGTTCTGTTTGGCTGTCCAAGACCGACCCACGGCTCTACCGGCTCCGTATCGCCACCTGAGGTCTACCAAAGCCACAGTCCCCCTCTCCTGCCATTCCCTGACTCCCCCGCCCCATTGTGCCAGCTTTGCTTTTCTGTTACCCCCGCCCACTCATCGTGTCTAAATCCAGACTCGTCCGCTTCTGGAGCTATTGATGCTTACCGAATGACCGCCAAACCTAGCAACTGAAAACAAGCAGTGTTTATAGTTCACGGTCTCTGAGAGTCGGGAATCCAGGAGCAGCTTAACAAGGTGGTCCTGGCTCAGAAGGAGTCAAGTTGCCCTTCAGGGACACGGTGATGGGAAGGCTCCATTGGGGCCGAAGGGTCTGCTTCCAAGCTCAGCCACGTGGCTGCCAGCAGAAGCCAGTATCGTTTGAAGGTGCTGCAGTTCCAGGCTCCCTGGAAGAATGTGCCCAGATTCAAGTCACTGCGCTCAAGGATACCCAAAGTCGGTCTCCACTGGGCATTTCTGTTTCACGTTTGGTGCTCCCAGCCCAAATGTCCTTTACTAATTGGGAATCATTGTTTTCACGAGCCATATCTCCAAATACAGCAATTGATAGTCCACTTGTATCAGTATCCAGAGGAACAGAGCTAGTAAGTTCGCCAAAGGAAAAATCCCCATGCAGCAGCAGGAGTGTTTTGCTAACCCTTGACCCCCACACACTTTTCTTGGCCCAATTGCAGTGGCACTGCCTCCATGAAGCCTTTTCCAACTGCCCTGGCCTAGCCCTGCAAGGGTTCCCCTGAGCCCTGTTTGGGGTCTTATTGCCGCTGTAAAAATAAAAATCTAAAACAACACCATATATTATCTCGCAGTTCTAGATGTCAGAAAGTTCCCACATGGCTTTCAAGTGGCTAAACTCAAGGGCGACATTCCTTCTAGACACTGAAGGGTCTGGTTGCTTGTCTTTTGCTACCTCCCTCGGGTCTCATCTTCTATCCGCAGATCTTCTTTCGAGACCACCATGAATCTCGGAGGCCAGAGAACACATTGTGCCTTTCCCTGCTCCCTCCACATTCCCCAAATGTCCTCATCTCCATTCCTAGGCGCCTGAGAACCCGCTACCTTAGATGGCCAGAGGATTTTGCAGGGGAGAGTACATTGAGCAGGTTGCGCTGGGGAATTGTTCTGGAATATCTAGGTGGGCCCTGTGTCATCACAGGGGGCTGATGAGAAGGAGGCCGAGGTGTGAGAGGGGGAGACATGCTGAAGAAAGCAGAAGGCGGAGCGACGTAGGCACAAGCCAAGGAGTATAGGCGGCCTCTAGAAGCAGGGAAACGCAAGGAAATAGACTCTACCATTGAACCTCCAGAAGGAATGCAGTTCTGTAGACCCCGAGATTTGAGCCCCATCAGCTCCACTTTGGATTTCCAGCCTCCAGAATTGTTAGAGGATAGAATCTTGTTGTCTTTAGCCATCGTGGTTGTGATCAATTGTTACCGCAGCAATAGGAAACCAATTCAGCCCACCTGGGATCACAGCATTGGGTATTATTTATAGCAAATAGTTCACGACTTTTGTTCCTTTTACTGTAACGTTCGCATCTTGAAGCTCGGGCCAGCGTCTTGAGCATCTTTCTTTTTTTTTTTTTTCTTTCGAAGGGAGGGGAGGGAAGGGAGAGGGACAGGGAGAGAGAGGGAGGAAGGGAGGAAGGAAGGGAGAGGGAGAGAGGGAGAAGGACAGAGAGAGGGGGAGAGGGAGGGAAAGGGAGGGAGAGGAAGAGAGAGAGGGAGGGAGAGGGAGAGAGGGAGAGAGTGAGCATCTTTCATATATACCTTCTGTCGGGCACGCATATAGACTCCTTCAAGGATAAACTCAGTCTTTTAAGCAGCAGGTATAAATGTCCTCACAGGAAGGAATCCCTCCCTGGGGCAATTATTCCAGAACGATCAAGTTCGTGTACAACTCAAAATCAAGTTCACATACAACTCAACTAAAATTGGGTGGGAAGAGAGTACGTGGTCGTGGTCTTGCTATGAACCCTGTGAACTTGTGTGTGTGTTTAGCTGATTGTTTGCCTTTGTCTGCAGCCAATGACGTGCACTTGTCTTCGGGACCCAAGGAGTACCTTGGCATGCTGGAGTACAAGAAGGAAGATGAGGCCAAGCTCATTCAGAACCTCATTCTCGGTAGTAAAACCAGAAAATCGAAATCTCTGCTTTGCCCTGGAGAATGTGAATACTGCTTGGTGCCCCAGTCCTTGAAAAGGCATCCCTTATCTTTCTTCCTCTTAGCCTGGGTTTTCTCAACTTACCACTATTTGACCAGATAATTCTTTGCTGCAGGGGCCTGTGCATTGTAGGCTATTGGGCAGCATACCTGACTTCCACCCACTAGAAGCCAGTAGCAACCTCTGGTCATGACAATAAAAATGTCTCCATGCACCGTCAAGGTGCCCTCTTGGGGAGGGGAGGGGCAAAATCACCCGCAGGTAAATGCCACGGCCTTACCTTTTCCCAAGTCCAATCATAAGACAATCGAGAGACCGCATCTCTGTGATTCAACCTAAGAGCCACAAAGAAGTAATCATAGCTTCTGTGTGCCAGTGGATGTCTACAGAGAAATGGATTTGCAGTCAACATGGCGGGCTATTACAGAACTGTCCCAGCGTGGGGGCTCAAGCCTCCAGGGTCTTAGACCCAATCTTACCAGCCCATTTCACCACCAGCTTCTCCACAGTGTGGGGAGCAGGGAAGAGTTGGCCTGTCCATCAGCTGGTCCCAAGGTCTCTACGCAGAAAGAGCCATACTCCTTCTTTTCTAAGAGAGCCCCTCCTACACGTTCCTTCCCCCCTTCACCTGTAGGCAGCTGCAGGCCTCTTCCTGGATACGCTGTCCCCATGCAGTTGTGGAGATTCTTTGCTTCCTTCAGGGGGTCTTCAAAACGCTGGTGGGAAAACAGAAGGAGAGGCTAATGGAAAACTGTCCACACCTTTTTGATACACCCTCCCCCGATTTCCATCCCTAGGGAGGAGCAGTGGATGAAGAGCGTAGGAGAGGGGCTGTCCCCCTCCCACCTCCCGGGGCTGTGGCATTGGCCCAGGTTCAAGTTCTCCTGTACTGTGTCTCCTTCCTGGTCTCCAAGGCCAGCGTGGTGTCCCAGCAAGGATCTCATCTACCTGCTTTCCCTACTGGGCGCAAGTCTATGTGACCGCTGAGATAGTATTCAGTCTTATCAAAGAGGCTCAGGTGGGGGGTGAGGGTGGGGACTGGGGTTCCTGTCCTACATCAACCAACCAACCAAACAATTCGCTCTCCTCCAGTCAGTCCCGAATCACAGAGACCCTGTAGCAGGGACCTGAAGTTCAGGGGCGCCATGCCAGGGAAGAGGGGCTCCAAAAAGGGCCACTTCTTAAGACATGTAAACAGTGGAAGGGACTTTGCCAATGGGAAGAGGAGTTGGTGGCTCCTGTGTACTTTTGCCAAGAGAGGCACCAGACAGGGTTCCCCGTGTATTTGGGTGCGGCCTCAAGTGCCCAGAAGCAAACAGAATCCCCATGCCGTTGGTCCGTGCCGACCCTGTCCCCCTCAACCAACCTCTCTCTCGGCTACAGATCTGAAGCCTCGCGGTGTGGTGGTGAACATGATCCCGGGCCTCCCGGCTCACATCCTGTTCATGTGCGTCCGCTACGCAGACTCCCTGAACGACGCCAGCAGGCTGAAGTCCCTCATGAACAGCGCCATCAACGGCATCAAGCAGGTGGTCAAGGTAGGCACCGCCTTTGGTGGTGACCGGCCCCGGGGGTGCATCTAAGGGCCGAGAATGGAATCTTGCGAAGGTTCATGCCCCAGGAAAAGAAAGTCCATTGCCAATTGCCTTTGTAGCTTTGGTAACACCCTGGAAGCGTGGTTGAACTTTACTGACATTTGTCCTTCCAACTCATTCGAGGATAAAAGAGTAATTAAGCATTGAAGGCACCTTGAAATAGCTCTGGGTCCTTGTTGGCAAGTCTCATTTAGGAGACTTAAAAAAAATAAAAGGAGATTCGGTAGAAACAGTGGTTTTGGGGAGGTTGGGAGGAGTCTGCGGGCCAGTTCAATTGAGGGCAGAGAGGTCAACTCAGAGGTTAGGACAACTGTTTTCTAGGGATTCCAAAAGGGTCGACTTGACTGGTTTTCCTGAAGGATGCAGAACAATCACAGGGGGGTATTATAGAGAAGTTTGGTAAATAAATAAGAAGTTTGAAGATAATAAAAAAATTGCTTTGGTGAGGCAAAGGGCCAAGAAAGGAACGCCATGGCATTTTTCTCGCCACAACCTACCTGTTCGTTCTTCGAGGGTAGTAAGGGTTGTCCTATGAGAATTCCACTGGGAAGCTTCACCCCAGCCACCCTACAACCCCAATCTTGCCCCTTCAGCTATCCCTTTGTACTCAAAACTCAAAGAACATTGAAAAGGGGACACGATCGTGCAAGCTCAAGCTGCCATGTGGACAGACTGCAGACTCTTCAGGGAAGGGCCCACTCCCCACCGTAGAGGCAGTGTTGACTCCTAGCGACCCGATAGGTATCTGCCAGGACACAAAAGCTCCACCTTTTGCTATTTTTGTTTAATAAAGGGTTCTATAGATTCTGTGGCCAGACTTTCTGATTTACCCTCGAACAAGCATTCCTCTTTGGAGTATGAATGTAACAGAGGCTTTAGTGAATAAAAGAAAATTTCAGCTTCATCAAACGCCACCAGTTGGCTAGAGGAACCATCGTCAGCTCAGCAAGTCTGATTTTTTATCTGTTGGTTCATGTGTGTTTTTGTTTGTTTTTAAAAGGAACATTTAGAAGACTTTGAAATGCTGTCTTTCTGGCTCTCCAACACTTGCCACTTCCTCAATTGTCTGAAGCAGTACAGTGGAGAAGAGGTAGGGACGACATCCTGCTTTGTGTTTTGTGCCGACTGCTGGCCTAGTAGATCCTTGGAAACCAGTGCCCCCCACAGGGACTATGAGTCAGTTCACCCCACTCCAGGTCAGCCTCCCCTTTCTAAGTGGCTTTCTGACTTTACCCCCAGGGGGACGCCTAGGTAATGCACCACAGGCTGCAGGCGTCTAAGGAGAAGCTTTGGAAGCAGGGCAGTAGCGGCAAAGAAAATGCGTGTCCAGGTCACAGGGGCTCCCTCAGAACCCTGTGCGCAGAGCAGTTCCGAAGAAGCAGGCATGCTGCCTGTCCTAAAGACTGTATTTTAGTGTCAGAACTTTATGACCCGGAGGAAGGTTTAAATTAATCAAATCTACCTCACCCAAGTCCACCCCCCTTGATTTCCTCCTCAGCTGAGGAAACTGAGGCCCCGGAACCTGTAGGTCACATTTTCTTGTTCCCTCCTGCCCTGCTTCCAGTTGAATAACGAAATGTCACAAAGGAGCTCTCCACCTCCCAGGCCTTTATTGATGTAAAGTAAGAAAGTCATCTGTAGGGTTTTTGCTGCTCACCAGTGTATATTCCCGCCAGCAGAGGGGCAATCTCCCAGCATCTCGAGCCTTCAGCAACACTAGGTGCTTACAGACATCCGCACGGTCCCCAACCTTGTGTGTGGGAAAGGTTGCCTTGAATTGTATGTGCTCGTGAGATCAGGTATCATTTGATATGCTTCTTGGTCACTTGCCTTCCCTTTTAAGTTGTCTAGTCACAGCTTCTCCCTTTTCCTGTAGCGAGAGATGGTTTCTTTGTCTTCCTTATTGATTTGTAGATCTCTTATTGACTTGCCCCGGGGCAGGGGCGGGGCGGGGCAAGGGGCACTGTCAGGTAAGCAATGGACTACTAATGCATGGGCATCAGTTAGAAACCAACAGCCACTCCAAGGGAGAACGATGAGCCTGTCCGCTCCTGTAAAGATTTACAGCCTCAGAAACCCTGTATCAGGCCTCTCCGAGTCACAATCCACTTGATGGCTGTAGGATATTGATTTGGAGGAAATTGTGGCTGGTCTTAATTTTCCTGGTGGAGTCCTTTGTCGTTAACCTTTTAAAATGCTGATGTACTTCAATAGCTGAGGTACCGATTTTGCTATGCAAAAGGGTTTCGATTTTCTTCTTTCACAGCTTGCATTTTTTGTGCCGGATTAAAGAACTTATTTTGAAATCGTTCCCATTGGTCTATATTCTTGAAATGCAAGGTTATGAATTCCCATTCATTTTCCCCACTGGCTGCTTACCAAAGTTTATTTCTTGGGATATTTTACCCTGAGCTTCTGTGGGAGTTGTTTTCCCCTGTGGTCAGTAGACTCTGGGGCCACCTGTTTGTAGGGATGCAGGATGGGGAGGAAGCAGTGTCATCCAGGCAGCAGAATGGCCTGAGCTCAGACAATAGGCATTGCTGCGTTGCCCCCCACCCCTTGTAGAAAGTAAATGCTCCCTCAATCCTCAGGACTCATTTGAAATGAGCCAAACACATTGACTTTGAGTTGCAGTAGAAGCAAGTTATATCATTATAGAAATCGTGCACAAATGTCCTATATGTCTATGTTATTATAATATTTATATCTACAAAAATTACTTTCAGGAATTCATGAAACATAACAGTCCACATCAGAACAAGAATTGCTTGAGTAATTTTGACCTTTCAGAATACAGACAAATTCTGAGTGATGTGGCTATTCGAATATATCACCAGTTCATTATCGTAATGGAAAATAACATCCAGCCAATCATAGGTAAGAAAACAATTGTTGACACACACACCCCTAATATTGAAACTTTCTAAAAAGTAAATCTGGCATATCTGGAATGTGTGATTACAAATCATGTATTTTGAAAAGCTAAGAAAATGTAATGATGTAATCAACCACCTTTTAATCCCTTGATAACTTAAAACAATGTAAGTGATAGTATGTAGCTGGTTGTCTTCTTTCTCTAAGGTTTCCCTGTCTAGAGGGAAAGATTGCTACTTCTTTTTTTGGTTGGAAATCTCAACATTCCACTCAAATTCGTGGTCGCCCCATACTTCCGTCCGTATCTTCAATTTCCTGAAATCTTTGGTCTTCGATGCTTCCCGACCATGAGCTCTCCTGTTAATATGCTCTCCTTTTTGAGCAAGTCTGAAATGACAGGCTCCGGGCTTCAAAGAAGAGCTTTCCTGTTGTGCACATGCTCCATACCCTCTCCCCACGCTCCCAAATCCTTGATCTACCTGCTTTCTCGCAATGACTTCCGCTAATTCTTGTCAATACCTATGTGTCCATCTATGTATCTATGTATGTACCTACACCTATCTGCTGTACTAGCCCCATGGAGGCGGTGGGAAGTGTCCTTTTGGCGTGACGGGCAGTTTGGTGTCCTCTCTTGCAGTGCCAGGCATGCTGGAGTACGAGAGTCTGCAGGGCATTTCCGGCCTGAAGCCCACGGGCTTCCGGAAGCGGTCATCCAGCATAGATGACACAGACGCCTACACAATGACGTCTGTCCTGCAGCAGCTGAGCTACTTCTACAGCACCATGTGCCAGAACGGCCTGGACCCCGAGCTCGTGCGTCAGGCCGTGAAGCAGCTCTTCTTCCTGATTGGGGCCGTGACCCTGAACAGCCTCCTGCTACGCAAGGACATGTGCTCCTGCAGAAAAGGGATGCAGATCAGGTCAGCCCCACAACGCCCCGCCCCACCCAAGAGGCTGGCCAGAAAGAATGTCCTGAAAGTCGGGGCCGTGGAGTCCTGACCCCTCGCTCCTTCCGCTTCAGGCTCCCCCATTCGCTGTGCTGAAGCTCGGGCACATCACTCTGAGACCCTTGGGAGGCTGGTCATCTCTTGGCCAACTTCTACTCCTGTAGCTAACTTGAGGCATTCACTTAGTGACTCTCATTTAGCACTGGTCTTGGTAGATGCTAAATTCTGGCCCTCTGTGGCTCCCATACTCTCAACCATCATTTATGGACTGTTTTCTCTGCAAGTAATGCTTCCTGGTAGAGAACACAGGAAATGAGGTTAGACCATAATGATTCCTGCCCTTGGGAGCTCAAAATAGGGGTGGCCGGGGAATTACTCCAGGCGACTGTGGTTAATCATGAACAAGTGGCGCAGGAAATACTTGAGAAGTGAGATTACAGTGGATGGGGAAGTTGGGGGACCCAGGGCGCTGAGTGATAAAGAGAGGGGAGAAGAATATTGCAAGCAGGAAGCAGAGGCCGGCCAACGCAGAGTGGCGGAACTGAGTTTGAACTCCTCCACCAACCACAATGAATAGCCCTCTCCAGATGACTTTTATTATACAATGTTATCTTGGATGGAACTCTAGCTCACAGTCCCCACAATAGGTTTTTTGTTTGTTTGTTTTTTAAGCAAATTTCACTGCTTTCTCTGAGGATCTTTGATGAAAGTTCTTTTATTGTATTTTTTACTTTGAAGTTTTACAGTTGGCTCCGTTCAATATATTTTTCTTGTTTGAGACTTGCTACCTATCCATAAATTTTTGGGAGTCCACGTTACTTTCTGGAGCATTTTTATGATAAGCCCAACCCAATGCCTCGGATTCCAATTCATAGTGACCCTATAGAACAGAGTAGAACTGCTCCATAGGTTTTCCAGGACTGTAAATATTTATGGGAACAGACAGCCTCACCTTTCTCTCATGGAGCAGCAGGTAGATTTGAACTGATGACCTTGCCGTTGGCCCAAAACACAACAACACACACACACACACACACACACACACTGAGCTGCCAGGACTCCATCTTTATGGCACCTACTTTAAAACTGTTTCTTAGGTCATTTCATCTCAGTCTTGGTATCTGTTGACTCTTGTTTCATATGAGCAGAGAATTTCCTGGTCCCTCATCTGCCAAGTTATCTGGAATTTTATCCTGGGTATAATTTGGAATGTTATGAGACTCTGGATTTTTCATCCTATGGAAAACGTTGACACTTGTTTCATTGGGAAGTCACCTGCTTTAGTTCAGGCTGCAAGACCAGACCAGCCTTCTGTCACTTGTGCCTCCCATGGCAGTTCAGTGTGGGTGCAGTGCCCTTTGGCTCTGTCCCAGGCGTGCCCCCACCCCCCACAGGGCCTGATAGGGACCTGGGTGGTGGTCTAGCTCATCTTTCACTTCTCAAAGTCTCCTGAGGGTTTAGAAACGTGTGTGGAGCTCCAGCGTGAACCAAGAGTTCATTGCCAATGTTAAGGGGTAGCTTTTCTAAGCTCCCTCTACCATATCCCTGGGGATCTCCTTTCCCTTTCTCCAGACAGAAGAGGGGCCTTTGTGGACCTGGGCCAACCTTTCAGATAACAGAGAGAGAGAGAGTAAACAAACATTCACCCCACCCTCTTGAGCCCACAGCTCCTCCAATTGGAGAGGCAGGCTCTGTAATTAACTTCTCTCTCTCTCTCTCTCATTTTATTCATTGAAATGTTTCTATCATGAACGAGGTGACGGTTCACAGAGCAGGCTACAGTGTGACCTCCAACAGTTCAGACACACTCCGACCCAGCTCCGCCATGACAATCAGTAGTTCACACTGGGCGGAGCCGCCAGGCTGGTCTCCAGTAGCTACCCCCTTTTTTCATTCCACGGGGCCATGGATGGGGGCTCCCGGCTCTCATTTTACACCTGAGAAATCAAGGCCCACAGAGGCTGAGTAACGCCTCAAGCTCGACATCTCAGTACTAAGCCCCTCCACTCCTGCCTCGCATTCCTGCACTGATGGGTGACCGGCACAAGACCGAAAACTCCAGTCAACTGAAAACAAGCCTTCTCCTCTCCGGGAAACCTTCAGCCAATTCAGGCAAAGAAATCCAATCATTTTAAGTATCTATCTTAAATATTCTCCTCAGATGTCACCCTAAGGGTTTATCCCTGCTCTTTCCTCGGATTGTCCCTCAGTGTCTATCAGAACTAGACGCCCTTCACCATAGAGCATGACCTGGGGCAGTGCATCATGGGAGCTGATCATAGCTCCTCATGTGACGGTTACCACATGGGCAGGGCAGGCCGTGGGTGAACCCTCAGACCCTCCCGGAGGATACATGGGGTATGGGGGGGTTCAGGACCCCGCCATAAGGTGTCCTCACCGAATCACTGGCTCTCCCTCCAGGTGCAACATCAGCTTCTTGGAGGAATGGCTGAAAGATAAGAGTTTGCAGAACAGCTTGGCCAAGGAAACTCTGGAGCCACTCTCCCAAGCAGCCTGGTTGCTTCAGGTCAAGAAGACCACAGAGAGTGATGCCCAGGAAATCTATGAACAGTGTACCTCGCTGTCTGCTGTGCAGGTGACCAGCCTTGCTTGGCATCTCCCCGGACCTTGCCCAACAGATCGGTGAAATTGGCATCGCCTTTCCTGGCTTAGCCAGCTGTTCTTGGGGATCATCTTTATCTCCTGTGACCTGCCCTTGAAAAGCTACAAGGGGGCTTCAAAAAGATCCTGGGAAAGTGGAATCAGAAGATAATGGAAATTTTCCATGAACTTTTGGAAGCCCCTTGATATTTATAAGCATTTGTTCATTTATAAATTGTTTCTGTGTTATATCTTTCTAAGTGTTTATTAAATACTTAGCCTGGGCCTGTACATGTAAAACGTGTCTCACATATTTCCTGCCCACTAAACTCACAGAAGTCTATGGAGGCAGGGGTGGGGGGGAGGAGCCAGGAAGAGGCGGGAATCGGCGGTTCTCTCACTGCCAAAGGAGGTGGGATTTGCCTCAGCACCACGCCGTCTCCTTTCTTGGAAATGGGCAGCCCATGATTCGCAGAGCCAAACTGCACCATCGCGGGACTGGCTGTGGTTCCCAGGGCTTCCTGTAGACGTTGTTTAAAGGGCAGAGCTGTTCTTGTCCAACGCCTGACCCGTTGCTGTATAACCTTTGCAGATCATAAAGATTCTCAATTCCTACACACCAATAGATGACTTCGAGAAAAGAGTGACTCCATCCTTCGTTCGCAAAGTGCAGGTGAGCTCGCTAGGGTGCGCCTGTTCATTTGACTCCTGAGTATGATGTAAGAAACCATGACTTGCGTTAACGTTGTACAAGTCCGGGGTGAGAGGACGGTACCAGACATGCCACTGAGAGTCACCACCCAAGGGCAGCAGGAGATCCATTTCCAGCATCCACTCCGTCCTGGGGGAGAGGGACAGAAACCACCCAAACCCAGACACCTGCACCATGTCCTTGACATCTCTTGTTTCTTGTGGGACTTCAAGGCTGAATGGAAACGAGACACTTGATGTTTGCTTTTCATCTCCCCCGCCCCCATTGTTTTAATCCCTAATGCTTCTTCCCGAATGAACTGGAGCAGCGGTTCTCAAAGTTTGGTTCGAGGATCCCTAGAAGTCCTGGAGATCTTCTCCGAGATCTTTAAGGTCTTCTGTTTTCCAAATACACGTTTGTATAGGCCTGCATTTCGTCCATGTGCTGTAACTCAAACTGCATGCCCAAGAGAGGGAGCACAGAAGCAGATGCGAGACTCCACCCGTCTTATATTCAGCTAGACAGACAGACATTTTCCAAAGTTAAACAATGCCATGCTTCCCACGGGTGGCTCTGTTAACTCTGGAGACATATTCTTTTTTTGTTAAAAATATTATACTTTAACATGTGTCTGATGTATTCTTATCTTAATGACTCACATATTTTAAAGGACGTCAATACAAAAAGATATGTTTATCGTATTAAGGTCCTTACAATAACAAGACACGTCAGGGTCACAGAGACCAAGCTGCTCGGAGTCCTCGAGGGCTGCTCAGTAGCAGTTCTGCTCTGCCTGTGGGGCCACTGAGAGTTGGAGTGGATTCCATGACACCCCGCACCACCATGGGGCAGGGCCCCAGGTTCAGAGCCAGGCACCGGGCTAAGGCAGTTAGTATTCGTGAGGACCGATCTGAGGAGCCCTCTTGAGAGCCTTTCACCTTGGACCGGACTATTTAAAAAGGCCCCTGTGTTAGTCCAGGTAGACTCGAGAAACAAATCCAGGGAGACTCATGTGTGTATAAGAAAGAGTTTTATATAAAATAGAATTACATAGTCAAAAACATCCCAGCCTGGGCCAGAGCAAGTCCATAAATTGGATATTAGCCCATATGCCCAATACCAATCCATAAATTCCTCTTCAGATTCACGAAACACATGCAATGACGCTGAAAACAGGAAGATCAGAGGCCAGTGGGTGGGAAGTCTTGTGGATCCAGTGGTAGCAGACACTGCCGTGGGTCTCCACGTAGCTCCTTCAGCTCCAGGGCAGGAATGTCTCCCAGGGAGTGAGCGTGTGTCCGGCCTCCAGCGAGCTATTTATCTCCTTAGCTCTTCCCAATCATGCTGAAACCTGGCTGACAGGCTAAACTCCACCCCTTCACTCTGAATAGTCACGAATTGACAGCAGATTATGTAACGACCACAGCCCCTTTAAAAGAACGTCCTCTCCCGTGATTTGGGAAGCAGCTATCCACTGGAGATAGGGCGGGCTGCCGCGCTCTTGACTCCCGGGCTTGGGAGGAAAACAGCGCACTGGTTCCATGCTTGTTTTTCTTGGGTTCTGATTTCAGGCGCTCTTAAACAGCCGGGAGGATTCATCGCAGCTGATGTTGGACACCAAGTACCTCTTTCAAGTCATGTTTCCTTTCACCCCCTCCCCGCACGCTCTGGAGATGATTCAGATCCCCAGCAGTTTCAAGCTGGGCTTTCTCAACCGATTATAGCAGGAGAGGAGAAAGTAAGTCCGTCTTTCTCCCCAGAGACAGAAGAGGGGCCCATGTGAAGGGGTGGGGGGCATTTGGGTCCAAACTGGAGATGCTTTGGAACATGAGACAGGGGAGATAAAATAAGAGTTTCACTGAATGAACCTATTACTTCTTGGTGGCCAGACCTTCTCGTGGGTGGTGGTGGGTGAGGGGAAGAGGTTGGAGGTGGATGTAGCTGCTGCCGCTACAATTTGTAAAAATTAACAAACACAGGTTGGAAAGGCCACTTCCCTTTGGAATCCCAGCCTACTTTTATTGGAATTTCTAGATGGGGTAGTTTTATGCCCAGGTATGCCTTGGTCTTGTCCAGCTGGACCTTCAGGCAGGGCTCCACTGGGAGGGCAGGGCATCCAGGGAGGCAGCAATCTCCATGGTCCACGTGCAGCCCAGGTTTGTCTAGAAGGTCCGTGTGGACTCCTTGTGACCCCACCAATAGTCCTCTTGCTACAGAGCGGAGGGCACAGCTCTCACTGAGTCGTTTTACTACGAATGCTCTTTCCTAAAGATTTGTTTTCTCTGACCACTCTAATTTATAAAAGGACAGCTGATATCCAACCTGAAAGCCAGGGTGTGACGTGTTTTCTGTGTAAAGTTATTTCACATGAATACATTACCGGCCTCGCCATTTATTGCCGTGCCAACACAGTTGCCATGACTCCTTATTATTGCATAGCTTTCATACAGTAATTTTAAGCTACATGTTTTTAAAGAAGCTGAAGTGGTTTTCTCTAATCAGTAAAAAAATATATTAAAAAATTTTTTTAAATAAAATCAGCGAGTTATGCTACTTCCTCTTCATGAGACACTTGTATCTCCCAAATGTTATGGAAACTGGCTATTCCTTGTTCCCTCAAACCTTGGCATTCCCTCCCTCCTTTTAGAGAACAAGATGGCATGTGATACAGAGGGGCCCTGCCCGTGGGGGCCTGTGGACCCAGCGCTTTCCTGAATCACCCCACGAATCCCAGCGCCCCTTGGATTTCGTACAGAGTCGCGGCAGTGGCTGTGATTTTATCATGTAAGCACGTACGCACGCAGATCTTAGGAAGGAAAATACGTGACTCTGAGGCAGCATCGCTCTGCTAATACGCTCATTTCCACATTGTAAATTATTGTTTGAACTCCATTTATTTAAATGCATCGCATATGAAGAAATGAACACTGGAGCGTCTCTGCATTTTAATCAATAAAAATCAATTGCCAAATGAATCAGATCAGATTCCTGTCATTGCTAGGACATTGCCTTTCACTTAAATGCAGCTGCATACCCTTCTTTAAGGGCCATTGTTTTGTTTAGTTTACAAATCATTTGAGGGAGGGTCTTACAGTCTTATAACAATCCACACAATGGTTGTATCAAGCACATTTGTACATAAGTTGCCATCTCATTTTCAAAACATTTTCTTTCTACTTGAGTCCTTGGTGTCAGCATCTCTTTTGTACCCCCAGAACCGTCGGTCCTGTTGTTTTCTCCTTGGGAGTGTTTATCTTGCCTAGCTTATATAGATCGACATGAAAAAATAGCAAATAAAAAGGAGGGACTATAAATAGTTCCAGGTCTGTCTGCTGACCCTTATGAATGTTTTCCCATCAGGTCTGATGAGGGGCCGTGCCCTCTGTGTTAGTCTGGGTAGACAAGAAAAACAAATTCATAGAGACACTCATGTGTAGAAGAAAGAGCTTTATATACAAGAATAATTGAATATTGAGAAAACATCCCAGCCCAGTCCAGATCAAGTCCATACATCTGATATTAGCCCATGTGTCCGATACCAATCCATAAATTCCTCTTCAGATTCACAAAACACATGCAGTGATGCCGAATGCGGGAAGATCAAAAGCCAGTGGGTGGAAAGTCTTGTGGATCCAGTGGAGCTGTAAGCATCTCAGTGCTGGCAGGGTTCTCCACGTGGCTTCTCCAGCTCATGGCACTAGCATAGTTCCATGTGTCATGTCAGCTGCAATGTCTCCCAGGGAGTGAGCCCGTGTCCCACATCAAGCCAGCTATTTATCTCCTTAGCGCCTCCAGATGAGGTCCTCAAGCTGCCACCTGATTGACAGGCTAAACTCCACCCCTTCACTCTTAATAGTCACAAATTGACAACAGATTATGCAACTACCACACCTTCTGGGTCTGAAGTCTATTTTCGGGATTCCTCGGGGACGTCATTGCTTTGTTCCCCTTGCTGCACTCCCTCAGTGTTTCACCCCAGTGTATGTGAGTGTGTGTGTGGGGGGGGTGTCATTCTTAAAGATGCTACAATTCGTCTGGATCCAGAATATCTCATTAAAAGCATATAAGACTTTTCATAGAGGGAATAAATTATCACAAATGTTTCCCTGGGGCTGTCAGACTGTGTCCAGAGGAGAGAGTTGGCAGTTTTCTGATCTGCCAGCATGCCCATCTCTGCCCCTTTCGGACCTCCCCCAGGCCATGAGGCACCTGCTCCCCTACCGTTTCAACTCGCATAACTCGGCATTCACAGTGTTGTATGGCTCCTGCCCTGGGCTGGATGAACCGCACTCTGCTGGCTTGTGAGCTCCTGGAGGCCAGGGATAACCCATCTCCGCCTTCATCCTGAGGCTGGAGGGACAGAAGAGAGCTGAAGGGGGGGAAGAGTCCTATTCAACATGGCGGGGATCGGAGTGGAGGGTGGAGGTCAGCCTTGAAACAGAAGATCTGGTCTGAAGGGTAGGTAGGGTGTGTGTGGAGACCGAGGGATTTAGGAGTGGAGACACAGAGAGAGGGAAGTGCCCACCACACGGTCCACCAGGTCTGTGAAGCTGAAGGCGGAGAGGGCGGGATCAGGACGGGGGGGGGGGGCCTCCGGAAGCTATCGATAGCCTTTAGTCGCAGGTGAGTGAACAGGGTGGGGGTTCACAGGCTCAAATTCGCACAGTGCCCAGACAATTGTTGGGTGCTGACGTATCACCACCCTCTAGGCACAGTAGAACTAAACACCACCCAGGCCTATGCCCTCCTCACAATGGTTGTTTGAGCCCATTGGTTCAGCCTCTGGGTCAATCCATCTTGAGGGTGTTTCTATTTTATCAAGGACCCTCTCTGCTGCACCAGGCATGTCCCTCCTGATCACGTGCCCAAAGTACCGGAGACAGAGTCTGGTCGCTCTGGCTTCTAAGGAGCGTTCTGGCTGAGCCTCTCAGCACAGATGTGGCCGTTCTCTGGCTGCCTAGTGGCATAGTTACGGAGCCTCCCCAATGCCATCAGTCAAAGGCATCTGTGCCTGGGTTTTCCTTAGCCACTGCCCAGCTGCCACATGTGCATTTATACAATTGGTCCACGGGAATAATGCAGGGGCCGGCTAAGGGTAGACAGGCAGAAGGTTCAAGCCCTGAGTGCCCCAATCGTGAGAGAACTAACTGCAGGTGGGAAGGAATTAAGCTGAGCTGTAATGCCAAGATAAGGCGATTAGATGTACGGGCACATTTCCACCTTCACGGCCGCAGCACCAACTCCTCGCCCTTCAGCCCACCATTTCCACGTGTGAAACTCTGGCAGGTATGTCTTCTTTAATGTTAGATTCTGAGCTTCTTTTACCCGTTCTAATCGAATCAATGGGCGAACGGTTTTAAACGAGAGAGGCCCTACAGATCCAAGAAGATGAGGTTGGTTACATAATTGATGGAACTCCAGCGTGGAGAATAAAACTCAAGCCAAAAATAGAGAGGGAGTTTAGATCACCAAGTCCAGAATAAATTAGCTGGGGAAAAGCCAATTCTGAGCTGAACAGTGAGATTTGCCAAAGGTACAAAGCTATACATACGTGTTGGTGCCAGCAGAGTCGGGAAAGCTCCCTCCCAAACTAAGAAGGAAGCGGGAGCGGAGGGCAGGTGACGGGCTGGGGACATTGCCTTTTGCTTTTGTTGGGGGTCTTTTTTAGAAAATAAACACGGCTATCTTTTGTAAGGTTTAGACCTTATATTTAGGCGGAACGGACTTCAAAGAAATGTTGCTTTGGGTCTAGGGCTGTTAAGGGACTATTTTGGAAGTTCTATCAACTCTCCCTCTCACATCACACAACTTCATGTCAAAACGTGTTCAACGGGATTTTTTTTAATTTACCATTTTATAGTCAAAATGCATTCATTATAGCTGTGAGAAAAAAAAACCTCGTCCTAAAGAGGATGACTGGCAACCGATACGATAAAGAAGAGAGTAGATTGAGTGCAGGACACAGACAGTAAAGGGAAAGAATCAGGATATGAAAAACGGACGTCATCCCTCTAGGCGTTGTTAACACTCTCTTTTGCATTGACCAACATCTGAGAAGGAGTCGCGTGTGGGTTCACAGGTCATTGTTGCCCTCCCCATGCCTTTTTAATTTTGCTAAACAGCCTACGGTTGACCTGCATGATATCTACGGTTTAAGATCGCAACCGTTCAAATTCATGCCTATTCAACCAGGTCTCCGCTGGCTGTGTCCTGATTAAAAGGTCTCCAAAATGTTCGTTTCCATTAAAGAAAGTTTTTCTTGGTAAAGAATGTACTTGGTAAAGGTGTTGTCCAACTACATACAATAAAGATGAAAACCATACCACGTTAAGTTTTAAAAAGCAAAAAAAACAAACCCCAAAACACGGAAGGTTCAAGATTGTCCATGGTCTATGACCCCATTTTTCTAACTGTACACATGCCTACACCTCAAAGGAAGTTTGCTGACCGTGGTTTGATTTAGACACTTGATCGCTTTCCTTCCTTCATTCCACTCTGCTTCCAATTATTTCTAACGAATATAATACAGCTTTTAAATTTTGGGAAGAAAAGAATTTTAATTCAGTCTGGGTAGGAAAAAATATATAGCTCACATTTGGGATATTAGCCATTTGTTCTACTTTTTAAATCTCCCACAATTCCCTGCCATCCTTCTAGTCTTGCTCCACTTGGTCCCTTGAGTTCCGCTTGCCTTCCATTTCTGTAGCTGCTACTCTGGGCAGCGCTCATTTCCTGTTTCCCAGAACATGATGACGGTCTCATAACCCAGTTGGTTTTCCTGCTGTCCATTCTCTCTCTGACCTATTTCTGGAAGCACAAAGGCTGGAATAATCCATTTGAATGACGTTTCCCCCTTGCTTAAAAGCCCCTGGCTCACTGACCTGATGCGATTACTCAAGAGTCCTCAGCTTGACCTGGTTACAGGCTGCCTTGGCAGGCTAGGTGGGGAGAAGTGGGAACCAGATTTTTCCCATGCTTCCTCCACAAGCCTGGCCCTGGTAGCAGGCAGGCCTTCTCAGGGCCAGCTTGATGAATTAGCCCCGTGGTACCACGTGGAGTCCCACTAAGGATTATTCCGGCTCCACCACTGGCCTTGAACTACTTCCATCATGCTGGGTCACTTCACCTGTCCCACAGATGGCCTTCCTTCCTCCCCCTTAGGGTGGTTATGTGAGGCGATGGCCAAGCGGTCAGTGGTGGTCAGGAGCTGCTTACCTTTGACCCCACTGCCTGACCACTGCCCTCTGTGAGAGCATTGACAGATGTCTCCTATGCAGCCTTCTCAACTCTAAGTTCAGCCCACCTTGTGAGTGCCCCATCGTCTCTCTAGCCCCATGGTGACTACGGGGCCAACATTTGTCCTCGGAAGTATCACCATTGCCACCTCCACCCCCCCACCCCCCAACTCAATCCTTTCAAATTCCCCTCTGTGAAAAGGTCTGGACCAGCACTCCGAAATACCTTCTAGCATCAGGGAGTCATCGCCTTGACTCAGAGAAACTCAGTCTCTGGAGCACCCACCTACTCAGTTGACTCACCTACTCACTTGACCCACCTACTCAGTTGACGCACCTACTCAGTCATTGGTTGCCATGACTCAAATGACTGTGAGCCTCCTGATCCTCCTTCATCTCCAACAATAGCATCACAGCCCCCTCAGTGTCCCCAGTCTGGAAGCCCTCACAGACCTCTCCCTCTCCTTGTCCCCGTACATCACCAGCCCAACTCCTTCCTCCAGGGAGAGGCCCAAAGCCACTCGCTGCATTACTTAGGTCAGGCCTTGGTCTGGTCTGCCCAAATGGCTGTCTCCGGATCCCATCCTCTCTGCTCTTTCCACATCTCCAGCCTCATCCTCATCCCTCCTTCCCGCTGCTGCGGCAGTCACTCGCCAGGGCGTCACGGCGTTCACTGAACACTTACTGTACACCTGACCGTGTGCTGAGTGCTTTATGTATCCTCTCATACTTGTAAATCCCACCAATTCCCCAAGGAAGAGAGATTTTTTTTACCCTTCCCATTAGATAGGAAGCAAAGGCTCAGAGAGGTCAGGTAACTCGCCTAAGTAGTGGGACCAGGACCCCATCAGCCAGAGCCTGTACCCTTATCCACTGGCAGAGTTAGCTCCTAGAAGGTTCTTCCTACTGTGCCACCCTGACCACGTCATACCTACAGAGCGTTCAGGGTCCCACATCCCACTGCGAGACTGAAACATGCAGGGCTTAGAACAGTGTCCGGCACTTCATAAGCACAACACCAGGGGGAGTGGTACTGGCTGTGTTATTAATAGCTGACTTTTTCAGAAGTTCACGACAGGCCTTTTTTCCCAGGTACTCCTGGGTGGGCCAACGGCCACCTTTCAGTTAGCAGCTGAGGGTGTTAACGGTTTGCCACCATCAAGGAATTCCAACCATGTCGGCAAGGTCCCCAGATGCTGCCGCCCCCTCCCTCTACCGAGATTGCATAACCCCCTTTAACCCCTACTCCCTGCTCAGCCTTCTCTCAGCACTAACGCCAGGGCAGCATCTTCAAGAGTTTTCTCTTGACCTTCTTCTCCAAGACTGCTCACCTTCAGTGTCCTGGGCCTGTTCACTTCCGGGTGAACCTTACCACCCTCGACCCTGGGGTTTTGGCTCAGTGAGACGGGGCAGGCCTGCCCGGGCACCCACAGCACACTCTGCTGTGTGTCATTGGTTGGAACCGGGCTCCACCTTCCATTTGGTGACTCCTGCCGGGGGCAGAAGAGATTAGTTTAAACCATTTCCATTGTTGATGAACAATCTGTGTAGCAAGCATGGAGCAGGAACCTAGACAGTCGTGTAAACCTTGACTGAATCCACAGTCAGACATGATGAAACACATAAGGAAATCATGTTTTCCATGTTAGACTCCATTCCCATGACGTTTTCCACTGTGAGGCCCCCGCAGGATTGATACAGAGCTGCCGTAATGAATTGGGATGATGTCTGCCAGCTGCTCAGACAGCCGGTTCAAGGTGATAAATTCGGAAAGTGTATTGTTAGTTCTGGCGCATCTCCTCCCTGATTCAATAAACCGAAGGTTACAAATTAACTGCCTCCTCCTTATCCTGCCCGCGGCGAGCTGAGCACTATCATGATAAAAGAAGAGGAGGCTTGACAAAGGTGTTCCTGTTGTCGCTCCACTATTTTTTTGCCTTTTTTTTAACCCAAGAAAAGTTTTAATCATTTTAATAATCCATACATCAATTGTATCAAACACATATGTACATGTTGCCATCATCTTTTTTAAAAAACATTTTATTAGGGGCTCATACAACTCTTATCAAAATCCATACATATACATACATCAATTGTATAAAGCACATCTGTACATTCTTTGCCCTAATCATTTTCAAAGCATTTGCTCTCCACTTAAGCCCTTTGCATTAGGTCCTCTTTTTTTCCTCTTTTTTTTTTTGGGTCGTCTTTCAGCTTCGTCATAAAAGATGTGTGACCAGACCTTTCTGGCGAACGTGTTTGGCTCCTGTGACAAATGTTTCCGACAGAGGGCGCTGAGGCCCGTTTTCAAGAAATCCCAACAACTCAGCTACTGCTCAGGATGTGCAGAAATAGTAAGTGCCACTGAGAGTCCGTCCGTCTCAAAACGATGTCTAAGCTTAGGGGTTTGGGCCCCATGAGTTGCCAAGAACCAGCGGACCCACCACAAACTCTGCCAGCATCCCCAGGCTCCCTGAGACAGGGTAGCTCAGTGGGCGGCGGCTCTGGGGTCGGACCGCCTGGCTTCCTATCCGAGTTGTGGTCCTTAGTGGGAGTGCCATCTCACCTCTTTGATCAAACCTGTAGGAGGGGTTGTGAGAATCAAGGGTGAATTTTTAAAAAGTGTTTAAAACAGTACCCAACACAACATACTGGATGCGTGCTAGTTATTATCATATTATTAGTGCATATTATCATATTATCAGTGTGCATATTATTAGAGTGTTAGTTATGATCATTTCTCGGGGCGAAACATGTGTGTTTAAAAAACAAACGAACTTCTGTCTTCTACCAGTCTGCTTGGCAAGCCATCCAGTTAATTATGCCCGGCATAATTAAGCCCACGGGGAAGTGCTCCTTAGCCATAAGCTGTCAGCGGGGACTGAAGACTGGACACAAATTCCCATATTTTTCAAACTAGACAAAATCAAGTGCTCGCCAGAGACGGCTATGCCCAAGTTTCAGAGCTTGCAGCAAAGATGCCCCACAGCATCGCAGAAGCTTTAGGGATGAGTCCTACCTCACGGAGGCCTGGTGGCATAGTGGACCATGCCATTGGACGACTGACAGCAAGCTCAGTAGTTTGAAACCACCAGTCGCACCACGTATGAAAGATGAGGCTTTTCTACTCCCATAAATAGTTACAGTCTCAAAAACCTGCAGGGCCTCCCCCCACCCAAAACCCAATAAACACAGTTTTAAAAACTGGTTAAAGAGTGTAACAGCTCTTTTAGAATTTGTCTAGCAGGTTTTCTGGTTTTCCCAGAAAACCCCTCAAAAAAAAAACTGGTTAAAGAGACCAAAAATAGTATTTCCACTTTACCCAATTGAATGAGGAATGAGTAGTATTTCTTATCCTCCAGGGGATATTATATTTACAAACTAATAATTCCCAAAATGCCCTTGGTGGAATAGAAGCTTTGGGGACCCCTAGTAATTCAGGTGTCACTTCAGGGTGTAAGCAGCTACCAGTAGCATGACTTGTTCCAAAATTGGTTCTGCAAATTAAAAAAACAAGGACAAGGACATTCCATTTTTAAGCCAAACTTGCCTTCTGGTGGCCCTCCCCATGCGTCGGCAGGGTTATCTTTCCATCTAACTATTCTGCTTTTAACTTAAAAGTATCTCTCTGTGCTCAGAGGACAGGGGCCCAGGACCCCGGCCATGGGATTCTCTGTAGCAATATGGGTACCCTGCCCCACTAGCTTTCAGGTGCTCTCCACAGATACTGCTCAAGGGGACTGCCCAGAGTGGCTTCTGCATAAGAATCTGCCGTCATTGTCAGTTGCTGTAGAATCGGTTCCAATGTCTGACAACTCCTCATTTGCTGAGCAGGACCGCTCCGAGGTCTTTTCAAGACTCTGACCTCCCAGAAGCACGTCTCACTCCCCACCATCGAGGCAATTCTGACTCATAATCACCCGACAGGACTGTGTAGAACCGTCCGTTTGGGTTTCTGAGACTAACTATAGGAGCAGAAAGCCTCATTTTCCTCCCACAGAACAGGTGGCGGGTTTGAATGGCTAGCCTTGCAGTTAACTGCCCAACCCATAACCCACCATGCCACCAAGGCTCCTCAGACACACTTAGGGGTTTCCAAATACTTAGATAGCAGCCTTGGCTGAGGCGCTATGCAAATGCCCGAGAGCTGGGTGGTTGGGGTTGTGTAGATGAGGTCATACCTCT
The DNA here is from genome assembly GCF_050624435.1 of Tenrec ecaudatus. NCBI lineage: Eukaryota > Metazoa > Chordata > Mammalia > Afrosoricida > Tenrecidae > Tenrec > Tenrec ecaudatus. The sequence continues at coordinate 113,428,484 of NC_134543.1, read as the reverse complement.
TGGTAGTAGGTGTGTGCCTGGGCACCTGGCTTAAGTTCCGTTTCTTCATCTGGAATCTGGGGGGGGGGGTGGCAGTACCCCTTCCGGGTAATTGTTACTGGTGTAAAGTACTATTAACAGCACCTGGCCAGTGGGAAAGGGGGAGGCGGGAAGCTTGAATGGACTACACCATCACTGTACTTGTTCCCTGGAGGGAACTAGATAGAGGCAGCCAACCCACACCAAACCCTCTGCCATGAAGTCCACTCTGGCCCATGGCGTCCCATAGGGCAGCGTGGAACCACCCCCGGGAAGTAGAAAGCCCCATCTTGCTTCATCGGAGCTGTCTGGTGGTTTTGAACTGCTGACCTTGCAGTTAGCAGACTTCCATGTAACCACTACACCACCAGGGCTCCCTCCCTCAGAAATGCCAGGTCCAATATCATTGCACCTGCGTGTGGAAGTCTCAGATCCGGGCCCCTGGCTCTCTTCCACCAGCTCCCCTCCCCACCTCCCTGTGCCGTCCCCAGGCCTGGGAGCAGGCCCCTAGATGGAAAGCAAAAGGCGGGCTTCCAATGTCTAGGGTTCCCAGGCATGCTCAGAAACCAGAAATACTTTGTTTATTTTTGTATATGTCAGTCACTAACTAAAGGAAGTTTCTGTTTGGGTCGGAGTGATGGAAAGGAGGAAACCCCGAGTTTCCCGTGGGAGGAGAGGGTGAGGGACGACCAGGGTCAGGCCACGGGCATCAGCAGACTGCGGACGGGGGCTCATTGCCCTCTCCCCCCTGTCTGCTTTCTGCCGACCAAAGACCCCCCAGCTGGGGGCTGTGTCTTTAGTGTCCGTGGGCGGATGGGGAGAGGGAGGTGTGTCACTGGGATTTCACCAGGGGGTCCGTCCTGAGTTGGAATGCAGGCTTGGTTCTTCACCGGGTCTGCGGGCCACACCTGCCCCAGGAGCCTCAGTTTCCCCACCTGTAAAATGGGCATGGCACCGCCTGCCTTCCCGGGGTGGCAGGCTCAGTCGTGTTAGGGGTGCCCTGAGAGGCGGCAAGCACCAGGGACAGAAGCTGCAGGTGCGGAGGGGGCGCGGGTGCCTGCGGACAAGGCGGAGGGTGGGGTGCAGCGGGGTGCGGGGGACGGCCCGGCTGGCAGTGCTGGCGTCACCATCGGGAGGGCGGGGCCGCGGGGCCGAGCTCGGGGGAGACGGCGGCTGGAGCTGCGCCCGTGGCTGCCCGCTGCCCGCTCGCTGCCCGGGCCTGCTCCTCCGGCTCCTCGCAGCCCGGCTCTCTGCTTGCTCCCCGCCGCCGCCGCGCCCCGCGCGAAGATGGCCACCGATGGGCTGCAGGAGAGCGAGACGCTGGCGTCGCTCAAGACCGAGGCCGAGAGCCTCAAGGGCAAGCTGGAGGAGGAGCGGGCCAAGCTGCACGACGTGGAGCGTGAGTGCGGGGCCGCGGGCGCGGGGAGGGAGGGACCCTGGGGCCCGGGGCGGGAGCGGGCGGGCGGCCCCCGCAGCCCCGGAGGCTGCGCCCACCTTGCGGGCCGGGCCGCAGCCCGGAGCGCCCATCAGCTCCCGGGGCGGGGCGCCCGGCGCCTGGGTGCCCTCCGGACCCCCGAAGGGGTTCGTGGGCCCATCTGTCTGGAAGATGCAAAGTGATGGCACACTCCTGCCCTTGGGAGCCCCAGGGGTCAAGGGGTGGCGCTCCCCGGTGCCAAGTATGGGGCGAGGCCTAGGAGATGTACCTGTTTGGGTTTCTCATCTCCTCTCGCCATCGCCCCTGTTTTTGCTTGTACAAGGAAATGGATGGATTTAAAAGCCTATTTTTCGCCAGTTTCTTCCTTGTTTTTGGAAAGTGGGTGGGGGGCCAGCAAAGGAGCTTATCAAATCCAACCATTTAGTTCATTTCAGGCCACTTGGGAACCGCTGGATAGACACGGTTTGGCATCAAAGGGCAATAGCCGGCCTAAACCAGCGTCCTCTACTGACCACCACCATCGTGGCCGAACTGGCTCGTGATCGCTGTGAGTGGGCAGTTAAATAGCCAGATGAAATGGCTCTTGGAGGACTCTTTTTACGTTTGTTAGATGACTCGTAGGTCACAGAGCTTGGGCTGAGAACCAGGCTTGGAAAAGTGGTCTTTGCCTACTAGTCACCTGAGGTGGCAGCTCCCTTGGCCCAGCAAGACCTCCCCATTGCAAGCCTTATTGTGCTTGGATGGTTCCTTTCTGGTATGCCAAGAGCCCTGGCAGTGTCCTGGGTTAGGGCTGCTAACTGTAAGACCAGCATTTTGAATCTACAGGTCGCTCCACAGTAGAAAAATCAGGCTTTTTACTCCCATAAAGATGGACAATTCTACTCTGTCCTATAGAGTCACTTGTGAGCTGGAATCTACTCGATGACAGATTTCTATTTTGCTTTTATCCGGTTAACCAAGGCCCCTCATTGCCAAGTTGGTCCTGACGCACAGCGACCCTGTGTGTGAGGGCGCAGAGCTGTACGCCATCGGGCTGGACGTGGCTGACGGTGCCAGGCCTTTCTTCTGAGGTGCTTCTGAGTAGTCTCAAGCTTCCAGCATTTTGCTTAGCAGCCAAGTGCATTCACCTTATGCATTACCTGGAGGATCAGCCTTTAAATCTGGAAAAACAAAATGGAGTTCTAGGATTCCGGGATTCGAGCGCCCTAGGATTCTAGAGATTGGGCTAAGCCCCACAGCACCTGGCGCCTCTTCTGAATTTCGCTTGTTAGAAGCGGGCAGCCTACAGTGTACTGTGCTTTCACGGGGGCCATCTTTCTGTCTTTCTTTTTCTTTTTTAAAATCATTTTATTGGGGATCATACAACTCTCATCACAATACACACACACACCAATTGTGTAAAGCACACATATACATTCGTTGTCCTCATCGTTCTCAAAACACTCGCTCTCTGCTTGGGCTCCTGGAATCACCTCCCCTTTTTTCTTTTTTCTTCCCCCTTCCTCCCTCCCTACTCCCCCCTCCCCCCTCCCCCTGACAATCCATAATTATTTTATCATATCCTACACTGCCTGACGTCTACCCTCACCCGCCTCCCTGCTGTCCATCCCCCAGGGAGGAGGCCACATGTAGATCCTTGTGATTAGTTCCCCCCTTCCACACCCTCCTGAAGGGGCCGTTTTTCAATGGGAGACACTCTAGGCCCTCGTGTGGTTTAGAAATGTGTCCAGCTATAATTAATCACAGACTCCAAAAAAAGTAGCTACACAAATGGGACTTATTTTTGTTTTCTAACAAGAGCAAGGGTATGCAATCGCCAGCTTTGCTTCAGATGCCCAAAGTGCCCTCAGGAACAAAATGCGTTTTGGCATTTGCTTCCACGGTTATAATGCAGCGGCCACAGCTGCAAACATCACTTCTGTAGCCAAGGCTGGACTGCGGGCGCCCGCCTCTGTTTGCTCCTTCTTGTTAGTAAAGCAACTGTTTTCCCAGCAACCTCAGCAGAGTTTCCCTTGAACTGCAGTGACTAAAACAAGGTCCCATGGTGGCTGCTAGAGAGCCTGGGAAAGGGAAAACTGAGCTGCCCCAGACCAGTTGGGTCTCCTTTACCCTGGAAGAACTGAAGAGTGGACACCCGGAGGCATGTGTCAGGCTGGCCCCGCTCCCCTCTGCGAAGCCCTGCGCTGTGCAGATGAGAATGATAAATGCAGCGAGACCCAACCCTCTTTTTTTTAAAAAATCATTTTATTGGGGCTCATACAACTCTTATCACAGTCCACACATACATCAATTGTGTAAAGCACACTTGTACATTCATTGCCCTCATCATTCTCCAAACTCACTTTCCGCTTGGGTTCCTGGAATCAGCTCCTCATTTTCCTTTTCCCTTCTCCCTCCCTCCCTGCTCCTCCCTCCCTCATGAACACTTGATAACTTATAAGTTATTATTTTATCTTATCTTACACTGCCCGGCGTCACCCTTCACCCACTTTTCTGTTGCCCATCCCCCAGGAAGGACGTAATTTGTAGATCCTTGTGATCAGTTCCCCCTTTCTACCCCCCTCCCCTCCCGGTATCACCACTCTCACCACTGGTAGGGGTTCATCTGTCCTAGATTCCCCGTGTTTCCAGTTCCCATCTGTACCGCTGTGCATCATCTCGTCTAACCAGGTTTGCAAGGTAGAATTGGGATCATGATAGTTGGGGGGAGGAAGCGTTTAAGAACTAGAGGAAGGTTGTGAGTTTCACTATTGCTACACTGAACCCTGAGTGACTCATCTCCTCCCCACTACCCTCTGCAAGGGATGTCCAGTTGTCTATAGATGGGCATTGGGTCCCCATCATGTGCTCCCCTCAGTCATCATGATATGTTATTCCCCCGCCCCTTTGGTGCTTGAAACCTGGTCCTCTCGGCCCTTCATGATTATACATGCTGGTGTGCTGCTTCCATGTGGACATTGTTGCTTCTCGGCTAGATGGCCGCTTGTTTACTTTCAAGCCTTTAAGATCCCAGATGCTATATCTCTCAATAGCCGGGCACTATTAGCCTTCTTCACCACACTTACTTATGCACACATTTGTCTTCAGTGTTTATGTGGAGAAAGTGATCACACAATGATGGTTTTTGTTCTTTGGTGTCTGCTACCTGATCCCTTCAACACCTCGTGATCACACAGGCTTGTGTGCTTCTTCTCTGTGGGCTTTGTTGCTTCCGAGCTAGATGGCCGCTTGTTTGCCTTCAAGCCTTTAAGACCCCAGACGCTATATCTTTTGATAGCTGGGCACCATCAGCCTTCTTCACCACACTTACTTATGCACACGTTTGTCTTCAGGGATCATGGAGCCCGACCCTCTTATTCTCCAGTGTGCAGACAAAAAAGCTGAGGCACCAGATCCCCAAGCTCCCTGCCATTGAGTCGATGCCAACTCTTAGTGACCTAGGGACAGCATAGAACTCCCCCGTGGGTTTCCGAGTCCGCAAACCTTCATGTGTATGGAGAGCGGCACCTTTCTCCTGCAGAGTGGCTGGTGGTTTCAAACTGCTGACCTTGCATTGGCAGTTTAATGGTAACTTGCTCTACCACCGGGGCTTGTGGAGCCAGGTTTCCAGCCCAGGCCGTGAGAGCTCTCATCCAGACTCTGTTCAGCTTTTATGCCAAGCCGCTTTGTGCTCTATCTATATGTTCAGGCTGTCTGGGTGATGCTGTACTGTCAGAGGTGTTTTTCCCTGTGGATCTGTAGATTGCCGTGAGGCAGAGATGCGTGAGATGCAGCTCTTCAGTGGGGAACCTCTGCAATGTGGAGACTGCTCAATCCAGACAAAATCAGATGCTGCCTGTGCTAGTCTGGGTATTTTGGAGAAACAACTCCTCAGAAACTCATGTATGAGAGAGTTTTATATAAAGGTTAAGTGCGCATCAAGAAAACATCCCAACCCAGTGCTGCCTAAGCCCACAAGTCCAACATTAACCCATGTGTCCAACACCAATCCACAAAGTCCTCCTCCATCTCACTAAACAGATGCAATGATGCCAACTGCAGGAGGAAAGCCAAATCAGTGGACATGTAAGCATCTCAGTGCTGACGGGGGTCTCCACACGGCTGCTCCAGCACCCAGGGCTGCATTGGTGTAAGTCCATGTGACTTTTCCTCAGGAATGTCTTGCAGGAAGTGAGCCTTGCCAGCTAAAGCAGGGAACTGGCTAAGGCATCTTCACCCTGGTCTGACCATCAGAAAACAAGAGACCCAAGAACTAGAAAGACGAGGCTCACTGAGCCATTTATCCCTCCGCCCTTCAATTAACCCCACATGTGTTTATCGGCCAGGTTGGCACCATAAACTAACTACCTCATTGCCCTTCCCAGAGCGCAGTGTCCTCAGAAGCCAGAACCAAGTGTTGAAGGATGGACAGTGAACACACCAGTGTATAAGGAAGAATTTTTAGTTGAAAAGGCCAAACATCATGTGAGTTTCCAGTGAGATGCCATCAATGCCTAAACCGAAATCTTGGTCTTCTGAGTTCAAAGTTCAGACTGACCTACATGATATGCCACCTCCTCTTGTCCTTTGTCTTTATCTAAAGGGGTCCAGTGTCCTTTGACCTCATCTAAAAGTAGCCAGTGTATATCTGTAGGCAGGACAATAACTCATCCCAACTATCCCAAAGACTCAAAGCCAAACTCACAGCCATCAAGTGGATTCTAACTCATAGGGACCCTATAGGACAGAACAGAATGGCCTCTGTCCTGAAACTAACTCCTTGCAGGAGCGGAAAGTCCTGCTTTCCCCCCAGGGAGCGACTGGTGGTTTCAAACGGCTGACCTTGCCATTGGTTAGCATCCCACATATAACCACTAACTGCATGACCAGGGCTCCTAATTCCAACTACAGGCCTCTGGAACGATTTCATGGAAAAGATGGCATTTTAGCCACACTTCTAGATGGGGGCTGGATTTGGGACCAATGGAAACACCAACTGCCAGATGCCACTGCCACTAAGTCACGTCGACTCAAGGCAACACTATAGGACAGAGAGGGACCGCACCTGTGGAATTCTGAGACGACCTCGCCCGTGTCGAGACTGGTGGGCTGGAACTGCTGACCTTACAGTTAGCAGTGTCCTGTGTCACCTGCTGCACCACGAGGGCAGCTTAGGTGATGTTAAGAAGGAAAGATCAACCCAGGTGGGGAAAGGCATCTGGGAGGCTTGGGAGTGAGGACAGGGTTGATCCAGGATGAGATAGCTCAAGGTAGGGAGGTGGAGTGTGAAAGTTAGTGGCCTGGGGTACAAGGATAATCCATGTCCCTGCCCTTATCATCAGGAGCCCAGGAGCTGCTGGGAGAGAGAGAGAGAGAGAGAGAGAGAGAGAGAGAAAGAGAGAGAGAGAGAGAGAGAGAGAGAGAGAGAGAGAGAGAGAGAGAGAGAGAGAGAGAGAGAGACCGTCTGCTCCCATAAAGATTTACAGAAACCAGTCCATGGTGGTGGACTTGGGCTTGGGCTCCCTCCTATCAGATAGCTTCAAAGACTTCTCTCCCTTGTTCATTCCTGATGGAAGTTGAAACTGCCAGTGGGAGAGTGGGAGGTCATTTCTCAGCGTGCCTGGATCCCACAGCCTGTGATTCAGTTGTGCTTGCCACACCTCCCCCCAGCCCAGAACCACCCACCCCCCTGGTCTTGCAGTGGGTTCACCCCACGGTCATAAATGAGGCCCTTCCAGGTGCTAGTGTTCTTGTAGCTTTAAAAACAAACTGCGTGTGCACCTGCTACGTGGCAGCCCATTCCCTCTCTGTGAAGGAAGGTCATGGTATCCCCCTCTGGGCCGTGAGGAAACCGGCTAGAAGAAGCCACGTGATTTGCCCTGGAATCACGCAGGCGCAGACTAAGGTAGGCAGGCTCGGGCTCAGCTTAGAAATAATGGTGCCTTCTTGCTGGAGAGGAGCCTAATGATGCTAGGCTTAAATGCCTGGCTGCTACGGCAAGGTCAGCCATCCAACCCACCAGCCGTTCTGCAGGAGAACGCAGTGGCAGTCTGTTTCCACAAAGAGAGCACCTTTAGAAAGCTTACTGGGCCATTCATCCATGTCCTGTAGGGTCACCGAGTCAGAAAGGACTCGCTAGTGATGAGTTCTTGGGGTGTGTGTGGGGGGGTGTCTTTTCTCTCCTGAGAAGCCCCTGACCTTTTAGCAGCCCAACACAGCAGAGTCTCTCCCACAACAACCAGCAAACCGTGACTTCTTGGTTGGCAGCTTTGTTTCTGACACACAGGGGCCAGTTTTTGAGATGACCAGTCCCTCCCTGCTCACTCCATGTCACAAGCTGATTGTCCCATAGGGGAATCCAGGGACCATTTCCAACAAGCTGGGGATGTGAGGTGTATTGTACTCAATTATGGTGCATGGCTGGACATTAGGCTCATTCCCCAGAGCAACGTAGCAGGTGCCCATACATTCTTGTACCTTGGCCCTGTAGCCCTAGCCTAACTTGCAAAGACCTCCCTAAGCCCTATGCTAGGATGACCAGCATATCCAGTTTGCCTGGGGCTTTCTTGATTTTAAAACAAAGTTTAGAGTCCTCGGAAGCCCTTCTTATGCAAACCAGGACCTGAGTGACCCTCCTGTTCGTGACCTCGGTCTTGCCTCGAAAAGTTTAACACACCAGATCGCGAAGCATAAACTTGGAGCAGAAAGGTGAACGTCTTCTGATACAAAGACCCTCAGTTTATTAATGCCCTTTCCTTGCACCCTCAAACCACAGTCTGGCCTGATAAGCCTTCATCCCCCAATTGCCCAGTACTGACCATAGAAAGTTGCTTCTGTGGGTTGCCCAAGGGAAGCCAACCTATGTCAAACTCCACGGACCCAAGCCTTTTTCTCCCAAACCCACTGCCCTCGAACTCATAGCAAACCTTTCTCCCATTGTTAGGTGCCGTCGAGTCGGTTCTGACCCAGAGCAATCCATAGCAAGCCTATGGGAAGTATCCTTCCCACAGATGGAAGCCCTGGCTGCTCCGTGGCGCCCTTGGATGCAGCCACGATGCCATTCCATCCCATTGAGGGCCTTCCTCTTTTCCACGGTCCCTCCTCTTTACCAATCACAGTGTCCTTCCCCCGGGACTGGGCTCTCCTGGCAACATGTCCAGAGTATGTCAGACAGAGTCTCACCATCCTCCTGTCTAAGGACCACTCTGGCCGTGCCTCTTCCAAGACAGAGCCATTTTCTCCCGGGGACCCTCTGCCCCCCATAATCTGCCCATTCTTCTTAATTCCCCTCTTTTTCTGCTTGCCGATCTTCGACCATAGGTGAATTCTCCTTGGCCCGGCCCTAAACCATTTTAGAATCTCAAGGTTACAGCTGAGATTTGTTGCGATCAGGAGTCCCGGTGATAAGGGTTGGCACTAACTGCAAGGTCGGCCGGTTAAACCTGCCGGTGACTCCATGGGAGCCAGGTAAGTCTGTCTGCTCCCATAACGATTTACAGCCTAGGAGGCCCAACGGTTCGGTTCCACTCTGTCCTAGGAGTGTTGCTATGAGTTAGAATCGACTCAACAGCAGTGAGGGGATCATTACTGCTCAAGTTTCCACAAATTCCGTGGCTTAAAGCAACGCAAATAGGCTCACTCTCTCCCAGGTCTGGCGATGAGAACTCTAACACAAGTTGGTAGGCAAGGCCGAGTTGCTCTGGGGGCTTTGCGGGGAATCCATTTCTTTGCCTTTCTTGCGTTTCTAGGGGCGGCCTCTGCTTCTGTAGACACATCTCTTCTGTCTGTGATCCTCCCGTCTCAGTCTTATAAGGGCCCTTGTTGGATAACCCGGCACACTCTTCCCATCGCAAAATCCTTACTTCACTTACCTTGCCAAGTTCGCCTGGCCATGAAAGCCAACGTATTCACCGAGTTGGGGGACTGGGACTCGGGCATCTGTTGGTGTCACCTGCTGTAGGGTTGACTGACCCTCAGAAACCTATGTCTAACCGACCAAAACGATGCCCAGTCCTGCCCCATCTGGGTGCTCGCTGGTATGCTGGAGCCCCTTGTGGTGGCTCTGGTGTCAGCCCATCTCACTCTTCACTGTCACTCTCCTCATGTCATTGAGCACGTCTTCCACGTCAGGGGGCAATCAGCCATCATTTCCCCACACAGAACTCTTAGAACTCGTGTGTCTGCCCACTGCAGCCTCCATCTCCGGACATGCCGAGTTTTCTTCTCCACCCCCCTCCACTCCACCCCACCCCCTATTCGCATAGGTAATGCGGCAGATTGAGTGGGCAAGGGGAGGTGTCAAGGGATGTCCCTAGTAGAATTCAGGCTTGAATTTTCCTGTGACTATTGAGGAGCCCTGGTGGTGTAGTGGTTATGAGTTGGGCTGGTAACCACTAGGCCAGCAGTTCAAAACCGCCAGTCACTCCTTAGGAAGAAGAGAGGACTTTCTACTCCTGTAAAGAGTGACAGTCTCATAAACTCACAGGGGCAGTCCTACCTGTCCCACAGGCTGCTGTGAGGAGTCAGCACCGACTCAATGACAGCGAGCTTTTGGTATTTGTTTTTTTTAATCATTTTAGTGGGGGCTCGTACAACTTGTATCACAATCCAGACGTCCATCCATTGTGTCAAGCACATTTGTTCATTTGTTGCCACCATCATTCTCAAACCATTTGCTTTCATATTTTTTAATTTATTTTTAAAACTTATTTTCTTTTAAAAATTTATTTAGGGCTCATACAACTCTTAACACAATCCATACATACATCCATTGTATCAATCACATTTGTACTTACGTTGCCATCATCATTCTCAAAACATTTTTCTTTCTACTTGAGCCCTTGGGATCAGCTCCTTATTTTTTCCTCTCCCCCCTCCCTCGTGAACCCTTGATAATTTAAAAATTATTATTTTTTTCATGTCTTACACTGTCTGATGTCTCCCTTCACCCACTTTTCTGTTATCTGTCCCCTAGGGAAGGGGTTATATGTAGATCATATTCCCCCTTTCTTCCCCACCTTCCCCTTACCATCCTGGTATGGCTACTGATTATTGGTCCTGAGGGGTTTATCTGCTCTGGATTCCCTGTGTTTGCAGCTCTTATCTGTACCAGTGTACATCTTCTGGTCTAGCTGGATTTGTAAGGTTGAATTGGGATCATGATAGTGGGGGGAGGAAGCATTAAAGAACTAGAGGAAAGTTGTATGTTTCATCAGTGCTATATTGCACCCTGACTGGCTGGTCTCCTCCCAGTGACCAGTTGCCTACAGGTGGGCTTTGGGTCCCCCCTCCGCACTTCGCCTCATCCACAGTGATGTGATTTTTTTTGCTCTTTGATGCCTGATACCTGATCCTATGGACACCTGTGATCACACAGGCTGGTGTGCTTAGTGAGTGAGCTTTTAATGTATGGTTTATACGTAAATCAGGTGAGAAAGCTCTGACAAATCCCCACGAGGTAATGTGATTACAGGCTCTCTCTCTTTCCAGTCCAAGGTTGGAGCATGTCACGCTCATCCCATCCTGCCACTGTGGGACAGAATCGGATGGAAGGAGTTGTGTTGCTTGCTTGTTTTTATTGCCTTGGGATCATTCTCCTCCTTAACCCTTTAATCGTCTGTGACATCTGTTAGCCATCAAAACACTGTCGCTTAGCGCAAAATTTATAAAGCATTTCAAAGTCTACTTGTTCTATTGAAGACATCTTGTTTGTCCGTAAGCCCGCCTTGATTAAGTTCTCCGGTGTTTATCGTCAGTCTCAACCCGTTCAGAGTCACTGCGGGGTACCCATTGTGAGGCTGAGCGGTAGGAGGTTTGAGCCCCCTCAAGGTCTCTCCCACGAAAGGCCGAACCGCAACAGCCAGTGATAATCCTGTGGAGCGCAGGGGTGGCCAGGGCTCAGAATCCACTCAAAACAACGAGGAAAGACCCCTCCACTTACATTGCACTCGTTCAGCATCACTACTTTTATTCCCCAACCCACTCCTGTGCCCTGTTTATTTGAAACTACTTATTGACACATGTCATACGATTCAATAGTTCAGGCATGTGCTAGTCGGGGTACATGAGATAAACACATCCACAGAAAATCATATGGATATAAAGAGCGTTTTATAGAAAGGGTAAGTGTACAGTAAGAAAGCATTCCAACCCACTGCTGTCCAAGCCCATAAATCCAGCATTAGTCCATGTGTCCAACATCGATATAAAAAGTTCTCAATCTCATAAAATATACTGACTACAGGAGAAACGCTGAATCAGTGAGTGGGTAAGCATCTCAGCGCTGGGAGGAAGCTCTACACGGCTGCTCCAGCACCCAGGGCTGCATCGGGGTAGGTCCATGTGGTTTCTCCTCAAGGGTGTCTTGCAGGAAGTGAGCCTTGCCAGCTGAAGCCGGGAACTGGCTAAGGCAGCTGCACCCTGGTCCGACCATCAGAGAGCAAGAGACCTGAGAACTAGAAAGGCGAGGCTCACCGAGCCATTTATCTCCCACCCTTCAATTAATCCCACGTGTGTTTATCAGCCAGGTTGGCACAATAAACATTAACTATCTCAAGGCATATCAAGAAGAGTTTCACAGTCTCACCACAATCCATTTGAGAGCACTTTCTTGTACTCAGGGTCTCTAACTCCTATTTCCCCCAACCTCCCCTGTCCCACCTCCAACACACCAGCCATCCAGTGACTGTCTCTGTCCACTTACCTATCCTGGTTTTCAGATACAGAAGAATATACCCAAACAGCCCCTTTTAAAATGCCTCATTTGAGTTGGGGCTTCACCGTTTTCTCAACCACAGACGCTGGATCGCTCTCCTTCCCTGACCGGCCTCCCATAACTGAACCTCAAAGCTCCCCCCTCCCCACCCCGAGCAGGAGCCTGGTGACCCACCACCGCCTTTGGTGAGCAGAACTCACCTGGGGAGCGTGTGGGGCAAGCACACTCCCCGGCAGCTCCCCATAAGATCAGAGTCCTCCGTCTGGATTCGTTGCCCAGAAGAGCCAGTGGCTCTAGCTTCATGAGATCTGGCTGAGCAGGGAGGCTACTGTGGCGATGCCCACCGCCAGGGTCTGGGAAGAAAGGTGGCCTGTGGAGCAACTTCTAGGCTGTCCCAGGCACATCTTGGAGGGGCTGTGGAGAAATGGCGTGCACCACAAGATGACTGTTTCGGCACTGTCTTCATGAACATTGTCCCCTACCCTGCTGCCTCCAGAGATTTTGGCTGAAAGGACACACCTGGCCCCTTTCGGCTTCCAGGGCTAAGTTCTGTAGTTAATGTAAGGTGCCTAAATGTTACCCTTCACACCCTGTTATCAAATCGGTTATAAACCCGAGCCCGACGGTCATCGAGTCCCTTCTGACTCATAGGGACCCTATCAGGCTAAGTAGCATGGCCCCATCGGGTGTCACTCACTCTGGCTGTCATAGAGGACAGAGTGGCAGTCCTGTGAAGCTGCAGATCTGTACAGGAGTAGAAAGCCTCGTCTTTTTGCCATGGAACGGCTGGTGGTTTGGAACTGCTGACCTTGAGGTTAGCAGCCCAGCACGTGCCCACTAAGCCACCAGGGATCCTTGAAGACTGTCTATCTCGATGGGGAAAAAATAGCCTCAACTTTCTCCTGAAGAACAGCTGGTGAACCACCGACTTTGAAGTGAGCAGCCCAATGCTCATCCTAGAGCAGCATGGAGCTCCTTCACATCATTTCTAGCTCCCCTTAAACCATTCGCTCGCTGAAACTGCTGGGCCTTTGCTTTGGCTGTTCCTGTGCCCTGCAATGCCCAGCTAATGCCCTCTTTCATCTGACTTTCAATCACCCCCAGGAAGACCTGCGTCATGGTGCATCCCGCAGGGCAGGAGCACCCTGCATCCTGTGTCTAACTTAGCCAGTCTCACTCCGCCTGTGTCGGCCTTACTGTCTCCTCCATTGCCTCTCAACGCCTTCCACCCCCCAGGGGCACAAACGAACACACATTTGGGTAAATCCAGAGCCTTGCCTAGCCTGCACTGGAATAAACTAGGAAAGGAGGTGAACACCGTCTTCTAACGGGGCGAGGGTTTGTGTAGAGGGACCAGCAGGCCGGGTCTGGGTTGCTGTGGGACAGAATAGGGGCACCAGGGTGCATGCCACACCTTGGGTCAGGAAGCATGTCTGAAACCCCTGGTGCAGTGCTGAGTGTGCCCTGATAGATGGGTGAGCTGCTTTGCAGCGGAAGCAGGCGTGCTGGCGGGTTTTAGCAGCAGTGATGACAGTATAATTGAACGTTAGTGCACTAAGTAGTATAGCCAGTTTGTTCAATTTGGGTTTTCACAAAGGCATTTCACCGGTTCCCACTTTATGCTTCCATCACGAGGAAACAGGACAAAAAGGAACCCCAGGGCTTGTTGGGGAAGCAGCAGACTGCAGGGCTGGGGCGGGAGGAGCACAAGATGAGGCTGGCGTAGGAAGTACTCAGAGAAGGTTGGCCACAGGGGCCTGCATGGCGGGCTCCAGTGGGGCCTTCCGGGACAATCTGAACATTGAAAGAAATGAAAATAGTAATGGAGTATATAGCCTATCATCAAATAAAGTCCACATGGATACAAATAAAGGAATGCCTACATTTAAGACCAGAAAGCTCCTAATGAACAACAACAACAAAACCCCAAACAAAGAAGGCCATGGGGCTCAAGAGCCATGTTGGCCAATTAAACAGCTCCTGAGAATTCCTGGAGTTGTTGAAACTTTAGGAAAAAACGTTAGCATATTGTTTAGTTTCTCCAAATAGTTACTGGACCCCGACTGAGTGCCAAGCTGGAGAATAATTGCTAGCACTTCTCAAATGTGCCCTTGGGGGGAGGCTTGAATAGTCTGCCCAGCAGTCCCACAGAGAGGGGAGGCAGCCACCTAAGGGACCTGCTCAAGGTCACCCAACAGGGGCTCTGCTCCAGCTCCACCTCCAAAGCAGGCAGGAACCAGGCACACCCCTCTTTCCTCGGGCTTTGCCCCCAGTGGAGGTTCTCAGCAGGTTACCCCATCTGCTAGATTTTTGTCTTCAGGTGACATCCTAGAAAAGAGGCCCTCAGAAGGCCAAAGAGGACCCGCAGCTGCCCTGAACTAAGGCCCTACAAATAACAGAGAACACTCATTACCAGAGGTTTTTTGTTTTTCCCCTTTCTGGTACGTTCTAAAACTCCCCAGTGCTTTCAAGCAGCAGCAGTTAAGATGTGGCAGGAGACGTGGGATCGAGTGGGTTGGGAGCGAATCTATCTGTGGGAAGGAACAACGCAGTGAGGAAAAGTCATGCGTGGTTGAGAGATGTTCAAGCTCACGTTATGTAAGGACGGCCCTATTTGGGCCGAGTGAGTCATTTTCTTTTCTTCTTTTAAAAGAAGACTTTAGAAGCTGCGGTTAGGCTACATTGGGAGAAGCCGTGATAATATTGGTAATACTGATGTGAAGCTTCAAAGTATAAAGTTAACATCAACTGTGTCCCAAACACCAAGCTGGCATCTAGTCTTGTGTGAAAGGTTTATGGGAATTTAGAAAAAAGAAAACTCTGTGTTCCAATTTCATTTATATAAGGAAGACGGAGAAACCTAAGTTATTCTCTACTGATTCAAACTTACATTACTCTGTATAAGGTCAGGAGTCTCCAAAGTTTTTCTTAATGGGCAAGAGAGATGATATTTTAGGCTTTGTGGGCCTTCTAGTCTCCGTTTCAACTTTACAATTTAGCTCGTAACAGAAGAGAAACCAAAGATAGCATGTGCATGAATGAGTGTGGCTGTGTTCCAATGAACTTTATTTTTCAAAAACAGTCAGAAGGATTGGGCCTCCACTCAAGTACTTACTCAATGCAAGAACACGTTGTTCTATTAAATTGGCATTCCATGAGGCACACCTTTCCAACACGATCGCTGAAGACAAATGTGCGCATAAGCAAATGTGGTGAAGAAAGCTCATGGTGCCCGGCTATCAAAAGATATAGTGTCTGGGGTCTTAAAGGATGGCAGATAAACAAGCGGCCATCTAGCTCAGAAGCAACAAAGTCCACATGGAAGAAGCACACCAGCCTGTGTGACCATGAGCTGCCAAAGGGATCAGGCATCAAAGAACAAAAAAATCATATCATTGTAAATGACGGTGGGACCATCTGTAGGCAACTGGACACCCCCTTACTGAAGGGTTTGGGGGAGGAGATGAGCCAGTCAGGGTGCAGGGTAGCAACGATGAAACATATAACTTTCTCTAGTTCCTAAATGCTTCCTCCCCCCACTCTCATGATCCCAATTCTACCTTACAAATCTGGCTAGACCAGAGGATGTGCACTGGTACAGATAGCAACTGGAAACACAGGGAATCCAGGACAGATGATCCCTTCAGGACCAGTGGTGAGACTAGCGATACCTGGAGGGTGGAGAGAAGGTGAGGTAGAAAGGAGGAACCGATTATAAAAATCTGCATATAACCTCTCTGGGGGATGGACAACAGAAAAGTGGGTGAAGGAAAACGCCGGACAGTGTAAGGTATGACAAAATAATAATTTATGAATTATGAAGGGTTCATGGGGGAGGGGAGAGTGAGGAGGGAAGGGGGGAAATGAGGAGCTGATATTAAGGGGTCCAGTAGAAAGCAAATGTTTTGCACTGGGCCAGATGATGAAACTTGCGTCCCTGGAGGACAAGGCCCTTGAGTTGCGTGCCATATGAGGCACCAAAGCTCTCCGGATGGCGAGGCAGGTGGAGAAAGAGCTTCTTAATCACTTCTGCAAATATTAAATATGAAAGTGAGGGGCTTAGTTCCACACGGGGATATTAGTCTCCAAGGAGAGAAACAAAATCATAAGCCCTGAACTCGGTAAATCTGAGGCATCTTTGGAAAGAATGCATGTATAGAGTTGGAGGGGTGGGGAGAGAATATACTTTTTTGTTGCAAGAGATAGTGGGGAAAAGGAAGAAGAAGAAATAGTGCAGTATTGTAACCGAAGCAATGGCATAGTAATTGAACGTTCACGCATGTTATCGTTTAGCAGGTGTTGTTGATAGTGTGGGTTTTCATAAAGGCTCATAAGCGGGTCCCCCTTTATGCTTTCTTCATGAAGAAATGGACCGACGAAAAGGAACCAGGGCATCTTGGGGAAGAGGCGGACTGCAGGACTGGGTCGGAAGAGGGAGCGGTCAGAGAATGATGGTCACCGGGGCCTGCATGGCTGGGCTCACTGGACAATTTGAGCTTTAAACTAAATCATCATAGAAGGTGACAGGCACTCGGTCTCTGACTTACAACAGAATTCCAATCTGAGGCCTCCCTCACAAGTTAGTTCTATTGTCAGTGGGACAGCTCTTTTTGTTGCTTTCATGATTACTTCCTTTTGTTAGAGGAAGGAGCCCTGCTGGCATAGTGGTTACACACTGGGCCGCTGATCGCAAGGGCGGCAGTTCGAAACCACCCGTAGCTCCTTGCGAGCAAGACGGGGCTTTCTACTCTTGTAAAGAGTTACAGTCTCAGAAATTCATGGAGGGAGGGAGTTCTATCTTGTCCTATAGGGTTACTATGAGTCGGCATCAACTCGATGGTGGTGAGTTTGGTTTGGTTTTCTGTTGTCTTTAAAAAAACCTGATCTTGAGGGGGGGGGGGGAGGGAAAGAGGACCTGATGCAGAGGGCTTAAGTGGAGAGCAAATGCTTTGAGAGTGATTAGGGCAAAGAATGTATGGATGTGCTTTATACAATTGATGTATGTATATGCGTGGATTGTGATAAGAGTTGTATGAGCCCCTAATAAAATGTTTTAAAAAAAACTGATCTTTAAACATCTTTGGGTAAACATGTGATAAAGAAGACATCAGCAAATTACACAGTGCGCATCGTATGTAGTGCAGATGACTAAGGATAATGACATTCACCTTTTCTCCACCCTCCTAGTATCACCACTCTCAGCACTGGTCCTAAAGGGATCATCTGGATTCCCTGTGTTTCCAGTTCCTATCTGTACCAGTGTACATCCTCTGGTTTAGCTGGATTTGTAAGGTAGAATTGGGATCACGAGAGTGAGGGAAGAGGAAGCATTTAGGAACTAGAGGAAAGTTATAAGTTTCATCGTTGCTACACTGCATCCTGACTGGCTCATCTCCTCCCTGCAACCCTTCAGTAAGGGGTGTCCAGCTGCCTACAGATGGGCTTTGAGTCCCCACTCTGCACTCACCCTCATTCACAATGATATGATTTTTTGTTCTTTGATGCCTGATACCTGATCCCTACAACACCTTGTGATCGCACAGGCTGGTGTGCTTCTTCCATGTGGGTTTTGTTGCTTCTGAGCTAGGTGGCTGCCTGTTTACCTTCAAGCATTTAAGACCCCAGATGCTATATCTTTTGATAGCTACGCACTATCAGCTTTCTTCACCACATTTGCTTATGCACCCATTTTTTTCTTCAGCAATCATATCGGGAAGGTGAGCATCATGGAATGCCAGTTTAATAGAAGAAAGTGTTCTTGCATTGAGGGAATACTCGAGTGGAGGCCCAATGTGCATCTGCTACCTTAATACTAAACCTATAAATATTTGCACATAGATCTATTTCCCCATCCTATATAAATATATGTACACATGTACATGGCTGTATTTAGACCTCTATGAATGCCCTTTGCCTCGTACTGACTTCCAGGAGAATGGGTCCCTGTACTGCCCACCCCTGGTGGGACAGTTCCTTATAAAGGCGCTTTTCCTCGGGAGTATCCAGTCAAGAGTTGGAGGGCCCGGGTGGTTGGGTGGACCTGTGTGGCAAAGAAGCATCTTAGGCCCTGGTTTGCACACCTGCTAAATGGAGCTAGCTGTCTCCCACTTAGCCCTGCCCTGCCACCTCATAGAGATATGCCCCTCAAACTGGAGCCTTCTCTAGCTGCTGGGGCAGTGCAAGCCAGGGTGGTGGTTAGGGTCTCTGGATGGTGCCTGCAATCAAGTACCCAGCTGCCCACCGGAAGGTTAGAGGTTGGCACGCACCTCAGGGGCACTTTGGTAGACGGACCAGAGGATAGAAAACAGAACAGGAAAACCTCTAGGGAGCACAGGTCTACTCCGAAGCATGGGATAGCCATGAGGTGCAAACAACTCAGGGTAACTAGTTGGCGTTTTTGTTAGTTGTGTGTGGGCCTTTTCATTTGAAATAAAATGTGGGCATTTCTGGGGAAAGAAAGGGAGAACCGATCACAATGATCTACATATAATTCCCTCCCAGGGGGACAAACAAG
Source organism: Tenrec ecaudatus (assembly GCF_050624435.1). Classification (NCBI taxonomy): domain Eukaryota; kingdom Metazoa; phylum Chordata; class Mammalia; order Afrosoricida; family Tenrecidae; genus Tenrec; species Tenrec ecaudatus. The sequence goes on along the minus strand of NC_134543.1, from coordinate 113,409,824 downwards.
AGAAAAGTGGGTGAAGGCAGACATAGGTCAGTGCAAGACATGAAAAAATAATAATGATAAATTATTAAGTGGTCGGGAGGGAGGGGAAAAATGAGGAGCTGCTACCAAGGGCTTAAGTAGAAAGCAAATGTGTTGAGAATGATGATGGCAACAAATGTACAAATGTGCTTGACACAAGGGATGGATGCATGGATTGTGATAAGAGTTGTACAAGTCCCCAATAAAATGTTCTTTTTAAAAAAATGTGGGCCTTAGCAGAGGGACATTGGACCTCCACTCAAGTACTCCCTCAATGCAAGAATACTTTATTCTATTAAATTGGCATTCTATGATGCTCATCTTCCCAACACAACCGCTGAAGACAGAGTGGGTGAACAACTAAATGTGGTGAAGAAAGCTGATGGTGCCCGGCTATCAAAAGATATAGCATCTGGGGTCTTAAAGACTTGAAGGTAAACAAGTGGCCATCTGGCACAGAAACAATAAAGCCCACATGGAAGAAACACGCCAGCCTGTGTGGCCATGAGGTGCTGAAGGGATCAGTTATCAGGCATCAAAGGACAAAAAAATCGTATCATTTTGTGCTCACCTCCTGATATGATCACTGAAGACAAATGGGTGCATAAGCAAATGTGGCGAAGAAAGCTATTGGTGCCTGGCTATCAAAAGATATAGCATCTGGATTCTTAAAGGCTTGAAGGTAAACAGCGGCCATCTAGCTCAGAAGCGACAAAGCCCACATGGAAGAAGCACACCAGCCTGTGCGATCACAAGGTGTCAAGGGATCAGGTATCAGGCATCATCACAAAAAAAATCTTACCATAGTGAATGAGCGAGGGTGTGTGGAGACCCAAAACCCATTTATAGGCTACTGGACATCCCATTACAGAAGGGTCTTGGGGAGGAGACAAGACGGGGTGCAATGTAGCAACGATCAAAAATACAACTTTCCTCTAGTTCCTAAATGCTTCCTCCCCACCCCTCCCACTGACATGATCCGAATCCTACCTTGCAAGCCTGACTAGACCAGAGGAGGTACACTGGTACAGATGAGAACTGGAAACACAGGGAAGCCAGGGCGGATGATCCCCTCAGGACCAGTGGTGTGAGTGGCAATACTGGGAGGGTGGGTTGGAAAGGGGGAACCTACTTCAAGGACCTGCATTTGACCTCCTCCCTGGGGGACATACAACAGAAAAGTGGGGTAAGGGAGACGTGGGACAGAGCCAGATATGACAAAATAATAATTTATAAATTATCAGGGGTTCATGAGGGAGAGAGGAGTGGGGTGGGAGGGGACATAAATGAGGAGCTGATTCCAGGGCCTTAAGTGGAGAGCAAATGTTTTGAGAATGATGAGGGCAACGAATGTACAAATGTGCTTTACACAATTGATGTATGTATGGATCGAGATGGGTGGTGTATGAGTCCCTAATAAAATGATTTTTAAAATGTGGGCCTTCCACACAGAGAGAGGGTGACAGAATTGTCTCTGCCTGTGCAGGTCGTAAGAGAAAGAATACTTTGAGGATGTCCCAGTAAAGAATAGGAGCACCAGGCCGTGCCCACAGGGAGCGTGTAGCGGGGAGGCCTCCATGTAACAGCGTCTGCTGCACCAGCGGGTCGCTCAGCCAGGTATCCTTGGTACAGGGACTGATGGTGGCCCTTGTGCTTCCAGTGCACCAGGTGGCGGAGCGAGTGGAGGCCCTGGGGCAGTTTGTCATGAAGACCAGAAGGACACTCAAAGGCCACGGGAACAAAGTGCTGTGCATGGACTGGTGCCGGGATAAGAGGAGGATCGTGAGCTCATCCCAGGTAGGTCCTACTGCCTCTGGGCTTTGCTGGGAGAGTCCTTGCCAGTAAGCCGCCTTCTGGTCTCTGTAGTCTGGCTTAGTCTCCACAGTGCCTGATTCGCTAAAGACTTTTCAAGGCTACTGTACAACCTCACCGATTTGGGTCGGTTTGGGATGGTGAGCAGTCAAAATACAGACAACGTGCGATTCCTTTGATGAACCTACAAATTATTTGTGAGCGAAATCGTTTTGAAAAGTGATACTATGGGGGCAGGGGGAAGGTGGCAGAAGAAAGGGGGAACCGATCATAAACATCGGAGTATAACCACCCCCCCAGGTGGACGAACAACAGAAATGTGGGAGAAGGGAGAGAGTGGTTGGCGTAAGATAAGAAAATAATAATAATTTATAAATTATCGAGAGTTCATTAGGGAGAGAGGGTGGGGAAAAATGAGGAGCTGATATTAGGGGCTCAAGTGGGAAGAGAATGCTTTGAAAATGATGATGGTAGCACATGTGCAAATGTGCTTGACACAATAGATAAATGTATGGATTGTGATAAGAACTATAAGGGCCCCCAATGAAACTATTTAATAAGAAGAGAGAAAGGAATGCTTTGAAAAGGATGATGGCAACCTATGTACAAATGTGCAAGACGTAATGGGTGTATGGATTGTTATAAGAGCTGTAAGAGCCCCCAATAAAATGATTGGGGAAAAAAAGAGTAGCAGTTTTATTTTGTTAAGGGTATGAGTGAGTGATTGAAATGCCTTCCGTGGCTTTTTATCTCAGATGTTACCAATTCTTGATCTTAAAGAACAATTTTTAGTTCATTTTATATTGTTGGCGTAGTTTCTTTGACGTCTTACGCATTCGTTATCTATAGCTGTGTAACTCATTTCTCCACAACGTAGGTTAAAAGAACCTACGCTTATTACCTCACAGGTTCTGTGGGTCAGGCATGCAGGAGTGAGTTGGCTGGTGGTTCTGGCTCAAGGTCTCACGCGAAGGTGCTGTCCAGGTGTGGGTTGGGCTGCAGGTACTGAAGGCTGAACTAGGACGGGAAGACCCAGTTCCAAGATGGCTCACTGACCTGGCTCTTGGCTGAAGGTCTTAATTCCAGGCCATCGGGGGCTTTCCACAGAGCTACCACGATATGGCCACTGGCCCCACCCCAGGCAAGCGATCCAAGGGAAGATGGCACCTCTGCTCACTGGTTTTTGTGGCCTAACCTTGGTGATGATGTTCCAGTCACTCTGCCATTGGTCGTCCAGACTAACCCAGATGTTAGGAGGGAGGGGCCTACAAACGAGCACATGGGTCAGGAGGCAGGAATCTCTGGGGATCCTCTTGGGGTCTGGCAACTACGGACTTCATACTGTTTATGTTAATGTGCAACAGCTCTGTTTTTCAAATAACCTCCGTAAATGGGAAACTGTACACACGCAAGCTAGTTCAGGATCAGGTGTCCCTGACTATTACTAGGACTATTGTTAGTCCTCACTCACGGCCAGGAAGTCGCTTGGGCAGCTGGTCAGCCATGCGGACAACAGTTTGAAACGAGCCTAGCTGCTCTGTGGGGGGGAGACAGGCTTGCTGTTCCCGTGAAGAGTTGCAGTCTCTGAAACCCAGGATCACTGCGAGACGACGTTATGCGAGTACTGATTCCTCAGTTCTCACGCGTGGTGACCATGAGTTTAATGGAATGAAGCGCTGCCCACTCCTGGGTTATTCCCCCCGTAGTTTTTCAGTTTGAGTCCACTGTTTACAGCCAGGGGTCAGTCCATCTTTTTCTCTGACCCTCTGCTGTACCAAGCCTGAGCTTCCTCTCCAGGGCCTGGTCCAAACACACGAGCTGAAATCGCACCATCCTGGCTGCCTTGGAATAGGGCTGCGGCTGTACTTCCTCTTAAGACAGACCCCTTCGTTCTGCTCCCATGCCAGTGTGTAGTAGTCAGTCCTTCGCCAACACCGTGACTTACAGGCTTCAGGTTCTTTTTGATCTTTTTGATCTTCCTTAATTCTGCCCCGGGGTTTGCCTGCGATGAAAAACACACGACGTGGGGCAGGAACATCTGAGCCTTCAAAGTCGCATCTTTGCTTTCATTCCCTCGAGAGGGGCCTTTGGCAGCTGTGTCCCTCATGCACTGTGCCACCTGATTGCTTTCCTTGCTGCCTCCGAGGGTGTTGCTTGTGAAATGAGCCAAGTGAAAGGAAGTCTTTGACAATGGCCATCTTCTCTCCATTGGCCATGATGCTGCTTCTTGGCCCCTGCTTTCTCTCTGTTGGAGGTAATCCATACCCCTGTGCGGTCCTGCATCTTCCTCGGCGAGTGGGTCGCATCCTCGTTGCGCTCAGTCAGCAAGATGGTGCCTGGCAGCTGGTTTTCGGGCTACTCAGCCTTGCAGCGAGGTCCCCGGCGGCCTGCGAGTCCATCATGCCAAGTCGCATGTGCTCTTGATTTTACGTCCATGGCCACGTGGTCGTTCGTGTGGTTTATCTCATTGGCCAAACTCTAGAAAGGAAGACACAAAATGGTATGACGGCCTCCGCTCTGTCACAGCTGTGGCGAGGGTTTTCCAGCACGTCTTCCTTGCCTGTCCTTCCGATGCGCATTGTTACAAAATAGCGACCAAGGGGTATGAGATGTTCCTTAGCCCTTGTGCCTTTTTTAATCCTTACAAATAGGGTACCCACTCACTGCTGCCAGGGAGTCCATTAGAAGTCAGAGCATCCCTCTGTCGGCGTTCCAAGCCTGTGACTCGTTACAGACACAGACAGCCTCATCTTTGGCCCATGGAGCAGCGGGGAAGCTGACACTGCCGGTCTCGTAGCTGGCAGCCCAATGGGATCCCACCGCTAACAGGGCTCCTTTACAGAGGCAAACCGACCTCGCTGCCGAGCCAATGCGGACCCAGAGCAACCCCTGTGGGGTCCCAGTAAAGAACCTAGTCTTTCTCCCTTGGAGCTGCTGGTGGTTTGCAACTGTTGGTGGTTTGCTACTGTTGGCCATGCAGATTGAAGCCCAACACATCACCTGTACACCACCAGAGCGCCATTGAAAGGCTGGTGGGTGCTTTGCCCCTCGGGGGGAAGACGTCAGTATTTCCGCTCTGCACCCCACCATGTCTGTCTCTCTCCTATGGGATGCCAGAGACAGCAGGAAGATGTGAGCGTGACAGGGAGGATGCTGGGAAAACATTTTTGTAAAGGTGTGAAACAGACTTGGGGTGGCCCCTCAAAAGCCGCCTCCCTAAAAGGCAGGAGCTGAATCACGCTGACCAAGTGGGAGTCGGGTTAAGGGCATGCGCATTCCCTCCAGGTATATAGGTCTCAGGCGTCTCCATCCCTGCTCAGGGAGGTATGGTAGGCCAGGTGGACTAGAGAACCAGATCCAGCGACACGCAGACATGTACAGAAAAGAGCTATGTATCAAGAAGTAATTATATATCCAGAAAGCATCCCAGCCCAGGTCAACTGAAGTCCATAAGTCTGATACTAGTCCCTCTTCAGACTCATGCAGCCACATGCAATGATGCAGGATGCAGGAGGATCACAGGCTGCTGGGTACAGCGTCGTGTGGCTCGAATGTCCGGTGGACGCATGGCAGGACCCCGGTAGCTCTCGGAGTGCTCCTTACAAGAAGGCCATGCCTCCAAGGAGACAGCATCAGGCTGTTGATTGACAGGTTGCAGTCCACTCCCACACCTTCGTACATCTTCAGGTTGACATAAAATTATCCAACTGCCACAGGGGGCATGGGCAGCTAGATTTTTAGCTGTCTGGCCCCCTTTCTCATCGTGCCCCCCTTTTTCTCCAGAGCACATAGGGGTGGGAGGTGGGGACAGGCCGGCAGACCGTGGGGTGGAAGAAGCCACTGATAGGGCACACTGCTGGGTGAGGCACTGGCTCAGGACCACCGCTACCACCACCAACCGAGCACAAGGGGGTGCAGGACATTGGCTCCTGCTCTGCTTTCTGGAACTAAAGACTTATGTGGGAAACAAGCAAAAACACCCCTCCCTGTATTGAGTCAATGCTGACTCCTAACGATGACCCAAGAGGCAACGGTCGAACCGCCCCTGTGCGTTTCCATGACAGTAACTCTCTAAAAGAGTCGGAAGCCTTGTCTCTCTCCCTGGGAGCAGGTGGTTATTTCCAGCGGCTGACCTTGCTGTGTCCAGCCCAGGGCGCCCCCAATCCACGCCCCCACCCCGGGCTCAAGGCTTCCCTTGCCCACTCCATTTAGTCAGAGATCTCAGACCCGAAGAACTTGGGGAGCTTGACCTTGTGTCAGAGCCCACGGTCCTGCAGCATGTTCATAGGGAACACCGTTCTGGACTCTTGGGAGACCAGCTGCCCTGCACTGCAAGCCGGACCTGTGTGTCCCCTCATCTCCAGCCGGGTTTCCCTCTTCACTCACCAGGTCCAGTCCACACGACTGAAGGGATTCCAAAACTCTGGGCTCCCTCGTAGCCTGCTGGATTGCCCTCCCTGACCAGAGTGGAAACCATCAGACCATCCAAGCCTCTCCTGGGACATTTACCGAGAGCCAGTGATGGCCGGACCCTGGTGCTCTGAGCGCTCCCACACCGCATCTGAGCAGGTGGCCGTCTTGTGGTGGCCGGGTCTCCTGTGGGTGTATCTCTGGTGTCTGTATTACAACCAGATGATGTGGAGGCTGCTCCCGGCACCTCCCCTCCCCGGGAGGTCACAATGAACGGCAGGTTGACTGTGGCAATGGCGTGCTACTTGTTGGCTGATGGGCCACGAGGGGGTGCTGTGTCCCTTCCCGGTGCTGCTGGGCACTCGGACCAGTAGAGAGGGAGTGGGGATAATGAGGGAGAAAGTGAAAAAAGAGATCATTGTTTCATTTTATTTTTATTAAAGGTCATTTTATTAGGGGCTCTTGCTGCTCTTATAACAATCCATACATCAATTGTATCAAGCATAATGTGTACATATGTTGCTATCATTTTCTAAACATTTACTTTCTATTGAGCCCTTGGTATCAGCCCTTCTTCTTCCCCCTCCCTCCCCCACCCCACCCTCATGACCCCTTGATAAATGATAAAGTATTATTATTTTCATATCTAATATCGACTGCTAAGAGAGCATTATTTACTTGTCAGGGAGCTCAGGGTAATTTTAGGTTTATCTTACCAATAAGCATGGATTTCACTCCATGGCCACCCCCAAAAGATATGCTGAAGTCTGAACCCTTGGTAGTTAAAGATGTGGCCTTGTTTAGAAATAGGATCTTTGAAGATGTTATTGTGGGGGGGGGTCCCTGTGCCATCTGAAGAGAGAGACAGAGGGGCCACGGCCAGGTGATGGTGGAAAGAAGCTGCAGCTACAAGCCAAGGCATGGCTGAGGGTGCTAGAAGCTGCGAGGAGAGGTGGCTGGAACCTCCCTTCAGATCAGGGTCCTCAAATTACAGCCTGTGGGCCACATGCGGCCCACCAGGGACATTTATCTGGCCCGCTGGATGTTTTTGCCCCGTTTGGTTTTTTACTTCAAAATAAGATATGTGCAATGTGCATAAGAATTTGTTCTTTTTTTTTTTAACTATAGTCCAGTCCTCCAACGGGTCTGAGGGACAGTAAACTGGGCCCCTGTTTAAAAAGTTTGAGGACCCCTGCCTTAGCGTCTTCGCAAAGAGCATGCCCCGCAGACACGTGGTTTGGACTTCAGCCTAAACTTGGACTTCCAGATATAGTGAGACACTATGAGACACTATCTCCCTGTTGTTTTGAGCTACCCTGTCGATAGTACCTTGTTATGGTCACCCTGGGGAACAAGTACACCCCTGTGTAGCTTTTTGACGCTTAGGGTGTTGGGCAGCTTATCGGTAATTGGTGCTTGAATTATAAATGAAAAAAGAGGGGGGAAATCATATGAGAGAAGCCTCTGAGCGTTGCTTTCTATAATCGCAACCACACAGGGAATGTGGAGGGAGAACTGAGCCTGCAGCCAGACGGGAGAATTCAGTCCCTGCTCACTGCCCTCATTCCAAGGGCAGGTTGTTGTTGGCAGGTGCCATGAAGTCGGTTCCGACCCATAGAGGCCTTAGGGACAACAGAGTGACACACCATCCTGAGACTTATTCCTATGTTTGAGGCCTTTGCTGCAGCCACTGAGTCAGTCCACCTTGTAAGCACACCTTCCTGGTTTTCACTGCCAAGTGTGATCTCCTTTTCCAAGGTCTCACCGTCCTTGCCTCTAAGGGACATTCTTCAAGACAGACTTGTTTGTTCTTTAGGCAACCCACGGTACTTTCATACCCTTTGCCAGTACCAATCCATCGATTCTTCTTTATTCAGTGTCCAACTTTCACATGCATAGGAGGCCATTGAAAATTGTGTGCCCTAGGTGAGGACCGGTGGGAGGCCCTTCTTTAGCGAGACACCCTATTCCACGGTGCTCAGCTGGACACAGCGTTTACGGGTAGTTCTCGGCAGCTCCCTGGGGGCATTGTTGACAGCTTTCTTTCCCCTGCTTCCCCCCTCCAGGATGGGAAGGTGATCGTGTGGGATTCTTTCACTACTAACAAGGTAAGGCATTCCTCCGGGTCATATCGAGGCCTCTCAGAATCCCAGCAGAGGCTGCTAACCTCAGAGTTGGTGGTTCGAGTCCACCCAGCAGCTCCGTGGAAGAAAGGCCCGACAAACCGCTACTGTAAAGATGAAGACCCTACAGAGCGATGCTACGGTGTTCCGCACGGGGTCGCCGCACCTGGAGGGCCAACTGGACGGGAGCTGACAGTCACTATTAGTCTAGCAACCTACCTGCCACCCCTCCCAGCACCGCTGACCGTGGCCAGCCGGAGACTAGAGGACCATGGGGTGATGGGAAAGCCCACCTGTGTTGGAACAGCTGGGCCAGACCTTCCCAACGTGCTCTTCTCTTGTGCTGAGATCTCTTGCCCAGAGAGGAGCGTGCAGGGCCACATCCGTTGCTATCGACTCGGGTCCAACTCGTAGCCACCCTACGGGACAGAGCAGAACCGCCCCATGGGTTTCCAAGGCCATGGCCCTAATGGAAGCTGACGGCCTCACCTTTCCCCAGGGAGAACCCCCGTAATTGGGGTGACCACTAAACCAAGGAGGCGTGTGGCCCGGGAAGGATCTCAGATTGACACGTGCAACCAGATTCACTGTTTCTCTCCTGAGTGACAAGAGAGTGGCCGAAATTCCTAGTTTTCTTTCCCCCTGACTGACCCGAGTCCATAGCAGTGTCCAGGTGGGCGACTGAGGGGGTGAGGAAGATGAGGGTGCAGTGGGACCGCAGGGAACTCTCCTGCGATGAGGGGAGTCTGAGGCCTTTGTGATGCCAGACCAGGACACGCAGGGCCCCAAATTAGATCTAGCTCTGCACCCTGGACTGAAGAGACAAGCTAAAATCCGTGTGAAGCTAGGCATGCCTGTGTCATGTTGGCATTTTCAATTAAGATTATTTTGCATGAAATATTTACTTAGAAAGTCGTCCTTTCTCCACACAAAAGAGGATCACTGGGTTTGTCCAACACTGGGCACTGGACCTTTTCTGAAAGTGTCATGGCAGGCAACTGTCAGGGGATGGGAGGGAGTGGAGACCCACAACCATTTTGCACAATCAAATCCTGGAACACCTGGCCAATAAGAAAGATCGCAGCAATTTGCAAAGTGCTTTCACTGGCCCCATCTCCTTGGGAGCCGCCTCCTCTCCGAACAGCCATCACCATCTCTAGTGTGCATGGGGGCCGGCTGCTTCCATAAACACTGAGCCTGGTGCAGAGTGTGGACTGCCTGCTCTCTGAAGAGCTGAGGCAGTTTCCCCTGGTGGTCTCCAGTGAAGAATGGCTTGTAAGGAAGGGGGATCTGGGGGGAACCTGTGTTTAGAGTGGCCACCTCAAGTGTGTTAGTCTGGGAAAGCGAGAGAAGCAAATCCAGGGAGACTCAAGGTTTTAAAGCATGACTGTAGCTGATTGTGTATAAGAAAGAGCTTTATATACAAGAGCAATTGAATATTGGGAAAATATCCCAGCCCAGTCCAGATCAAATCCGATATTAGCCCATATGTCTGATACCAATCTATAAAGTCCTCTTCAGACTCACGCAGCACATGCAATGATGCTGAATGCAAGAAGATCACAGGCCAGTGGGTGGGAAGTCTTGTGGATCCAGTGGCGGTATAAGCATCTCAGTGCTGGCAGGGGTCTCCATGTGGCTGCTCCAGCTCAGGGCACTAGCATAGTTCCATGTGTCTTATCAGCTGCAATGTTTCCCAGGAACCGAGCAGATAGAGAGAGAGTGTCTCCCGCCTCCAAGGAGGAATACAGGAGGTCCCAGAATCCTCAGGAAGAGGTGAGGCCTCACTGGCTATGACCTGATTGACAGGCTAGACTCCACCCCTTCACTTTGTAGCCTCTCAAATCGGCAAACGATTCTATAACGACCACACCAAGCTCATTCCAGGAAGTGGCATTTCTTGGCATCGAAAAGGCTGCAAAACAATGACAGTGGAATCTTGAGAGGCAGCACCGAAGTCTGTGTTTGCCCGCAAAAAGCAGACAGACTATAACAGGAGAGCCAATGAGCATGTGAGAGAGATTTAGAGACCGTCTCGTGCAATCCCCTCATCGCAGAGGTGTAGGAGGAGAACCAAGGGGGAGGATAAGTGGCCATCCTACGTGGGGCCACTCATCTCGTTGGATCTTGGAGCTAGGACCAAGGCCCATGCCACCCTCCAGAATAAGTCCACAGACCCACAAGGTTTTAAAGCATGACTGTAGCTGATTGTTTATTTATAAGTCTGTATGAGAGACTCAGCCACCAGCCAGAGACCAGGGACTGCTGCTACACCTCAATTCTTAGTGCTTCCGTTGAAAGGGCTCCCTCTTACCCAGGAGAACCTCTCAAAACCACCCTCCCAGCCCCTACCATACCTGTCCGGGCAGTGGTTTGGGGAGAAAGGCTCATACACACAAATAAACACATGTGTCACAAACATATAAGACATCACTCAGGAATATGGAGTTATGGAAAAGGGAATCTGTAGACGAGGAAAATTCTCGATCCGCAAAAAGACTCGGACGTACACTGCAACAGAAGAGTATTGATGCCGAGCAAGAAGAAAGGAATTACACCATCAAAGGGGAAAGACACACTCCAGAGAGGTTTGTTCCGTCGTGTTTTGTTTCCCATTAAGGATTTGGAACTCTTAGGCTACATGGCAGGGTTGGGTTGGATATGGGGAGACGGGGTCCCCTCCTCGTCTCAAGCTGGTGATCTCTGCCCCATGCCACTCTCCTCTAAACCTGTGATCCGTTGGTGGGGACTCTATAGCTCAATGTCTCCCCTTCACTCTGTCACCAGCGGATGTTGTGTTTCAGGAGCATGCAGTCACCATGCCCTGTACGTGGGTGATGGCGTGTGCCTACGCCCCGTCGGGATGCGCCATTGCCTGTGGGTAAGTAGGGGCTCCAATCGGCCAAAGCCGGCAAACAAGAACTGGTGGTGACTCTTGTCTCCCTTTCAAGCACTGTGTTCAATTCCTCCCTGACCGTTAGCAAAGAAGGAGAAACCACAAAAATCCCCCGGGCTTGTTTGTGACATGCCAGTAGCAGTGCAAGGTTCACACCTGTCCCCTCTGCTCTCGGATGCTGTTGGCGGGGCTACTCATTGGCACAGATGTTTTGGGAAGCAAGTTGGTTAAATGTATCAAAAGTGTGTGACATTTAGTCTAGTGATTCCACATCGAGGACCTTATTCTAAAGGAATGATCTAACTATGTCGGGGAGGGGAAGCCTTATGGTTAATGACATGTATGATTAATAACATGCCTTGTAGCATTGTTCAGAATATACCAAAAAGAAAAAAAACATGTCTTGCAAAAAAATTTTGTTAATACATCCCAATACATGGATTGCCTGGAATACTATACGGCCATTAAAAAGGATGTGCTTGATTCAATTAAGCGACAAGAGCAGCAAGATTACTAGGAAGATTGTGGCTTGCTCTGTTCTCCTGGAGCTCAGTCGCACCAGGTTGCCCCTGAAAACTGAGACCAACATAACCCCATCCCTGTGGTAAAGGAAGGAGCGCCGTGCCGTGGTGGGCTAGGTGCAGTGCTCAGTGATTCACCCCTCCAGGTGCTCTGCAGGAGAGATGAAGCTGTCTCCCCTGTAAAGATGTACAGTCTTGGAAACCTGCAGGATCGCCGTGGGTCCAAATCACCTCAATGGCAGTGGGTTCGTTTGGTTTGGGGTTTGAGGTTTGGTGTTAAACCAGGAGGGGACCATAAAGAAAACCAGAAGACCTACTGTGTGACAAGTGCCATTCCAAACTCTTTTTACATACTCTTCACAACACCCCCTTTAGCTTGGTAGATGGACTTACTCTGTTCAGAAGGAGACTTGATGGCATAGTGGGTTACACGTTGAACTGCTTAACAGCAAGGTCACCAGTTCAAGACTGCTCCCGTAAAGCTTTACAGCCTCAGAATCCCACGTGGGCAGTTCTACTCTGTCCGACAGAGTCACCCTGGGCGGAATTGGCTGGGTGGCAGTGAAGGTCGGTAAGGAAACCAAGACTCAGAGAAAGGTCAGAAGCATGGCCAAGATCACAAGATGAGTTTGGTCCTGAAGCAGAAAGTCAAAGTCAGATGCACCTCCCTGTGAAGGGTCTCCCTCTCCCAGCAGTGCAAACCATCCCATGTGATGCATAGCAACGGAACTACAGGGAAGGGAGCCTGGAGCTTTAGAGCGGGGACGAGAGCTCAAGGACGGTGGTCTTCCACTCACACAGATCCACTGCCATAGCCCAAGTACAAATCATCCTCATCCACACAACCCACAAACTAGCTAGCCATGACTAACCACGGGAAATGAAGTCCAGATGTATAGCTGTATCCCCAAGCAGCTGAAGTGGCAAAAGTGTTCCCTAGTTTGCACAAGACCTCAAAAAAAGAACCGCATTGTATGTCTTATTCTTCATTAAAAGAATGCTGGGCTCCTTGGAGTAAGAGGACAAGGGAACAACCAGAGATTTAAAAGGGTTCGATCCAGTGCAATGTAGCCGAGAGGAATTACTGAGAGAGGAGTGATGGTTGAACATGATAGTGAGACAGGAGGAAAGTAAAAGGAAATAGAGGAAAGAGCCAGGAAACAAAAGGCATTTATAGAGGGATAGACATGGGCATGTACATATGTAAATATATTAACATAATGATTGGGCTATACGTCTATGTACATATATTTATAGATTAACTGTTAGGATATCAGACGGGCACTGGGCCTCTACTTAAATCCTCCCTCAACACAAGAACACTCTCTTCTAATAACCTGGCATTCTGTGATGCTCATCTTTCTGACACGATTGCTGAAGACAAAATGGGTGCTTAAGCAAATGTGCTGAAGAAAGCTGATGGTGCCTGGCTTTTTACAAGATATAGCATCTGGGGTCTTAAAGACTTGAAGTAAAACAAGCAGTCATCTAGCAGGGAAGCAACAAGCCCACATGGAAGAAGTACACCCACCCATGTCATCACAAGGTGTCAATGGGATCAGGTATCAGGCATCAGAAGACCCAAAACAAACAACCATTTCAATGTGAATGGAGGGGATCAGAATGGAGACCCAACGCCCATCTGTAGACAACTGAACATCCCCTCACAGAAGGATCACAAGGAAGGGAAGAGCCAGCCAGAGTGCAGTACAGCACCGACGAAACATACAACATTCCTCTAGTTCTTTATGCTTCCTCTCCCACCCACCCCACTATCATGACCCCAGCTCTACCATTCACATCCAGTTAGACCAGAGCATGTACACTGGTACAGATAAGAGCTCTCGACACACAGAATCCAGGATAGATAAACCCTCAGGACCAATAATGAGAGTAGTGATACCATGAGGGTAGGGGGAAGATGAGGGGAGAAAAGGGGAACTGATCACCATGATTGATGAACAACACCCATCCTACCCACCAGGGGGACAAACAAAAGAAACGTGGCGGAAGGTAGACAGAAGATAGTGTAAATATGAAAATTAAAATAATTGATAAATCATCAGGGTTTCACGAGGATGGAAGGGGGAAAAAAAGAGGAGCAGATACCAAGGACTGAAGCAGGGAAAAAAAGGTTTTGGAAAGGATGATGGCAACATATGTGCAAATGTGCTTGATGCAGTGGATGTATGGATTGTTATAAGAGCTGTAGGATCCCCCAATTAAAAGATTTCTAAATAAAAAGAAAGAGAGTAAGTGAGCTGAGGATTTGGGGGTGGGGAAGGGGTTTGGGAGTTGTTGCAGAAAGCAAGGAACTACTCAAGGACCAAGGAGGTCTTATCAAAAAGGAAGAGGGAGCTGATTAGGAAAGGCTTCCGCTGTCCAAATTCGAGGCAACTTGAGTGTCACATCGAATAATCACAGTCATGGATGCTAACACAATTAACAGAGGCACAAAGGGACCCATGGACAGGCAGCAATCCTGGGAGAAGGGAGCAATTCATCTTCACAGACAAAGCACAGCTGGTAAATACAGAAGGAATTAACAAATTAGGAAATCGCTGCCTTGTGCCCACCCGCCAAGTGATATTTTTTTCAAAGATCCTCTTGCCAAAGCCATTGGCTTGGAGGTTCTTGGAGAACAATATAGTCTCATTGACCTCAGAGTGCCCGACCACACTGGAAATAGCTGATTACAGATGGAGAGATTTCCTTCACCAGTGGACACACGTGGCAGTGCGGCTCCACCAAGTAACCAACACTCACATCACCGAGAATGGCCCAAAGGTATCGGTAAGCCACCCAAAATAACACCACAACAAAGAGCTACACCCGGTCGTGCTGCTACCCAAACTGCTAAACTTTAACCACATGATAAACATAGGAATGCCAATTAACCAGCCCTGTGAAGGTGGTTGAAATGGCGGATGTTTTGTTTTATGCATATTTATCACGTGTTTTTTAGGGAAACAGACAAATCCAGAGTGGGTGACAACTGACCTAAGTCCTCACAAGTCACTGTCACGAATAATAATAATAATAATAATAGGAGGGTATGTTTTAGATGCAAAGGGCTTAAAGAGAGAGAACAAAATGTAGCATGTGACCTTCGCTGGAGACCTTGAACCTGGAGACAGCAGGGTGGTGGGGAAGGAGCGGGGGCGGATGGTAGAGGAGGTTCTGAGCGAAGATGGCTGGCTTGTTAGATGGTGTTCTGGAATTCCTGTTCATCTTCTCAGCTTTCATCATAATTATATATATTATATATATGTAATTAATATATATAGATATATATACACACACTCACTGCCATTGAGCTGACGCTGACTCGTAGTGACCCTATTGGGCAGGGTGAAATTTTCCAAGTAAGTTTCCAAGACTGTAACTCTTTACAGGAATAGAAAATCTCCCATGGAGTGGCTGGTGGTTTTGAACAGCTGGCCTTGCAATTAGCAACCCAACATTTCACCACTGCGCTACCACCAGAATTCCCATGATTTATATGTGTGAATATTTTTCACATATGTTAATCTGCACATGGAAATGCTTAGGAGTAAAATGTCATACTTGCAACCTGGTTGGGAGAGAGTTTGTCCCAGCATGGCAAACGGTTAAGTTGGTGATCTGGGTATTTATGGTACTCTTTATTCTCCCGACTTCCCTGTGGGTTTGAAAATCTTCAGAAGAAAATTGGGGGGAAAGGTTACAAGCGATACCAACAAAGGAAACACTTTTGTTTGAAGTTTATGCCAAAGCATCTTGTAAGTGAGAATGCATACAGCGCCTTTGGCCTGCACTAACGTGTGGGCTTTCTTTCTTCCCGTGCTAGTGGCTTGGATAATAAATGTTCCGTGTACCCGCTGACCTTTGACAAAAATGAAAACATGGCGGCCAAAAAGAAGTCTGTTGCTATGCACACCAACTACCTGTCTGCCTGCAGCTTCACCAACTCAGACATGCAGGTAAAGCAGCGGCCACAGGGTGGGCCCATCTAGCCAGGGACAGTGCAGCCTTAGCGCATCGGAGAGTAGAGAGGAGTAGCAGGGAGGGGTCACTTCTCCAGGGTCTCTTAACTGGACAGCTGGACAGCAGCTGGTCCAATAGGACGTCTTACTGGTTCTCATTGGTCAACTGTTAATATTTTAATAAAATCTAAAGTGGGAAAGTTGGAGCTCTTGTGTGAGGATACAGTTGATATAAACTGTATGTCATATTGGAAACCCTCTCTGATTGATTTGGTGCAGAAGTGGAAGTGGGGGGGGGTGCTCCAGAGAGCCAAATTCACTGCCACTGAGTTAATTCTGACTCATAGTGACCCTAGAGGACAGGGTAGAACTTCCCTTGTGGGTCTCTGAGGTTGAAAATCTTTACAGGAGCAGAAAATCTCATATCTCTCCCCTGAAGCCACTGCTGGCTTCAGACTGCTGACTTTTTAATTAACAGCCCAACTTGTAGCTCACTACATTTTCAAGGCTCCCTTTGGGAACTTTCTAGGGTGGTGGGAATGGCTGTATCCTGACCTGAGAGGAGAGACATGGACCAGAGCCTCTTCTAAGATCTCCAGATATTACCGGGCCGGGGTGGGGGGTGGGGGGGTTGGTCCTGCCAACACCTTGGTTCCAGCCAGTCCAGTGAAAGACACCGCATCTCTGCTGCTTACAACCAGCAGGTCTGCGGTCATTTGTTACAGCAGCCACAGGAAACTAATACAGTGAGCGAGCTAGTGGTCCTGGGAAGCCAGTTAAGCAGCCGATGCAGTCTTTTCTTCCAGGAGCAGAGAACTCCTGGAGCAAACAGCTAGGTCAGTTCCCCTTGATTCCAGAATGGCTTGTCACAGACAGAGGGAGCTACGTTGGTTTTAGCCCAAACTACCAACCAGGAATGCTGCGGCCAAGCCATGGTCTTTTCTGGAAACCCTGGCATCTAGCCGAGCACCTGCCTGCACGCGGTCAGCTCCAGAAAATGTCGTATGGAATCTGGGCATATATGTGAGAGTACCCAGCACCTGTCATGGCCCAGGGAAGCCCCCGGGGCTGGGAAGCTGCAAATGTCTAACCAAATGCTGCTGCCCAGACCCGCGCCGCCCCCGTGTGGTCCCGAGCCCAACATGAGCATCCCCTGGGAGCCTGGGAGAAAAACGAGCTCAGCTGCTCAGGTCTCGCCCTCGAAACGTCAGTTGGCAAGGCGTCTCAGGTGGCACATTAATGCCTGACAAGCACCAGCCCTGACAATAGCGGACACAGGTTCATGTTGGAGCCAGCACATGTCCCCGGCTCACCCTACATGCCAGGCAGGTGCAGGGTCCCGAGGGTGTGGCCGTGAGGACGCCAGGATTTCACTCTAGAGGAAAGCAAGGCTCGCCAACACAGAAGTCAAAGGGATGGTGTTGAGATGAGCGTTTCATTGCTCCAGCAGGGAGCAATCGTTCTAGGGCTTGAAGCAGACTTGGTGAGGTCTGTGATCCGGTGCCCCTACAAGGATGCTGACGGGATTTCAGCGGCAGTTCTCAGCTTCCAGGCAGGAGAGCCAGGGTCAATTCTCGGGACACATCCCCCTGAGCAGTTGACACCCATCTTTCTGCGGATGCTGTGTGTTGTCATGGTGCTGAACAGGTTCCAAACTATGAGGAACTAAAAAGAACGGCTTGGTTAGTTACTTCCGAAAACCAGCCCATGAATCTTGTGGACCACAGAGATTCGGCCTGGAACCGGGGCGGGGAAGGTGCGGGACCAGGCGGTGTTGTGTTCCATGGTGCTTGGGCCCCCCAGAAGCCAGGACGACGGCAGCTGACAACGTGCGGTCCCTTTCAGGTCCTGACGGCAAGTGGTGACGGGACGTGTGCCTTGTGGGACGTGGAGAGCGGGCAGCTTCTGCAGAGCTTCCACGGGCACGTGGCCGATGTCCTCTGCCTGGACCTGGCCCCTTCAGAAACTGGAAACACCTTTGTGTCTGGGGTAAGGACTCAAGGGACTTCCGGCAGGGTTCTTTGTCCTCAGGGACGCGATCGGACGCACCCCTAGCAGGGCCTGCAGAAGCCATCCGCAGCTCCCCTCGGTGCGGTCCCCTCCTGCGGCTGGGCTGCACTGGCTCCAGGCCTGTGGGGCATTCCAGTGCTGGGCTGCGAGGGTCCCCCTGCTCTGCCCCCTGGGATCTGGCGTGAACACTGTATCCCAGGTGCATGCTACATCCATGGTTGTGTCATTCCTCCCATGAAGAAGGGGGGCGATGGAGAGCCACCAGACACGCCCCCAGCGCTCTGGGGGACCAGCTTCTGCGCAGGTGAGGGAGGCCGCCAGGTGCTGAGTGCCCTGTGGAACACGCCCCTCCCGCCCACTGGCCCCACCCCTGGCACCAGGAGCAGGGTATCTTAAGGCAGTCAAGCCATGGTGGCACAGCGGAGCACTAGACTAGGAGGCAGAAAACCCAGCTCCCAGTTTCGCTACCTGCTTCTCATACCTGGTCCTCTGCCAGTGAGGCTTCGTGCGCATCACATCACATCCATACCCAGCTACATTACATTTGCATAAGCACTCTGCCCCGCTCCGGAACCGAGGACAACGGGAGCCTTCAACGGGGGCGCTCACAGTGTGCTCTGCAAATGGAAAACCAGTGGCCATTGTGGGGGTGCTGACGGGCGGCAGCCCCGCGTCTGTCAGGGTCGGAATGCGTGCTGCCGGGTTTTCAGTGGCTGAGCATGCAGAAGCAGATCTCCAGGCCTTTCTTCTGAGTACTTCTGCATGGACTCAGCCCTTTCCGTTAGCGTCCAAGTGCACTGACCTGTGCCTCCCTTGGGGGGTCCCTACAAATAGGGGGGCCTCTCCGCACAGCCAGGAAACAAAGGCTGGCCTCGCCGGCTGACTCAGGGCCACAGTCAGGAGACAGGATACCTACTGGAAGGCTTGGCCGCGGGAAAACGTGAGCATGGTTTCCTCCATGTTGACCTCATCTCAGCCGCGGTGTCAGCAAAGGGCGGGTGGCCTCGGATGGCCAGGGACCCTGGGTTTCCTCTTGGGCAGCTGGCCGCACCTCATCTGCCTCTCCTTCCCATGCCATTGTCGAGCCTTGCACCTCAACTGCATCATGCGCTCTCAGCTTGTCAACATCGCATAGGTTGTCTCTTTGAGGGCACAAAGCTTTTTTGCTTTCTTTAATACTTTTACTGGGGGCTCTGACATCTCATCACAATCCATACATTCCTCCAGTATGTCAAGCACATGTGCACATATGCCGCCATCATCATTTTGAAAGCATTCGCTTCCCACTTGAGCCCCTGATATCAGCTCCCCATTTCCTCCCTCTCCCTCCCCTGCCCGCCCTCCCTCCCGACCATTGATAAGTTATAGATTATTTTTTCATATCTTACAGTGTCCTCCGTCACGCCTCACCCCCTTTCCATTATTCGTCCCCCTGGGAGGGGGTTCTAGACTGATCCTTGGGCACAAAGCTGTATATGAGGTTGTGTCTTCTACAGTTCTGAGAGACGTCTGAATCCTTTGTCCCCATTCTCAGTAAGACTACTCAGGGTGCTGGCCCCACAGGAGGGCTTACTGAGCGATCAGTAACCCTACTTCGTCCAACATCAAAACCAACTTCAGCCGTTACTTCTTCTATGTGACCGTTAAGAGTGTGAATTATACTGCCCAGCCTGGGTGGCAAGGCTTCCCTGCAGGAATTCAGGGCATACCCAAGCACTGAGGATATAATGGAAGAATGTCAGCCTATGATTCTCTGGGTCCTGTTGGCAACCCTGAGGGAGGGGCAAGGCAGCTACTGTGGTTCTTACTCTATAGGTGTTGAAGTGGAAGCTCAGGGAGATGGGTGACTTGTCTGAATCCCGCCAACTCACAGTGGTGGGCAGAGCCAAAACTAGGCCTTGGCTTGCCGATTCCTAGCCTGGTGTGTAGCCAGGGGTACAGATGTCCCAGGGTTACAGATGCCCCACTGCCTACCTGTCCTCCCCCAGTAGAGAGGAGGGAGCAAGGAGGGGCAAATGAATGGAAAGGAATTACCCAGCACATGGGGGAGAAGGGTGCTCCGAGCATTTGCAGCCGCTCAGGAATGTGTGGAAGAAGGAAGCATGCTAAGGGGGAAACCAGGCACCTTCCCTTGCCCCCTCCCACCCCATGAACCTACTGCTGCTCTTCTAAGAGCCATCAGTTCAAGAACATGACCTTCAGTAAAGCCAGTCTCAGAAAAATCTATTGGCAGCCATCTACTCATGGGAAATAGGCAGTCTCTGTCCCGTAAGGCAGGCTCGTGCATGATCTATAGACAGTCCTAACTGTGGCCCTAACTCTGGGGAACTTTGCCTTTGTAGGGATGTGACAAGAAAGCCATGGTGTGGGACATGCGCTCTGGCCAGTGCGTGCAGGCCTTTGAAAAACATGAGTCTGACATCAACAGTGTCCGGTCAGTGAGTAGAATATTCACATGCCTTGTCTCTTCTGCAGGCTTTCCCTGGCCTTGGGTGCTCAATGCTTAGCTTGGAACCCTCCTCAGGCTCTGCTTAATTGACTGAGAGAGGCTAGGGACTGAAGCACTCGGGGGTCTCTTGGAGAACGTCATCCGTCTCCCCACCATGAGACTTTGTGCTCAGTAATCACTCAAGGAAGTACATCCAAAATGTATGGTAGCAACACCTTTCACTGATGAGCTCTCAGTGGAATAAATCAGGAGAAAGATGAGACTGTAAAGATTTACAGTCTCGGAAACCCAGAGGGCCAGCTCTCCTCTGCCTGCAGGGTTAACTCAATGGCAGTGCATTTGGTTAGGTTTTGGAATTGGGGAAGTAAAAGAAGATGTTAATAAACAGAAGGTGCCCTGTCCTTGGCAGGGCAGGCCAAGAAGTATTTTTTTTAATTACTGTGCTTCCTATGTAGTGTGAATGCAGTACCAATTCAGTACTCTTCTAGAAGAGTATAAGTACTCTTCTAGAATAGTATAAGCTGATGCTTAGATTCCTCTGGATGATTCCACGGGGACGAACTCAGTGGATCATGTTCAAGTATCTCTTTGTTTCCTTCCGGGCATATATTAGCCCAAATGCTCACCCAAGACTGAGGTGGCGCAGGATGCTGTTCCTGTTCTGGTCTCGTGGCCCCTGGTGACACAGTGGCTTGGTGGTGGCATGGATTTGGGTGACAAGGGACCCAACTAATGGTGGCTTGAATGAGACAGAACCTTATTCTTGCATAAAATGTGAGCTGCTAAGTGGCTTGTGCTATTTTCTTGCTTTCTTTTTTTTTCTCTACCTTTCGATGGTATTTTCAGCCTCATGATCATCTGGACTACCTCCATGCCTTCTTTCCAGCCAGTGGGAGAAAGGGAAGTGGAGCATGTCCCTTCTGCTCGTGTCCCATTACATCCCAGAACTTCATTACATGGGTTTTCCTCTTCTGTGTGCCCATTCAAAAAATTAATGTGTCTCATTGGGACTCTATTGACATGTTGGGCAGAACCTTTGTTCGTTGTGAGGGATTGACAATCCAGCCCATGTAAGACATTGAGCATGCCTCGCTCCTCGGAGTCCTGGTAGTGTAGTGGATTACAAGCTGGACTGCTAATCCAAGGTCAGCAGTTCGAGACTCCCAACCATCTGGGAAGAGAGGTGAAACTTTATGCTCTAACTGCTTGCTTAGCCCTGGCTTCTGGCAAACCTCCTCTACGCCTCGCTCATACTCTGCCACGCCAAGATCACCGTCCAGGTCAGAAAACTAGAGGCCAGTGGGCCCGCCACGTGAGTCCCCACCATTCTGGTCCCTGAAAGAACCACGTGGGTGGAATGTTTCTAAAAGTGAGGATTCTGGTGATGAGAGCCTTCCCAGGAGGTTCTGATGGACATTCGGGTAGAGGAATCACTGCTCTGTATAAAGTGTCTTCTACCCCAACTTGCTCTTCACAGATACTACCCGAGTGGAGATGCGTTTGCTTCTGGATCAGACGATGCTACGGTATGTGTCTAAGTTACTGAGAGCTCCCGTTTTCAAAAGTGGGATGTGCTGTCTAGCTGTTACACTCTTTTAGATAACCATTCTCCAATGGCAAAAGCATATATGTATTCAATGAAGAAAGCTTTTCTGGGGATTCTCTACCAAAAAACTATCGCAGTTGGGTGAATTCCTTGTTGTCTTGTCTTTTTAAACTCTTTGGTTTTAAAACATCTTTTTAAAAAATGTGTCAAAACTTGCCTGTTTTTTTTACTTAGCAACGGATGTTGAACATTTTCCTAGTCGATAAATATTTTTCTAGATTGTAACTTTTGGTAATTGAAGTATTCCATATTTTGGACAAGCTCTCCTTGACTTAACTAGTCTTCAATTTTGGGACATTTAAATTTTTCAACTTTTCCCCCCCACACCCCCTACCTGTTAAAAACACCCATTATATATCCAACTTTGTGATCAGTTCCCCCTTTCGCCCCCTTCATCCTCCCTCCCACTACCCTCATGCTATCGCTACTCCTAATACTGTTCCTGAGGAGTTTCTCTGTCCTGGAGTCCATGTGGCTAGACCTCTTATCTGTACCAATGTGTGTACTCCAGTCTAACCAGATTTGGAAGGTAGAACTTGGTCGTAACAGTGCGGGGAGGAAGCATGCAGGAACTAGAGCAGCAGTTTTCAACCTGTGGGTCGAGACCCCTTTGAGGGTTGAATGCCCCTTTCACAGGGGTCGCCTAAGACCATCGGAAAACACATAAATATTTCACAGTATATAATTACATATCATTTTGTGATTAAGCACTATGCTTTAATTATGTTCAACTTGTAACAATGAAAATACATCCTGCATATCAGATATTTACATTATGATTCATAATAGTAGCAAAATGACAGTGAGGAAGTAGCAACAAAAGTAATTTTATGGTTGGGGGGTCACTACAACATGAGGAACTGTGTTAAAGGGTCACAGCATTAGGAAGGTTGAAAACCACTGAACTAGAGGAATGTTGTGTGTTCCGTCAATGCTATACGGAACTCTGGTTAAATCATCTCTTCTTTGTAACCCTTCTGTGGGGGGATGCTCAATTGTCTACAGATGGGCTTTAGGCTCTACTCCTACCCCCAGGGTTCACATTGATACAATTGTTTGGGGCCTTCTGATGCCTCATACTTGAACCCATTGGCACCTCGTGATCACACAGGCTGGTGGATATGCTTCTTCCATGTGGGCTTAGTTGCTTCCACGCTAGATGGCAGCTTGTTTAACATCAAGCCTCTAAGGTTCCAGGTGCTACATCCTTTGATAGCCGGGCACCATCAGCTTTCTTCACCACATTTGCTCATGTGCCCATTTTTTTTCTTCTGTGATTGTGTCAGGAAGGTGAGGATCAAAACAGCCAGGTTATTAGAACAAAGTGTTCTTTAGGGAGGCCTGCTATCTTAATGCTTGACATATAAATATATGTACATTGGTCTCTAGCCCTTTTATTATAAATTAATATAGTTACAGATATACATGCCTATAGCCATACCTCTATAAGTAGCTTTTGCCTCCTAGTTCTTTCCTCTATTTCCTTTCACCTTCCTCCTGTCCCACCATCATGGTCATCCTCCATTTGGCAATCAGTAATTCCTCGCAGATACATTGCCCTTGACCAAACCCCACCAGGCATTCTACGCCTTCCTCACCATCAATTTTAGATCTCTTGTTGTTCCTGTGGCCCTGAGATTGTTGATTCCCTGCTCCCTCTCCCCGCCTCCTCTTCTGTTGTTTTCTCCTCAGGATTGTTTATCCTGCCTGTCTTATTATAGATAGGCATAGGGCAAAAGAAAAAAGCCAATAAAGAGTTCCAGGTCTGTCTGCTGACCCTTATGAATGTTTTCTGATCAAGTCTGATGAGGTGCCAAGCCCTGTGCCCCGAGTGGGAACTCTGTTTTCAGGATTCCTTGGGGACTTGGTTACTTTGCTTCCCTTGCTCCCCTGCTCCACTACCTTCACATTTCACCCCACTGTGCATGGGACAGACAGGGTACACTTTCCACACAGTGTCTCCAGTGCTGTCCCCGTTGCACTATAGGTCAGTGAGGGGACGTCATGTCTCATGGCCGGCCCTATGGTCCTCTCTGTGCATTGGCTGCTCCAAGCAGGGATATCATGCCCAGGGCTTGATGGGTCATAATGAGGTTCTTCTCTCTCCCTCTCTCTTCTGAGCTACTTTTAGAGAGAGAAAACATCTATTTTTCTGCCTGTGAAATACTATCTTATTAAATTATTGGTTTCATCCAGATTTGCTGCTACTGAAGGAATCAGAAAGCAATAGGCTGTGAGTTTGATAATAAAGAAAATTAAGAGCCTCTCTCTGTCCAAAAAAGCAACATGATGTTCTATGTATTACAAGAATATGTAAATGAGAACTAGCTCTCTCAAGGAACAGAAGATTAAGGGGGACATGGTTGCAATTAAGAAAGATAGATGAGCGATAAGATAAAGACACAATGGGGCGTAGGGGACTCCTGAAGCATATACATTCGAGCATCGAACTTCATTTGAGGTAGCTTTATATGCAGTTCTTGTCATGTAACCTGCATCTGGGGCAAGTTCTCACACAAAGGGATTGTTGACGATTTCTTAGAAGGCAGACAAGGAAGCGAGGCTAGCTTCAGCTGATTCCAGACAACGGTCTAGCAGGGAGTGTAATTGAACACCTGCGGAATGCTGTGCTTCAGGGTTTTCTCCGGGAACTTTATCTGAGCTGAAGGTCAGACTCTCGGTCTCAGCTCCCTGGAAAGAGCTGACAGCTTTATCCCATGGCCAAGCTTAGATCGTGGAATATGGCGACGGTCCTGTCTTACTTAGAGAACGGAAATGAGTTACCGATCATAAGGCTCCTACAGCTCTTATGACAATCCATACATCAGTTGTATCAGACACATTTGTACATATGTTGCCACCGTCATTTCCAAAATATTTTCTTTCTACTTGAGCCCTTGGTATCAGCTCCTCTTTTTTCCCCTCCCTCCCTTTCTCCCGCACCCGTGACCCCTTGATAAATTATTATTACTTTCATCTTACACCAACCACTGTCTCCTTTCCCCACAGTTTCTGTTGTTTGTCCCCCTGGGGGAAGTGCTGGGGGGTTATGTGTCAAACATTGCAATCAGTTCCCCTTGCTCCCCTCTTCTCCCCACCTTCCCCCTACCCTCCTGGTATCCCTACCCCCATTCCTGTTCCTGAGGGGTTTATCTGACCTGGATTCTGTATGTCATCAGCTCTTCTCTGTACCTGTGTACATGCTCCAGTCTAGCCCTCAGTGAAAAGCAGGAGTAGGGTCATGATAGTGGGAGGGTGAGGAAGCCTCAAAGAACCAGAGGAAGATTCTGTGCTTCATCAGTGCTATACTGCACCCTGGCTGACTCATACCTTCTGTGAGGGGATATCCCATTGTCTACAGATGGGTTTGGGTCTCTGCTCCAACCCCCCCTCACTCTCAATAATTTCTTTTTGTTTGTTTGTTTTGGGCCTTCTGATGCCTGCCTGTTACCCGATCCTGTCAACACCTCTGATGTGCTTCTTCCATGTGGGCACTTGTTTAACTTCAAGCCTTTAAGACCCCAGATGCTATATCTTTTGATAGCCGGGCACCATCAGCTTTCTTCACCACATTTACTTGTGTACCCATTTTGTCTTCAGGGATCGTGCAGGGAGGGTGAGCATCACAGAATGCCAGGTTGTTAGAACAAAGTGTTCTTGCATTGAGGGAGGGCTTGAACAGAGACCCAAAGTCCATCCACTACCTCAGTGTATATGTACATATGCCAATACCTCCATTTTTATGAATTATTGTATTTACATATGAGCATACCTATGTTTATACCTCTATCTGTAGCTTTGCTTCCTAGATCTTTCCTCTGTTTCCTTTTACCTTCCTCCTGCCCCACCATCACACTTGCCCTTCTGCCTCTTAGTAGTTCCAGTCAGCTACATTGCTGTTCCTCCAACACCCCCAGGATCTGTCCGTGCTCCTCGTTGTTGATTTTAGTCCCCTGGTTGCTCTCTGTCTATGGCATGTTTTGCCCACCGCATCCCCACCTTGTGATCCAGCCTTGCTATTTCTTAGCAACCATGTGATTTCTAAGAAAGTAAGAAGTCATTTTGTGGCTTATCTAAGAAAATATCAGAAACACGCACAAAGACCTCATTTGTGCAGGAATAGCCATTGCGATATGATTGATAGACACTTCCACCACAGCCCTCTGGGGCCAGAGACAGGAATTACAGAAGGTGATCCTGCAGCCCATCTCCAGAGACTTGCGAGACAGATCACAGATTCAGAGATTGACAGGAGTCAAGGTTGAGGCATGAAATCTCAGGAGAGGTTTATTTCTATGTCTCAAACTGCACCCGCCACATGGGTTCCTCTCTGTAGCCAAACAGGAGCCAGAAGTAAGTACCTTGTCTGTTTGTTTGTACCGCAGTGTCGCCTCTATGACCTTCGGGCAGACAGGGAGGTCGCCATCTATTCCAAAGAAAGTATCATATTTGGAGCATCTAGCGTGGACTTCTCCCTCAGCGGTAAGATTTATATTAGAAACGTCCCTAGGGCCACAAAAGGACCTGCGTGTAACCAGGCTCCCTAGCAAGTTTCCCATCAACTACACTTGCTGAGCACTGGTCTGCTAAGACCCTGCCTGCCCCGGCTGCAGCCCTGAGAGCCCTCGGCTGCTCACCACAAGGTCAGCAGTGGAAGCCCACCAGCTGCTCTGCCGGAGAAAGACAAGGCTCTGC
The DNA here is from genome assembly GCF_050624435.1 of Tenrec ecaudatus. Lineage (NCBI taxonomy): Eukaryota > Metazoa > Chordata > Mammalia > Afrosoricida > Tenrecidae > Tenrec > Tenrec ecaudatus. The sequence goes on along the minus strand of NC_134543.1, from coordinate 113,383,319 downwards.
TTCTGTTCACAGCGTTGGAAGCCTCCTGGGCTTTCCTCGGTGACTCGGTCCGACAGGGTCATGCTGAGTGGGAGTGAACTCCAAGGCCATCGGTTTGGGGTTGTTCGCGGGTTGGATGCTTCAAGCAGTGTTCCTCCACAGTGTGTCTCTCCGTGCCCTTCGGTCCATCCTTGCTTTGAGACAGCAAATCCCAGCTCCCAGCCGAGCTGCCAGCCGGACTCCCTTCAAGGCCGTTGAGGGCAGCTCTGCGGGCACTGGTGGATCTACACCACCTGCCCGGGGAGGCTGCCAGGCAAGGTGAAGGCAGTCCTGATGGGCTGGGTCGCGGGACTGTTCATTCTGCCTAAGCACGCCCACGCCCAGCTGGCTTGTGCCTCCGTGCACCGCGCTTCACTCTGCCTGGACGGCTTTCTCCTACGGCCTCTGCACAGCAAACTCCTACTCGGTCTTCGAGAGCCGGGTCAGCTCCTTTGCCTCTGCAGTGCGTGTCTCCTCCGGGTTCCCAGGGCGCTTGACACAGTGCAAGTACTTAGGTTCTAGCTCGGCCACAGCCCATTCCCCTCCACCGCCACCTCCTTTGTGGATCTCAGGGCAAAGCCCGGTGACTGGCCTAGACCATTACAAGCACTAGTTACCAGCTAGGCAATTCCAGCTCAAGGTGACCCTGTGGGTGCTCAGTGGGGTGTCCAATGGCTGATCTTTCAGAAGTGGATCTTTCCTGCAGGAGGTAGCTCTGGCTGGACTCGAATCTAACTGTCCATTAGCAGCCGAGTATATTCATCGTTTGGATCATCCAGGGATAAATTGCACATTATTGTTGCTTTAAAATTTTTATTTTTTAAAAATAATTTTTAAAAATAAAACCACAATTTCGGGAGTGTGGTTATTTGGCTAATGTTAAAGGAATCAAAAGGAACATTTGGATTCAAAGCTGAGTTTACAGGCTTTCATGCTTTTATCACATAAGCTACCACGAAGCTATTGACTTTCTTTTCTATGTTTCTCCACCATCCTGAGGGTGTTCGTTTTCCATCTTCACGATGTCTTCTCATAAGACTTTCAGGATCAGGAGATTCCTGGCTGAGAAGACACTGAAGCAGAAGCAAGCTGGGCCTGTAAGGAGCCCCTGGTGTAATGGCACTCACACCATACTTGCCCAGGCTCCCGAGTGGTCTTTCATGCCGAGTTTAAGACGTTGCCATCTGATCAACTGGCTATAATATCTGGTTTCTTGCTTGGCTTTTATGGTTTGACCTTGAGAGGTTAACAATCAATTTAAAGAAATAAAGGGCCCACAATAAAATAAAATGGAGCTATTGGATTAGGATGACCTCTAGAAAAGCAACCACAACAAAACTCACTGGCCTGCAGCTCATTCTAGCTCACCGCAACCCCATAGGACAAAGTAGAACTGCCGCTGTGGGATTCTGAGAGGCTTAGCTTTTTTTAAGGGAGTGGAAAGCCTCATCTTTCTCCCTTGGAGCAGCTGGTGGTTTCAAACTGCTGTCCTTGCAGTTAGCAGCCCTCGGTCGGAGTTCGGCGCCATCCAATTGGTTCCGGCTCATAGTGCCCTGTGTACAACCGAAGGTAGCTCTGTCCAACCCTGGGTCATTCTCATGTGGCACACGGTAAATGCGAAATCGCTTCGTGTCTTCATTGAATGGATGATAGCTAATGGCACGGGAGATGCTTAGGGAAATAATCACCCTACTAGGTCGCCTGCTGTTTGCTGGTTACAACGACTACACTATCAACGTCTGGGATGTCCTCAAGGGGTCCCGAGTCTCCATCCTGTTTGGACACGAGAACCGAGTTAGCACCCTACGCGTCTCCCCGGATGGAACTGCGTTCTGCTCAGGATCCTGGGATCATACTCTGAGAGTAAGAGACTTGTTTGGTTTCCTCTCTATTTCCCTTGGTGCATGAGTCGAGAGAGGAGACCTGATTGGCCATCCTGAAAGCAGAGTCAGCTAAGATGGGCCTGATTGGCCAAACCCGCTGATTCCAGCTCGGTAGCCAGAGGAGGAAGGAGCCGTCCGGGAAGCTTATGAGGCTCCTGCCAGTGCAGGTGTTCAGGCATAGACTGTTCAGGTATAGACAAGACGGCCCTTAGCGTAAGACGCAGGAGCGCCTGGACATGGCTCTCTCAAGTTGGCCTGCCTGGGGTGGGATGGGGTGCGGACTTACCACTTTTCTCTCTCCCACCTTTTAATTGAAATTACTTGCATTTTCCTTCTCTAATGGGTTTCTCCCTCATAGTTTCCAGAAATCTCAGGTTTTCCTGTATCGGCATGGAACTGAGGGGATAACAGGCTAGTTGGCCACAGTGGGTTCTTTTGACCCTAAACACCTAATTCTTGTGATTCTAGCTCTTGGCAGGCAAGCCCTAGATGGCTTACCTTGCCGCCCTGGCACGCAGGGTTCTTATTCTGCGGCTGCAAAATAACTGTGTGCATATCTGCAAGTTTCTAGGGAGAGGACCCCCTGGTTCTCATCAGCTTCCCAAAGCGCCTGTCCATTGTCAGCTCCCCCTGTACTACCAAAATGGCCCGCTCACCAAGCAAGGCTGGGGGCGCTGCTTACCACCAAGGAAGGGAACACAGGCTTGACCGTCTTAGCCTCTCAGCTGGGGAGAACCACGACAGATCATTTATAAGTTTGGGTGGTAGGGAGGAGGGGGGCGTGTGTGGCCTACGACAGGACTTTTGAGGCAGGAACTTAGTGGTGGACAACTGCGTGGCACGATCATTGCAGATGGTTGGACGTAGGTAAGGTCTTGGAGGAGTAAAAAGAGTGACTTGTTGCTGCATATTGCCCTGAGGAGGGGCCAGCTTTTCTACAGAGGGCAAGTTGTCCGATGTTAGGGTAAGTAGATAAATGAGTAGTATCCAGGATGTTCCTGAAACGAGCAGTGATTTTTTTTTTTTTGCGACTTCATCTACCTGGCAGAAATTTCCTAAATTAATGAGATCATGCCGGGTACAGAGTGAGCTATGTGAGCACAGTTGGTTTCCGTTCTCAGCCTAAAATAGTTACAAGCTCCTAGTCAGGAGGCTGCAGGTGCCCTGCAGGTGATTAACCAAGGGGAAGGGACAACCGGACCAAAGAGAAAACAGAGTTGCTAGGAATGTAATCCTTCTAAGACGTGTGAGGGCCCAACTTTGGAAGTAGCGTTCGTCCTTGTAGCTGTCTGTTTAAAAGACTTTCGTTTTACCTCTTTAGTTAGCTTTACCTTTTTAAATTCAAGTTGTACAAGTTGTCCACTATTCCAGGACTGAAAATGATCCGTTTGTGTCTTCGCAGGTTTGGGCTTAAGCCGTCTTCACCGACAGGGGCCTGAGGATAGATGTGAAATCCTCACATGTACATAGATATTATACTTTTAGATGGCCGAGGAGTTCGATGCAACTTAGAGTAGGGAGGCCGTCCGTACCCGCACATGCTCCGCTGTGTCTCCGTGTGACCACCTGTTCTGCTGATGGAACTGTCCCCCCAAGGAAAGGTGCGACTGTGAGCCTGCTACACAATGAGAGCTCCTTCACAGCGTTTCTTTTTCCTTTTAAGCAGGTTTCTCTGTCCCTTTTTAAAGGGACTCTAAATGGGCATGTGCCTCGTTTCCTTCAGCAGTTTACAAAGCCCGTTTCCCTGCCTTGCCTCAGCTGCATCGTTAAGCGTACTTGAAGCTCCTCTGGCAGAGCTCAGTGGGCACTGTAACTTCGAGAAATTTCCTCAGAAATGCTGGGACTCATGGACGGTAGGAGAGCTGTGCCCGTGGGCTTATGGCGGAAGAAAAGTCCACATCCCGTGAGACCAGATCGTTTATTAGACGTGTGTATTCATGCACAACTGTCTTTCACAGCTTCGCCTCCCGAAGTCTGTGCAGACAGAGCATTTCCAGTTGTGCGAATGGGTCATAAACAAAGCAGAGATGTCCAGAAAGGGGCAGGACAGGGCACTCTGATCTGTGGGTTTTGTCACCGGGCCCCAGGACCAGATCAGGTCCTTGCACCTGAGGAGGGGATGCCTTGGAAACAAAACCCAAAGCCTTTTGGTGTGCGCATGCAGGACGTCAAACTGATGTGAAAGAAACCTGCTCATGTAAAAACCTATCACTAGTGGGAGTGGAAGCAGATGAAAGGTGATCATGTTCCCTATCGGTCCCACTGTATTCATTGGGTCACGAACGTAAAGGAGTCCACAGGTTCATTGGTAGGGCTTGAGCAGTCGTGCTGCGTTCCTCTTATATAGAAAATTAACATTCAGTACAATGTGTCCTTATGGACATTCAGCAATTGGTCTGGAAGATAGTGTATTTGTTACAGGATTTTTTTTTTCTTTTAAGGGGCTGGGGTCACAGTTTTTGAGAACACCGCTTTCACAAATACAGCGTGCATTATACCTAGATAATCAAAGGTCACCTCAGACACTAAAAATCATTCCTGGAGAGGGCTGTTTGCCCTGTGGGTGACACAGCCCCAGGCCCCCTCCTCAGAGCCAGAGGCAGGCACAGCCTGGGACAGACCTAGTGCTCCTGTAATAACTGGGAGTAGGGGTCAGAGGTTATGAGGTCGACCTCAAAATGTCTTTTTTAGATAACAGGATGACCAGTTCATCCACAATCATTCCGGTCAACTTTTCAATCAGTTCTTTTCGCATAAACTTAATGGCTATACTCAATCATTTGCCCAGCAACATAGTGAGGCTTTTACTGTCCACTCTCCACTAAAGCCCTGGTGGTAGAGTGGGTTGCATGATGGGCTGCTAACCACGGGTCACCAGTTCAAACCCATCTGCCAACCCTTGGGAGCAAGATAAGGCTGTCTGCTCCTTTAAAATTGTACAGCCTTGTAAACCCAAAGGGGGAAGTTCTGCCCTGCCCTGTAGGGGCAGAATCGGCAGGGGGAGGCCCTGGGGGGAGAGAAAGAGAGATAAAGACTCTTTCCTGCTGCCAAGAGTACTGTCAGGGGAGGGAGCATGACCCAGGGGGGACCATTTTCCAGCTACCTCTGCACCAGCCCACCCCCATCCTGATGCCAGTCTGGGCAGGAGCTCAAGGAAATGGACAGTGTCTGCCTAGCTCCTGCCAGATGCAGGGGTCTGAGGTCCTCTCCCAGAAAGTTCCAGAGTTTGCTCCCGGTACCAGCCCTCCCAACAATGGTACACCCTGCTCCGCCGCCCACAGATGGAGACAAGGAAGCATGGCAGAGACTGCAGAGAAGCAAACTCCAGGCTATCTGTGGATCTCGGAGAAACACAGAGCATCTGTAAAAAAAAAATTAAAGAAATTTATACATATGTAACTGTCCAGTGACAGCAGGGAATTTAAAGTCACTATATAACCATTCTATAGAACCCATAGGCAGTAAGCCAACCCCCTATAAGTATTTAATCTCACGTCTCACAATGGATATCGTTTAGTATTTATTGATGAAATATTGATTGGGAATAGCCTGCACTCTCTGGAACCTCAAGATAAACTCCATGTAATAAATTGTATTTTGCATATTGAAAATCATGCCGAGTGGATTGCTTGAACCAGCTTTTCTTTCTTCAGGAGGACGTAGGGGCAAACTTACCAAGTCAGTGGTGGTGAGGGAGCCAAGGGGATGCACCCCGGGGGTGCCTGGCCTTGGGCAGAGCCCCCCCCCCCCAGCCAGAGAAAAGGGATCGCTGGAAAGGAACTTAGATGAGGTGTGGAGTGGTGGGTGTTTATGGGAAATGTTTGTGAAATGAAGCCAAATCAGCTGCCATTGGTCTTGCAGAAATGAGGGCCCAGCTTCCTCCCTCTTCTGGAAGAAGCCAGAGGTAGGCCCCCCATACCTGTTCCCTCTCCCTACGCCCAGACTCCTCCATACCCTCCCCTAGGTTTTAAGTGGCTTAAAGGCAGCACATGGTTGTAGCAGCCTCTGTATCCCCCCCTTTGGGCTCTGTTGGTTGCTTCTTCTCTGGATGACGCCAGCCATTCAGCACTGGACTAACTGGGAAGCTGAGGCTCAGAGCCTCCCCCAGAGACCTCTCAGAAGAAAGGTGTGGTGATCTATTGTCCCCAAACCAGCCCCTGTGGGGCTCAGCTCTACCCTGACCCAGCAACTGCTTTGGTGTTCTGGTTTTCGGTGGCTTGGCCAGTTGGCTAGAAAGTGACAGTGAGGAGTCATTTGTAAATGGAAGCAGGCAACATCAACTCAGTGACGGACAAAGGATGTGGGTGCAGGCACCCCTTGACTCCTTCCCCCCCCCCCCCATAGCTGATTTGTGAATTTCTCTGCTTTAGTTTCCCTGTCCATGAAATGAGACAATACTAGATAGAGAAAAAACCTACCTCAGTCCTTGAAAACAGCCTCCACATGGGTTAGTTCCTAGTTTCCCCCCTATGTCCACCCACCCACTCTGCCCGCCCTCATTCCCTGTTTCTCTTCTTCCTCTCATTCCACTCTCCCCTCCCCCTCCCTCCCTCACCTGTCTCCTCATCCTAGTTCTTACTCAGCCTGCATTTTCCCTCTCCCCCTCCCCAAGCTCCTGCCCCATGCATGGCGCCTCCCACACACGTATCAAATTAGTACTTGTCGTCAGTTAAAGAGTCATGTGCGCAGCGGTTCAGCAGCATCGGGCCCTCGGATCCCTCTACATTCCTGCCTGGCTGACCAAGTGACTCGAACTTCTGCCACCTGGGAGGGCTTTGTCCTCGTGCCTCTCCCCATCCGAGGGGCTGCCCTGTGCCGCTGTCCACGCCGAGGGGTTACCGAGGCCTCCTGCCTGGACAAGTGGGGCTCGGAAGAGAAAAAAAACACGGTAATCGAGGAGAAGAGGCATGGATCATTGAGGGGGACTCTCGGGGAAGTGATTTGGGGTGGCCTCAGGAAGCATAGGAGGTGCGCGCGCGCACACACACACACACACACACACAAGAGGTCTATAGCGGCAATGCAAAGAACTAGGGGCCGGCAAACCACTAGAAACCGTCAAATGAGGACAGCTGGGCTCCTGGGACACACCCAGCTGCAGGCTTAGATGAACAGGTCAGGATGAGACCACGCTGCTGTCAGCTGGCTTCCCCGGAGACGCCTGCTGACCGCAATCACTGGGGAAACTGCAGGTGACACGTGCGAGGGGGCTTCCAGAAATGCTGGGAAAGATGGGATTAAAAGGTAGTGGAATTTTCCCACAAACTGTTGGAGGCCCTCCCCCCCCCCCACTCCCAGCCCCCCCCCCCCACTCCCAGCCCCCTGGAGAAATGGACTGGGTAGGACTGAGGTGGGCCTGGAGGCAGGCAGGCAGGTTGGAGAAACACCTGGGCAGAGTTGATCTCTGTGGATCTTACGTTTCTTTGGGACAGTCAGCCACACCCCCTCTCACCTGTCGGAGGAAAGGATCAGGTCACTCGGGGGACGGGGAGGGGGGGCTCAACACATTTTCTGGGTAGGACTTGGCCAGAACCCAGAGTATAGGACCGATTCATCTGACCCCCTGTGGGCTGACTCGGGGGCAGTTCTGGTGCAAGAAGTGACAATATTTCCTACGCGTACATCATTGTAGAAAAGGACTCAGGTCTTTCGTGAGGGACCCTGCTGTTCACAAGCACCGAGCCTACTGCGCCCTCGGGCCTCTCGACAGAAATCAACGGGGGCGGGAAATGCTGCAGGTGGAGTAGCGTGCCCTCACAATGGCCGAGCGCGGTGCCTCTTTCTTCTAAGTGGTGCAGGATGCAGCGGGCTGCCTTTCACCTGGAGTAGGATATTTCAGCCTATCCCACCATTGAGCTCCCAGGGTGTCACTGGGTTTGTCTCAACCCCGGGGTCCAATCAGGAAAAAAAAAAAACACACAGTCTCTGAACAAGACGGTTGAAAAGGATAACAGTTGAGTCAGCCCACCACCACCAAGTCCATTCTGCCTCAGGTGGACCCAATGGAACAGGCTAGAACTGCCCACTGTGGGTGTCCAAGGTTGAAAATTCTCATGGCTGCAGACAGCCTCATCGTTATCCGGCAGAGTGGCCGGTGGGCCTTGTGCTTAGTTAGCAGTCCCCCAGTCAGGCAATTCTGACGACTCACTTTCAAACTCACTGCCATCGAGTCAATGCTGATCTATAGCGCCTCCTGTGGGTTCCCGAGAGGGTAACAGTTTATGAGAGTAGAAAGCCCTGTCTTGCTCCCCCTGAGCTGCTGGTGATTTTGAACTGCTAACCGCCTGGATCATGTACACCACTACATACCCCTGCACCAACGGGACTCCTTAAGTCACGGTCAGCGCAGGGCTGCGTGGAGTCTTTGCCACCACTCGGGAGAAGGAGAAGCTTCCAACTTCCCAGAAGTGACCAACTACTGACCAGTATTGTCCCCTGGGGTTCTGCTTTTTCAGTCCCCAGGCCGGCCAGGAACGAAACAATAATCCCCCAAAGAGTCTCATTCTGACCCACAATCACAAATGTGACCTCAGGCCCACAGCTTGGCCTCTCCGGGCGGCCCTTGACCTTGATCTTGACCTTAAGGCGATTAACCACTGAGGTTGGGATCCCTTGGAAGCCTCGCCCACTTTAGATCTAAGAAAACACCAGGCGGCTGAAGTCAGAGCAGAGTCGCCCCGCCCTGGGCTGAGAGGCACCTGATGGCGAAGTCAGGCCCAGGTGGGACCCCAGCAGGGAGGGTTAGGGTCCCTGGGAGAGAACAGTCCATGGAGGAGTTGCGGGAGAGCACAGTTGAGATGCTGACAGACTACATGCGACACTGTGCCCGGCTGCCCGGCACCCCACCCTGGGCGCCTCCCACCTTCGAGGCCGCCATACTGCGCCACGCTGCCGACCACCAGAGGACACTCTGCAGAGTCCACTACTACAGTATCCGTAGCTACCAGGGAGACTACATCCATCTGATAGCGGAGGTGGCCCTGGAGCTGTTGGCTGGCACCCCCATCACCTGGGACCACTTGGTGGACCTGGTGGCCCTCGCAGGGACGCTGTTGGAGAGACCTTTTCGGGGGGTCAGCATGGGTCCAGAACAATGGTCAGTGGAAGCTACTCAGCAGATTGAGCTGGAGTGCCGCTTCATGGCGAACGTGCTGTGCACCGTGTTGATGGAATTGCAGGGCACCTGGCTGATGGCGCAGGGCGGCTGGGTGAGTAGCAGGGCATGGTGGCCACAGGGGGAGGGTGGGACAGAGTGGGGGGGGTGGGAAGCGGTCCCTCTTGGCAAGAGTCTCTTGGAAAGAGAGAAACAGTTGTCTCAGGGGGCCTGAGATGTAGCAGAGTTGGAGTGGCAGGAATTGATCTTGCGTCATCAGCCATACAGAACCACATCCGTAATTCGTAAAATCTGAAGTGGCCTTGGCCAGGTGGGTCCTCTCACCTGCACTCCCAGAGATTATTAAATGGACCTTCCAGAGGAGCCTCCGCGGCGTACTGCTTCTACCCAGTTGGGCTGCGACCCTCAAGGCCCGCAGCTGGAAGCACCAGGCGCTCTGTGTGGAAATCAAGTGAGAGGAAACCAGCCTCTCGAACACCGAGGGGTCTGTGGGCACAATTGTACGACAATAATGTATAAAGATTACGGTAAAGTCATAGAGAATAGGAGAGAAGATAAAGGAGTCAGACAGGGTTTGTGGTGGCATGCTCGCCTCAGCCCCTCTTGGTGGTCCACGTGGAAGAAGAGATGGGGTCTTCACTGCCTTGGGACATTGATGGGTAACCATAAGACGTGCATGTGCAGGAGTTGCATCCGTCACCAGGTGGGTGGTAATCACAGTAGAGTCCCTGAGCTCACAGGTGAGGAAACGCAATACCTGCATTGGGGGAAGGCATGAGTGGGGATGGGTGCCGCCGGGAGGAGATGACAGGAGTATCTGCCTCTGTATGGAGACAGAACTACCCAGGTGCTCACTTTAAAGCAGCATAGCTATTAGGGGGAACCTGTGGGAGTGATATTGAACGCAGGATAATGTACTTGAACTTTATCTCTAACTTACCAACGTGGTGTCTTTTTCTTACTGTGGAATGTTAGCTTTCCAGATTCCCTCTAAGTTAGGGAATCTAGTCCTGGTCATATTTCCCTCGGTGTTAGTTTCCCGTGGGAAAAGATGGGGCTTTCCCCTCCAGTAGAGTTAACGTCTCGGAAATCCGCAGGGGCAGGTGTACCCTGCCCCCTGGGACCGGCTCAATGGCAGTGCGTCTGGTTTTTCCGTTGAAAACACCTGCGCACACACACCTTGGCGCTCTGGAGGGCAGAGGGAACCGCCTATATGTTAAAATAGGTAGTTCCCATAGCTCCTCCAGAGGAAGAGGGGCCACAGTGGCGGAGTGGTAGACCTGGGGACCTGGTGGGGGCAGGGATTTGAGACCCCTCAGTATCCAATCCACAGCATCCCGACTTCAGCAGACAGGCGTCCGGAGGCTTGCACTTCAGCTCCTAAATTGCTTGCCTCCCTTCAGTCTCGAGGGGCGTCCAGCTAGATGCACAGGCAAAAGCGGGTGCCCAAGGCCATAGAAGGCCCCCTCACCCTTCTCTAACCCCCCCAAAACCTGCACCCAATGTTCAGCGGCCTGCCTGCTCTTGGGGCTGAGTCAACAACTGAAGGTGGCCCATGCCGTGGGGTAAATTAAGCTAAACTATTAAAGCCAATAGTTATTTTAAAAGCCGGAAAAAAACGGGGAGGACGTCACAGAACATGTGGGCATGTCTCCCGTTGGCAGTTTCTCTTTAGATCTTGGAGGGTGATGGATTGAAGAAAAGGGGGTGGGGGGGGGTTGCAGGCAGAGCTTTGACTTACACGAACAGCTTGCAGAGTGAGTGTGGACACCTGCAGTTTGGTGTTAAGACCCTCACCTGAGCTTTTGTTCTTTTTCTTTGTGAATTAGGTGACATGTTACAGAGCTGGGCGGCATTTTTATATTCAACCCATCGCAAACCTCTTACCCTGTTTCCATCGTGTTTTGTCCATCTCCCTCTTGTTAGAGATTGTCTTCTTTACCCACGTTCACACCTGTCTGTCCCCTAGCCTACGACTTCCCCTCCCCTCTCTTCCCATTCCATTAACCATCAACACCTGTTTCTTTCAGTGTGAAAAACTTGTGTGTGGGTTTTATTTTTTGGTTGGTTGGTTGGTTGGTATTTAAGTAACAGTGGTCTCATGCAATACTTGTCCTTTTGTGGTTGACTAATTTCACTTGGCATAATGCCTTCCAGGTTCACCCATGTCACGAGGTGTTTTACAGATCATTGCTATCCTCTCTCGTTCCGGAGTATTCAGGGGGGGGGGGTGGTGTGTGTGTGTGTGTGTGTGTGTGTGTGTGTGTGTGTGTGTGTGCTAACTGATGGGCACTGATTCAGTTCTTTGTATCTTCTTGCTATTGTGAGTGGTGCTGGATGAACATGGGCATACATTTGTGTGAGGGTTTTGTGGTTTGTGTGTGTGTGTGTGTGTGCGCGTGCGCTGACTCTTATTTCTTTTCTTTTTTTTGGCTCGTATTTCTTTAAAGTATATTCAAAGTCAAGAGATTGCTAGGTCATGGGGTCTTTCCATTCCCAATATTTTTTAGCAAGCCTAGCAAGAGCAATGTGTGAGGGCTTCAATCTTTCCACAGGCTCTCCAGCATTTCCTGGGGGTTCTTTTGTTTCGTTTTCTGCACATGGTCTCTTTTTTGGTTTCCTGGGGATTTGTTGAACTCTGCTGTTGGCGCTGGGTAAGGCAGTATCCCATCGTTGCTCAGCAGTTGCATTGACATGCGACTCCCATAACATAGCATCCAATCACTCAATCACACCAAGAAGAGCTGCGTGGTCGTCACCACAGTCAACTTTAGGACATTTGCTCTTTCTCATCTGCATTGTTCCTAGAGCCCCAGTTCCCTCCAACCTCCCTGCCACACCCACTAGAAGCCACTCATCCAGAGACTTCTCTATAGAGTTCACTATCCTGGGTCTCTCTCTTTTTTTTTTTTAGACTCCTGCTAATTTTTTTAAAAATTTTTTCTTTTTAAATCATTTTATTGGGAGTTCTTACAGTATTTTTTAATTCGTTATTTTAAACATTTTATTAGGGGTTCATACAACTCTTATCACAATCCATACATACATCAATTGTGTAAAGCACATCGGTACATTAATTGCCCTCATCATTCTCAAAGCATTTGCTCTCCCCTTAATCCCTTGGCATCAGGTCCTCTTTTTTTACCCCTTCCTCCTGGCTCCCCCCTCCCTCATGAGCCCTTGATAATTTTTTTTATTATGAGCCCTTGATAATTTATAAATTATTATTTTGTCATAGCTTGCCCTGTCCGACGTCTCTTATACAGAAAAACACACCACCCCCTCCCCCCAACAAATAACAACAACAACAGAAAACTCTCCATTGAAAAGAAAGATTAAGAGCATGTCTTCATGGGGGGGGTTGGTTTTTTTTTTTTTAATGTCTTCATGTTTTTTGTGAGTCATTTTTCTTAAAGCATTTGGTCTCTGGTCTCTGTCTTATTTGGGGCTCTCTAGGGGAGCAAAACAGAAAGGAGCCTTGGGGATTCAAAGGGCTAGGTTTGGGTCAACGAACCACAAGGTTGCCAGCGGTTCAAACCCACCAGCTGCTCCTCAGGAGAAAGACGAGGCTCTCTTGGAAACCCTCTATCTGGTTGGTGTGAGTTGGGATCAACTTGATGGCAGTGGTTTGGGGTTTACTCGTGTGTGTGTGTGTGTGTGTGTGTGTGTGTGTGTGTGTGTGTACACACACACGGGGCTTCAAAAATTCCATGGGAAATGGAATTAAAAGATAATTAATTAAAAGATAATGATATTTTCCATGAACTTTCTTATAATAGAGATTTGCTTCAAGGAAATGGCTCCCATCATTGTGGAGGCTGGCCATGTCACAAATTCTTGGGTTAGGCAATTACACTTTTTTTTGGACTCATGTCCTTTCAGGGGCTGATGAACCCAAAATCCACAGGGAAAGGGAGAGGTGCCGGCCACATCTCCAAGGAAACTAGTTGGCTGTCAACTGTTAGGTTGCTTAGATCTGATCACAAAATGTAGATGATTACATTAGATTGCCTTATGAAAGAACACGCAATGCACTGTCTGCCGAACAACCGAAACTCAGAGCCTCGCCAAGCTGACACATAGCAGTGACCACCTAAGGCAGTGGTTCTCAACCTGTGGGTTGTGACCCCTTGGGGGGTTGAATGACCCCTTCACAGGGGTCGCCCGATTCATAACAGTAGCAAAATGACAGTGATGAAGTATCAACGAAAATAATGTTATGATTGGGGTGGGTCACCACCACATGAAAGGGTTGCGGCGCTAGGAAGGATGAGAACCGCTGACCTAAGAGGCCTCTGAATTTATTGGAAATTAACTGGGAGGAAGGCTAATCAGCATTGACTAAGGAATAATCTCAACATCAAGAAGTCGAAATTCTCAAATTGGGGTAAGCCTGATGCACTCACAACTCCCCCACCTGAAGTTAAAACGCCACGTCTAGAATTCCATTCCCTTCTCTGATTTTCTGAATGGGAGTAGCTGAAACTCGACTTGCTTTATTGTCTTCGGTCATAACTAAGCAATTCGTCAAAATAAGGGCATTCCTCCTCCATGAAAAGGTTCAGGGGCTTATACCCACTGTGTTGAACTGCTTATTATAAATCCTAACTCATCTGAGTTTTCTAATTGCAAACTGCCTGCTGGTCTCTAGTTCACCTGCCTCCCCCACCTTTTAAATCAAGGTGTTATCTGCCTGTTCAACCTAGAACCTCCTGTGCATTTTGAGTTCGGGGTTTGAGGATCACACAACAATCTAATTCTTCCTCTCCCTCATAGGATGGCTTCTGTCTCTTCTATATAAACCACATAATACTGCCGTCCTATTGGATCATACTGCTGATTCTGGTCTATGTGCTAACAGTTGTCATCAATCTCTGGGTCCCACAATAAGGGCTCCAACGACCATGAGCTCTGAGAACTGCCACCAGCTTCTACCTGCCAAGAGGTGTGAGGTGGGAGTGAACAAGAACAGAGGGGATGCAAGCAACCACCTCTTCAGACATTTTTACCTGGTTGCACACAAGGAGTCCTGGAGAGCCACAAGGCTCATTGCACCAAAGAAGTGCGGGCCAATCTGTGTTCCGGTTGAAGAGCAATACAGTGCCATCAGCTACATCTTGTCGAGTTGACAGCTGGCTAACTTATCATGGCAGCTGCTCAGGAACGAAAATGGTACCTCCAGTGGCCTGTGTTCCAGATTGTTAACCAAAAACTGTAATATTAAAACCTCTTGAGATTTTTAAGTATTTTTTTAAAATCTAGTTCCTGAGTTTCTAGGTCGCTTAAGGGCTTTTGTATTAAGAATCTATTTCTGATTTCAATAAATTATTAAGGATCAAAGTTCTAATAAATGTATGTCTTTTTTTTAAAAAAAGTAGTTGGTTTTCCTCAACTTCCAATAGCCTGTATTCTTAGGTGTAATGGTAACTTTCGTGTGTGTGCGTGTGTGTGTGTGTGTGTGTGTGTGTGTGTGTGTGTGTGTGTGTGAAGCTAGACATAAGTAACAATGGTTTGTTTTAAACATTTCATCCGGGCACAAGCTCCTCAAGACCCCTTCCTGGCTGGTGCCTGCCCATCCTCCGCCAGCCCATCCTCCGCCTGCAAGGCGAAGGAGTTCCAGCGCGCAGGCTCGCCACGCTTGCCAACATGCTGGGCTTCCTAAGTATGGCTTGGCTGTCATCGTCCCTCAAGATGATGAACTAGTTGGTATTCTCAGTCTGACTCATTCCAGAATTTATGTAGTAGATGGAAATACTCAGCCCCTGCATGATATGAGCAGTTCATGCACTCAGCTGTCACTGAAAAGCGGGGGGTCTCTCACTATGCAGGGATTTTTCCCCCTGAATAATGTCCTTTATTGTCCTAAAAAAAACCTGACTTTATTAGGCGATAACCCACACCATTCTATATATCCAGCAGACTTGTACAATCGTTGCCATAATCAGTTCCAACACAAGGCTTCTTACCCATTTTCCACTCTCAACCCCCTGGTGACCCCCCAAAAAACTTGCAACACAAGCAAGCACTGCCAGAAACACCATGGATTCGTTACACGTTTTTGATTTTTAATATCTGGATGATGTGTTCAGAAAACGTTTCCTGTGGCTGAATTTCTTGCCGTCCTCACATTGCTATTTGACCTTTCACGGGGTCACGACCTGTGGTTTAAGAGCGGCATGGTTCCTTGCATGACCTGCTTCAGGAAAACCAACCATTGAAGTTCTGTGGGGCACAGTTCAATGCCAGTACACATCAGCTCATGACAAATTGGAGTCAATTCTGCAGAAACTTTTATTTCTCTTTTAATTGATCATAGAACCTGTATTAACATAGTGTGAGACAAGAATCCAAAACCATTGCTTCCTTCAAGGCAATTTGATGAACTTTTATTTCAATGTGAGAACCCAAAGGGGTAAAACCATTTCAAGCAGGAGAAAAGTAACTATGTCGGTCAAGCCATCAAACTGAATGTTTAAGGAAAATCAAACTCAGTGTCTTTGATCTGGGAAGAAAGGCAGACCACATAAAGCCATGAAATGAGTTTGGAAAATAGTCATCTTTTTATCTTTAAGCTGCCTTTGCTCCGTTTCTAGCTTTCTAACAAGTCCCACCTCGGTGTGACACCCACTGGTCACAATTTACTAGCCAATAAAAAGCAAGAAAGGCTTGGGAAGCAGAAGAGGTTCTTTCCCTGCCCACTGGAGCGGGAGGTGGTAGAGTCAGCAGGAAGGGGTGGCTGGGAACCAAGGGTCCTGAGAGCTCAGTTGCCCTCAAGTTTGGCTTCAGCCTTCGAATTTAGCCCAGATACACCATTGGATGTCCGCTTCAGAAGCCCAAATTGCCAAACATGTACGTCAGCCTGTCTCTCACTCACCCAATGCCAATGAGTCAATTCCGACCCTATACAAGTACCCTTGTGGTTTCCCAAGACCGCAACTCTTCACAGGAATAGAAAACCGTGTTTTTCCCCCGTATCACCAAACATGCGGTGTGGTCAATAGTATTACCATCTGTAGGTTAATATCTCTATCGTAGCCCCCGGAAAACAAATGAGACATCTTTATTTGGATTTATTATGAATACAGCTCCTGGTTATTAGTATGAAGTAAGGTTCATACAAAAGAATTTAGATAAGTATTACAGCTCTGTTTATTGACAGTTCATTTTTTGTCAACTAATTTAGATATATATTCTGTTCTATTGGCTTTTCTATTCCTCTACTGGCATCATTCTGTCTTAATTACTGTGTTTTTAGATACCTGGTAGCATTAATCTAGGTTATGCACATGCACACCATTGTTTTTCCAAAGAGAATCCTTGGCTATTTTTATTAATGGCTTTTGATTCATTTTTTTAAAGTCAACTTTTAAAGAATCCGTTAAGACATTGCTTTTGAATTTTGATTAGAATTGGTTTATAGATCAATTATGGAGTTAATATCTTTACAGCATTGCATGTTCCCACCTAAGAGTATGAACTCTTGGCTCCATTTGTTCAGATTTCTCGTGATTTTCCTCCTACAGATTCTGAGTTCATTTCGCTGTCTTCCTAAGAACTCTTGAGTCCCTTTGCTCCTGGAAAGTGAAACTGCATGTGATCATATTTGCCATGCTTGCTTGTGAGGATGCTTCAGTCGTATCATGGGGAAAGCATGACTCTTTTCCTAGCCATGTGGTTCTCGTAAGGTCAACTCCTCCTCACTCTATCCCACTCCAAGATCTTGAACCTGACCCAGACCTAGCCTGACACGAGTCCACTCCTAATTTTAATGCTACTGTAGTTCTGGAACATCTGTAGGTTTTACCAAGTGAGAGCCTTTCTCGGCCAAGAGCTTACCCCACTGCATGGAGAAGGTTCCTTGGAAGAGAAGACCATATGGAATTTCCAGGGATTTCAGAGCTTGGGTGTAGAGAAACAGTTACAGTAGTGTTAAGTCTCAGGACTGGCTTGTGCCTAAATGCTACCAGAGACTCTGATACATTTTATTTCCCATTGAAGCAGGTTTTTAAAATTATTGGGAATAGACGCAGTAAAACAAGCCAACAGTTTCTGTCTGTGCAGTTCAGTGACATTGATTCCATACTTTCAGTTGTACAAATATTCTCACCCTTCTTTTCTGAGTTGTGCCTCATTAACATAAACTCGTTGCCCCTAAAAGTTTCTGTCTAACCCTTAAGAGTTGCTGTCAGTTTTATCCCATGTAGATGGTTCTTTAAAGAGTATAATGCTCAAGGCAAACTTGATTATTTTTTAACTGGTTCAACTATTTGGTTTTAAGACTTCAGGGGATATTTGGGGGTTAAGTTGTAAAGTTGGGCTTAACCAAGAGGAACTATGGGGAACTGAATGAAGGCGAATGTGATAATGGGACAGGAGGAAAGTAAAAGGAAGTAGAGGAAAGAATTAGGAGGCAAAAGACATTTATAGAGGTCTAAATAAAGGCATGCATCTATGTAACATATTAATATAAAACAATAGGGATTTAGGTAGGTCTATGTACACACATTTATATGTTAAGTATTAAGGTAGCCAACAGACAGTGGGCCTTTACTCAAGTACTCCCTCAACACAAGAACACTCTCTTCTAATAACCTGACATTCTGTGATGCTCACCTTCCCAACATGATCACTGAAGGCAAAATGGGTGCATAAGCAAATGTGGTGAAGAAAGCTGATGGTGCCCAGCTATAAAAAGTTATCACATCAGGGTTCTTAAAGGCTTGAAGATAAACAAGCAGCCATCTAGCTGAGAAGCAATAATGTCCACATGGAAGAAACACACCTGCCTGTGTAATCATGAGGTGTTGATGGGATCAGGTATCAGACATCAAAGAGCCAGAACAAAAAAATCATATCAATGTGGATGAGGGGTAGTAAGAAGTGGAGACCCAAAGTCCATCTGTAGACAATTGGACATCCCCTTAGAGAAGGGGCACAAGGAAGAGACGAGCCAGTCAGGGTGCAGTATAGCGCCAGTGAAACATACAACTTCTAGTTCTTTAATGCTTCCTCCCCCGTCCACTATCATGACCCCAATTCTACCTTACAAACCTGGCTAGACCAGAGCATGTACACTGGTACAGATAAGAGCTGGAAACACAAGGAATTTAGGACAGAAAAACCCCTCAGGACCAATATTGAGAGTAGGGACACCAGGAGGGGAAGGGAAAGGTGGGGGGAAAGGGGGAACTTATCACAAGGATCTACATAGAACCCCCTCCCAGGGGGACGGGCAACAGAAAAATGGGTGAAGGGAGACAATGGTCAGTGTAAGACATTTCAAAATAATAATAATTTATACATTATCAAAGGTTCATAATGGAGGGAGGGTGGGGGATGGAGGGAGTGAGAAAAGGAACAGCTGATACCAAGGGCTCAAGTAGAAAGAAAATGCTTTGAAAATGATGATGGCAACAGATGTACAAAAGTGCTTGACACAATGAATGCATGTGAGTATTGTGATAAGAGCTGTATGGGCCCCCATAAAATGATTCTTTTAAAAAGAAAGAAAACTGCTTGTAAGCCCACTAGTCTTCAGCCATTAAATTGGAACTTTAAATGGGTTTAGGATACACCTGCAAAGAAGGCTCTGAAAAGATAAGCCAATGTCTTGCGTGCTCAGGACATTTGAAGGTGATGAGAATTGCCTATCAGGCTGTTGACAGATTAAAGGGGTAAAAAGGAACTCTGGATTTTTGAATTTTGAACTAGTGGTTTTTGTCAGAAGCTAAAAAATATCTGGAACCATGAAGAAACTCTCCTCTCTGGGACTGAGCATTAAAGGGAGCCTGTGGGCAGGCTGAAATGCTTGCTAGGTGGTCACCTGGATCTACTTGCTGAGTGGAAGTAGGAGAAATGCAGCAATAAAGAGACATGTCAAATCTGGCCACTGACACCCGTGGACCTGGTTTACAGGAACTAGAGGAGAAGATGAGAATGGATTGACTAGTCTAAAGTTTATAGAGTTGTGTGGAGCCTGAGCCTGTGGCATGACGTAGCCCAAAGGGGTTAGGGTTGTTGAGAATCTGTGATGGGGTCCTTGGTCTAAAGGCAAGGGGACCAATGGGCACCCTGGTGAGGCTAAGTGAGGCAGCCCATACTGAGTTGACCAGAACCTGACCAGATGAAGAGAAGATGTTTGAGCCCTCTAAATTGGTGCCTATTGCTGCTGACTTGATGGATGGCCTGTACTGATTTGACTGCTTATGGATACGGACTCACAAGGTTCCAACTGGAATGAAGATTCTTCACATCAAAGAGTATGATTGTCTCCTCAGAGCACTGGATTGATGTAAGTGGGCAGTATAGCAATTGGATACCCAAAATTGGGTGTATAAAGGCATGAAGTGACTGGCTTACAGACTTTCATAGGTGGGGGAAATACATTAATAGGATTATGGTGTAGGTGTTCATTTAACTGCAATTGTTAGGCATAAAATATTGTTTTATTCACATATAGAATGTTGTGTTTCAATGAGGCTGGCACATATTGAATTGTATGCTACACCGCCACTGGATCCATAAGACTTTGCACCCACCAGCCTGTGATCTTCCTGCAGTTGGCATCATTGCGTGTGTTTCATGAGTCTGAAGAGGAATGCATAGGTTGGTATCAGACATCTGGGCTAATATCAGACTTAAGGACTTGATCTGGACTGGGCTGGGATATTTTCTCAATATTCAATTGCTCTTGTACATAAAGCTCTTTCTTATACACATAGGAGTGTCTGTGACTTTGTTTCTCTAGTCTACCCAGACTGCCACGTGGCCTGGAGGGTTTCCAGAGGTCTTGAGGGCTGGAATCTCTCCGGGAGCAGATAGTGAGGTTTTTTGGTTAGTAAGAGTGCAGTGTACTACTGCGCCATGAAAGCACCTTTATACCAAACTCACTGCCATCAAGTCAATTCGACTCGTAGGACCCTCTAGGACAGACTAGAAGTGCCACTTGGAGTTTCCAAGACTTTAAATCTTTATGGACGCAGGCAGTCTTTTCTTTCTCTCCAAGTAGTGACTGGTGGGCTCAAACACCTGACCTTGCCGTCAGCAGCTCAACGTATAGCCCACTACACTGCCAAGGCGCCTTTTTAAGGGATCCTTAAACAGCACCTCTCGGCTGCAATTCTTTTTTTTTAAATCATTTTATTAGGGGTTCCTACAACTCTTATCACAATCCATACATTCATCAGTTGTGTAAAGCACATTTGTACATTCATTGCCCTCATCACTCTCAAAACATTTGCTCTCCACCTAAGCCTCTGGCATCAGTTCCTCATATTTTCCCTCCCTCCCTGTTCCCTCTTCCATCATGAGCCCTTGATAATTTATAAATTATTATTTTGTTATATCTTTCCCTGTCCAATGTCTCCCTTCACCCACTTTTCTGTTGTCCGTCCCCCAGGGAAGAGGTCACATGTAGATCTTTGTAATCAGTTCCCTCTTTCCAACCCACCCTCCCTCTACCTTATAAGTATCTCCACTCATACCCCTAGTCCTGAAGGTATCATCCACCCTGGATTCCCTGTGCTTCCAGTTCCTATCTGTGCCAGAGTACATCCTCTGGTCTAGCCCGATTTTTAAGGTAGAATTGGGATCATGATAGTGGGGGAGGAGGAAGCATTTAGGAACTAGGGGAAAGTTGTATTTTTCATTGTTGTTACATTGCACCCAGACTGACTCTTCTCCTCCCTGAGACCCTTCTGTAAGGGGATGTCCAGTGGCTTACAAATGGGATTTGGGCCTCCACTCTGTACACGCCCCCTCACTCACTATAATAAGATTCTTTGTTCTGATGATGCCTGATCCCTGATCCCTTTGACACCTCGTGATCGCACAGGCTGGCGTGCTTCTTCCATGTGGGCTTTGTTGCTTCTAAACAGCACCTCTCAAAGGGGAGCCATCCTAATGTCTTGGGGTTTCTAAGGCTGTAAGTCTATTATTATTACTATTTATTGAGATTTAATACATATATCCTTCCATATTTCAATCACATCAATTAATATTGTACAACTTCTACCATCATCGGTTTCCAAACATTCTTTTTCTACACGGGAGGCTATAAGTCTTTATGAGAATTAAAACAAAAACAAAAAAAACCTTTCTCCTGTGGAGCAGCTAGCTGGTGGTTTCAGTGGAGCCTGATTTGATGTGCAAACTGCTGAAATAAAAAGATTTTTTTTAATGTTTAATCTGTAGAATTCCTCATGTGTACAAGGTGAAAGGACCCACCCTTTGTGGTAGTCCGGGTAGACAAGATTCATAGACACTCATATGTGTAAAAGAAAGAGCTTTCTATACAAGAGCAATTGAGAAAACATAGAGAAAATATGCCAGCCCAGTCCAGATCAAATCCATAAGTCCGATATTCACCCATATGTCCAATACTAGTCCATGAATTCTTTTACAGACTCACGCAGCACGTGCAATGATACCAAAAGCAGGAAGATCACAGGTCAGTGGGTGAAAAAGCTTGTGGAAACTTTTCGGCGCTGGCATGGATCTCCACGTGGCTCCTCCAGCTCCAAGACTCTGTCTGCCATCAGCATAGCTCCATATGGCTTGTCAATAGGAATGTCCATCAGGAGAGTGTGTGTCCTGCCTCCAGGGAGGAAGACATGAGTTCCCAGAATCCTCAGGAGAAGGCCATTGGCCAGAGGCCTCATTGACTATGTCCTGATGGACAGCTAGACTCCACCCCTTTGCTCAAGTTGACAGGAGATGGAGTAACTGCCATGAAGTGTGATGCTGTGAGAGTGTGGCAGTCAGGGGACATGGGAACTCTGAAGAAGATGGAGATCCCTATAAGCCCGCCCACATGGAAGAAGCACACCAGCCTGTGTGATCATGGGGTGTAGATGGGATCGAGCATCAGGTATCAAAAGATCCCAAATAACTATATTGATGTGAACAAGGGGTGTTGTAGTGAAGACCCAAAGCCCATCTGTAGCTATTTGGACATCCCCCACAAAAGGGTTATAAGGACGGGATGATTCAACCAAGGTGCAGTATAGCACTGATGAAACGCACATCATTCCTCTAGCTCTTGAAGACCACATATACTTGTGTACAAGCCCAGTTTTTCAGCACATTATGTAGTTTTTGTGGTAAGATTAGTTGCCTCGGCTGATATCAGGTCAACTTATTCTCAAGTATATACGGTATTCCCCCCACCTCTCGACTACCATGACCCAATTCTCCCTTACAAGTCTGGCTAGACAGGAGAACGCACATTGGTACAGATAAGAGCTCTTGACACATGGAATTCAGGATAGATAACCCTCTCAGGAGCAGTAGTGGGAGTAGCGATGATATCAAGAGGGTAGGGGGATGATCGAGGAGGGGGAGAAAGGGGGAGCCCATCACAAGGTTGGATATATAGCCACCCCCAAAGGGGATGAATAACAAACATGTGGGTGAAGGGAGAAATGGACAGTGTAAGATATGAAATAATAATAACATATAATTGAGCAAGGAGTCATGAGGGTGGAAGGGGGAAAGGAGCTTATACCAAGGGCTCAAGTAGAAAATATTTCAGAAATAATGATGATAACCTATGTACAAATATGCTTGATACAACTGATGCATGGCATGCTGTAAGAACTGTAAGAAAATGATTTTTGAAGAAAAAAAAAAGAAGACAGAGTCCTGAGGAGCAGAGAAAGGAGGAGACCAGGCATGTGATGGAAACCAAGGGCAGGCTGGGCATTCAGAGGGCAAGATTCCTTAATATCACCACTGGAACCTGCTGGAGAGACGTGGTGCTCCGCTGCTTTCTGAATGAACTGCACATGGACACCTGCTCGGGGTGCAGACACCTCCCTGCCTGTTGGACCCCGTTGGGCTCCCCACCCCTTCCCTCCTCTTCCCAGGGTAATGATGGGGTGCAGTGCCAGGTGTATATCTGTCCCAGGTTGCCACGTGGCAGCAGGGGTCACTGTGACAGTATGTCGTGAACCGGGTAAGAGGTAACAAGCGGATTATTGCAGGTGACAGCACCAAAGATAAACCCAGTGACAGGGTGCGCCTGCCAGGAACAAACCGGGTGTGTCCCTGCCCCGCGTGGCTTTTCCCAAGGCTGTGTCTGTCAGCGTTCTCCAGGTCACTGAATCACCAAGCACTTTTCCAGGAAAAGTACATTTCCAAAAGGCCAGAGGAGAACCCACACCGACAACTCAAAGGCCTTTTAACGGATATACCTGGAAACCCAGCTAGGTGACGTGGGTGATGGGGCAAAGGAAAGAAAACTTTAGGGAGTGTATCAGAAAAACAGAGCCAGTAGGAGATTATAAATCCATCTATCCAACTACCTGCTGATCTATCAATCTATGAATCCATCTATCTATCTAACTCTCAAGGAATGGATTCACCAAACTGTGAGGAAGTGCAAATCCAAAGGGCAGACCAAACCCAAGTCCAAACCCACTGCCACTGAGTCAAGTCCTAGTCACTGTAACCCCATAGAGGATTTCTGATTGTTATGGGACTGAGCTTGCCCCTGAAGAGCAGCAAGCTGATGGGTTTGAACCACCAACCTTGTAGTTAGCAGTCCAACTGTGCCATCAGGGCCGTCAGGCTGGCAGCTCGGACAGAAAACGATGCAGCTGTCTTGTGGCAGAATTTCTTGCTCCTCGAGGAACCTTAAGAAGCCCCGGTGGGAGAGTGCATTATGTGCCGGGCTGCTAACTGTAGGGTTGGCAGTTCAACTCCACCAGCTGCTCTCTCTGGGGAAAGGTGGGGCTTTCAGCTCCCTTAAAGATTTATAACCTAGGTAATAAACCAGGGAAGTTCCACTCTGCACTATAGGGTCATGATGAGTCGGAATTGACTCAATGGTGGTGAGTTTTGTCCAGAAAACCTGAGTTTCCCACCCCTACAAGGCCATTCAGCTGGTTTGATGGTGCTATGAGATCAGTCTTTTCAGGGGCTCATCTGCATGTGCGAGCTGGCCATGTAAATAGACCCAGGACAAAGGAGGCATTTGAATGGCGTGCCGGTGGTCATCACTGAAGACAGATGACACTAAGGAGCCCTGGGGGCACAGTGAGCTTACAGGTCAGGCTACCAACCGCAAGGTCAGCAGTTTGAGACCACAGCCCACATCTGGGGAGAAAGATGGGGCTTTCTACACCCATAAGGAGTCCCAGTCTCAGAAACTCACAGGGGCAGTTCTGCCGTGCCCTTTAAGGTCTCTATGAATGGGCATCAGCTCAATGGCAGGGAGTCTAAGGTTTTTTTTAGGAGTAGTGGGGTAGGAAATAACACTATCAGCCAGAAGAACCAATGCCAAAAAAAAAAGGTCTTAAAAGAAATACAGCTAGAAGCACGAATGATAACCATGTACAAGCCCTGAAGATCAGGGTGACAGTGCCAGTCCCCGGTCCCCTTAAGCACCCGGGTTGTCTCACCTCCCAGCAGCCTCCACATGCATCCCAAATGGTCGTTTTTAAAAAGCCCACCTACTGGTGTCACACTGTCCAGTTTATCGGCTTGTCACAATGTCCCACAGATTACACCTTGCCCTCTACTGCAAATCCCCCGACTCTGGATGCTCACAGATTACACCTTGCCCTCTAACCCTCTACTGCAAATCCCCCGACTCTGGATGCTCACAGATTACACCTTGTCCTCTACTGCAAATCCCCCCACTCTGGATGCTCACAGATTACACCTTACCCCCTACTGCAAATCCCCCGACTCTGGATGCTCACACTCTGTCTCTCGACTTGCCTCACTGCCCACGGAGTGGAACCTCCTTAAGGGCCAGGAGGGGGCCCTACGTGGACAGCTTGCATGCCCAGCACCTAGCCCAGGGCTGGCAGGGGCTAGAGGAAGATATCTGTGCGATGGAGTCATCTCAGCACTCAAGTGACTCCGAAGCTCTCCTTCCATCTCCTCATGTCAGCGCTTTGGGGAAGCTGCGGGGTCCGCTGTTCAGATCATCCATGGGGGGCATCTTGAACTGGAGGGGCCGACCTGTCATGAGCTCGGCGTGGTTTCTGAGCTGTCTAGCCAACGGTCATGAGGTTTGCATGACTGAGTTTACCGTCTGCCTCGGAAATGTCCCTAACACGCACAAGAGTGGGGATCGGATCTGGGCTCCTCTGGGCTCCAGAAGCAATGTTGACTCCATGGAGTTCATGAGACAAGAATAATATCGGTCGTCATGACGGCTATTCCCAACTGCTGCAGCCTTGTTTGCTTCGAGTGCGTGTTCCCAGGGTGGGCCACAGCACTTGACATTGCACGTGAAAGCCGGCACACCCTGAAATCCTGCCATGACTCTGTCCTGGGCCCTGGCGCGACCTGGCCTCTCGACCTTGCCCCTAGCCAGCAGAGCCTCAGACTGCAATGACTCAGCCTCTCATAGACCAGGCTTTCTTTTGACACTCCCACTAGGCGGCGCTCTGGTGGCGTAGTGGGCTGAGTGTTAAGCTACTAACCACAAGGTCAGCCACTCAAGTCCACGAGGTGCCCTGAGGGTGAACGTCAAGACCCCCGTAAAGATCAACAGCCTCAAACCCCACAAAGGGGAGTTCTACTCTGCCCCATAGGCACTATGTGTTGACATCAGATCAATGGCAGTGAGTTTGGGTTAGGGCTGGGTTGTTCCAATTAGCACAAAGGCAAGAGGCATTTAAAAACTCCGGGTTCAATTTGTCCATCTCAGCCCACACCCAAACGGGGCTTCTTAAGAACTACCGGTGGCTAACACAACACAGAAATGGAGGTTACGCGCCCCGATTCGGGGTGTTCACAGGGACATATTACATTGTCTCTGAAGTCTCTGACGAAAGATTGTCTCTGCCAGTAGCCTCTGGATGCCTTGGCTGGCAGCTGCAGCCTTAACTTCATCTTCGCCTCTGTCTTCACGTGTCTGTCTTCCCTGTCTCCCTCCATCAGCCCGTCCCCTCTATCCTATAAGAAAACCACTCGGAGGAAACCAGGGGGCACCCTACTCAGCTGCGATTGCTAACATCGTAAAAGATGCCATGGTCAAACAAGGTCACATGCCCGAGTACCCCACCCCCACCACCCACAGTGACCCTACAGGACAGGATAAGGAGCCCTAGTAGCATGATGGTTATGGTTGGGCTGCTAATCACAGAGTCAGCAGTTCAAAACCACCAGCCACTTCAAGGGAAAAGGATTCCGGTAGTGAGCAGCATCAGACACCCACAGGGGCAGTTCTACCCTGTCCTGCAGAGTCACTATGCGTTGGAATCAACTCGGTGGCAATGAGATCGGACATCGCACAGGGCAAGATATGACAAAATAATAATGTATAAATTATCAAGGGTTCATGAGGGAGGGGGGAGGGGAGAGGGAGGGGAAAAATGAGGCCCTAATGCCAGGGGCTTGGGTGGAGAGCAAATGTGTTGAGAATGATGAGGGCAATGAATGTACAAATGTGCTTTACACAATTGATGCATGTATGGATTGTGATAAGAGTTGTAGGAGCCCCTAATAGAACGATTTTTAAAAAATGAGATAGGACAAAATAGAACGGTTCCATTTATAAGCTTCTAACTAAGTCACTGACCTTTTGATTAGCGGCCAAACTCAGTAAGCACTCTGCAAGCAGGGTTCCTTCCCAGGTCCCGCCTGCCCACTGCCTCCGAGTGGATTCTGACGGACAGGGGCCCTAAAGGACAGAGTGGAACTTCCTCTGTGGGTTTCCAAGGTTGTAAATCTTTTTTATTACAGTTTTATTGCCACTTCATCCACCTAGCAATGCAAGTCAATAGTTCAGTCCTCTCCAGAAGAGTCGTACAATCATTTCCACCGTCAATTCTAGAACATTGTCTTCTTCCTTGTACTCACTGGGATTCATGTCCTCTTTTCTTAATTGTGGCAAAAATATACAGAGCGAAACATCCTCCAAGGTTGTAAATCTTTACGAGAGCAGAATGCTTCCTCTCTCTCCATCAGAGTCACTGGTAGATTCAAACTGCAGACTTTGCGTTCAACGGTCCAGCACATAAACCCAAACCCCACCAGGTCTCCTTTCACAGATACCAGGGATTAGGAATTCAGCATGGTTTTTTGGGGGGGGAGACACACATTAATCGATAATGAAATTCAATATGTAAGCCTCCAAATGGCTAAAGTCACATTTCTGGCCCCGGCTGGCCACCCCCTTACTTGTAGATAGAGCCTGCTGTGGGGAATTTGAAAGGTGGAGTAACCTGCCCAAAACGACATCACTGGTAAGTGATCAGTCCTAAGACTCAGGGCATCATCCTCAGCTGGCAGGGGAGAGACCGTGATCACGAAGGTGATTTTTAAGATAGTTTGTATTTTTATGTCTGTATGACTTTCAAAGAGTGCATTGGCGCTTTGTTTTTAAGCAAGGCTAGTTTTAAAGGGCGGAGCCCTGGTGGTGTAGTAGGTTAGGCATTGGGCTGCTGACTGCAAGATCTGCAGTTTGAAACCACCAGCCCCTCCGGCGCAGGAGGGAGGTGAGCTTTCTTCCCCCATAAATGTTCACAGCTTCAGAGTCCCACAGGCGCTGTTCTTGTTAGGAGTCGGAATCGACGAGATGTCAGGGAGTAGCGTTTTAATGGTATGGGTGTTCGTTTTTTATCTTTCTATCATTTGGTCATAAAAAGCACTTGGAAGTGTCCGTAGTGGTAAAGGAAACAAACAACTTGGAATAAGTGTTTTGAATTTATTAGCATTCATTAAATATGCATTTTTGAAGCCTTAGCTAAAATACAGAGAGTGGTTGAGCCAGTTGCTTCAAGTGGGTTCTGTGAAGCTCCCCTTCTTTCAAACTCTCTTGGAGAAGCAGCCTCGGGTTCCATCATCAATAGTAGCAATTGCAACACCGGGAGCAACGCCAGCAGTGGGCCAGAACAGTGTGGGATTTCTGGATTCCACGTCAGTGGGAACAGATTGACAGTAGGAGGCAGCAGAGCCGAGGGATCCCTCGCCCACACCAGGCAATAAAGAGCATCCCTCCCCAAAAAAGTGAAGCTTTTCAGCTTTTCTCCCACAAGCCCTGGGAAAACTCCAAGACCAGAAGCAGCACAGGAGGGCCTAGTCCTTGGGAGTTGAAATCTAGTCAATGAATATCGCTCTTGTGGCCATCGTCCTTTCTAGCCTGTGGCTGTGGCTCTAAGCCCATTGTGGAGGGAGTTCTCTGTTATAGGAACCTGGATGGTGTCGTGGCTATTTATGCACTGGGCTGCGATCCACAAGGTCAGCAGTTCGAAGCCTCCAGCAGCTCCGAGGAAGAAACACGGGGCTTTCTGCTCCCGTAAAGAGTCGCAATCTTGGAAGCTCACAGGGACCGTTCTACCCTGTTCAATAGGAAGGCTGTGAGTCAGTATTGACTCGATGGCAGTGGGCTTAATTTTGTTTGTTTGTCTTTGTTGTAGGATTAAGGTAAGATGATCTTTGGTAGATGTAAACTTACTAAAGGGTATGACTTAAGTCACTCTCCTTTATCTTCCTCGGGGGTATGGTCTGCTGAAAGACAAAAACCACACCTCCAGCAAAGCCATTCCTCTGTGTGGAAGAGCCTTCTCCGAAGCAGGAACCCAGAGAGAAATCCCAGCACCACTGGAAGAGGAGCATGTTTAAGATCCCTGGTCTGAAGTAGTGGAGGCCTAGACCAGAAACACCAGAGACTGTGGCATGGAGACTCTGGGACAGAGCAAAGGAGCCAGGTCAAGACCAAGGCCAAGGCAAGGAGGTCATGCGATAGAACAGAGGAGCAGCACAGAGACCACATGAGGCAGAGCAGGGGGCTGGCTTCCTGGTCCACGGAGGCAGAGGCCAATGAACCACGTGGCTGAGAGGCTAAGGACGGGAGAGAGATTTGGCTGTTGGCTCAGGAGAGGGGCTTACCATTCGCTAATCCTGGCTTGTGAGAACCTGTGAGCTCCCCTAATAAACTCCCTTAATTGTACGTATTGTCTGCGAGTTCGGTGTGCCCGTTGACATGAACGCTCAGACCCAGCACAAAAGGAGAGCACCATGGGCGGAGCTGTTGGCGTCAGAACAGGATGAAGAAGGACGGGGGCAGAGGCATGTCTGAGCCATGCCTCGTGGCACTAGAGAAGTCAGAGGAGGTCAGATGAGGCCCTCCTGGCCATCCGCCCAGGCGTTGTCTGGGCATTCACTAAAGAAACAGCTGAGTCCGTCTCCCATCCTCAAACATCTGGCTACCGTTTGTGTCCCCATGAATTAAGGAATAATTTTAGCTTCCCAAAATGAGTGTCCTCGCAAGTGAGCTTCCCACGGTGAGCTTGGAAGCCTGAGAAGCAAGGTGGGCTAGAGGTAACCACACCTACCTCCTGGGAGAACCAAGCCCCTGCACATACCCCAGATAAGCTGCTACCTGGACCCCCTCGCCTGACTGTCTTCTCCTCCCCTCACCCCGCACATCACTGCTTTGTGCCAGGAACAGGGGTTCGGATTTGACAGGAGGAGTCCCATCCAGTTAATATAGATGATTGACTACTTCCGATCGTACTTAGGCTCACCAGGGGGCACTTCATAGCACTGACTCGCTGCACAGCCTCCTGACAACAGAGGCTTCATTAAGTAAGCTTTGTTCGGACGTTGAACTGGTTCAGAAGTGCTTCCAGACGAAGCTGCACTAGGAATATGAAAAAGAGGAGCTGATACCAAGGGCTCCAGTAGAAAGAAAATGTTTTGAAAATGATAATGACAACATATGGACAAATGAGCTTGAGCCAATGAGTGTATGGGTTGTTTATAAGAGCTTTAAGAGCCAATAAAATGATTTATTTAAAACTATAATACTGAAATACAATTTCTGGGCATTATTTTCACTCTATTTTAAAATTCCATTTTAAGATGGTTTTTCCTTCAACCTAAAAAGAAAGTTTTTGAGATGAAAAGTCACGCAACACAGAATTCACCATTTTAGCCATCTTGAAATGTACAACCCATCAGTGTTTAGTGTATTCAAGATGTGAATTTTCACCACTTCCAGTATCATTATCTAGTTCCAGAGCATTCCTGTCACCCCAAAAAAGAAACTGTCTCCACAATCTGCAGCCCCTCCCTTCCCTGCACTCTCTGGCAACCTGTAATCTACTTCCTGTCTCTGTGGACTTACCGAGTCTGGACATTTCATGTAAGTGGAGTCATACACCACGTGGGCTTTTGCCTCCAGATTCTTAGCGTAATTTTTAAAAACCATTACGTATATTCAACTCCCAATCCTTCTCTCCCTATTCCTTCCCCACTTCGACCTGGCCTCGCCATAGCCTATAACGCCTACTTCTTTTGGTATGAAAACCATTTTTCTTAGTTTTTCTTTCTTTTAGAATAGTGGGATCATGCACGTTCTGCCTTTAGGAGGCTGACTGACTTTGCTGAGCACCACGTCTTCCAAGCCCGCCCATGCCACGAGGTGTCTGACTACTTCGTTATTGCTTTCTAGAGATGCATAATATTCTGCTACATGGATGGAATTGCTGGGTCATATGTTGGTGCCAAAGGAACCCTGGTGGCACAGTGGTTAAGCGCTTGGCCGCTCACAAGGTTGGTGATGGGTAATCCACCAGCCACTCCCCGGGAAGAAGATGTGGCAGTGTACCTGTGTGAACATTGGTGTGGATATCCTATGGGATAATGCCACTCTGTCCGATAGTGTCGCCTTGAACCAGAGCCACAGGGGTTAACTCCACCCTGAGCTCTTAGCGGACTTGCCTGCCTGTCCTCCCACAGATGCTGCACCAGTGTGCACCAGCACCTGCCCTGGGCTCCCGCTGCTTCTACTTTTGAAACTCAGAATCTCAAAGAGGAAGAGAGAGGTCTGCCCTGGAAGGATCCGGGGAAAACACACCAAGTGTCTTTCAAATCTAGAAGGCAGATGACCTCTGTCCTTGCCCCACCCTGACTCCAAGGTGAGGGCCAGGGTGCCGCTCTGAGACACGGTCAGAGACCAGCCACTGTCCAGCCGCACCCTGCCTATCAAAAGCAAATGACACTCCTATTTGACCCATCACACCCAGCCACCCCTGTCCGCCCTGGGTGCTCCCACTCAGCTGCCACTGCAAACCCTGCTCAAGGAGCCACTCCAGCCCCTCGGGGGATATTTCTTCCAATATCCTTTGACATCCAAAGGAATTAAAAATGCAAGTCAGTATAGTCCATCTGAGGAGCCCTAGTGGCTTGGGCTGCTAACTTCAAGGTCCACAGTTTGAAACCACCAGCCACTGGGTGGAGTGTGTGTGTGTGTGTGTGTGTGTGTGTGTGTGTGTGTGTGTGTAGGGAGGGAGTGGAGAAAGACGGGACTTTCTAATGGCATAAACAGTTACGGTCTTGGAAACTCACACCCGGCCCTGAAGAGTTGCTATGAGCTGGCATCAACTCATAGCAGTGAGAACATCCATTTAAAAACCCCGGGGAAAGGCACTACTCGGCTTCCAGGCGCACAAAACAAACTGCACCGATCCGCTAGGCATGGACTGGGGAGCGTGGGAAGAGGGTGGAGCTGGTCCATTAGCCTCTTTAGACATGGCTTAAGGGATGTGCTTGTTCTGTATGGGTTACAGTTCCCTGGTGTTAAGGCCTCTCTCTGTCTGCACACCTGGAGAGGCCGCTGACAGGATCTGCCACTGTACATCCTCGCCAAGCTCCCACAGGGCCCAGGTTTGGTCACGCTGCCGTCAAGGGCTCAGTGCATCGCGTCACTCGGGGCACCTTGCGCAGGTGCTTTCTGACCACAGGGCAAGCCTCTTCCATTCCGCCAGACTGCCGAAGCCGCTCGTCTCTCAGGACGTGTCCAAACCTCACCATGTGCACTCGGCCCCAGGTGTTGCTCAAAGGCTGGCATGCTCCAGGCCCCAGCCAGGCGCTCTGTCTGTCCAAGCTGAAGATGAGAGAACGACGCAAATGGAAGGGGTGAAGGAAAAAGGCCAGGAACTGGACCTCCTGCCTCCACCATTCCCTCCACGTCCAGCTCCCTCCTGGCCTCTTAGCCGTTTGCCCAGGATCTACTTTACCGAATGCCGTCCCAGTCCAAGGGGAGCCCCGGTGGCATAGTAATTACAGTCGGGCTACTAGCTGCAAGGTCAGCAGTTCAAAACCACCAGCCACTCCTCGGGAGATAGACAAGGCATTCTACTTCACTATGAGTCGGAATCGACTCTATGGCAGTAAGTTTAGTTGGGGATGGGGGTGGTCCCATCAGAACCTTTCAAGAGTTGACCCTAGAAAAACGCAGGTTTGAAGCCCGGCCGGCCCACTTAGATTCCGATTTTTTTTGTTTTCTCCCGTCGTCAATACGGGGAGCTCACGTTGTGAGTAAACGTTGTGTAGCCTGAATCCTCTTTGTGTTAGCCATTCATCTGCACACGAGAGCGACACCCGCTCAGGTGTACCGTCCCCAGGTGTACCATTCAGGTGTACTGTCCCCAGGTGTACCAGCCTGACCACACTAGTGCTCCCTGCCACGGCTACAGGGAGTACAAGCCGGAGCTGTCCTTTCCATCTACACGTGGAGTGATCAGCGGTGGGACCTTGGGCAGGTGCGGAAGGTGCCTAAGCATTGAGGACACTTCCTGCCTGGCGGGCCACACCTTCAGGATCCAATCCCATCCTGCTGTTATCTGATCCCTCACTCCCACTCTTCATTCCCAGGGAAATGGGCCTCCTGGTTAGCACCGGGCTGCTCCCTATAAGACTCCAGGAGTAAGCCCACCCTCAGGTGCTGTGGAAGAAAGGACTGGCAATCTGCATCGAAAACATCGGTTCTCTAAAGCCCTGTGGGACTCAGTTCTACTCTGACGAGTGTAGACTGTCTGTGAGTTGGAACTACGATCCTGGTTAACACGATCCTGAGCATTGGGACCCATAGAAGCTCCCATTGCCCTGGCTTTGGGCTGTAGCCACATACTCACGGCCATCGAGCCAGCCCCACAGGACCCGGTAAAACTGCACCCCCTGTGGGAAACTGGAACTTTGACAGGAGTAGAAAGCCATGTCCTTCTCCTGTGGAGCGGCTGGTGGTTCGATCCGCTGACCTTGGAGTTAGCAGCCCCGCTTGAAACCACGACGCCACCAAGAGTGGGGGGCCTCCTTTGGGTTGTACCCACAGTGACCTCGGGTTCTCCTGTGTAGCCAGACGCGGTCTCATGGCCGCGTGTTTCCTGCATTGGGTTTGTGGAGCGTGCCAAGCGCGGAGGCTGTTTCTGCTGACTTGGTGTTTGTCCATAAAACTGTGTCTTTAAAAATAGGCTAAAGACCTGATGAGTCATGAGGTCACACTGCCTGCAAGACTCATAAAAGGTAGTGCTGGCAGCCCAAGCACAGGGAGGGATGGGGCTGGAAGGGGACCCTCCCGTTTGCATTTATCATCATCCATTGAAACGAATTGTTTTGAAGGTGTGTGTGTGTGTGTGTGTGTGTGTGTGTGTGTGTGTGTGTGTTTTCAGAACTCGAGGCTAAAGTACACCAGTGACCTGACAATGGGAGGCGGTGGGGGGGGCTGTCCAGCACTTGGCTGGTTTCTGGGGGAGTTTAAAAACGTCAACATGAAGGACTAGAGCAGATAGCCCTGTTAGATTTCTGGATGGTTTTCTTCGGTCCCTACTTCACAGCGCTGAAAGAATCCCCATGCCAGAAGCACTTCTGTAAATCCCAGTCATTTGTGGCGGAAAGGGAAAGGAAGCTTCGGGCAGGACAGTCTCAGAGAGGACACGCTACCCCTGGACAGCGTGCAAGGCCGCATGGTGGGGGTTGAGGGAGAGTTCGTGACTGAAAATGGCCACTTCAGAGAAGCACCCAAAACCACATGGGATAACAAATGGCCATTAGTAAGAAGGGTCCACAGAACCAAAAGAGGGGTCCAGGAACCAAGAAGGGAGCTCACAGGAGAGATGCCACCATGGGACCTGGAAAACAGGCGGGCCTGCCTCTGGCCTCTGCTCTCTATCCCCTGCTAGACCCACGTTGGGCGGGGGAGGAGGGGGTCATGGTCAAGGGTACTGGCCCATCTTAGTGGCTGAGTTCAGGTGCATGTGTAAGGTAACATTGCTGGAACGTAGTGTGTGTGCCCAGGTTGACCTCCACCTGTGCGTGGGTGACCTGGGTCGGAGCATGCCCACCTTTGGATCGTCCCCATCGGTGTCTACCTGGTGCCTGATTTTTTCCCAACCCTCTATTGTGGCACGGCCAGCTAATTGTTGTTTAGTGCAGACTTTTGGTGGAGACAACCCCCTTGACCCCTCAGCACAGGATACAGTGTGCAGGTGCGGGTCACGGGGCTGCCCCTGCGCACTGCATCCTGAGCTGAGCTCGGCGAGGCCACTGCTCTGCTGGCTATAGGATCGCAGTGACAGGCTTTGCACCCATGCAACAGAGACCCTCCCGCTGCACCCTGCCTCCAGGTGGGGTCTGCACAGCAACATGGCGGACTCCACTCCTACCCACCCCTCCCCGCCCTCCCCCGGAGGTGGGCCCAAACTCTTCGTGCAAGAGTGCTGCTGAATAACGCCCCCCAAAGTGTCCTGGGCAGTGATTCAGTGGTGAATTTCGACAGGTTTGTCTATTTGTCATCGTACACATTGTGCATCTAGATGTGTGGGTTCTTCAGTCCCTCCGCAGACCGGTGACTCCCAATCTCGATGCATAGTGGGATTCACTGCGGTGCTAAAACCAGGGTGCGTCAGCCAGCCCCAGGGACGCTGGCTCGGCTGACATGGGGAACACTCCCAGGTGATTCAAATGTGCAGCCTCGGTTCGGCCAGAGATAAGACGCGCTGCATCGCAGGTGAGCTTTCACGCTAAGGCACCTGCATTCACGACAAGCAAGGTAATTTACCCAATTAAGATTTTAATTAAATGTTAAGAGACTTAAAATAAGAACACCCACACAAAAAAGAACACCCACCTTAGATGAGTATCAACTTGCCTTTTCTTTTCCTTCCCCCACACCCCACCTCCGCTAAGTTATACATAGTCATAATTTAAAGAGCCGGTACTTCAATAAGGTTCGTTAGGAGGAAACAGCAGTTCCCAGTCCTTCATACCCCAGCCCCACGGACAACTTGATTATTTTTGTAATGGATTTTTTTAGTATGTGTCTCCTTGTTTGGAATGAGAATGCTAGTATTTTTCTTTCTTGACGTTTAGTTTAAGACATGATCTCCTGGCTCCTTACCATGACAGGTGAGGAGCTGGCCGTCTTGTCCATCTTCCATTGTGTACATGGGACGTCTCTCCCCCAGGAGGAACGGAACTGCTTCCAAGATGGAGAAGATGGGGGGATTGACAGTGTGGGTGGGGTGGGGGGCTGACATACAGACTGGGGTCTTAAGGGGTCATTCTGACTGCTTTCCAAGGATCATTTCAGAATGGCGATCTACCAGGGAGCAACACCTGCCGGGAGACTGTGCAATACCAAGAGAGAAGTGGGGGGCTCCGACGAAGGAGGCGGAAGGTGCAGCCAGCGAGGGAAGAGGAAACCAGGGAAGCGTGGGGTCCTGGAAGCAAAAGGAAGAAAGCGTGTCCTTGCTGCTCTTTGTTCCACCGCAGTGTTGTTGCTCAGGGTGTTATTGCGCTCTCCTGGATCCCTGCACACCCTTGTTACTCAGATGGCCTCGTTGCCCACACCACACTGCTGAGCATCGGACCTTGGAGACAGTGTTGGAAGAACCGTCTCAGGCATTTGTTTTCAATACCTCTGTTGAATTAAACTTGTGCATAAAATGGGGGCCTACATCAGATTTAATGAAGTCTCTCTCTCTCTCTCTCTCTCTCTCTCTCACACACACACACACACATATTGACATATTCCCTTCACCATCTTTCTCTCTTCACTTGGCATTTCTCTGTGTCTTGAGCAGGTAACCCCCCATCCATCTCCATCACAGCATTTGTCCCCTCTCCCAGTCCAACACACAAATCTATTTGAAGGAATTGATGAGGGTGAGCAAGAAAGCCAAGATCATGTCCAGAGAAAGCCCCAGGCTCACATCAGCCCACTTCTATAGCAAGAAATCCCAGAGAAGATATCTGATTGGTCATACTTGGATCACGTGTCAATCACTGGCCAAGGAGGTAGATTAATAGGAGTGGTTAGGACAGGACCGTGTGCCTAGCCTGTGTCCAGGGGGTGAAGGGTATTGAGATTGGCAGCCCCTTTAGGACAAGAACGATGGGGTTTCCTACTTCCTTAGAGAGTTCCAGTCTTGGAAAGCCACAGGGACAGGTCTACCCCGTCCTGTAGGGTCACTATGAATCGACATCGACTCCATG
The DNA here is from genome assembly GCF_050624435.1 of Tenrec ecaudatus. Taxonomy (NCBI): domain Eukaryota; kingdom Metazoa; phylum Chordata; class Mammalia; order Afrosoricida; family Tenrecidae; genus Tenrec; species Tenrec ecaudatus. Next base: position 113,347,067 of record NC_134543.1, on the reverse strand, counting down.
CCAGTGAGTTTGGTTTAGTTTAGGACACACGGGTTTGTCAGAGGGTGTGGTGAAGTAGAATGACTTGCATGGTTCTTTCACCAACAGTCTGTTGCTCCAACCAAATGACTGGGTGGGAGCAGACCAAGAAAGAATAGAAGGCTCCATCTCAGAGAGGGGTCAGCTTTGCCCCCTGATGGATTTCAAGGCAGCCAAGCATCAGCAGGGGCAGCGGATCTCAAGACCCCCAAGTAAGAAGAGCTATGAGTCAAGGGCATCTGAAATCCCTCCCTGGAGAAGGGGAGGTGGCAGCAGCCAACACAGCGAAGACAGGGTGTGCGGGGAGGGATGGGCAATATCCGGATAGGGTACAGAAGCTGGTAGGGGAGAGGGTTCTGGGAAATCCTTTGCTTTCCCAACAGAAAGCAACAGCCAGGCCCCTTCTTCCTTCTCCTTGCCTTGAAGATAGGGGTTACCACACACCCATGTGAGGAAGTCAACAACATTACAATGTCGGCCTGGGTTTTATTTTACTTTTTTTTTTTTTTGCCACTGGCCCAGTACAGAATTTTTATCACGTGAGAAAAATGAATCTATTATTTTAAGCATTTGCCCTCTGGTTTTCCTATTACTTGCAGCCCGATTGGATAAAATGGGTTTGATCAAGTTCTATAGAGAAGATGAGGGATTTGAGCTGGGGACGGAATCATGGGTGCAATCTTGAAATCATGAAGGAAGAAAAACTGAAACAGAGAAAGGAAGGTACCAGGCCCTTCTTGGGGGACGCTTCAGAGCAGCTATAGAAAAGGAGGTGGCTTGACACCGAGGCTGCCACGGCGAACACAGGGACAACGGTGAAGATGGCACAGGGCCGGCTGGGTTTCGTCCTGTCCTACCTAAGTCCCGCTCTGGGTCAGAACCAACTCGATGGCAATCAACAACGACGACTGCAGAGAAAAAGATCAGCAAGCCCAACGGAGTCTTTTCTTTCTTTTAAAAATCATTGTATTGGTGGTGAGCAAATGCTTTGAAAATGATGAGGGCAAAGAATTTACAGATGTGCTTGACACAATTGATAGATATATGGATTGTGATAAGAGTTGGATGAGTCCCTAATAAAATGTTTTTAAAAATCATTTTATTGGGGGCCCATCCAGCTCTTAGCACAATCCACCCACCCATCCGTTATGTCTAGCACACTTATACATTTGTTGCCATCATCATTCTCAAAACATTTGCTTTCTACTTGAGCCCTTGGTAGCAGCTCCTCATTTTCCCCGTCCCTCCCTCATGAACCCTTGATAATTTATAAATTATTATTGTTTCATGTCTGACACTGATCAATGTCTCCCTTCATCCACTTTTCTGTTGTCTGTCCCCCTGGGAGGAGGTTATACATAGATCATTGTGATTGGTTCCCCCTTCCTCCCCCCATCTTCCCATTACCCTTCTGGTATCTCTACTCTCAATATCAGTCCTGAGGGGGTTATCTGTCCTGGGTTCCCTGTGTTTCCAGCTCTTCTCTGTACCCGTGTACATGCTCTGGTCTAGCCGGATTTATAAGGTAGAATTGGGGTCATGATAGTGTTGGTGAGGAAGCATGAAAGAACTAGAGGGAACCAACAGGGACTTTTCTTCAAAGTAGCCAGAGAAAGTCATCTGAGAAGCTTGGGGAGAATAAGAAGGGATCCGTGTCAGGGGGGTCAAGACTGGAAACTCCCACCTCACCCAGAGTCGCCCGCCCTCCAGACAAGAGAACGCTCTAGCATTTGAACATCAAGATCAGATGTAACAAGAACAGGGTCTAGCAGAGAGACACGTGGTTTACCCAAAATACAGCCGCAGCCCCTTGTGTGTCTCCCAGTGGCATATGTTGAACCATCCTAACATCACTCTGCAATCTACACTCCCCAGTAGAGCACCCAGTGTTTTAACAGGGGGCCCAAAAGCGGCTCCGGAAAACAGCGCTCATTTGGCTCTGGGAGCCAGACACTGGAGTTTACTAGAAGCAAAGGCATTTTCAGCTTGATTGTAATTGTATGTTTTCATCACCACCACCACCCCAAATATACCAAGCAGCTGACGCGAGAGTAAATTTCATTTAACTGATACACGTTAAGCAACCATCATCTGGCCGGAAAGGGCTCACCTTGGCTAAGAAATTGAGTTTCTGCTGAAACGTCAGACTGGGTCAGCTAGAGGGGGGCCAAGCCATCATGCCACACACACCCCACCCCCTCAGGCTTTCTGTGTCCTCTGTGCACCTTTAGTAACTGGCATCTCCCCCACCCCCACCCCCCGACCCTCCAACCTGGAGGCAGACCAAGGATTACGATTCCGATGGAGAGGGCTACTTCTCGGAAATCAGCTGCCGGATGAGAGAAGTGGGCCCTTGTGTGGTTTGACAGTTCTGACCACAGACTTTGCCGTAACTATTTATGTTTTGACCCTGCTTTCCAGTAAGTATAAGCAGCCTTCAAGGGAGGAATTGACCTCAGGAGACCCGTGGGGGCGGCCTAGTGGCTGCTCATGGAAAGGTGGATGGTTTGAGACACCCAGTAGCTCCGAGGGCGAGTGAGCTGGCGATCCAGAGGAGAGGGCCCCCGGGAGAGGGCACTCGCCTTTGGGCCGTTTGGGGGGACACTTTAGAGACAGCTGCTGGAGAGGCCCCCAGCCTCTGTGCGGCCACTGGATAAATGAGAACAGACTCTCAAAGCGAAAGCCTTGGCACCCTGTGTTACAGATACCCAAGTCCCAGCCCCCAGCCCCTGTGAAAGAGACCGCAGGCCTGTGAGCATGTCATCAGTTCCGTTACGTGAGTCACATTGGAGCTGAGTGGGGCCCTCCGCCGGTCAGAATAAGCTCACGGCCATTGAGACGATTCTGACTCACAGAAACCCTATGGTAGACTAGAACTTACCCTGTGGGTTTCCCAGACGGCCACAGACAGATCACCAGAGAGCAGCTGGCGGGTGAGAAATGCTAACCTTTTGGTTAACAGCCCAGTCATTAACCATTCCGCCACCACAGCTCCGCTAAAAGACCCAGACTCCTCTCTTCATCTGGGGTAGCTCAGTGCACCCCACATTGCCTTCAAGCAGGCCCTTTGGGGCAGGGAGAAGCCATGACTAAAGGAGCTGGTCTGTGGTTTTCCAAGACTGTAAATCCTGATGGAAGCAGAAAGCCTCATCTTTTTCCTGAGTAGCGGCAGACGGTTTCGAACTGCTGACCTTGAGGTTAGCAGCCCAATGAGTAACCCACTATGCCCCCACGGCGCCTCTGACTCACAGAATTGGCCCTCTAGGCACCCAAGGTGCTTGATTGGACCAGAGAAACTCAGGGAGCACGCAGGTGCCTGGGACTGCCGAACCGGTTCCTCTGGAATTATTGCCCTTTGTGCAGAAGTGAACTCCATCTCACTCTTAGCAATTTATCTGTTGAAAGTAGCGTTTGCAACTCCTCATTCCCTATGTAAATTGGGTCTCTGCATTTTTATTTTTACAACTCAGTCCTTTTTATTCTCACCTGCCTCAAACTCCCAGACAATATAGCAATTTGTCCTAAAAATATATTTCAAATAATAGAACCGATGCATAATGTATGACACTTCTAACTCCATGTGGTCATTTGAAATTATAATTATGATTCCACACTCCTGCTGGAGAGAATTGAATTGATACAGACACCTACCTTTCCTTGTCTTCGGGAGGATTTCTTTTAAGATTTTTATTATGGAAATTTGCTAGCACGTGAATTTAGAAACAGTAAGATGGTGTACCCTGATGCACCCATCAGCAGCTTCCAACAATGATAACCTACAGTGGGCCTTGGGTCAGCGATCCTGTCGTCAATGTAGCTCCTCGCCTCACGCAAGCAAATCTCCATTCCTTCATGCCTGTCTCTGGGTGCTTTGTCATGAGCATGGGCTCTCCCATAATAGCTTCCATGCGTTCTGCTGTGACAAGATATCTCAGGATTAGACTGACTCACTTTTGCTACCCTGGACTGGGAACAGTCATCCCCCTTTGTAGTATTGTTGTTGTTGTTGTTGTCGTTGTTAGACCCACAGACACTTAGCCTGGATGCAGTGGGAATGCTCAGGAGTTGGGCAAGTAAGCCAGGTCCCGCCATGGGGTCCCTGCGCACTCATAGCGACCCCTTGTGGGTTTCCGAGACCCTAATTGCTGACAGGAGGAGAAAGCCCAGTCTGTCTCCTGAGGAGCTGCTGGTGGTTTGGAATCATGTGGATCTCAGCCCAGCGCGTGACCACTACACCACCAGGGGTCCTAAGCAAGGTGAGGGGACAGGCCAAGTGGAGCAGGAAGAGGGGACCTAGATAGGCAGACTGCCCTTGTAGGTTTCTGAGACCCTTAACTCTTTATAGGAGTAGAAAGCCTTGTCTTTCTCCCACGGGACGGCTGGTGGTTTTGAACTGCAGGCCTAGCATCTGCAGCCCCACCCTGAACACTAGGCCAGCCAAACTCCTGAGAGCCAGGCTAGAAGCCAGGGCAGAGAGAAGGCTGCCGTAGTGGACACTGGTGTTGAGAAACACAAAGGGGAGCCCCAAAGTATTGCTACCAGGGGTTCCGGTTCCTACATTCATGGGTTTATTCCAAACGAACCGCCTTTAAACGCGTGTCGGTCATCAGTGGACGGCTGCCGACAGGTTCTTGGTAACACACTTGCCTTACTTCATTCGGCTGCCTTGCCCGATGGTCCAATCAAAACAGCGGCTCCGAATGGGGATCTACTGGGCCAGTGGCGTCGACGGCAGCTCAGAAAATTATGATGACTGGCTGGGGGTCGGGTGGAGGGCTGGGGGCATTCCCAAAGGGTCTCTTGATGCAGATTCCCTCAGAGGACACAGGATGATCACCGGAGCTTATGAAAAGTTTTAAGAAAATCTAAAACTCTATTGGTGAGAAAGAGGCCGGCAAAATGGTGCCATGGGATTGTTTGTTTCCCTTGTGACAATGCCCTTGTTTAAGGTATAAATAAGGGCTGTCCCTGAGAATTTCATTGGGAAAACTTACCCCATCCACCCTATAGCCCTCATCCGGATCCTTCAGACTTCTTTTTGTTCCCAAAACCTCAAAGAAGCTTTCAAAGAAACAAGATTTGAGTCCCTGGACGAAGCCAACATGATCATCGTGATGTATAAATAGAGTGTAGAAATCCTAGAGGAGAGACCAGAGAGATGGAAACTCTGCCTTCAGAAACATAGACCTAGATGGAGGCCATGGAGAGAGAAAGAATTCGCCTTTTGCTGTTTTTGTTTAATAAAGATTTTTGTGGCTTTGTAGCATTTTTTTTAAAACTTGCCCTCACATGTACTAGTTAGGAACCAAGACCTGAGCTCAATGCTGGATTTTCGTTTGTTTGTTTGTTTGTTTGTTTGGTGGGAGTGCGTTTTCCAGTGGATCTTTCTGATAAACTCTTAGCAACGACTTTGCTGGGTCAAAGGATTCACTGCGTATGTAAATGGGCTGCATCTGAGCATTGCCACAGTCAGTCCCACGGGGATTTTGTCGCCTTGCGATCTGTGAGCATGTTTCCCCATAGCCTAAGCAGTAACGCAGCGGCCCTGCTTCTAGCGTCCGGAATGGTTTGATGGTTGAGCAAGGAGCGCTCAGGGCCAAGGTAACTTGATCTCTCACAGGGGTGGGGATCCCCATCTCTGCCTTTGGGGAGGGGCCTTTCTTGTCCGACTTATCGCCTTGGGTCCTGTGTCTCGAGGATTGGAGTTTTTCTTCTCTGTTTTTAGAAGCGGTCTGTAGTCACGATGGTGGTGCCACGATGAAGCACTCCGCTGCTCACAGAAAGGTTGGTGGAAGAACACCCTCCCGACCACCCAAAGGCTCTGAGCAAGAAGCACCTGGCGACCCGCTTCCTTCCACATCACAGCCAAGAACACCTTACACTGTGCGTGTGTGGCTCTCACCCTTCCTAACGCCGCGACCCTTTCATACAGTTCCTCATGTGGCGGTGACCCCCCCAACCATAACATTATTTTCGTTGCTACTTCATCACTGTCTTTTTGCTACTGTGAGGAATCGGGCAACCCCTATGAAAGGGTCGCTCGACCCCGGGTCCCAACCCAGAGGTTGAGAACTGCTGTCCTACCGTGTCCTCTGTCCCCTGGGTCTCCGTGACCTTAAGCTCAAACCCACAGCACCCAAACCACCGGCAGCAGACAACATTTATCGGTACGATACGTTGCAAACATTTCTTAGTTTATCTTTTGCCTTTTTACTTTTTTTATGCCTTCCCCCCCTACCCAAGTAAGTTTTTTTGCTTTGGGCTTTTCTCAAGGCAATTAAAGGTATTGTGCATTTCCTTTCCTGCTTCTGGGAGTCAAAAGAGTGTTTCTGACACCGGGGTTACAGAACCCCAGTTGGCCTGGGTTTCCTCCGATTGGTCCTTCTGTTTGGCATGAAATCCTGATCTAGTTGGAACTTACCTTCATAGGATGTCAGGCCTAGATCCAACTTGTTTCCCATGAAGCTACAGACAAAACTCTTGAAACTTGGCCCCTTGTTCCTGCCTCTGAGAGAGCAGGGCTCACAGTCTGACCCTCTATGGAAGCTGATCAAGGGTCCTCTCAGCCCACTGGCCAAGGATGCCTCTAGGACAATAAGGTCCCCATCATAGTTAGCATGACTGAGCAGTGGCCAGTCCTGGGGTTCCCAAGGCCACAAATGAGCCCGCCTAGCTGACCACTGTCTCTCTCCAACTCCCACAAGCACACCCCGGTGCCGCAGTGGTTACAAAGTAGGCAGCAAACCCCCAGCTGCCCCTTGGGAGAGAGATGAGGCTGTCTAATCCCGGGAAGAGTTACAGGCTCAGAAACCCATTGGGACAGTTCTACTCTGTCCTTTAGGGTCACTATATCAGCACCGACTGGATGGCAGTTAGGATTTCTTTTCCCCACCTCCCATCTGCTCCCTCTTCTTGCTCTACCCTTTAGCTCACGTCTTCTCTGAGGCTAGGATGGGTTACGTGCATTCTTTCAACCCTGGAAACTTGGAAAACATAAAACCCACTGCCGTTGAGCCAGCTGACTCATAGTGAGACCCTATTCTCACCCCACCCCTTGTCAACCAGTGGATTCCAACTCATAGTGACTCAATATAAGACTCCGGGTCTTTGTAAATCATCATGGGAATCAACAGCCTCATCTTTCTTCCAATTAGAAAAGGTGGCGATTTTTTTTAAGGCAAAATAAAAGCCACCACTCTCACCTTCACTAAAGACATTTTGGTGTGTTTTTCTTCTAGTCTTTTTTCCCTTATAAACATGAATATAATATGTATAGAGTCTACAGAAGGATATATGCACACTCTATGAGGGGGTATCCCTCCAAAACCCAGAAGCGCACTTTGCACGTTTCCCCCGCTAGGTAAACATCATGTAACTCATTCTGAGTTAGTGCACCTAGTGGCATTGCCTGGGAAGGTCCTCTCTGGTTACAGTGTATTTTTTTTTTCTCGTAAAAGCAGTTTCACTCAAACCTCAATTTTGGTCATGGCCAATTTAAGAGAACAGCGTGTTGCTATGAAATTCTGTTTCCTGCTTGGGAAAAATGCCCCAGAAACTGTTGGGGTATTGAACACAGCTTACAAGGGAAAAACTCAATTGTACAAGCAGCTTTCTCATTTTAGAAACATTGAAATGTCCACACATGACAAACCTTGTTGTGGACGTCCATCAACTTCCCAAACAGACAAAAATGTCAACTCATAGCGCATTTGGAGTTCGTTCCACCAGGTCACACTGTCCATCAAGCTTTCTATTTAGAGGTTCTGAAAGGATAGCGTAACAGTGTGCGACAAAACAGGCCTGGTTTTTGGCAGATGAGGGACTGACTTTGATACCACAACAATGCGCCTGCTCACACAGCCATCTCAGAGGGCCGGTTTTTGGCAAAAACAGCATGCCTCCCTTGCCTCACGTACCTTAGCTCCCACAAATGACGAGGGACACGAATGAACAGTGATCTGACCATGTAGAAGAGGGGAAGAAAAACACAACGGAGGTGCTGTCAACCATCCAAACAGATGAGTCTGAAAAATATTTCCAAGAATGGAATCACAGGGGGTGGGGAAGGAGGGATACAAGAAGAGGTGACACCAAGGGCTCAAGTAGAAGGACAATGTTTTGAGAATGAGGACGGCAACATATGTACAAATGTGCTTGATCCAATTGATGTATGGATTGTTATAAGAGCTGCAGAACCCCCAATAAAGCGATTTATTTTAAACAATGGAATAACAGATTTCACAAATGTACTAACTGAAATGGAGGATTCATTGGTGGTGATACGGCTATTTTGTAATAAATAAATGCATAGCTTTTTAAAAAATGCTGTATGAGGGCACTACCTCCTCATATATAATATACATTTATTTATTTTTACATATATTGATGCATATTTATTTTACTTATTTTTTATTTTTAAAGAAGACAGAACATTTAATAGGGAGAAACCTGCACAAGTACACACAATCTCCCTGCAGCTGCAACGCAGCCCTGGGCTCTTCTGAGGGGTACCCGGGCACAGGCCAAGCTGGCAGTGCAGCCAGGGCGCCCTTCTTGGTGCCCGTGGGGCACACATGCAGGCTTTGCTCGCTCCTTCTTGGCCTTGTCCAGTCTGGGCAAATCCACGTTCTGGGCGGAGGCCAGCGCCTCCTACTAGGCGGCTTCAGACCAGCCGTGGGGCTTGAACATGTGCTTTGGGTAGTTGGTACCCAGCTCATCAATTGAGCAATACTGGACCAGCTTCTCATAGATGTTGGGGTTCAGAAAGCCCTTCTTCCTCTGGATGATGGGTTCATGTCCATCCCCCTTTGACCTTCCACTCAGACAGCTTCCAGATCTTGTCCTCCAAGTGGCTTGAACACCTGCCCAGGGCTCTGGAGCGATCTTGATTTCATCAGGCGACATGCTCCAGCCTCTTTCAAAAAAGAAGGCTTCTAATTCCTGGGGGTCTCGCTTCTCTACCTCGGAGATAGCCTTCTGGTCACCCGACTGCTTGCTATTTTCATCTTCTTCATAAGCATCTTCATTGGCGCTGAGGCCAGAAATGTCCGCCCGCCACTGTCTGGACCCCACCTTGGCCATCAGGCCTGTGCTCTGAATCTTCCACGTACCAACAACAAGCACAGACCACACTGCTTCTCCGCCATCGTCCCCCACTGCCCCGGAGCCTGGACTCACTTCTCTGACTCCACGAAAATGACTTCTGTGTCGCGGGAGGTGTGGAAGTCACAACTCCAATGTCTAGACGTCCGTGGGGCCCTCCTCATCCACAGAGGGACAGAAACTGCTTGCTCTGGGCCAGGTCATAGGCCACCATTCAACATCTATGACTCGGCTCGTGCAGAAGCGAAGCAAATGCAGGGCCAGAGTCAGAAAAGAAAGTGCCTGAGACTCCACCAAGCTTAGCCAGGAAGGGGAGGCCAGGCTTTGAAGGGGGTACAGCTTTTATCTCCTGCAAACCATGATTCCTGGAGTTACATCTTGGAATGTTACATTAGAGAGACTGCAAAATAATCCCCCACTTTCATCCCATCCATTTTCTCCCAGGGATTGGCTGATGGAATTGACTCAATGGCTCTTTGCTTCGCAGCTAAGAGACTAAGCACAGAGTTGGGGCAGGAAAGGGGATTAGCCCTTGAGTTAGTCTGGGTACTTTAGTGAAACAAATCCACAGAAACTCATGTATAAGAGAGAGTTTTATATAAAGGGTAAGTGCCCATCAAGAAAACATCCCAACTCAGTGCTGCCCAAACCCACATATCCAACATTAACCCATTAGCCATATGTTCAACACCAATCCACAAAATCCTCCTCCATCTCACAAAACACACGCAATGATGCCGACTGCAGGAGGAAAGAGTCAGTGAACGTGTAAGCATGTCAGCACTGGCAGGGGTCTCCACACAGTGCTCCAGCACCCAGGGATACATAGGGGTAGGTCCGCTTGGCTTCTCCTCAAGGATGTCTTGCAGGAAGTGAGCCTTGCCAGCTGAAGCAGGGAACTGGCTAAGGCAGCTGCACCCTGGTCCGGCCATCAGAGAGCAAGAGACTCGAGAACTAGAAAGGCGAGGCTCACTGAGCCATTTATCTCTCTGCACTTCAGTTAACCCCACATGTGTTTATTGGCCAGATTGGCACAATAAACTAACTACCTCAGCCCCTATGGAGGAAGTCTCTGGGTGCACCAAAGCCAAGCCCCTCATCCTGGAGGAGGAGGAGGCACCGGGCCAGCAGGGAACAGGCAGGTTGCATGACTTACAGGGGTCGGAAGTGGAGGAGGAAGGAAGTCCCTTGTTCCGCTGCTGCTGCTGCTGCTGCTGCTGCGGCAGAGACACATTTTCCCACAGGATGATGTCGTAGGTCACAGTTCTCAGTCCAGCTGCCCAAGGGCCACGTCAGTTTCTGTGACTCGGCCTGAGAGGACAGCAGCTGGATTCATAACATAGCTTCTCTGGGGCAAATGTGTTTGCGGTTTCAAACAGCCGAGTGAGAAATCAACTTTGGGGAACATAACTCAGTCATCAGCCTGACCTGTCTGTCTGTCCCTTCCTGGCTCAGAAGTGCCCGGAGCCCATATGGTGTCTGCAAGAGCCGGCCTGCTAAACCTCCTTCCCTTCCACGGCCCTCGAACAGCTGGTGCTGAGGAACCGCGGCTCCCAAGAACTCGGCTTGCAGGGTCCCCCAGGGTTGATGGACTTCTAGCAACCTCCATTGGCTGCCATTGAGTCACTGCTGACTCATCGCGACCTCCTGTGTGTTCCCGAGACTGTAACTGAAAACAGGAGTAGAAAGCCCAGTCTTTCTCCAAAGAGCTGCTGGTGGTGGCTGGTGGTGTGGAACTGCAGACCATGCAGACCAGAGCCCAATGCGCAACCACTACCCCACCAGGGCTCCGAGCGCCCAACACACACCATCCAAACCCAGAGGGGGTCTGAGCGCTCTGCCCACCAGACTGGTGATGCTCCCCGTCCGGGATTCTGTGACAAGGACTATGAACTTGTAGCTTTCGTTCATTGTAAATTCCAGTGTTGAGCCATCATGCCGGAATATATTGGTCTCCAGTAAATGTTTGTTGAAATTAAGGTCTCCTAATATTACAGTTGCCCCCTGTGATAAAGCGTCAGAAAGATCAGGAAATATGCCCTTCCAAATATCTTCATTTTTTCATCCTAGCGTTGAAAAGGAGAGAGATGTTGTCAGCCATCCAAGCAGAGGAATTCAAAAAAATATTTCTAAGAATAGAATAGCAGATTTGACAAATGTATCAAGTGTAATGGTGATTACTTTGAAGATAATAAGTTTGTTTTATAAACATTTTTAAAAAAATAAATACATAGCTTTAAAAACAATTCCGTTTTGGGGGTGGGGGGTATCCCCTCCTAGAAACGAACACACTAATTTAAGAATTTAGGTGGTCCTGGCAGAGTCACATGGAGATGGAGGGTGTTAATTTCGTGATCCTCTGCCCAGGATTCTCAAGACACCAGCTCCTGGAATCTGAGAACTGATAGACCCAAGGGGTCAAGGGGCATCTTAATTTGTTAAGTGAATGCCTTCATTACATATTCATGTGCCACCGGTGGGGCAATGTTTGTGTAGATTGGTGGTTAGAAGTTTCAACCTGCCTTCGTTCATCCATTCTTTTAGTGATCCCACCCCGGGCACAATGACATTTTGTTGGCTCTCTTGGCTTAGCCGCCACCCGGACCCCTCTGAGATTCGGGTCACCTTAGGGGTCTCAGACTGACCCAGACCTCGAAAGTTTGGTTTTACGTGTGTTCCTTGCTTCTGTCCCCAAAGCTGCCCAAAGAATAAGACTTATCAATCTATCACCCTCATTAGCAGGCGCCTTCTTGGTACTGTTCAAGGGGGCAGAGTTGGTCCTGATGGACTATAGAGTAAACCTGCGCCATAGGGTGGTCAAAGCCTTCCCGACCGGGCACCTGGGTCAGTTTGAGCCACCGGCTGCCGTCCAGGGCTCTAGGGATTTCAGAGGGCCAACAGCATGGCCATTCCTTTTTCAGACGAGGAACCGGCTTCCTCCAAGGATAGAACTGGGCCATCGCTCCCATCTGCAGCCTCTGTGCTGTGGTGCCCTGTCCTCTTCAGACAGCGCTGAGGGACCGATAAAGGGACAATCAAGCATGCTGTTGTGGATGGCTGCTGCTGAGTTGGCCCAGCACACAGTGACCCCATGTACAACGGGATCAGACCGCTGGGCCCCATTGGCTTTCCACTGGGTGGGTGTCAGGCCTTTCTTCCTAAGTAAATCATGACACAGCCAGGTAAGAGTGGGCATTTTTATTGATTATGTATTTCTGGTTTTTAAATGGAAATCTTTTACAATCCTAAATCATCTACCAAAGTGGACTAAGAATGCTGGAAATGTGAGGGGTAGGCATAGGGCAGTTCAGGTTACAGCTCTGAACCTGGCATTTGCCCTAAAGCCTGAAGGCATTAGGTTTCAGTCATAATGATCGAGAGCTGCAGAACTGCAAAAGCACACGTATGACCCCAATTGGTAAATCTGTATGTGCATTTCTGGAGTGTGCATATAGCCTTATGTAGACCCTGTACATAATATTTTTTTGTTTATAGGGGAAAAGGCTGGAAGAAAAGTACACCACAATGTCAACAGTGAAGGTGGGATTGTGATGTTTTTTTATCACCCCACGACCCGCATTTTTAAAAATGTTTACCTCTTCCAATCTGAAGAAAAATGAGGCTGTCGATGTCCGCGAAGATGCGCAAAGTCCCAGAAACCCTACATTGAGTCGCTATGAGTTGGAATCCACGGGGCGGCAGCGGGGTGGGAATCGGGTCCCACTATGAGTCAGACGTCTTGATGGCAATGGATTTTCTCTTGTCCAAATTGTATAACATGAGCAGGCACCGTTTTATTCCCAGGAATAAAACAATATACAGTGTCGTGTGTTTGAAAAGGGTGAATCTCCCCTTCAATCCCAGGAGGGAGCCCTGATGGCATAGTGGGCTATGACTTGGACCTGCTAACCACAAGGTCCGCAGTTCGAAACTACCCGTCACTCGCCAGGAGAGAGATGAGGGGCGTTTTGCCTTCCATGAACCAGACTCTGAGCCCTGAGTCCAGGATCAATTTTAGGGCCACCGCACGCCTGCGGTGCAATGGGCGAAGCCACTGCACTGTAACTGCAAGGTCCGAAGGTCAATCCAGCAGTCTCACTCTGAGGGAGAAAGAGGAGGCTCGGTGTGTCCATCAAGATTTACAGCAGAAACGCAGGGACAGTTCACCCTTGTCCTGTGGGGTCGCTGTGAGTACAAGTCAACTCGATGGCTGTTTTGCTTTGCGATGTTTTGAGTGACACCCATGGGGTCGCCATGAGGCGCCATGAACTCGTGGACCGCTGGTGGCAGTTCGTCTTGCACCCCAGCCCCCACCCCTGCTCTTGAGCATCATCCTTGCACCTGAGAGCCATGCTCAAAATGGTCCGAAGCCTTTGGGGCTCGTCACACCTGCCTCCTTGGTCAGCAATAACCAATAATTTCCCCAGAAATCAATACGCAAACAGGTGGGTCTGGCAAGTATAAGAAAGAAGAGTGTGTTTTCCTGTCTTTGGGGTTGACCGCCTAACCCTAGAGATAAGAGAGGAGGTGACCCAAAAGGACAGTCTATAGAACTTTTGCACAGTGGTTCCGCAGAAACGTATTGATTTTTCTTTCATTAAAAATATCCCTGTAAATAACTCTAACAACAATTTGTTTCATAAGCCAAGCTTATCTACGTACCTACAAGACTAAACCCCTATTACGCTAATGTCCTTTTTGAACTTTCGAATTCACGCCAGTCAGAGCAGCGTGATTACCCAATCACAGTGATGCTTTGACTTGGCAGGGGGCAGGGGTGGGGGTTGGATTCATCAGCCCTTGCTACAGGCGATCAACATGGTTTTCATAGGGCTGGTGGTTTTTTGCTTGTTTGTTTGTTTTTTAAATAGTTTTATTGGAGGCTCGTACAATTCTTATCACAATCCATCCATCCATCCATTGTATCAAGCACATCTGTACATTTGTTACCATCATCCTTCTCAAAACATTTTCTTTCTACTTGAGCCCTTGATATCAGCAACTCATTTTCCCCCTCCCTCCCTGCTCCCCCTCCCTCATAAGCCCTTGATAATTTATAAATTATTATTTTGCCATATCTTACACTGTACGACGTCTCCCTTCACCCACTTTTCTATTGCTGGTGTTTTTATAGTTGCTGATTTTGTCACAGTTTCTGGTGTGTTAACTGCACTATTATGATAATTTGTATTGGTGAACCAGTATCAATAACCTTTGTGAAAATTAGATGTAATGAAAGAAAACAGAGGCAAAAACGAAAGAGGCTTTCATTCCTTTACTAACGACGCTGTAATTCCGGCAGACAACAGCGTGGCTGCTCCCCGGGGGCCCAACAAGTAAGGCGTGGGTCTCTTCAGACATGAGTGGTACTCGTGTCCATCTTCACTTTGCGACACCGCTGCGTCACCATGTGAAAATTGCCGCCGTGCAAAAATGGACGATGGTTACATCAGCTGAACGAAGCCCACATCATCACGAACAGCCATATCACATCATCCCCTAAGTGTCAAACTCCAGAGACCAATGGCCCCGCCAAACTGATACACGACCTTACCCATCACGGCCAGTGTTCCTCACACTGTGACATTCATGGTTGCCAGAAGTACGTCATCAAAGCACATGTGTTAGATGGTAGACTTTTTTTTTAAAGACTATTGTGAAGATGACAGGTTAGATAATTTTGTGTCCATACGTGAGGAGTGGACATCATCAAAATAATATTGCATTTAAGCAGTTTACACAACTATGTTTATCGCCTATTATTTTATGATTCATATTGGTACTAGACATTACTAAGGATTCTGCAGAGTCTGGCCTCGGCGGATGCACACGGAGGGAGAGCGTGACACCATGACACTGCCCGGGGTGACGTCAACTCCAGGGCTGTCGCTGAGGAGCGCCAAGACTGCTGGGAGGAGGAGGGGGAGACAAGGCAGAGTTGTTACGAAATCCTTGGAAGATGGGTGCAGCCGGGTGAGTGAAGAGATGGCGTGAGGGGCAGAGGTCAAGGTGTACAGAAGGCACAGGTGATGGGGACTCTGTAAAGCCTCTGACCTGGATAGCGCTGGGGATTTTGCAACCCAATGACCCAAAGGACAGGTTGCCAGAAATCACACTCCTGGTCCCCGTGCTCGAGCAAACCTGACCTCCGTGAAACCAAAGACAAACGTCTGGGGCTGCAGTCAAGGTGTGCTTTACTGCATGCTCTGATAAAGACACAGGGGAGGCCCTGGCCAGAGGGCTGCCGAACAAGTGCAGACAAGGCACACCTGGGGGAGGTGGCCCGCTGCTGTAGCCAAGCCAACCCTAGTCTCTGGGAAGAGAAGTGAGGGCAACCAACCTGGGGGATCAGGAAAGGCTTCCTGGAGGAGGTGGCCTTGCGACATGCGGGAACTCCAGGGCAGGCCAGGGTTGCAGGCAGAGGGCACAGCATAGGAGTAAGAGAGGATGGGGCAGCCGTCCCTGCAAGTAGCGGGTCCTGGCTGGGCACTGGTGTGGCCATGTGGCAGTGGTGAGAGGGTGTTGGATTGGGGAAGGGAATGCGAGCTCACCTTGGCTGCACGGAAGAATTACGACCAGTTGAGATGCAAACACGGCAAAAGGATTTATTTGCTAGCTCGAGCTAGGGCTTTTTTCCCTCCACTGCCCAGCGCAGCGGGGACCCAGTGTCCAAAGGGCAATCAGCCCCGAGTTCTTTGTTCCCTGGGCTTTTATGGGGCTAGGGACCAGGGGCAGTCCAGTGTTGCTGTTCTTTAAACTTATTGGAGAAAACTTCTGGCATCAGCGTTGTCCAGTGATGGTTGGCGAGTAGTTCCGCGCGTATTCTCTTGACTGGTCAATTGGGGGGTGGGGGGGTGGTCGCTGCTCCCTACTGGTCAGTCTGGGACAGGTGATGCCTTCTCTGACAGAATTACCTCAGTGTCCAGGAATCTGAAATTAGAGCTTAAGCCTGCCCCAGACTTTGGTTTTATAAGGCCTGTCATGGTGCTGGTGCCGGCAGTTGTAAACCAGGACCCCACAAGGGCAGCATGAAATTACAGGGCACCTTATCTGGAGGACACCAGGACCCCTTAAAGGCTGTTAGCCAGGGGGCTGCCCCCGATCATTGGTATGGATGTTGGATAAAGCAAGCACTGAGCTTTCTGTTCCCAAATCCATTGGGTGCTTTTTACCCGACGAGCTATCTCGAACACATGCACCGCCCTCTCCCTACATTCTGGAACATTCTTGTCTGGTGACTTACGAGTTACCGTGTTCCCCTGAGTGTCCATGCTCCTCTTGATTCACCTCTTCTCGGCTTCCACCGCCGCCTGCTGCCTCCCAGCAGCAAGCTCCGAATGTTGGTGTGCTGCAGGGCTCAGTCCTGGTCTTCTTCACAGTCATTCTTTCGCTCAGCCACCTTCAGATACCGCCTAGCACGTGTGGTAGCAACAGGGGAGAGCCTCCCTGGGGAGTGCAAACCGTTTGGCAGTTTGACAAAGGTCGGAAGCCTGAACCCAGCTGCCGAAGAAAGGCCTGGCAATTCTCTTCCATAAAGATCACCAGGGAAATCCCACTGAGCTCAGCTCTACTGGGTCCATGCACACAGTCGCCACCAGTCAGAATTGCCTTGCTGGCAAGGGACTTCATTTTTGGGTTTTGTTTATCACAGAAGGAAGGATGCAGAATCAAGGACAGAGCCATAGCTCCTGCATGCCGTTGCTAAGTAGCAGATGGGCCTGGGCAGAGACGGTTGGGGTGAGGAGCTCAGGAGTGTCCTGCAAGGTGAGGAGAGCTGCTGATCATGGGCGGTCAGATTCACTGCCTGGATCTGACAGAAAGCAGAGACCAGGGCAGGTTGGAGGAACTAGTAAGCACTGTAAGTTGCATTCAAAGTCACGTCCAAGGTGTGAGACCAACGCAAATACAGCGAGGGGCCAGGGAGACGGCAAGCTGACTCCCAAACCCAGAAATTGCCTGAGGCAGAAGTCAGTACAGCGCATGGAAACCTATGGAGCAGAGAGGGCCTAGTAAGGATATAAAAACAGACTAAAGACTGCAGATCACAGCCACTGTACAGGATAGAGTAAAACGGCCCCAGAGCACCTCCAAAGTGCATGGAGAGGGAGCCCCGGTGGTGTAGTTTGTGATGACTTGAACTGCTAAACCACAAGGTCAACAGTTCGAACCTACCAACCATTCCACGGGGGAAACATGAGGCTTTCTTTCTACTCCAGTAAAGAGTTCCAGTCTCGGGAACCCACAGGGGTGGCTCTACCCTGCTCTACAGGGTCGCTGTGAGGCAGCGTGGACTCCATTGGCAGTGAACTTGATTTCAAATCTTGGGGTTTTTTAAATTTATTATTTACTCGGCGTTAATACATATATATCACACCATTCATAGTTCATTCTCATCAATCAGTATTGTACAATCAGTTTGTACCACAACAGTTTGCAAACATGCTTTATTTTCCTGGACTAATTGACATTGTCTCCCTATTAGCGCCCCTCCCCCCCATCACCACTGTACTGCCCTGAAAGTCTTTTTTTTTTTTAATTTTGTTTTTAAATCATTTTATTGGGGGACTCACACAACCTTTATCACACTCCATCCATCCATCCAGTATGTCAAGCAGATTTGTACATTTGTGGCCATCATCATTCTCAAAACAGTTGTGTTCTACTTGAGCCCCTGGCATCAACTCCTTATTTTTCCCCTCCCTCCCCGCTCCCCCCTCCCTTATGAACCCTTGATAATTTATAAATTACTATTATTTTGTCATATCTTATACTGTCCGACGTCTCCCTTCACCCACTTTTCTGTTGTCCACCCCCCAGGGAGGGGGTTATATGTAGATCCTTGTGATCGGTTTCCCCTGTCTACCCCCGCCCCCCTTCACTCAACCCTCCTGGTATCGTCACTCTCACCACTGGTCCTCAAGGGTAAAACCCTTATTCTACTCGCTGACCCTATTGGTGCATCAATCCTGGGTTTTATATACTGAACAACAGAAAGACAACAACTCCAAGAGGATGACCCCCAGTGACATGACACATCTGAGAGAAACCCTAACATGAACAAACAGGAACACAGAAAACGTTCAGCTGCAGCATGCATCAGAAGGGGATCAACTGGCAACGTTTCAACTGTTCGAGTCAGGTGTCTGTCCTCATCTCTCCAACACACTCTGTTTAGTGACCACTTACCTCCCATCCTCAATTATGGTTAGAGGGATATCATCGAGGGCTTATTTCCTATGTTGATCCCACAAATGTATCTTGGGCTCCCCTTGTCACCTGTAGCCTTCTGCAAACCGAATTCTCGCAATTTAGGCTCTGAGACTAATCCCTGCTTGGAATCTTTGCGGAATCTGACTGCCATGCGTTGGTCATGAGAAGCTGACGGATTCAAATAGCTGACGCTTCAGTTAGCAGCTGAGCGCTTTAACCACTGTGCCACCAGCGCTCCTTCTGATCCAGCCTAAAACACAAAACAAAATCAAATGGATTATATGGCCAAATGGGATTTATCCCAAGAATGCAGAGTTAGAAAATCAACTAATGTAATAAAACTCCAAGTGTTCTGGCTTTGGGTTGGTTCTGACTCATCATGACCCGTAGGTAGGGCAGGACTAGATCACATGGCGAAGGCAGAAAAGGCCTTTGACCATGAAACTATTCTTTCATGATAGACACACTCAACAGGAACAGAAAGGGATTTTCCAACTGGCTGAGGGCCACCCGCGAAGGAGTCACAGCTTCCTCCTCTGGATGGGCAAAGTGCTCCTCCCTCAGCACAGCCACAAGACAAGGGTGGCCACCCTCACCACGCCACTGCACAGGACACTGGAGCCTCCAGCCAGAGCAGTTAGGCAGGAATAAGAACGAAAAGACATCCAGACTGAAAAGGAAGAAGTAAAGCCATCTCCGCTTGCAGCTGACCTGCTGGCGAAAATAATTCCGATCCATTCATAGGACCCTGCTTCTACAAAGGACAGGGCAGCCTCTCATCTGATCGTCTGCAGTCATTAACACCCATCACAGGAAAAGGGGTGGTGGTGATGGCTGGACTATTCAGTGAGCATACACATAAAAACAATGTTGAGTGGCAAATGTCTTGTTGCATATTTATGAACCAAAAAAACCCAACCATCACTACAATAAGGTGTTAGGCTGGGTTCTCTAGAGAAAGAAAATCAATGACACTTACATGTATGTATATAAATAGAGCAATTTATATCAAGAAAATGGCTCACACAGTTGTAAAACCAGCCAAGTCCTGTCCGATTTCAAGTCTGCGTGTCCGTTAAGCCGGTGGCTTCTCCTGGCTCAGGCAGCTTCAGGGACTTAGGAACGCAGGCTCAGCAGGGACACCACAGGTTGCAAGGTCAGATGGCAAGGTACTGATGGCTCCCAGCATCAGAATCGGAGGTCAACAAGCCAGGTGCAGGATCCAGAACCCACAAAAAGGAAGCAAGCTTTCCACAGCAACTATTTACGTAGGAATTAGGCTGCACCCCTAAAGCCTGCGTAAAGGGGGCTGCGCTCCACCCTAATCTTACAACTGCTTGGCTGCTCACAGCAGATCCCATCCTGGAGTTGATTATGTCACGTTAGGTCACATCATAGGGGATTAGCAGGCCTCAGTGCCAAACCACGTCCAGCCTGGTCCGGCCAAGTGGACACGAAATCCAACTATCACACTTAGAAAAATAAAATAAAGTCAAAGTGATGCTGGAAACATATCACTAGAGACAAAAAATAAATTGTAGAATAATATTTTAACATGATCCCAATTTTGAAAGAGAAACGATCTGAGTATATGTTTATATATAAAAAGAACTCACTGCCATCTAGGTGCTGCAGACTTGGAGCGATCCCATGGGACAGGGTAGAACTGCTCCTGTGAGTTTCGGAGATTGTAACTGTTTACAGGAGGAGAAAGTCCTGAGTTTCTTCCTCGGAGAGACTGATGGCTTAAAATTGCTAACCTTGCAGTGAGTTGTGCAGAGCATATCCCCCACAACTCCAGGGCTCTGTGTTAAGATTCCGGATGAAAGCACACCCAACCAGGAGCAGAGAGGGCTTGTGAAGATTGGGGTCGTGAAGGGAGGTGGGAGAGAGAGGGTTTCTGTTGTCATGATGGACAAAATAGAGAAATTCCCTTGAGCTAGGGAGGAGGACAGACGGAGGTGGCGAAGTCCAAAAACCGGTAACAGGGACCCTACCTACTTAGGTAATGAGATGGCGGGTGATTTTTTCCCCCCTCTGTTTACCTGTATTTTCTAAACCTCACCCACGAGCCTTCAGTACTCACGCTCTGTGTCTTGAAGCTAGGAGGGGAAGCGTATCTGCGGACCTTTTGCCCCACAGCTGGGCAGCTAAGGACAGGTCAGGGTTGGCAGGTGCAGCAGGCAACGGGCTTCTAAGCAAAGAAGCTCCTTAGCAAGTCTCCTCAGAGAGGTGACAGAAATATTTATAAGAATGAAACCCTAAGTTCATAAGCATGAAGGTGTCCTTGAAAAATTCCTCTCCAGCTTTCCGGCTTTCCAGTGATTAATGCCGCTCTCTAAAGACCTTTTATCCCAATTGATCATTATGGACAACTGAGCCCAAATTAACATCTCAGAGCCTGGGTGGCCTAGAAATGAGCCTGTTAGTTTATGAGGAGTCCTAGAGCCAGCTCCCTTGTCTTAGAAACTTCTTGGGCCAGGAGAGAATGGAATCAATGGCTCAGGTCAGTCTCTTGTCTTAAAGCTGTGCAGAGGAGAACGTTTAGTCTAACAGGGTCTCCTGTTTTAAAAACAAAGCTTTCTCAAGCTCGTGTGTGTGTGTGTGTGTGTGTGTGTGTGTGTGTGTGTTAGAAAACAATAGATAAAGATAAATGGTGACCCGGCATGGGTGCAGGGGGGGGGGGGGAATGGGGGAGGTCCTCAAGGGGACAGGAGAGAAGGTGGGGTGAACCAAGCAAAGAAAACAAAAAAACAGAAATCATGTGAAATTACACGTAGGCACGTATGTTAGATCACAAGCAGATTGACGCCCCCATCACTCACAATGCAGGGCGGGTAAGGGTTGGGGTGATGATGGCCCATTGTGATTCGACACCAGCCACCTCTGCAGGAAAAGGACTAGGCTTTCTCTTCCCCTAAAAAGCTACTGTCTCCGGAACCCACAGGGGCAGTTCCACCCTGTCCTGCAGGGTGGCTGTTAAGTTGGCATTGACTCGATGGCAGTGAGCCCATTTGTTTTAATTTGCAATAGGAAAGAAAAAAACGGTTTCAAAAAATAGATTCAGCATCTCGTTTCGGGCTCATGATCAGCAGGCCACTTTCTAAGTGATGAAGGGCGGCCATGAATGCCTCTGTCGAAGACCCTCTGCCGCTTGTATTCCAAGAGAGATTGAGGAACTAGGAAGGGCCAGCCAGTTAGCAGCTGGGACAGTGCACAACTGTATAAAGACATTCAGACCAATAAACGCATACACACAATTGTAAGACATCATTCATCACAAAGCAATACTTGGTATATAAAAATGAAATTAAACATGACATACGCCCCTTTTAAAATAAAAATTATAGGTCAATAATTAAAATATAATAGCAAAAAGAAGTAAAATTCTTTTTTTTAAGTGGTGTGACACGTAACAGACAGCGAGTTCAACATTTATTCATATAAGAAAATTGAAAACTCACCTGCCTGGGAATGGGGGGTCAGGGGTAGAATCCTGCCCTCCCCTCAGGAGACCAAGTCCAGCCAGTGACTCTCAGGTGCAACCCTTTCTGTCAGTGGGGACTTGCAGGTCACTCTGAGATGGAACAGGCTCCAGTAGCGCTTTCAGATTAAGAGAGATTAGGAAGAGAAGTCCGGCAAACCACTTCCAAAAAGCAGGCCGTGCAAATCCTCTGGATCATAAAGCGTGAGTCCTGTTGTGCCCGTGGTCACCAGGAGTTCATTCAGTGCAGACTCAGAGACAGCCAGCAACAACCAGGACTGAGTGGCCTGGATTCCAGTCCTGATTCCACTCTGTTCTAACTTGGGCAATGGAATCTGCAGAAACTGGAATCTATAGAAAACCGACACCCGTTAGGTAAGGGAAATGCCACTCATTTCCACTAACAGACTTACAAAGGAGGCAAGACTGCACACTGTCAACAGTGGAAAATGTGCAAGAGTCAGAGAAACAGGACAGTGTGGTCGAGTTCCGGCTCTCACAGGTTTGGCATTACTTGACGTCTCTATTTCTGGTTCCTTAACTGTCCTACACGAAGCAGCGGCGGCTCGGTGGTGTAATTCTCACCTTCCCTCTTGGAGACCTGGGTCCAAGTCCGTGCCGGTGTGCCTGGAGGACACCTACTGCTGGCCGTGGTAGGTTGTATGATGCTATGATGGTTAAAAGGCTTCGGCAGAACTTCCAGGCTAAGTTGAACTAGGAAGAAAGGACTGGTGATCGACTGCTGGAAGTCAGCCATGAGAACAGTCGGGCGCAGTGGAGCAGTGGAGCTGGCACAGAGACAGGCGGCGTGGTGTTGTGTGCTGGGCCACCAGGAGTCAGGGTTGGACTCAATAGCATCCAGCAACAACCCTCAGATGGAAATAATGTCTGTTCTAGTTGATATCAAAGAGAAACACGCACGACGTACTGCGAGCCGCAATGAGAAAAAAAATAGTTCCGTGAATAACAATGACAACAAGGAAGAAGGAAATGTTCTAGAATTGAATACAGTGACCATCGTACAACTCTTCTTCTTTGTTGTTCTTTTCTTTTAAAAAATAATTTTATCAGGGGCTCTTACAGCTCTTATAACAATCCATAGATCCACTGTTTCAAGCACACTTGTACATTTGTTGCCATCATCATTTTGAAAACATTTCTTTCTACATGAGCCCTTGGTATCAGCTCCTTCTTTTTCCTCCCCTCCCCCACCCTCCCATCCTTGTGTATCCTTGATAAATTATATATTATTGCAACGGGAGGAGCAGAGCAGGGAGCTCCCGAGGGAGTGCCAAGGACAGACTCGGGAGCCAGGGTGTGGCGCCCCATCAGACTTGACTGGGGGACACGCCTAGAGGTCAAAAATCAGACCTTGATCTATTTACAGGTTTTTCTTTCTTTTTAAAATTTTTTAGTTTTCTTTTTAATTTACTCTTTTATGGGCCATTGGTTTTCTTTTTTGTTGTCAACATGTATTCTCATTTGTCGCTTTGTCTTGTTATGCCTTGTTTATTGGTGCATATTATTATCTCTGCAAATCTATCTAGATAAGATAGGCTGGATGAACAGTCTGGAGGAGAAAACAACAGGACCTATGGTTCCGGAGGGACATGAGAGAGGGGGAGGCGGAGGTAAGAAGGTGATGCTGACCAACCCAGGAACAGGGGAGCAACAAGTGACCCAAAATCAGTGGCAAGGAGGGTGTAGGAGGCCTGGTAGGGATTCAGAAGGCAATGTAACGGAGAGAAATTACTGAAACCCAAAGGAAGGCTGAGCATGATAGTGAGACAAGAGGAAAGTAAAAGGAAATAGAGGAAAGAACTAGGAGGCAAAAGGTATTTATAGATGTCTAAATACAGTCATGTACATATGTAAATATATTTATACAGGGTAGTGCAGAAATAGATCTATGCACATATATTGATAGGTTTAGTATTAAGGCAGCAGATGGACAATGGACCTCCACTCAAGTACTTACTCAATGCAAGAAACTTTGTTTTATTAAATTGGCATTCCATGATGCACACCTTCCCGACACGACCGCTGAAAACAAATGTGTGCATAAGCAAATGTGGTGAAGAAAGCTGATGGTGCCTGGCTATCAAAAGATATAGTGTCTGGGGTCTTAAAGGCTTGCAGGTAAACAAGCAGCCAACTAGCTCAGAAGCATCAAAGCCCACATGGAAGAAGCACACCAGCCTGTGTGACCATGAGATTTAGAAGGGTCCAGGTATCAGACATCAAAGAACTAAAAATCATATCAGTGAGTGCCCACCTTCCCGATTTGATCACTGAAGACAAATGTGTGCATAAACAAATGTGGTGAAGAAAGCTGATGGTGCCCGGCTATCAAAAGATATAGCATCTGGGGTCTTAAAGGCTTGAAGATAAATAACCGGCCATCTAGCTCAGAAGAAACAAAGCCAACATGGAAGAAGCACACCAGCCTGTGTGACCACGAGGTGTCGAAGGGATCAGGTATCAGGCATCAAAGAACAAAAAATCATATCATTGTAAATGAGGGTGAGTGCAGAGTGGAGACCCAAAGCTCATCTGTAGGCAACTGGACACCCCCTTACTGAAGGATTGCAGGGAGATGAGCCAGTCAGGGTGCAGGGTAGCAAGGATGAAACATACAACTTTCCTCTAGTTCGTAAATGCTTCCTCCCCACCCCCTATCATGATCCCAATTCTACCTAACAAATCTGGCTAGACCAGAGGATGTACATTGGTACAGATAGAAACTGGAAACACAGGGAATCCAAGACAGATGATCCCTTCAGGACCAGTGGTGAGAGTGGCAATACCTGAAGGGTGGAGGTAAGGTAGGGTAGAAAGAGTGAATGATTACACGGGCCTACATATAAACTTCTCCCTGGGGGATGGACAATAGAAAAGTGGGTGAAGGGAGACGTCAGAGAGTGTAAGATATGACAAAATAATAACTTAGAAATTAGGAAGGGTTCATGAGGGAGGTTGTAGTGGGCAGGGAGGGGGCAAAATGAGGAGCTGATATTAAGGTTACAAGTAGAAAGTAAATGTTTTGAGAATGATGATGGTAACAAATGTACAAATGTGCTTGACACAATGGATATATGTATGATTGTGATTAGCACTGTATGAGCCCCCAATAAAATGATTTTTAAATGATATATTATTATTATTATTTTCATATCTTACACCATCTACTGTCTCCCTTCACCCACATCTCTGTTATTTGACCCCTGTGGGGAGGGGTTGTTATATGTCCATCATTTCTATCAACAAATCTCAAGATTTGAATTATGATTGAATTTTTGATTGACATGTGGATGAAATGCTGTTTCATCCACACACAAAAATCCATCAAATACTGTACAACTCAAGGGATGTCCATTGATGAAGTTATAAACTGTCCTGTGGAGCCCAACGAGAGACAAGCCAGTAGAATCAATGTCTGCAGAATCCTAGTGTATCCAGTAGGAGAAGCAGGGTCCTCCAGAATTGTTGGCAGCTGGTTAAAGATAAAAGAAAAAGGATAACCTGTGCGTTGCAGGTACATACGTTTGGGGACTGCCAATAACAGTGACACTCTTACCTGACCTCTACTCCCCACCAACAAAGGCTGATGCCTAGCAGCCACATTTCCTCAGTGTAATCCAGCTCCTGGCCGCTGGCCACAGGGCTGCAGACAATTGGACAAGGGGTGGGCCAACAGGGTTTTCTTTTAGAGAAACTGAACTGAGAGAAAGAAAGAGAGCGGCGAGTGGGCAGAGAGGAAAACTAGTTTATGTATGAAGTAGGAGCTGTGAGCGGCCATCTTCCGCTAGCCATTTGGACCAGGAAGGGCAATTGATGAAAAAAGAATGACTGAAATTGATAGTGGTGATGGTTGTGCAACTCTTTGAATTATTGAATTGTATGATATGTGAATGATATGCTCATAAACCTGCGAGAAAGAAAGAAGGGGGGGAGGGAGTGGGGGGGACAGGGGCCTGTACAGAGCATGGCGCTCCCTGGGTCTGTACAGAGAGAGGACAAAGTGAGAAGTTCAGTTCTCCTTGGGTGCCTGGTGCCCTCTCACCTGGTTCTGTTCGGCCCAAGCCCCAGTCTTTGGGCTCCGTGAGTCACCCTTGATTGCATCCTTATGAATTTCCCTTGGTGTATGGGAAGGTCAGCACGTGATGGAGTCTGTAGCCAAAGATCCCTGACTAAACCCATAATCCAGGCCTGCAAGTTTGACAGGGTTATGGTGAACAGAAACAGGGAAGCCGCAGTTAAAAAACACCCCTCCTTGCGCTGTTTGGACTGGGTCGTAAACATGCTGTGTCATCCTGACACGTAGTCCTTCCAGCAGGGAGAACAGTCAAACAGCTGAATCAGGAGCGATACAGCTGTCGACCTGAACGGCCCCCACAGTGGACGATATAATTAAGGACCATGAAACCCCGCTGCGCCCCACTGCGCTGGACGTGAAGCTGTGCTCGTGACTGTCATTTAGAGCTGGGGGGCTCTGGGGGCTCACCCGTCAGGAGTCCCAAAGCTACAGACCTCCTGCCTGCAGAAAGATGGAGACCTATGGGTATCATAACTTCACCCAAGACTGATAAGCCTAGCCCGGAACAGTCCACAGGGCCTCGCCGCTCCCGAGTTCCATGGAATCGGCAAGAATTTAGAGAGCCATCCTTTCCCATCAAGCCTTCATTCGCTCACCAAATAGCAGGTGTTTACAATGTGCCAAACCTTGCGTGTGGAACTGGGGCTGCCACCGAGAGCAAGGCAGGTAACAGCCTTGCTCCAAAGAGCTTGCATCCTAAGCGGAGGAAGAGAAGGAAGACAGGAAAAGACCTCCTGTGGTCGTGGTGGAAGCACTGTGGGAAAAAGACGGAGCAGGCAGAAGCGTAAGGAATGAGGATGCGTGTTATGTTATATGCGAGGCCCCGCGTGGAATGTCCCTTAAGCAGAGACATCGAACAAGCAAGGGAGAGTGACAGATAGCTCTCTGGGCAGCTTGCCAGGGAAAGAGGAGAGTGGGCACTTCCGGGAAGTGTGCAAAGCATGGCTGCAGCTGTGGGCACTCCAGAGAGTCATGGAGGGGAGGCCAGGAGGTACCTGGTGAACCACAGGACAGAGTAGCCTGGCTCTGTGGCTTTCTAAGGCTGTGGATCTTTGCCGGAGCATAAAACCTCACCTTCCTCCCTGGTGGTTTCGAACTGCTGACTCTTTGGTTAGCAGCCTAACACGTACTCCTTGTACCAGCAGAGCTCTTGAGTACCTTGTAGGCCTGGGTCAAGACATTGACTTAATCTGAAGAGGGAAATCATTTGCACTTTTAATAAGTAGCAGTTTGCCAAAGATCTCATGGTACAGTGGGTTAAGTTGAACTGCTAACCTCAAGTTTAGCGGTTCAAACCCACCAATTGCTCTGCAGGAGAAAGATGAGGCTGTCTGCTCCCGTGACGATCCATCATCTTGGAAACCCTACTCTGTCCTTATGGGATTGATGTGAGTCGGAATCAATCTCCAAGAAACTGTCACGGGAGTCGTTCACGGATTGGATGGATGAGGGCTTTCAGAGAAAGGAGTATAAAATGAGTCCAAGTCCTTTGTTTTCCACATGAAGGCTTGCATTCCAGAATAAAAAGTCATGAAGATTACTCATAGCAGACACAGGGGTGGACATGAACTGTCTAGTCTTTAAGGGTCTGAGAGCTGCCCATGCTGAAATGGCTCAGGAAAGAGGGGCAATCAAAAGACGGGGTCCTGAGTTGGGTGGAACTTGTGGGTAGTATGGCCGGAGCCCTGGTGGTTACGCGTTGGGCTGCTAACTGCAAGGTCAGCAGTTCGAAAGCACCAGTCCGTTTGAGGGAGAAAGACGGGGCTTTCTACTCCCACAAAGAATTAGTCTCAGAAACTCACAGGGGCAGCTCTACCCTGCCCTACGGGGTCTCTATGAGTCAGCATCAACTGGAAGGCCGTGAGTTTTTATTTGTTTTGCTTTGTTTTGTTTTAATGGCTACAGCAGAAAGTTGTAGGTCAAGGCCAGAAGTTGAGGTACCTAGACAGAGAATAGCATACCTGCAGTCCTTGGGTTACCAGTGTCTGAATGCTGGACAATGTGTACTTGCCCTTTAAGAGGATGTAAATTTGCCCTCACTTTGAAAACCAGCCAAACCGACTGTGACTCTCCATACATGCTTCATGCCGATCACCTTTACCTGCCTTGTGTGCAGCTTTGAACCCTTGAGAAAGGCCTATAGGTTTTTTCGGGTCTTGGAACGGATTTATTCCAGTTGGACTCCCTGCTGAGAATTTGTATTTTCACCCCAGATATACTGAATCAGCATCATGTGGGGATCTTGTTAAACTGAAGATTCTGATTCAGTACGATTAGCGTGGAAAGGCAAATTCTCAGCAGGGAGTTGAACCGGAGTGAACCGGTTCAAAGCACTGTTTTTCTCGCTCTAAACTAAGTCTAAATAAGAACTGTATGCATCTGTTCCAACTTATCTCCAAATTCTATTTAATAAACTATCTCAAAGGAACATTTAGGAATGGATCTTGTACTAAAGCAAAGTCAAGTTCAGAGTTTCAGTCAGCCTTGGGAGAGCTGAGGGCAAATGAAAGAGGGCCACAGCGACACTAATTCATTAAGTAGCTGGTCTAGCCCTGGTGGTGTAGTGGTTCTGAGTTGGGCTGTGGTCCACATGGTTGGCAGGTCAAGACCACCAGCAGCTCCTCCTCGGGAGAAAGATGGATTTCTACTCCCGTAAACAGACCCACAGGGGGTCGCTCTGAGTCAGCATTGAGTCCGTGGCAGTATTTCGCTAAAAGGCTTTGTGTACAGCACCTCAGTCAGCCCTTACAATACGCTTTGCTCTATTTTACAAATGAGGAAACAGAGGTTGAATAACCTGCACAAGGCCATGGGGCCAGCAGGCAGAACGCACCTTTAAACTTAGTTCAGGTCTGACGCTGAACGGTGTGTGCTTAAGCACTGAGCAATAGGGAACGGTTCAATGTCTCAACAGGCAGCTGGAGTCAGCTCTGAGGTTCACACCAGGTGGGTGTGGGTGTGGCGAGCACAGGTACAAGCAGAGTCCAAGTGTACAGGCGTGATCCAAGGTAGTGGTTTAAACTGAGCATGAAGCAACAGGCTTGGGCTGGAGTTTGAACCAGGAAAACCTGGAGCAGCAGCTCCAATCTAGCACCAGAAGCTCCCCTCACCCAACTGCTGACACACTAGCTTACCTGGCTTCTGCCCTATTTTCAAGTTGCCTGCCAGGTGGTGCAGATGACCATGTTTTTTGGTTGTGTGTGTGTGTGTGTGTGTGTGTATGTGTTCCCACAAGTAGCTAAGACATTAGATGCTGGCAAATCGAGTAAAAGGTCAGTAGTCTCCTTAGCTAGGTGTGGAACTGCGATACACAAGGGCACGGGAGATACACATGCACGGGTTCAGTGGAATTTGATCAGCAGGCCTCTGGTCTATAACTGAGACAATGCTCCCAGCTCTGGGAGGCGGTTACATAGCAACGTGGGGGCGCTCACAAAGATCCCTTACCAGCCAGGGCCTAGGAGGGCACGAGCCACAGGCAGGCACACTGCTCTTTCAGAAAGAAACCCTGGGCTTCCAACACGCTTGCCTTTTCTTCCACCAGGCACCTGACCAGGTGCACTGAGCACACAATGTCATTCTCAATCGATGTACAGGGCACATTCGCGCCTCTCCTTCAATATAGTGATTGTAGAAATAAGATCGATAAGCCATGCATACGGCAAGGGTTTGCCATGGTAACTGTCGGGTTAGAATTGGACAAGGCACCGTTCTGTTCCGAAGTTGTCCCTCGTTGACTGACTGCTGGCACTCAAGAACTATGTCCCATTTGGATAAAGAACGTGAGCCCATATTGCTAACTGAAACTTGATGGTAAAACTGGGTCTAGAATTCCCAGCTCTCACTTCCTGTTCCATCCTCTTTCTGCTCTACCCAGATTCTTTTCATGAGCGATTCTGATTCTAGATGTGAATGCTGAGCAAAGTTAGCCAGAACGGACACAGGGCTATCTTATATGTGGGAGAGCCATACCAGGATGGAGCTGATTTCCATAGTAGATTGGAGCAGAAAGGGCTCCGATTAGGAACTGACTGAATGGTTTCATCTATGAACTGGACAACCAGCCCACAAATGAAATGTGCTTTTGAATTATGATGCTGGCAAAGACTATTGAAAGTCCTATGAAGAACAAAGAAATCTATCTTGGAAGAAGTACAACCAAAATGCTCCTTAGAAGCGAGGGTGGCAAGACTTGGCCTCAATACTTTGGAGAGATCAGTTCTTGGAGAAGACATCATGCTTGGTAAAGTCTCTCCGCTCACTGCCATGGAGTCGGTTCTGACTCGCAGAGGCCCAATTGGGTTAGCAAAGCAGAGCAAGACCCTCCGGGGGAGTAGTATGTTGCGGTGGCTGCTCCCAGGAGCTCGCAGAGAACAATTGTGAGGACGGTGCCGGACGGGGTAGTGCATCGTCCTGGTCTAGACAGGGTTGCTGAGTCAGGGCCAGCTCCACGGCACCCGAACAACACACCCTATGGGGAAAGGGACACTTAGATTATTTGCATATGGGGTCACGCTGCACGGGTTTTTAACCTGGACTCAAAAGCACTGGCTTCCTGGGTTTGAATGTTGAAAGCATCATTTGCTGCTTCACGCTCCCCTTTGTGAACTGCAGCATGAATGGCAGCGCCGCTGGCCCAGTCTTTGAGACTTCACCTGCTCCTAAGCTACAGTGAGCAAGAGGAACTACTCAACAAGGGCTCCCTCATCATCGGTGACTGCCTAAGGATCCGTCTGGCGGAGCCACGTCTGCCTGCCTGCCTGCCATTGTTGGGAATCAGACGGCCCTACTGGGAAGTAAGGCGACCACAGCAAGTTGGTAAGACGACTAAGTGGGTAAGACGTGGCTTCTCGTTTGGGAGGCTGTGCATCAGCGGGAACTCGCGTGCACTGGGGTGGCAGTGTGCATCGGGGCCAATGGGAAGAGAATACACATCTCCGACTTGCAGACACCTTCTCGGTGACCCACCAGTTCTGCTTCTAGATACTGACTCTCACCCGTTCAGAATGATCATGGCCAAGGGGTTTGTAGGCGTGCAATGTTGAAACCACCTCGACGTCACTTGTAACCTTTTGAGGGACCTGTGGGGGGCAGAGGTCACCCACCATCGTTTTCAGGCTCTCGGGTTTCTGGAAAAGCGATCCCAGGTGTTAGGACATGCTGCCACTGGCTAAGAACGTGGACGAATGGGTGGGTCTAAAGGAATGGGCCTCCTCCTGCCAAGGCTACCACCGGGCACCACTTGGGACACGAGTCTATGGTGATGTGACATCAGCCGTACGTAGCCTTTGTAACTCCCACAGATGACCGGGTGGCTGCGTGCAAATAAGGTAGAGGACCCCGTGGGATGGGTCAGAGTTGTGTTGAGAATTTAAGTAACGAATACAATTCTGCCTCCTGACATTTTAAAACTACACCTGGGACCCCCAAACCAAATTCAGGCAAGCGTCTCTGAGAAGGAAGAGTTTCCATTTCAGCTGTGGGTGTTTGTGAGCTTCGAGTCAACTGTAGACCAGCTGATCCAACAAGGTGGTGCGGAGGGGTTCTTAAAGATCACCCCCACACACTTTTCCTGTAGGCTCCAAAGCTCATTTTAAATAACAATCAGAAAAGGAAGTGGAAGGGTCGGTTCTCTGTCCAAACTTAGCCAACAACTTAAGCGTCAGCAATCTCTCATGAAAAGCATGAACCTGGGCCCTTTGGTCAGAAGGGTGGCCAACTGAATGGCACAAGTTGTCCCCAAGTCTGAAAGTTGTGTGACAGCTGCAACGCTAACTCAAGAGATCATTGGAAAAAAAGCTTTCTTTAAAGAAAAAAAAAATAGGTCATGCCTTGGTGTTGACAGTTCATTGCCCATTAACAGAGTTCATGTCCTTTTCCCGGTCACCTTTAGTCTTATCTCAGGAAGCCTTCGTAGAACCCAAACCATGGCCCCAGGCCCTGATTTAATTTTTTCCCCTTTCTTTGTTAAGCACTTCGTCTTTATTAGCAGAGGAAAGCATTTACATTCTGGCAGTTGGGGGGAGATAAGTTTATCTGGTTTTTACTGGAAAGCGATTTGACAACGTAATACCTGGTTTGGGCCCACCAAGACCAGGCATTATTTTATAGGCAGGGATTCAAAGGATTTACATTCTAATTCTTTATTTGATGGAAAAAGGTTAAGTCCTACATACTAAGAGAAGGCAGACCGTTTATGCAGTCATGAAACTGCCCAAATGAGGAGCTAAACAGATTACAAATTTCCCAGTAGGGAGTCCTAGGCCTCTCCTCCTGGGTCCAGTCTTCTGCATTTCAAAGGGACTCATTTTCAGAACAATCTGTTTTAGCAGAAAGGGCTCTGACAAGAGTGCAGCCCCCCCCCACTTCCCTGGCCTCCCACATGCCCGATGCCCACACCGCAGCCTGCCCAGCTCTCAAATGCCTCCCACGCTTCTCTCCCCACAGGTCAAGCTCTCCTGACGAAACCTCAGAGCTTGCCTTCTCCAGGCAAACAGACCTAATGTTGAAATGCACCAAGTCTAATAGAGGTCTTGATCAGCCAGAAAATATCAGTACTTAAAATACATATATATATATATTGAAACCAATCAATGGTTCCTTGAGAAAAGTCTAGAAACATGAAAAGAATTGACTTGGACGTGGACAATGAAAACCTGAAGAGGCTGATTTCCGATTTGGATGGGCGCTCTCTGAGGCGGAGGAAAGGGGCCCTGTGGAGGGAGGCCAGGACTGGGAGTTCACAGCTGCCCCACCATTCTATAGAACAGACGAGTAACAGACCAAGGCGTTAGTTACCCCATTCAAACGTGTGAAGCTAAGTCAACCAGGGGATTTCTGTGTGGAGACAAAGACTCGTCTAAGCCTTTCGGCCTAGCAGAATTTAAATACAGCTACCATTCAAAAACGGTGGAGAGTAGAACTGAAGAGAGAGTCCCCCTTCCATTGGTTTCAATCCAGCAGAAGTTTCGTGACCAAAGTAGTGAAACAGGAGACATATTTGCTGGCCATGTTTTATTTGTCCTTTCTCTTCAAACAGGGTAACCAAAGATACAGACAGTATTCCATAAAATAAAATAGATGAAACAAATTTCTAAGAGACCACGATGCCACATGCTACATTTAACCTAATTTTATTCATGCTTGCCTTGGGATGGGGAAATAGATCATTCAGTAAAAACAAAATATGTCTTATGTACAACTTTCAAACTACAATAACGATGTACCTTCGTTACTTCCATGCACACAAGTCTAACATTACAGGTTTGGTTTGGTTTGGTTTAAAAATAAACACAATTAAGACTTCTAGGAGCGTCTGTAATCAAGTAATTCCTAATTTTTCTTTGTAGATAGATCAAGCACCTCCAAAATACAAATTCCTATACACAGTGAGCACTTGACTTAAGATGACCACTTGAGCAGAAGTGAGTACGTGGACGACCTGCGGACAAGCTGACCTCAGAGATGCAGCGAGGTGGGCAACCAAGCAGAGCGCCGAATTGGGTGGGGGGAGTGTGTGTCTGCAAATACATTTCAACAACGAAGGTAACTTATTCTATAATTAAATACGGGACATAAGTTTGCTAAAATAAATAAGATGTGATGCATTAACACTTCACTATAAAGAATGTATACCAGAACACGTATAAACAGTGAAGGAATCTTATTAAGGAGAGCCGACTACAATAAACGCTGGCTAAATCGAAGTGCATATTGTGAAGCACTATGGGGGGGGACATGTTTCGCCACAAACTCTTGTTACCTTGAGGTAGATAACACATGGGTACCAAATTCGCCGTTCGTTTTCAGTTGCTGCTGGTATCATGTGTTTTAAGAAATGTGTACAGTATGAAAAACTTGAAAATACTCATGAATGAAAAATGTCGTAGGAAAAAAAATAGAATTTTCCATGCAGCTATGTACAGTCTCACTGTGTAAATGTCAAGGCAAGATTTTTGTTTCCTGTCAGACAGGTGGCATTGTTCTAGGAGAGGATGTCTGTGCTCCCTTTAGTGCATTGTCTCCTCCTGCGTTGCAGTACTTTGCTGTTCTCGGTGTGTGTGCAAACGACATGCCCGTTAGAACGAAAACTGTCTCACGTGTAGAAAAGAAGTCTGAATTGTAAAAACCAATAACTAAGGAAATTCTGACTAAGATGATACCGTCTGATTCAAGTAAAAAAAAAATGACTTAAAACACTAGTAATAAAAAAAAGACAAAACCCATTTCATGAAGAAATACAGAGAAGTGTCTGCTGAGCATTTTAGTTCAGATGTTTCAGAATGCTGCTGTATGTTTTGTGAGGGATCTGCGGGGACGATTTCATCGCCGACGGTGTCAGTGTGGCCTGGATGGACTTCAGTGGGGACCCCACTGGACTGTGGAACTGTGGGATGCCTATGGATTCGAGCTGCTTGTTAAAGAGAAAGCCCTCCTCGTGCCCTCTCCCCCCGAGCTTCCCATCCTCGCCCGGCTCTGGGTCGAGCATTTCAGCATCTTCTTTCCTGCTAAAGAACTTGTCCAAGTAACTGGTGTACGTGTTTTCCTTCTCTGCCTGTTCATCCTTCCGCACCTCACAACAGAACTGGTTAAGGAGAAAGCAGTCCTCCCCGCCGCTCACAAACTGGCTATCCCAGGAAGACTGGTACAACGCTTCTAACTGCGCCAGGTTGGCCATCCCCTTCTCCTGCTTTTCTCGGCTCACTGACTTCGATATCAAGCTTTTCAATTCTAGTTGGGACACTGAGCTATTCAAGTCATTTAATTTATCAACGACAGCGGCAGGCTCATGCTGTGAACTAAGCTGAAGGGTGCCTGCGATAAAGGAATCGAAATCAAACCCCTGGCTCTTCTCCCGCTCTTTCTCCGCCAGCTGCTGGGACGCTTCCTCCAGGGCGATCTGGGCTTTGACCAGCCCGTTCCGCTCACATTTGGACTTGCCTCTCTTATCCGATTTCTCTCTGCTTTGTTCTTTCCAGTTGGAAAGATCGATGATGAGCTTGGGCTCATAGTAGTGGTTGACTTCACTCTCTCGCCAAACCAAGCTGTCCAGGTAGGAGGAGGCCCTCGTCTTGTAGTTGCACGTGTGGCCGCACTCCAGGTCGCAGTACTTGTTCTCATGGTGATCCGGGTCCTGCCAGCAACACTCGGCCGAGTAACTGGCATCAAAAGCTGGATCCTCCAGATACTTCTCACGATCTCCATCCAGGTATTTCCGCGGATCGACCTGTACTTCTTCCTCATCGGTGACATCAGACAGAGCTCTTGGATCAAGCTGGACTTCGTCAATATCAAAGTTGTTGTGTATGGGCCAGTCGTGCTCGGAAAACTGGCACTCATGGCACCTGAAAAAAAATGAATACAGGAGCATGAATCCATGCGCATGGTTTCAAAATCCAGTTCACGGAGCCCCTTGATGGGAACGCGCTGGGTGAGCCACGAGCCTGCCCGGCCTTCCAGAAACAGATCTAGGGAAGGGTAAGATCGGTTTCTATACGGAGCCACACAGAAAGAAAGGCAGTATTTGGTCACTGTCGATGAAGTGTAGACCGTATATACTTGAATATAAGCCACCCCAAATATCAACCGAGGCACCTAATTTTAACGACAAAAGACACATTAAAAATGTGCTGGGAAACTCGGCTTGCACACGCGTGTCAAACCCTGAAGTCCTCCCTCCCTTCTTACGGGGCCAGTGGCCACTGCACACTTGTCCTCTCTCCCTCCTCGTTTTCATCTGCCTCCATCACAGCGGCAGACAAGTATCTGGATGGTGGACGCGTCCGCGGTTCAAGTCTTACTTAGCGGTTTCACCCGGAGAAAACCCGTTGTGTGGCCACAAAATGCAGCGCTCTGCCCTCAGTCAGGCATCCGACAAAGTTTCACTGTACCGGGAACCCGGCAGACAGGCCGGGAAGAAGGCCTTCCAGAAGTCGTGCCCCTGAGGAGAAAAAAGCTCCCTCCATGGTTACAGGCAAGCCTGCAAAAGCCAGAAGGTGAGGTGGAAATATGCCCCCTTGGGATTTGTGAACAGGGGTAGAAAGCCACCCCTTTCTCCCAGCGGAGAGCCTGGCCAACAGGTAACCCATTATGCCAGCAGGGCTCCCTGAACACAGCCATGTCTAGCCGCAACACATACGATACAAACCCGAGGCACTGGACAGATCCCTTATTAGATGTGGCTGAGCAAGTTATGCATGTTCATCTGAATAAAAGCAATAGTTTAGAACATTTCAGACGCCAGACCTTCAAATCCTCAGATCTCGCGAGAACATTTAACTTTTATTAGCTAAACATGCCGGGATGACTTTGAAAATGTTTCTAAGCAGCGTTCATTCAACTTTCCCTGCCGGGGCTGGTTCTAGATACCAGCCCTCTCAATCCCACCAGGCCTATTCAGAGACCTTAAGAATAACTGAAGCCGAAACCCAGAGGACCCTAACTTCAGTCTTAAGCCCTCTGCCATGCCCTGGCACGTACTACTAGAGAGCACCGCGGACGGTGTTGCGGTTCACTGACAACGCGCTTACCTTTCCCAGTTGTAAATGTGACTGTGTGTCTCATCCATTAGCAGAATGTCATCGACTTCGTCTTCAATGTGGAAGGGGTGGCTTGAGACTGGCTCGTCCGTGGGGAAAGCGTAGATGCTCATGTACGGGTGGGAGAGTGCTTCCTCTGCTGTTAACCGGTCCATGGGGCTGAAGGTCAAGATTTGCTCCAGGAAATCCAGTGCTGCACAAGGAAGGGTGAGACCGTTTAGCAGATGGGCACCTTTCGTCTCGGTCCCTCAAAGGAGCAACGAAGGGATGACCTTGCCACTTCATGCTACACGACCGGAATGGCCATCGACCCGTATCTTTTTAAAAGACTAGACAATTCAAAGATGGGTTAATTTGAGCTTTCCCCGAGAAATAAAACAAACTTACCTGGTTTACAGATTTTTAAACAGGTTTTTACTCAAAGAGTACAGCAAATACTTTAAAATGCACCCCAGTCTCACATTCTAGCCAGTTGTAAACAAAAAGGGGGGAAAAGGCATTTTCTACTCAGATCCATTCGGGTGAGCACGGGATGCTGCCGTTTTTGCCAGAGGGTCTAATACAGCAGTCTCAATCACTGTGGGGCGCAGTCTGCAGTCGGCTGCTGACGTAAAGGTTTGCATCCACTCCATGGCAGTGTGGGGGAAAGGCCCGACCACCTGCCAGTCCTATGGCGCCGTGCTCCTGGAATCCCCTCAGGGCAACAGCTAGGGAAAGCCCAGCTCTGCCACTCCGTCGCTAAACTGATTGACTAGCGAGGCCTGAACTTCCGTTTCATGCATCAAATGCAGATAATAAAAATGTAACTGTGAAGGTATAAAGATTAAATGTAAGTATAGGGTCCTAGGACATATGATAAGTCCTTTCCCCCCTCCCTCCCTGTCGATGAGCTAGCTGTCTCTCTTTCTTTCTATCTATCTCACATCAGCCACACGCCAGCAGGGTTCACATACCGCACCTGGTCATTTAAGGGCTCTGGTGGGACATCCATACCCTCAATTAATTCTTCCCACTAAATCAGTCTGCAAGGTCTTCCTACAGCTCCTTACCCGGCCTGACCCACCACGTCACCAACCCGGAGGCTGCCCTGCCACTGCACTGCCTGCTCGCTCCCACGCCTATGACCCGCTAACAACCCCCGTGCCAGGAGCGGCTGCACCGTCTCCTTGCTCTGCTCCCTAACCGCAGACGCGGCACTGAAGAGAGCCACGTCTCCAGTTCTGACTTACTTCAAATTCATACTGGGGAATCTTGGTCTGCTCTCAGAGAAGACTCTGAGACACACCGACTGACCCTGACTGCCTGCTCACCGTCTGCCTACTCACCCAGGAAAGGTTCTGACTAAAAAGTCTCACTGAAATCAACATGGCCTTTAGAGTCAACTTACCACTTATAGAAAATGAGGAAAGAGAACAAATCAGCACCAGACGGGGAAACAAAATCAGATCCAGGCCTTGGGACAATGTACAAGGCTGCTCCCTTCAAAACACAACGCCAGTGGGGAGAAAGCACAGGGGCCAGACTTCACAGCCCCTTTTTAAAAGGGTGAGTCTCGACTGAAGCCCAGTTTGAGGGGGGAAACGATCCACATTTGGGGGGCAAAAGGAGAAACTTGACTAAGATAGGATAGTGAATGAAAACAGAATTTCAATGTCTTTACCACATTTGAAAATAAAGTGTTTTAACAGACACTTTGTTCCTATCGTGATGATATTGTCACCCTTTCGGACTTGACAATTTCCACAGTGGTATCCCCTGTAGAGACTCCATGTTCTGTCTCCTATACGAACTCGGTGGGAGCCAGGCAGCACACCTCCCTCTCAATCTAAAACCTCCCACTCAAGGACTATAACACCCATCCCCTTGACAGCTGGGGGTGTACTAGGTAAAATTGTAACTATGTTCCAGGTAAATGTGAAACTCTGCATAACTATGTTCTAGATAAATATGACGCTTTAGATGAGGAAAACCCCTTTATCCCCAAGCTACATTAAAATCATGGAGTTGAAGAAAAACCTAAGCATTCCCCACCTAATGATGTGCACCGAGCCTACGTCTTCCTGTTTTAGAACACTTGGCGATAGCGAGACAGAGCTACGAGTCCTCACCTGCGTCTACTCTGCTCAGGTGAATGAGTGGAGTTACTCACATGCCTTTTTGCTCCTCCTACTCCCTTCTCCCTTGCTCTGAAGCCTTTGTTTTCCCGATGACATCTCACATCTAAATCGCATTTACATTCTCACAGAACTCCACTTGTTTGGTAGGCGCCCCTGCTTCAATATGTGCGCCCCGGGCGCCCACCCAGAGGCACCCAGTCTATAGAGAGGTCAGAACCAGGAAGGAGGAGTCCGTATTCTGGAGTCTGGGAAACTGGTTCAGAGGAACAAAGAGATCCCAAACTAAGGACCAGGACGTAGAGAAGAGGAAGGGAGAGTTGAGATCTTAGGCATAACTTTAGTAGCTCAAGGCTATTCGGGGGAAGAAGACATGGGGAAAATATTCCACGCGTGCACGCGGCCACCCACCCAGACGCCAATGTCAGTTATACTCCTGTCTCCCAGTACCTTCTCGACTAATTCCTGGAAGCAGCTGAGTTAAAGGTTTGTGTGGCTCAGTCATGTCGTTTCTAATGTAAACTGGAATGACGTTGAGAAGCTCCTGGCGGTCTTCCTCATGGACAACAGGAATAGATTCTAGAATCAGTTGCATCTGTTCAAGTTCATGTGCACCTGCGACCAAAAAAGCAAGGCATGCAACATGAATAAAAGCAGTCCCTCAATCTTTACCTACCTGGCAACACACACGAAAACAATGGGAAGTGGACTTAAAAGACGGTGTAAGGACCACAGGGGGGTATGGTTTTAAATTAATCACTTGTCAGTAGGTTTCACTAACTTAAGTATTGCTCATCTGCTAAAAAAAGATGATTCTATCTCTATCCCTATTCCTCATAAATTTATTTTAGCTGCTTTTGTTTCCGCAAAGAATCAACTCGCCTGTTATGGTAACAGCGAGCAGTGAAGAGAGAAAGGGATTGAGATTTGAGAGACGTGGGTGGGGCCTCGTTTCGGCTCTCTCACTAGCTGGCTGCAAGTTTAGGGGAAACACACGACATCTCGGGGAATTTATTGCATCACTAATAAAAGGAGGGGCTGGACCTGAGTTGCAAAACCCGCATGTGTCCGGCTCAGTGAGCACTTCCAATCCGGGACTACTATTAAATAAGTCAGAGGGGGAAATTTTAGGATCACTAGCAACAAAGCAAGAGAAAACCCCATTCCGTTTACTTTTCTACCAATTTCAAAAAATCCATCTAACATTCAGATTTCCTTGAGCGTTGACTGAGAACAAGGTCCTAACCCAGGCACTGGGGAACAGAGCAGCGGAGAAAGGCGAGCCTATGTCAAAGGGGACAAATGATGACACAGGCCAAGAAGAAAAACAGAGTCAGCTTCAAACGCTAGGGAGTGCTGGGGCTGGAGTTAATTTATACAGGATGAGCAGCCAGGCAAGGCCTCACCGAGAAGCTACACATGAAGGCGACATCTACAGAAAGGGAGGAACGCACCTTCCACCTGCCCATGGAGAAAGTCGGTTTCGGGAAGGTGTTGGAATGAATACAAAGGCCCAGTGTGCAGAGTGGCCTTGGTGTGAAGAAGGACACAGACAAGGACAGCAGACACCAAGTGGCTGGGGGATCGACCAGGCAGGAGCGAAGCAGAAGGAGGTGAGATCCATTCCCTTTGCCCTGCGTTGGATGGGAAGCCATTAGAGAGTGGGGGGCAGAGAAAAGGCAGGCGCCATCATGCTTTACGTGGAACGTTCTGAAGCAGGAAGGCAGGTAAGAGGTCCTGCAATCGACCAGGAGCTATGTGATGGCTGACTGCACCAGGTGGTAGAGGTAAAGGTTAGAGCGAGCAGTTAAGATCCCAGACATATTCTGAAGGAAGGGGCCTCTCTGCACAATGAAAGTCAAGGGCGATGCCAACATCTTGGCCCGTGCAACTGCAAAATGGAGCAGCTGGTTTACCTTTGCCAAGATGAGGAACACAGGCCAGGAGGAGCAGTAGAAGTTCAGTTACGTTTGAGAGGCCCATTAAGCTATTCACGGGGAAATGTTAGGTAGGAGTCTGAAATTTGAAGGAGAGGAGTCGGGGCTGAAGTTGAGTTTGAGGACTGCCCCGCGCAAATGGGCCGTGAAGGAATGAAGAGAATGAGAGCACCCCAGAAAGCAAGTACGGCTGGGAAAGAAGGGAGACCAAGGCCCGGAGCTGGGCTCTCCCATCATCTGAGAGGACCAGGCACAAGGGAAGACCTTGCTCAGCTCACGTCCGTCTTGGTGTGGCCCCTGGCTGGCTGTGTGCTACTCCTCCTGCGGGAGCCAGCTCTCAGGCACACACCTTGGGGCTCCTGCAAACATGCCCACCTCCGTGAGGGGCCATGGTGCAGACACAGGCCGGCGGAGCCACAGCCCAGTGGCTGGGGGATGACCTCGGAGCCTGTGGTAGTACAGTAGCTCCATGAAAGCCTACCACCTGGGCCCAGTGACCACCTTCCCCACTGCCTGACTGCAGCTCCCCCCACCCCACCCCACAGCTGCTGCCCTGGGACTCTGCAGCCCTCGCCCTGCCCAGGCAGGCCCAAGCTGGGCCTGTTTATTCATGCACACTGGGGGCAGGGGGTGGTGGTGGGAGAAATACAGAGAGGATGTAAACATCCAGAGTCTCTTAAGAAGAGTAAGAAAAGGGGTAGCAAAAAGTACGAGGGGGTACCCCCACAAAAATAAAACATGTGATGAGGGGGATAGTGCATTTGGAGTTCGTTGCACCAGGTCAGACTGCTGATCAAGCGTTCTATTTAGAAGTTCTGAAAAGATTCCATAACACTGTGAGACAAAAAAATTCTCATTTGCAGCGGGGGGTGGGGTGGGGTGGGGCTGGTTTTGCCACCATGACAATGCACCTGCTCACACAGCCATCTCAGTGTGCCTGTTTTTGGCACAAAAAAAGTCATGCCTCTCTCGCCCCACATACCTTACTCACTTGACCGCATTCCATGCCACTTCTTTTTGTTTCCATGAATGCAGAGGGACATGAAAGGACAGTGATTTGATGACGCAGAGAGGTAAAGAAAGAAACGAGGGAGGTGCTGTCAGCCATCCAAACAGATGAGTTTGAGAAATGTTTCCAAGCATGGAATCACAGATTTGACAAATGTATTAAGCGTAATGGAGAGTGCTCTGAAGGTGCTAAGGCTGTTTTGTTAAAAAATTTACCGTACAGACTCGAGTATAAGCCAACCCGAGTATCAGCCGAGGCAACTAATTGTATCACAAAAACTGCATTAAAAATGTGCTGGGAAATCTGGCTTATACACGAGTATGTACGGTAAACACATAATAGCTTTGACAGAAATTCTGGGGTCTCTTTTGGGTACCCCCTCATAGAGTACTAACAGCGAAAGATGTGGGGTCAAGGGGGAAATGTTCCATTTTGTAAGAGACTGAAACAATTACACCATGTCTGAATACTGAGCACTGGAGTGAAAGGAAG
Source organism: Tenrec ecaudatus (assembly GCF_050624435.1). Taxonomy (NCBI): domain Eukaryota; kingdom Metazoa; phylum Chordata; class Mammalia; order Afrosoricida; family Tenrecidae; genus Tenrec; species Tenrec ecaudatus. The sequence continues at coordinate 113,305,067 of NC_134543.1, read as the reverse complement.
AGGAGGAGGGAGGGAAACAGCTGGAGCAAAGACTGGAGTCGGGAGGGAGGAGGCGTTGCCCAAGTGGACAGGCTGCGCTTGCGTGGAGCAGCACCAGGGGAACAAGCTGGCTGCTTGACAGAAATCTGCTGGGAAGAAAGCCGAGGGCCCTTCTGCAAAGGCAGAACTCCACGTGAAGACTGCCCGCGAAGGCTTCGTTCTGGCGTCTAACCACCCTCAGCGGAGGCCTCGACCGAAGAATGCACGCCTAGATCTCCCTTCACGCGGCTTTGAAAAAGGATTTCTGCCTTACCAATGAAGTCTCTAGGAGCAAGAAGAGAACCACAACTTGAATCTTTCCACCAGTTCACAAACAGCTCTTGCGAATTAAAGTTTACGTAGCTTGAACCTTAAAATGCTACCTTCCGTTCAAGTGTTCGTGAGTCTTTCTACTGCGACAGTTGAACAAAGTCTGAATGAGCCCGATGGAGTCCCGCCCACTGCATGTGACTGCGGATATCAACTAATGGCTTTAAGTCACAACTCTCCCCTCTCTTCTTTGGGCTCCGATTGTTACTCATGGCGGTGGGGGCTTTGTAACACATCCACAAACAATTTGATACTTCTGCCTTCGGAAGACACGATGGAGTTCCTTGAGCGGGAGGTGTGCCTAGCAGCTGGCTTCCAATGTGGAGAATAAAGCTGAGTGGCCTTTTGGAGATGACTAAATCCCAAGCTAAACCCACTGCCATCAGAGGGGCCTCGGAGCAACCCTCTAGAGCAGGGGGCTCACACTTTGTAAACAGGGGCCACTTCACTGTCCCTCAGACCCGCTGGAGGGCCGGACTACAGTTTAAAAAGAAACTATGAACAAATTCCTATGCACACTGCGCATATCTTATTTTGAAATGAAAAAACAAAAGGGGGGGGGAAACACCCGGCGGGCCGGATAAATGTCCTCGGCGGGTCATAGTCTGAGGACCCCTGCTCTAGAAACTACAAGGTGCTGGCAGAATTCAATAGGGAAAACCGGTATTTTCATGCAAAAAAACCCCCCAAAAACCACTTGCCTTCCATTTCTCTGCCAAACTACCATCAGGAGGTTATTTTCCTAAGTGCCAGTGCGTTATTTCTCAAACACCAAAAAAGCATCTCTAAAAACAATTTGCACATTGTGTTTCCAAGACGGTCCATCCAAGAGGCCCAGGCAGTCGGGCGAAAAACCTAGAAAGTTAGTTGCGTGAAAAAAAAACAGTAGAGTCCTTCCCAACACATGGTGCCGGGGCAATCTGGCTAGCCACACCACACACCACACCAACACGACTCAAAATGGGCCATCGGCATACATGTGAAGCACGGAAGCCAAAGGCACTCATGACCCTGGGTGAAGCAATGGTGTCTTAGATATTGCACCACAGGCAAAGGGGACTTCGTCAGCACTTAAACTTTGTTTTCAGTTCCAAAGTCACCACAGAGAAAGGAAACAGAAGCGGGTGGCGCGGGGGGCTTGTGATCAGCTGCAAACCTGAAGGCCAACTGCTGGCACCCACCCAGGGGTTCCCCAAGAGATCGGGCCTGGGGAACTGCATCGCTCTGACCGTGACCAGAGGCAGGAAGCCCCGTGGGGCGCTTCTGAAGGACCACAAGCAGTCGGACAGGAGGAAGTGGTAGTGTGAGCAACAGGGGTGATGAGCAATGGTCAAGAGAGGCTCGTCAGGTTTTCCACAGTAAAAAATCCTCCCAGGAAGTGACTAACTCAGACAGCACTATGCAGCCCGGCTGAGCCACCCATCCGCACTGGGAATCCGTCAAACAGGAAGCCCCGTTTATTCATAGAAGATGGCATTCATACACAGAGAGTTCTGACTGTATCAGAAGATCGCTGATGAAGCCTGACCTTTTTTTAAAGTCAAATACTATGTTTTCCTGTTCATAATCCATTGATCTAAATCTTCCGTAGCTCCTACTTCATAAAGACATGCAAAATTATTTGGGACTTTATTTTTTGCCCTCATGTCATGTTTTTAATTTTCCAACCTGCAAAGAGGGTTTTCCCAGTCAGCATTTCAGCAAAGATGCAGCCTGCGGCCCACATATCAATGGCTTTAGTGTAGTTGTTGGGCGACAGTAAGAGACGTGGAGATCTGTACCATTTAGTTACCAATCCTTCAGAAAGATGGCCCTAAAGAGAGAAAGCAAAACATACTTCAACGTTGCAAAAGAACAGCACAGAAGACTTGACTTATTAACGAATCTTTATCTAAAAACACAGCGGTTGTGGAATCCTACAACCACACGATTGATTTCTAAAGCCTGTTTCCAAAGCTCAGACATTCTTGGAGGCTGGATGCAGTCAAACCTCCCCCAGGCTGTATCATTACATACAACCACAGTCACATGAAGCCTGCTGACTAAGAAGCCTAAGATCTAGTGCTAACTCTGTGCGTTCAAAACACACATCAGAAGCGAAGCTGGGAGCAGGTCATGGGGCGGGGCCAAGGGCAGGGGAGAGTACTAGACATTCATAAACTCATGTCAGCCTCCTCACTGACAACCCAAGGTCCCTGGTTCGACTGGCCATCTCATTCTCTAACCAATCGACTTTAATACTTTTATACTCTAGCCATTGATTCCCATAAAAAAATTATACAATCATTCATTCCATTTTGGTACTCACATTAAAATGTTTAAAGTATTAAGACACAATCTGAGATGCTTCGTACGAAGGCAATGATTTACGTGTTTGCTTGTTTTAGACTGATGCTGTGGTCCCCAAGGTCATCGGAATGGCTTAGGTCTGACTGCTAACCGAGGACTGGTGGCCCTAACACATCAAGCAGAACCACGGGAGAGGCGGTCTGGTAATCCACTCCCATTAAAGATTACAGTCAAGGCGAAGAGAAGGCAACATACAGTAAGACAAAGGTTGGTAAAATGAATTAGGGGGGTTGGGGGGGCGAATTGTGTCTGCAGTCAAGAAAGCCCTACAGAGCAGATCTATGGTAACACGTGGGGCCGCCATGAGTCCACATCAACTCCACGGCACCGACGGCACGGGAAGACGAGCCGGGCTGATGGGGTCACGACCATCAAAGCTACACGTGTGTACAGTTTATGTGCTATGGCTCCTTTTTGCTACTCTTACTACCAACTTTATTTTTGTAGCGATTTGGATGTCAAACTGGAAAGTACCTAAATAAACAGGTCAGAACGCACTGCCGTGGAGCGGGTTGTGACTCTTAGTGACCCTCCAGGACAGAGGAGAGCTGCTCCTGTGGGTTTGTTTCCAAGGTTGTAAATCTTCATGGGAGCAGAAAGCCTCATCTTTTCCCCATGAACAGCTGATGGTTTTCTGGTTAGCAGACAAACACTCGCCCTCTAGGGTGTCTTTCAAATTAAATTAGGTTTACTTAAAACAGGCATAACTCAACAGTACAGACTCAGAAAGAGAAAACCCACCTTCTGGTAGGACCACACTTCGATCTCAACCAGATAAAACAGATCTCACTTTTAAACCCATACCCCTTTGGAAATTTGCATTTAGTTGGGAATCCCATTCCACTTGCGGTTCAAATACAAGGAGATTGCGACAGCGTGCATCTCGATCAACTAGCCAGGTTTAATACAACTGACCAAAAGTATCCTGCCGCCATATACAAAGGACATGCAAGTGCCCATCTAGTTGGCAATGCCTATCAGTTTTAAGGCCTATCTCAACACTTACCTTGTGGGAATAATGGGGATCCATGATCCGTGCAAGGCCAAAGTCCCCTATCTTCAGCACCAAGTCTTCAGTATTAATGAAAAGATTAGCTGGTTTGAGATCTCTGTGCAGTACGTTTGCGGAGTGAATATACTTGAGCCCCCGTAGCAGCTGATACATGAAAAGCCTGGCATGCTCCTCCAGTAAAGGGCCCTGCTCCAGCACGTTCGCCAAGTCTGTCTCCATGTACTCCTGAACAATGTACACACTGCTCAGCTCCGTAAGAGAGCCCACATCGTCGGTCAACTGGCTTCCACTGGGACCAAGAATTTCAAACACTTTCACAATGTTATCATGGTCTAGTCTTCTAATAATTTTGACTTCACGTAGAGCGTGTTTGATACTCTGGGGATCAGTAAGAACAATTTTCTTGATGGCTACTCTTTTGTCACAGTCATTGTCTACAGCACAAAAAACCAAGCCATTGCCGCCGCAGCCCAATGGCTTCAAGTCCATGTACCTAGAGCCCAGGTCAAAACCATGAATGTTCATGAGACTTTCAAATTTCTCTGCCATTTTGAAACCCCTGTTCTTGCCTTTTCCTTTCCCACTGTTGAACTTGTGCAAACAAGGAAGAAAACGGGCATCAAAAGGAAAGCGCTCTCAAAAGGGGAGAAGAAAAATGAGCTTGCTTCCACAGCAAGATGGTTCCTTGATGGTCATTGCATATACCAACCAGGCCCGTTGAGTTCCCCTTAGAACGAAAGCTCAAAGGCTCTACTCGCACTGAGGATTAAAAGGACTGCAGTACTCATAGTTCACGGAAGGGGCAGCAACTCTGCAGACATTGTAAAAGAAAACACGCAAGAAACTCAATCGGAATGAAATGACATACTATGCACTCAGATTGATGGTGCTAAACGCTTTAACAAAAATGTGAATAAATATGCACACGACAGGCTTCGGTGAACATTCTCCTCACAGTGCAGATACATTCAGTGTTGGACTGGTCCTGAGCAGCATCTTTCTTAAGGTGCTGGTGAGCACTAGTTCTGGTTTTGCTTCCTTTCTTCCTTTGTTGCTGTGTGTTTCCACAGGAAGAGCTGGCTGGTGAGCAGATGTCTTCTGTTAGTGATCAGGTGGCTCCAGCTCACCACAATCACAATCAAAGCTACCATCCATCTTACTCCGATACACCCTAGGGGGGAGAGGAAGAAACAGAGTCAGCACGGCAGGAAGTGCACTAGAAAATGCCACGGATGCCAGCCACTTATTACATATATATTCACCACAATGAAAGGCAAATGCCAACAACGTAGGCATTTAGTAATAAACTACTACTGGCATTGTATTTTTACATAACCCATCCACAGCCACCACGTGAACTCCAGCCCAAAGTGATCCTCTACAGGGTTTCTGACTGTCAATCTGTCAGGGCGCAGCCAGCTTCATCGTTTTTTCAACTGGTATCCAACTGACAGGCATGCCTAATTCATAAATAAGCATGCTCTCTAACAAATTAACAACCACCCTGCAGACTTACTATGCAGGAGAAATATTTTACCTGTCAAAAAATCGTGTAAAGATGGCCCTACTCGACACCCTCTTGAGGAGATGACTAAAGCCATGGGTGCTCTAGCAAGGTGTAATGAAGAAAGGGTGGCTATCAGAAAGAATAACACCTGGGGTCTTAACGGTGCATTTCAACACAAGCACTCACCTCAGCCCCATGTGATGCAAGGATTGCATATCAGAATCCAAATCTGGAGGTGGGAACCGCATCAGAGCTTAAGTACTCAACACCCAGTTTGCAGAAGACTACTGAGGGCAATGGGAGCCCAAAATAGATTTCCAGTGGCCCTGCAAGGATTAAGCCTCCCATAGTCCAACGCAGTGAATAGACTTTCTACCGGACAGAGAACACTGTCCAGTGGACTGTGGCAGACACAGGTGGGTGAAATGTAACACCTTGTCATTTGATCCCTGTTCAACCCATTTTGGATTTGTTCCACTTTCTAATATTGTATGCTTTCTTTTCAATTGAAACTTTTCTCTTTTGTCAGTGTTAGCGTTTTGTTTTGTTTCTACGTTTCTTAAGTATACAAAATCAAAGAGAGGTAAATCTATAGTCAGTAACTGAATTAATTATTACCTAAGAACATGGCAGGGGAGGTTGGGGAAGGTGAGGAGTTAACAAAAACGAGTATGAGAAAGAAAAAAAAATTCAAATAAAGAGATGGATGGTCTAAAATTACTGTGGTGGTAACTGTACAACCCTTCTTAATATGACAGAACTATTTATTATTTGATATGTGAATTATATCCCAATCATAAAAATTTCTTTAAAAAACAGGTGGGGGAGTATCCTAATAAGAATTCTGTATATTAAAAAATATATATTACCTGGTGTGTAATGGAAGATACAATTTAATGAGCCTTAAAGAATCTAGTAGATGAGCCAGTCAGGGTGCGATGTAGCAATGATGAAACATACAACTTTCCTCTAGTTCCTAAATGCTTCCTCCCTCCTACTATCATGATCCCAATTCTACCTTGCATGTCTGGCTAGACCAGATGATGTACACTGGTACAGATAGGAACTGGAAACACAGGGAATCCAGAGCGGATGATCCCTTCAGGACCAGTGGGGAGAGTGGCAATACTAGGAGGGTGGAGGGAGGGTGGGTTGGAAAGGGGGAACTGATTACAAGGATCTCCATGTGACCTCCTCCCTGGGGGACGGACAAAAGAAAAGTGGGTGAAGGGAGACGTCGGACAGGGCAAGATATGATGATTTATAAATTATCAAGGGTTCATAATAGAGGGGGAGTAGGGAGGGGGGGGAATGAGGAGCTGATGCCAGGGGCTTAGGCAGAGAGCAAATGTTTTGAGGATGATGAGGGCAATGAATGTACAGATGTGCTTTACACAATTGATGGATGTATGGATTGTGATAAGAGTTGTATGAGCCCCTAATAAAGAGATTTAAAAAAAAAAGAATCTAGTGGTCGAGTTAGGTCTAGAGCCTGTATGAATGAATGTATGTGAGCTACTTCTAACATGAATAGCTAGTTTGACTACTAAATATTAATCAAGGTGCCCTGGAGGGGCCTGGTGGCATAGTGGTTATGTGCCGGGCTGTGGCCAGGCTGTGGTCCACAAGGTCAGCAGTTCAAAACCTCCAGGCCTGCTCTACAGGAGGAAGACAGGGCCTTTCTACTCCTGTGAACAAGTTACCTCTTGGAAACTCCAGGGTAGCTATATGAAGCCGAGTAGGCATCCGCATCGACTCGATGGCGGCGAGTTTGGCTAAGCTTGGGCTACTCATGGCATGGTCAGAGATCGCACCTACCAGCTGCTCCCAGGGAGAACGATGTGGCTGGCTGCTCCCGTAAAGATTTACCGTCTCAAAAACCCTCTGCAGCGTCAAGCTGTGAGCTGCAATCACTGATGGCAAGTGGGTTTGAGATTGGTTTTCAGTTCATCAACATGCAGTGGATAAAAATTTACCAGTACAAATGAGAGAAATCTGCGGGGCAAGCTCCTAAATTTATAAAAGAGTGAACTTGAATGGTGAACAAATCTATGAAAAGGTGTTTAATTAGACTGGTAACAAAATCAAATTACATCACAAAATTAACATCTCGGATTGGAAAAACCACTTTTATTTTAATTTGTTATGTAACGCTTGTGGAGGGGCATAGGAAAATAGAAACTTTCATACAATCTTAGTGGAAATTTAAATGATAAAAGAATCTCAAAGAGCAATGTGCTGTAAGTAAGTAAACTGAAACACAGGTAGCATACGTTATGACCTGGCAATTTTCCTGCAAGATATACTCCCTAGAGAAATACTTGCAAAGGAACGTGAAAGTGCGGGGTGGGGGGGGGGGGGTGTATGTTTTGTTTTCTGTCATGGAAAAAATGTAGACATAGCTTAAACATTCAACGAAAGAGATTAAGTAGGTTATATTCATTTGAATGGTGAATACTAAAGTACAATTTGTTACACTGTATCAATTTATAATATATAAGACCACAGACAAATTTCAAATGGTTCTTATTCATATAAGGCAGTAGTACCATCATTTATTCAGCAAACATACATCCGGTACCTGGCTACAGAGCTCATAGGAGAGGAAAGACCAGCAAACACATCAGCACGCTCTGCAGCTATCAGAACACAAGTGCTGAGGAAAGAAATGCAATAAGGCTGGAATGAGCAGGGAAGTTAGAGAAAACTTGGCTGGCCAAGTGGTACTGTACAACGCTCTACAGGAGGAGGGAATAGAATGTGAGGGCCACCGGGACACTAGGAGGGGGAAGCATTCCCGACAGAAGGACCAGCACATAGTATCCGACTCATGACAGGCAGCAGACACGTGAGCCGAGCTCAGCTCCTCCTTCCACATGTGCCACAATACAGTTTTGGCAGAACATCAGGTAGAAGCATCAGGAACCAGGAACAACCAGGATGCCAGCCCCAACCAGAAATCTGAACGACTGCTCCATGGGGCTGATGAGTGGGCAAAACCGAAGAAAAGGGGAAGGTAAGGGGCTCAGTGCCCGCAGAGGCCTCCTTATGCACTCAGATGATGAAGCCTACCGAATATACTTGAGTATAAGCCAACCCGAATATCAGCCGAGGCACCAATTTTACAACAGTGTATTAAAAATGTGCTGAAAAACCTCAGTTTATACACGAGTATATACGGTCTTTCAAAAGCCTGGTTAATCTTTCTAGAAATAGAAGAACATTCTACAGAGAGAAAGTAGTACTTATCCACAAAATTCTGATCTCCAAAGAGGATGGCAACCAATTTAAAAGTCTCGGTAAAAACAAAACCCAAATTATTACAGTTGTTTAGTTAATATTTTTCAGTTACAATTTCAATGCCTGCCCACTGATTTTGTCTTACTGCTTGCTCTCTTATTAGTATTTCCCGGACTCCTTCCATTTCCATTACACGAAAGCTGTTGGAGCACCCATCAACCAGGAGCATGGAAACCAAGTCCCCTTTAAGAGAAGGGTTTTACGCACCTCAAGAGTTACAGCCTCGGACACCCACAGGGGCAGTTCTGCCCTGTCCTGCAGGCTGGCTGAGAGTCAGGCTCTACTCCATGGCAGCTGTTTTTTTGAGTTACTGTCCTTCTGTACTATAAAGGCTGGCAGTTTATCCAGGCTTCACTCAGCATGCCTTTGCTAAGTACGTCAGTCAACAGACTAGGTAGGTGCTCGCAGGTCAAGATCAACCTGATGACAGCGGGCTGGGCTTGGCCTTTGGGAGCCCCTGGGTGCTGCAGATGGGATGAACCCACGGAAGCGCCTCAGAATACAGGCCTGGCAGTCTGCTTCCAGGAAGCCAAGCAGCCTTGAAAACCTCCTGAACCACAGCTGTGAGCTGATTTACCGGGGGCTGCCGGAATCGACTGGACAGCAACCCAGAGGATAAACAGCTGGACAAAACCAGGCTTAGGCCTTGCCCTGCTGGAGTCTCCACTGTCACAGCAGGGAGCACCAGGAACCTCAGGACCCGTGTCTCTGTGGCAGCCCTTCAAAGGCTGAGGCTTCCCATGCTTACGCTTAGTGATCTTAGAGAAAAGAGGTTTTCCGTGATCACCTTGGACCTTAGAACATTTCTTCACAATGCAAACCTTGACCTCTCCAACCACCTACACCTTTCATGAACTGAGAACTATGCAGGTACAACTCAACTGGGCCAGCCGATGACTGGTCAGAGCACCATCCAGCCACGTCAATAACCTTTAGGTACCATTGTGCCACTTAACACTATTTCTTCATGGTTCAAGCGTTAGACTCAGTTCAAGAACTAGCAGTCCCTGTGTCTTCAGAAATGTTTACACTCTTCGAGGGAGGAAAATGAAACCTTAGACAGACATTGACTTAAAATCACCCCTTCCCGTGTCCCCGTCCAATTTCTCTACCCCCAAAGAAATGCCACCCATTCTTAACCACACCGTGCTAATTCTGTGGTGCTTGGAGAGTTAGTACATTTGAATTAGCTGGGTCAATACTGTATTAGTAACAATTTGGTGAACGAAATAAGAGGCAGGAGATGCTTTCCAAGAATGAAACTGGCTTTATGTCTTGCCTCCAGCCTTCCTCTCACGACACGCCATCACAGGAAGTAAGAATGCTCCACACAGGCCAGGCTGGGGATGGTTTTCCTACACCCACCTGGACAGCACAGTCTCCTGAATTGGCCCCATGCCAAAAGACAGGCAAAAAACAAACCAAAAAAAAGTGGGAAAGTCAAAGTGCCTTCATCTGTCAAATCTCCCCACTAGATTTTTCTTTTCCTTCCTACCCTCGAATAATTATGGATGTGCAAAGGAAACTGGAGGTGAGGGTCGTAAACAAAGTTACTTTTCTGGTTTCCTCCTTCACTATCTGCTGCTCATTGCCAGCCTGCCTGCTCACTCCCTGACAGTACCCCACCCCACCCGGACCCCCATTTCCCAACCACTCTGGCCTACTGCATTCTTTTCCAGAGTCACGTAAATAATCTGAGTGCAACTGGGATCCAGCTAGCCAAGCACTGCCTGGCCCGGTCCTCCTAATGGTCGCCTAGGGCTGCCTCCTGACTTTGGCAGGGACGGGTGTGGTTACGACACCTCACCAGTCCCTCCAATCGTGTCTCAGGCCCGCATCAAAGCCAGTACATTTCTAGGGCAGAAAAGGCCAAGGGTTACAGTGTAGCTGCTTGCTCACATGTATTCTCAACAGCCCTTCCTCCTATGTTGGATAAGGAAGCTTTCAGGAGGTGGACCTGTGTGTGGGCAGGGGAACGGGACAGAACAAACTAAAAACAGTGAATAACCTTGGGAATCTGGGGGAGAAAGGATTTTTAAAAAATCATTTTATTGGGGGCTCATACAACTCTTATCACAATCCCCTCACTCTCCAGACATTTGCTTTCTACTTGAGTCCTTGGTATCAGCTCCTCATCTTTTTCCCCCTTCCTTCTGGGATTCTGAAAACATCAAAGCAGAGAAGGTTTGTCTGGGATGGATCTATAACTTACTCATAGGTACAGAGCTCAAACTTCCAAACTTAGACAGAGACCAAGTGATTACAAGCATCTAACAATTTTCCAACTTGAAAAACAAAACACAGCTCCTTCTCTACTCCAAACCTCTGCTCTTACGTTATCTGACTCCTTTTGCCTAAATACACTTTCTTCCTGAGCTCACTGAACATTAGGGGTTTTCATTTGCCTTCAACTAATTTACAAAGCGATTATTTGAAAAATGCTATTATGTTCATTTTGTTGCTCATTCCTTGATGGCATTAATATAAGGTGTGTCCATGCTACAAGACCAAAACTACACAGGCCAGATAAACTAGTTGTCACAGAATGTCTAAAAATCCCTCCAATTCTACAGTTTGTGATCTATGAAGGCAGAGAACAAGTCTTACTCCACTGGGTTTGGTTTCAAAGCATTTCTTGATGATGTGCCTGGGAATGAGAGACCGATGGACAGAAACTGATGGGCACTAAACAGTAAATAAACACAAGCTTGTGGCCAGAGACTTGAACATAACAATAGCAACTTTCCCCCCAGTTGCTACCTTCCTCCTGCCCAGGCCCTCATTCCTAAGACTCCACACCTAAAGTACATAAGGAAGCACTACAGCAGACACGGTCAGACACAGAGTGACAACATCTTTCCAACCAGGGGACAATCAATAAACACTTTTGTAGCAGCCAGGAAGCATTATTGCCATGATGACAAGCACTCCAAAGCGTCAGTGACAGAGCAAAGTCTGAAGTCTTGCTCATCCTATATGTCCGACACGGCTGCCATCGTGCTGTTGAGGCAGCAAACTTCCCTCCCCGTGACACCCGGTGCCAAAGGGAACGAGGACGTGGAGCTGTCTCACTGGTCCCCAAAGCTTCCATCCCCAAACGACCTCGCACAGCTCACAGACCAAAGCCAGTCGGATGGCCACCCCCATGTCAAGGGAGTAGGGAAAGGCAATCCCACAACAGGTCCAGAAGCGGAGAGAAGCTTAGCTCTGTTACTTCCCGTCTCAGGCCACTCTCCCCAGGAGCGCTTCATCCTACCACGTACACAGGTCTGCCAACAGTATGGACAAAGCTCCCGGGCCCGTCCCCCGGGTCGTTGATAATCGGCAGGTAATTTAGTGCCTGGCCCATGATCACAAGTCTGCTGCGTATTGAGGATGGGACTCACACCCTGTCTCGAGAGCTGCCTTCCACCACACCAACCAGAGATCCAATGCGCTCCGAAGGACTACCACGGAGGGTGTCGGACAAAAGCCCAGTGAGTTGATTACTCTTCTCGATGCCTGTGACATTTTCCCCTCCTCCCTCGCACCCCTCCCCAAGTAAATTTTCGTCCACCCACCAGAGTGAAATAACTTTACATGGCCCTGCAAGACCTGTACCAGAGTCAAGCGATAAGTTTAAAGCTCAGGACTCCTCCCCACCCTTCTACTAATGGCTCAGTCATTGCTATCAAACCTGAACTCACTGCCACCGAGTCACTTCTGACTCTTAGTGACCCGACAGGGCAGGGTAGAACTGCCCCTGTGGGCTTCCGAGACTGTAACCCTTTATGAGAGTAGAAAGCATCATCTTTCACCCACAGAGAAAGATGGTTTTGAACTGCTGACCTCTGGTTAGCAGTCTAACTCTTAGTCCACTCTTCTACCAGGGCTCCTCCTCCAACCCCTAGTAACCACCAATACACTTTGGTCTCGTTTGCGTTCCTGAGGTCATACAGTATTTGTCCTTCTGTGGTGGATGTATTTAATTAGCTCAGCCCTGTGCCTGCTGTAAGGATGTATCAGGGCTTCATTTCTCCTACTGGCTGAGCAGTAGTCCTCTGCGTGGACACGGAGCCACGGTTTGCTGACTCACTCATTTGCTGATGGCATGTAGGTTGCTCGCACCCCCTGGCTACTGTGAGGAGTGCCGCAATGTGTGCCAGGCAAGTGTCCCAGTCTTTTTCTCAGTCTGCTTCCAAGACTTTGGGGTATACACCAAGAAGTAGAATTGCTGGAGCACATGATCCTTTTTCTGTTTTGTTAGAAATCACCCTAGGCTGTACCATTTACATTCCCGCCAGCAATGGATCAAGTTTTGAATTTCACCACATCCTCATCAGCAAGGTATCTTGTCTTGGTTTTTAACCCTAGCCACCCTGGGGGGTGTGAAGTGACATCTCACTGTGCTTTTGTTTTGCATCTCTCTCATGGCTGGAAGCTGAGCAGCGTGGTGGAGTACTGTCTATTCAAGTCCTTTGCCCACTTTACAATTAGATAAATATTTTTGTTGTTGAGCTGCCACAGCTTTACATCTTTTGGTTGTTGATACTGCTTTTCTGTAGATATTCTCAATGGGTAGCCTGCTTTCACTTTGTTTGTCTTTTGATGAGCAAAAGAATTGGGTGTGTTTTTAAAATTATTTTTGAAGCCCCCCCCCCCTTTTCTTTTATGTTGGGTAGTCTGTTGTTGAAAGCTAGGCTTATTCTTCTAAGAATCCGATGGCTTTAGTTTGCAGTTGGGTCATGAATCAGTTTCGAATGCTTTTGTGTGTGCGGAGACATGCATCCTGTTTCAAGGTTTCGGATGTAGAAATCCAATCATTCCCAACATTACTTACTGAAGGGCTGACTCTTCTTCCCCCATTGAATGGGCTTATAATACTAGCATCCATGGCAAAAGTCAGTTGACTAAAGACCTATGCTATTTCTGGACTTTCGATTCCATGCCATTAATCTAGCTGCCAACTGTTAAATGAGTGCCAGGCGGCTTTGACGACTACAGCTGCATCAAACCCACGGCTTCAAGTAGATGCTCAACGCCCTAAGTACAGGGGAGCCGCTCCATTAGGTTTCTGCGGTTGTAAAGCTTTACAGGAAGGACAGCTTCGTCCTTCTCCCTCCGAGTGGCTAGGAGAAGCGGCCTTCCAGTTGGCAGCCCAACGTATGCCCCCTAACACCTAAGAAAAGGATCGGCAACTTGTGAAGGAGGAAAAGGGAGCATGAGTCTCACACGCCAAGAAAAGCAGGTGTCTATGCAAAGACAGTGGCCAACTATAGTGGAGGCTCACAGCCCTGGGAGCCACCGCTCAGCTTGGCGAGAGCCGTTCAGAGGCACGACGGCGGTCTGGAATAAGGGGAAGGGAAAGAACACCCATGGAACACTCTGGAAAGTTCACTTGGGAGAGAATAGTCATGAGAATGCGGGCCAGGGAAAATGCTGTTTTCGGAAGAAGGGCGCCTCACTGGCTTCCAATGGCTAGAGACTGCCACACTGGTGACCTTGGGGTTAGCAGTCCAGCATGTAAACCACTTTGCCACCAGGGCTCCTTAGCAACCCTACAGGACAGAGTAAGACTGCTGTCCCACTTCACACCCCAGGTTTCCAGGGCTGTAAATCCCTAGAACAAACTGCCACAACTTTCTTCTGTGTCGTGGCTGGTGGGCTTGACTTGGTCACTGTTAAGCACTTTAGCCACCGTACCACCAGGGCTCCTTTAAAGCTCTACTGGGCAGTGCTAACTAGATTCTCAATGTTTCACTTGACTTTTCCAGGAAGGCCAGAAGAAAGAGCTCATCAGGAGACCTGGGTTTTCCAATAAATCAATTAACTGGCTAGCAGTGCTTCTCACTCTGCATGCACATCTGAAACACTAGAGAATCTTGTTAAAATGCAGACTGTGACTCAGTAGGTCTGAGACGGGGGCCTGAGATTCTGCCACTCTAACAAGTTCCAACCTACCGATTCCCATTCACAGCAAGCCTGGATAAGATTTCTGAGGCTGGGAATCTTGATAGGAGTAGACAACGCCATCTCTCCCCTGAGGATGGGCAGGTGGTTTCAACAGCCAGGCTTCCTGCCAGCAGGCCAATGCCTAACCCTCAGCCACCAGGGCTCCTTAACTTAGGTGCTGCTAATACTGCTGGCCCATGAATCACACTTCAAGTACCAAGGCTGTAGATTTAGCTGGGCCTCAGTTTCCTTAGCTGTCAAGTGATGCACCAGGGGCAAGTTGTGCGCAACAACTCCCCTCGAACACTCAAGATTGGAAAGTTTGATGGTTGGACGTAGGTCCGTGTAAGGCTGAGTCAAGCTCGGGTGAAAGGCTAGCAGTTCAAAGCCACCCACAGGCACCTCAGAAGGCAAACCTTGCAGTCCACGTCCAAGACCACAGCTTGGAAAACTCCGAGAAGCAGCTCTACTCTGCCCACACGGGGTGGCCAACAACACGGTGAGACCCCACGAAACCCACCCAGGCTGCACAGTCTGCAGAGGCTGGCGCTTGCTTTCCTGGAAGTCAATCTAGGGCCCTCACAAATGGACTCTTTGGTGATACCTTTTTCCCAATGAGGAAACACACGATGTAAACGAAACAGCAAGACGGAAAATGCGATTTGCTGTAAGACAAAATACTCCTTGTACAACTTTTAGAAATGGATTTAAAATCTTTGAAAAGCCAACATTTTAAAACTCTACAAGAGGGCATGCTATGCTTTCCAAAGATGCAGAGTACGGAAGGAAAAAGCAAGCCCAAGCCAGGACTGGGCCTGGTCACCTTGCAAACTTCAGCTCAAAGAAGGAGCGACTATTAAGGGGCGGCCGCATTATTTCTTTCTGTAAAGTCTCAGTCAGGGCTCTGAACAATAAAGTTTGCCAAAAGTCCCCACACCACTCGCAAGCAGTAGTACTACATGACAGCCAAGAAAACTGGCTGATGGGGGAGGTGACAGGGCAGCCAGCAATGCTGCAGGGAATGTTCACTTAAGGCACTTCCTGCTTCAACAGAGGAGCTCCGGTGGTATAGGTGCTCACTACCTGTTGGGCGGCTAACCAAAAGGTAAGCAGTTCGAACCCACCAGCCACTGTATGGGAGAAAGAAGCAGCTCTCAGCTCCTGTAAAAGCAGACTGCCTCAGAAACCCGAGTCGGGCTCACGGGGCCAGAACTGCCCTGATGGCAGAGGGTTTGGTCTAAAGGAACACAAGTTTCAAGTGGGCAGTGCAAACAAGGAAGAAGACAGCAGTGGTGATGAGGTTCACATGGCAAGACCTGGTAGAAAGGAGACAGCTTCAGAGGGCTGGTTTTGTTAATAAATGCAAAATCACACTCAAGTTCTTTAAAAAAAATAAAAACCTGTCCAACCTGTATTTGTCAACACTGAATGATAGAATGCTTTGAAAAATTTCAGTGCAGTTGAGCTAAACTTTTACAAATCTACAAATTACTGTTATAAACCATATATTGCAAAACACACCGATAAAACATCATCCTCCGAGGACTGAATTCATGCTAATAAAACACCAATACACCTCACTTACAGAAAATGCCTCAAAATTTTTTTTAAATCATTCTGGGAAAATTATACATATATTATACATACTACATACAAATGCATATATAAAAATTATACATAGAAAAAATGAAGCCATGAGAATTTTTTTCCTCCTCACCTTTAAAACTGCCCTTCTCAATCATATTTTATGGCAACCTACTAAATATTGGCTGTTTTTAAGCCAGCCAAAATACCTACCTTGCTACCAAATTTGAACTTAAGTCATCTATGAAACAGCTCAGCCTATCTTAAATGAGACTGGTGAAAAATGGTGGCTGTAACGACCTACTTCAAGTGCCTTTTTTAAAACAGAACTCACACGTCACGTGACAAAGCACTAGGTATGTTTTAATAATCCCAGAGTGAAACATTAATGTTCAGAGCTATATCTGATTAAATATTAACATCTACTGGCACCTTTCCAACACTTATTTAAGCCAGCTAAGTTCTAGATATAAAGATAGCTTTTACATAATCAGTGAGAGCATACGGTCAATATCTAGCAACACCATAAAAGAGGCACAGCACCCAGATGATGAATTCAGTCTTTTAAATCTGTCTTCAAAATGAATTTGTATTGAAGTGTAACGATCAGGTACAATTCATATCTAGCATCAGTTAATCAAGTATTTGTCTTATAGTATACCTTTATATACATAAGAAACATTAAAGAAACATTTCCAGATATACTAAAAGATCTTTAACACAGTGCAGTAATAAAATTCTGTAATGTTTTCATGCGAATTACAAAGTATCACCCAGTTTTTTATTACTAACTCTTGCATGTGCCACACATTTTGAATAATAGGCTTTACAGGGAAAGAAACAATGAGTTATTGGATGTTCCTCCATTCTTATTCTGGGGACTGCCTGTACTATCTGTCCTTTATAAATAATCTGTAATAAATCATCCACTAGTAGCCAAAGAACGGCTGGTAGCAAACACTTGACTTCAGCAAGTGATCAGCAACTGAGTTTGTTTTTCCTCTCAAGAAAAAAAAACAAAGAAAGAAATGGCACTCCATCCCACCTGTAGGGCACAGACTAACTCAAAACAAAAAGATCCACACATGCAAGCGTAGAAAGTGCTTCTTAAAAGAAATTTAGGAAACATTACTTTTTCTAGAGAACTCACTATTTTTTAGAAAAAAATTTTAAAAGAAAAAAGATGAGAGAATTACAATGTGGACAGAGACAGTTTAGCCTATCATTTCAAAAAATACAGTGTATTAAAAAAAAAAAAGGCCACGTAGCAGTCCGTGGGCAGGATGAGTCATCGCCACCCAACTCAAAACTTGCAGTACTTCTAAGCTCCCTCCTACCCGACCCCATCCCATGCCCTTCAGCATCACAGCCTGAGTCAGCAGACCTCACTGTTTTCTCAGTTTATGCATTCTCAGGTTGCTTAACGGACTTCATGTAAAATACTGCAACACACTCATTGCTGACACCTCATCAGAATGTGTGCTTTTCCTCCAGTAAATCCCCATGATCTTCAGTCTTCCCTTTCTCAAACGTCTTTTAAGCACACAAAGTAACCAAGAAGGGCTACTTTCTTCATTCCTGCCGGCAAAATACCTGAAATCCAGCCTGGCATCCTGTACCAGGGCAGTTCTTAAAAACAAGTCTCCGTTTTCCAGGGTTAGCCACTGGAAACAGCACTACCATGTGAGAAAACATATCCTGCTCAAAGTTGGCATCTTTCTTGGAGAACTCCAGTTACATTCTGAATTCAGGACACCAAGAAGCAATTTTACAAGTTTCCCCAGGCAATGCTAACGGAATGAAATGCTACAGGCACCTACGTAAAGTGTTTATGTTCCTGGGCACACAGCAAGCACCCATCAACTTATGGGAGCAACTTACTGAATTTCTTCCACCCAACTCAAAATTATTTTTCAGAAATGAAAATCTAATCCTGAAGCTCAAGAGGCAGCAGTTCCCTTTCAGGGCCGGGCCCCACCAGACCCTACATTCATTGTCCAGTCGGGTCACTCTTTCCATCCCACGTCCCCAACGTTC
The DNA here is from genome assembly GCF_050624435.1 of Tenrec ecaudatus. NCBI lineage: Eukaryota > Metazoa > Chordata > Mammalia > Afrosoricida > Tenrecidae > Tenrec > Tenrec ecaudatus. The sequence goes on along the minus strand of NC_134543.1, from coordinate 113,286,999 downwards.
ATTTATCAATGTGGAAAAGAGGGCATAGGTCCAATGGGGGTGCTTTTAGAGGCTCCTCAGCCTGCAGCAAACAGAATATAACTCTGAAGCTGTTCGCTCTCTCATCTTATTTCCTGTCCATTTTGGGTTCCCGTAAGAGAGTTAATGCTAAAACTGAGACTGCCGGATGGGCATTTTTAGCAAATGAAAGAAAGAGCACGAATTCTGCTTCGGAAACAGGAGGCTTCGATTTCCACCCCGCCGGTTCCCTTCACTGGACCTTTTCCAAAGGCAGAGCGAAAGAAAAAATAGAAGAATGCAATTAGGAAAGGAATTTTTTAAAAAAAGATCCTGCTTCAAAGAACTCCCACCTAACACCTGAGTCGGCGGGGTCTCCTCCCGAAGCCAAGGAACAAAACACCTTTGCCAAGCATCTCACAAGTGAAGCTGAAAAATACAGTCAAGCGAGGAGGCCCTTGCTGGGGAGCCAAGCAAGTTTCCAGGTGGGTACGTCCACCGAGCACCCCTCCATGGCCAGCAGAAAGGGGGAGGCGAGTGTAGGGCATTCGGACTCGGACGAGCTTCTGGGTGTCACTTAGGGCTGGATGCAAAACTTGGGTGGAGAGGGGAAGGGCTCTGGCCCCCCCCCCCCCCCCCCCCCCGGCTCCGAGACGAGCCCGGCGGGCGGCGCGCTGCGCCAGGCTGCCCCGTCCGCTGGAGCCTCTGGCCGGCAGGAGTCAGCTGAGGCCGAGTCACCGGTTAGGATGGGGCGGGAGTGGGGAGCGGGGGGAGGACACGCGGGAGCCTTCGGGAAAGGCCGGCTGCCAGGAAAGGCGAGACTCCGCGCCGCGGGGCCGCCCCTCCCGCCCCGGCCGCCGCGCCGGGCCCGGGCCTCGAACTCGCGGAGCCGCGCGCGGAGGCCGAGCCGCAGCAGCAGCAGCAGCAGCAGCAGCGCGGGGCCCGGGCCCGGCGGGCCCCCGCGGCCGGCGAGGGGCGTGCCGGGTGGGAGGGGCGCGCCAGCCCCACGCGGGGACCCCGGCCCGCCGCCCCGCGCGGGGACGCGGCGGCCAGGCCCGAGGCGGCGGGCCGGCGGGCCGGGGGGCGGGCGGGCGACGGAACAAAAGCGCCTTTGTGGCGCGGCGGCCGCCCGAGGGTCACACACAATGGAGGAGGGAGCCGGCGCCGGGGCGGCCGCCGCCGGGCCCCGGGGCGCCCCGCACACGTAGGTCCGCGCGCGCACACACACTCACGGGACGTCTCCGCCTCATCGGGGGGCTGCGGGGCCTGCGGACCGCCCCCAGAACCGGCTCCGGTCTCCGACTGTGCTGGCGGCAGCGGCGTCTCCGAGGCTCTCGCTTTGCCGCAGTCGCCGCCATGTAACCCCGACCCGCGAGAGAGGGCGGGGCCTCCGGCGTTACGCCCCCCGCCACGTCACAGGCTCGCTCCGCGGGCGCCCCCGCCCCCGCCCGGCCCGGCCCCGCGCGCCTGCACGCGCCGGAATTTCCAACGCCCGGGACTCGGCTCCGCGCGCCTCGGGGGCGGCCCGGCGGGGGGTGGGGGGGGGCGCCCCGGTCCCTGGGGGGCGCTGTGCCTGCAGGCTGGCCCGGAAGCAGAGCTGCCGGGTCCCCTCGGCGCCCCGGCCCGGAGCACCCAGGGACCAAGCCACTTGGGAGCATTGCCCGAGCACCTACTAGGTGCAAGGCAATGGGCCATCCGGAAGACATTGACCTTCGCCTCGTTCCGCGAATTGGACAGGAGCGGGAAGGCTGGACCTCAAGATGGAGCGACTGAAGTTCAAGGCGAACGCTTTAGAGGCGAAGCACTGAGGTCATTCGTTCCCCCCCCTCCCTCCCCGCCCGCGGTCCGGTGGAAGGGCTTCCTGGAACGGAAGCTACGGGTGGCCGGTCAGCTGGAGCAAGAAGCTGATGGACACGCGGAGATGCAGGGGAGGGACCAGGGTGAGCAAGACCAAGGGACAGAGGGGGCCAATTTGAAGTCCAGACCGAGGAAGAGAGCCTTTGGAGTCCACCCAGAAGCAGCTCAGAACTGGCAGCCGACTTCGGAAAAGTCAGTATTGAAAGCCCTGTGGAGAGTGTGGCCATTGTCTGATGATCCTGTAAGCGCAAGTAAGCCCGTGCTTATGGTGAAAAACATGGGAGTCGGTTCACTACAGATTAGCAAATAGGCACAAGTAAGCCCATGCTTACCTTGCTTACTGGGTAGATCCCCGCGCCCCCCCCCCCCGTGCACGTGGGTTTGCCATGTGGAGGAATCAGCCGCACATCAGCTGCTTCAGGCACTGTGGGGAACCTAGATTGGTGATTTCTTAGCTGAGAAGCAAGCTTGTGTTACCTTCTTCTGGTTTATTGAATCCAACAGATCGTGTAGTATTTATGTTTAAGAAGGCATTTAAGATCAGCATTTTCCCCTGATTGAGACTCTGCAGTTCATTACTCATCCTTACCCAGATCTTGTAAAGTGAGGTAGAGACACTTCAAAGGTCACTACCTAACTTGAAGTTTAAAAGGGATGAGGGTGACTTGAATATGTTTTGCATATTTAAAATAATGCCGGCTGAGAACCAGGCAGGTGTGAAGAAAGGGGTACAGAGTGGCTAAAACCTACCCAAAGGGGAAGTTTGATCCCACTTCAAAATTTCTAACTTGCAGGTTCTGCCTCTCAGCACTAAGTTCCTGTGACCTCGATTCATCCCTGTCTTCCCTGCCCCTGGCTCCTCTTGGATTCACAAGACCCTTTTCCTCTCCCTCTACCTAAACCGCTCTCTCTCACCAATATCTGATTGGTGGGAAGGCGATCAGGGAGCTGGATGGATAAGTAGCAAGCACTGTGCCTTAGTGACACTATGGGGTGAGCATGGGTCTGCTAACCAAAAGGTAGCTGGTTCAAACCCACCAGCCACAAGGTAGAAAGATTAGACTGTCTGCTCCCATAAGGGTTTACAAAAGCCTTGAAAACCCTTTGGAGGGTCAGTATGAATCAGAATCAACTGGCAGTAGGTTTGTGGGTTTTTTGCTTTTGATGCCTCCCCTCAAAAAACCCCCAAATTCAACCCATTTCCACTGAGTCACATCAGACTCATAGCAAGCAACCTTGTAAAGACAGTAGAACTTCCCCATAAGGTTTCCAACAATAGGAGCTTTATAGAAGCAGACCACCACCTTTCTCCCTCAGAAGGCTGGTGGGTTCAAACCGCTGACCTCCCCGCTGGCAGCCAGATATCTAACCACTGCACCACCAGGGCTCCTGCCCTCCCTCAAGGAGTTGATCATGTAAAATCAACTGCTGACTTCCATCAAAGACCATCAAAATGACCTGCGAATCAGGCAAAGCCAAATAGGAGGGGACTTCAAAAGAAGCTTGTGAACAAGTGGAATTGAAAGATAATGGAATTTTCCTCTGAGCTCTCACTTTACTGCTTTCAGAAGTACGGGAGCCCACTCCGTGAAGTCTCTCAAAAGATATAGGTCACGGGTAAGATAGTTACAAAGATTTGGAGAATCTGGTTTAAGGCAGATCTTTCCATAAGAGGGCCTGATGGGGTTAGACTAAATACGTTTATTGGTTTAGGGTGCGGTGGGGGGGGGGTTGAAGCAAGTAAAGCTGTTGCTTAATAAGCCAGTAGAATGATCTTGTTCTGAGTAACAAAACCAAACCCAATACCAGTGAGTCATCCAACACATTAAAAAAAACCTCACCGCCATTGAACGGGCCCTGATTCACAGAGACCCTGTAAGCCATATTCATTTCGCCCACCATCTGTTGACTGTAAATGGTTTGCTTCCAGTACTTTTTAAAACTGCGAGTTATATGTCAGATGAGTGTTTCCTGAGCAAGGAATAGGGAAATCATTTTGCTGGACCGTGACCTCCATTTTTTTCTTCATGAAATAGCATAAAATGATGAGAGAATATCACCCATAAAGGTAAATATTTTTCCATGAAGCGTTTGATTATGTGCCTGTCATGGATTGAATTGTGTCCTCCAAAGGTCCGCGTCAACTTGACTGGGCCACGATTCCCAATGCTTTTTCAGCTAGGCAAAAATATGTGACATGGAGACCCGATGCCCATCTGTACACAATTGGACATCCCTCACAGAGGGGTCACAGGGAAGAGATGAGCCAGTCAGGGGACAGTACAGCACTGATGAAACACACAACTTGCCTCTAGTTCTTTGGTGCTTCCTTCCCCCACTATCATGACCTCAATTCTACCTTAAAAATCAGATTAGACCAGAACATGCACACTGCTACAAATAAGAGCCCAAAACACAAGGAATCCAGGATAGATAAACCCCTCAGGGCCAGCACAGAGAGTAGAGATACCAGGAGGATTAAGGGTGGGTGAGCGGAGAAAGGGGGAATCAATCACAAGGATCAATCTAGAACCCCCTCCCAGGGAGACGAATAACATAAAAGTGGGTGAGGAGCGATGGAGGACGATGTAAGAGATGGAAAAAATAAACTATAACTTATCAAGGGTTTGTGAGGGAGGGGGAAGAAATGGAAAGCAGATATCAGGGGCTCAAGTGGGAAGAGAATGCTTTGAGAATATGATAGCAGCAAATGTGCTTGATATACTGGATGAATGTATAGATTGTGATAAGAGATGTAAGCCCCCAATAAAAGTATTATATATATATATATATATATATATATATATATATATGTATGTATGTCAACATGACTAGGCCATGATTGTCAGTATAAGTTGTGACAAACCAATCAGTTGTAGGAAGACTAAAGCAGGTGTGGGTAGGTAGGACACACCATCTTTAAGGCCATCACAGCCCTGATGGGATGTAAGGGGTTTTTTTCCTGGACTGTGGCTTGCAATGCTTTTATCTTCAAGAACTAAAAGGAGAGAGAATTGAACAGAGACAAAGAGAACTAACTGGGCTCAAGTAGAAGGCAAATGTTTTGAGAATGATGATAGCAACAAATGTATATATGTTCTTGGCACAATGGATGTATGTATGGATTGTGATAAGAATTGTACGAGCCCCCAATAAAATGATTAAAAAAGAAAAGAGAGAACTGACTACCACCAAGCAGTAGGCAGGAGCAGTGAGACCTTTGGACCTTGGGGCCCCTGCACGGAGAACCTCTGAGGTCCAGGGAAAGATTGATAATGTGTGAGCCTGGGTACATTAGAGAAACAAATCCACAGAACACATGTATCAGAGAGAGTTTTATATAAAGGGTAAGTGCACATCAAGAAAACATCCTGACCCAGTGCTGCCCAAGCCCACAAGTCCAACATTAGCCCATATGTCCAACACCAATCCATAAAATCCTCCTCCATCTCACAAAACACATGCAATGGTGCTGACTGCCGAGTCAGTGAGCGTGTAAGCATCATTGGCAGGGTTCTCCACACTACTGCTCCAGCACCCAGGGCTGCATCGGGGTAGGTCCATATGGCTTCTCAGGGATGTCTTGCAGGATGTGAGCCTTGCCAGCTGAAGCAGGGAACTGGCTAAGGCAGCTGCACCCTGGTCCGACCATCAGAGAGCAAGAGACCCATCAGAGAGCAAGAGACCCGAGAACTTGAAAGGTGAGGCTCACTGAGCCATTTATCTCTCTGCCCTTCAATTAACCCCACATGTGTTTATCGGCCAGGTTGACACAATAAACTACCTCAGATGGCAAGACCCTTGGAGACCTCCAAGGAATGTGGGGCCTCAGGCCTACAGGTGCCGCAAGCAGACAAGGACCTTCCTCCCACGCTGTGAGCTCACTGCTTTCTCCAAAAGCTGGCGTCCTGAGTTCAGACTTCTCCTAAACTGTAAAAGAATAGACATCTGTTCATTAAAGCCACCGCGCCCCCCCCCCCCCGGGTGTCTGGTGTAACAATACTGGATAACTAGGACTGTCCCTGTGGGTTGAAGACACACAGCAAAAACAGGGCCTCAGGTAGGTTTTGAATGAAAGAAACAGTTGAGCTAGGCTTGCTCCCATCGGG